>NC_073233.2:130248500-130912500 GCF_029281585.2 Gorilla gorilla gorilla | reverse complement strand
TAATTTGTATGAAAGTAAACAGTTTGCGAGGCTGGGCATGGTGGCTCACTCCTGTAATCCCAGCACTTTGGGAGGCTGACTTGGGCGGATCACCTGAGGTCAGGAGTTCAAGACCAGCCTGGCCAACATGGAGAAACCCCGTCTGTACTAAAAATATAAAAATTAGTCGGGTGTGGTGGTGCATGCCTGTAGTCCCAGCTACTCAGGAGGCTGAGACACGAGAATCATTTGGGGGGCGGAGGTTGCAGTGAGCTGACATCGCGCCACTACATTCTAGCCCGGGCGACAGAGAGAAAGACTCGGTCTCAAAAAAAAAAAAAAAAGAAAAGAAAAGAAAAAAAGAAACAGTTGCATAATCTGTACTGAGAAATAAAAGTTTGATGTTCCTTATGGGCAAATGTCAAACAGAACTATGTGCAATTTGGGCTCAGTAACTTATGGAGAAAAGCTAAAGTTATAATTTTAAAATTTAGTGAATTTGATTTGGACATTTTTTGTGTTGAAGCAAAATCATTCTTTTTCCCTTTCTGCTTCAATGTTTGAAAATTTAGTATTATTTATTTACAAATAAATATTACATTTACATGATTTGTACTCAAAAGGTACAAAAGGGTAAACGGGGAAAAAAAAACTCCTTCTCATCAAGTGCCCAGCACTTCAGTCTGTAGAGGCAACTAATGTTGTGAGTTTCTTATGTATCTTTCCAGAGGTATGCATAGACAATCAAATGTGTATCATTTTCTCCCTCGTCAGACATATTACCTTTCTGTACTTTCCTTTTTTTGCTTAACAATACATCTTAAAGCTCCTTTTTTGAGTGTGTATAATTGAGCTGTGTTGTGCAGAGTATATATGTTGCATAAATTTCAGTGTACATTTGTAATGTTGATAGACATTATCAAATTGTTCTCCATAGAGGTTGTATAAATTTACATTCTTTGCATCAATAGATGAGAGTTATTCTTCCCCCACAGATTTACCAACAGAGTGGGTAATTAGACTTTTCAGTCTTTAATTCTATAAATGAAAGATGTCTCAGTGAAGTTAAATTTGCATTAGCCTTATATTTGCACCTTTTCAAATTTTTAAGAGTCCCTTATAGTTTCTTTTTTGTGAACTATTTCTTTTTATCCTTTGCCCATTTTAAAATCATGCTCTTCATTTTTTATCTTGTTGATCTGTAGAAACTTTTCATATATAACAAATTATCCCTGTGTTTGTGATGAACTGCAAATATTTTCTCCCAGTTTGTTGTTTCTCTTATTTATTTTGCTTAAGATAATTTTTGCCATACAGAATTAAAAAAATTAACACAGTTAATTTTATCTATGTTTTCTCTTATGACTTCTAAACTTTCATTTTATACACAGAATGGTCTTTCCTATTTTAATTTGTTTAAAAGTATTTTCTCAATATTTTTTCCTTGGTTCCTTTTAAGATTATTTATCATTGTAAGACAAATCCCTTTAGAGTGACAACATTTGGACCTTCCATTTTTTGGTTCATAACTTGATTGCATTATCAATGGCAGTTAGAAGATAAAAATCAATTGGCTTCATGAAAAATATCTTCAAACAAAACAGCACTTTAACAAACATATACCTAATATTTAGCTCTACACACAAAGTCCTTTTGAGAAATGTTTACAGGCTCGTCTCCATACCACATGTACAATTTGATAGGGTCTTATAATCTCTAACACCAGATACTCCCAACATACAATGGTAATAACTCTCATGTCCTTTTATTTTCAAAAGTATGCATATTAATTTGGTATAACTGAAGTTTTTTGTGTCAAACTTTATTTTAAATCTGATCATAGAATTTGAATGGTTTAGAAAGGAAGAAAAGAATATTCAAAAGGCATGTTTATTAGCTTATTGGGTTTTTTTCCCTAATAATATATTTGGCTACTCTTTTGGGCTACAGTGGAGAAACTGGTGGGATACTAACAAAAGACTGATAAAAGAGCATTCTTATTCCACCATATATCTTTTGGAGGATTAAAAAAGTGGCATACATTTTCTCATGCTTCAAAGGTCTTCTTTTCTCTTTATCACTTCATGAAACATGCTTTGAATTGAGATATCAAAGGCAGAATAGAGAACTTCGAGAGAAATGAAATGAGTTTTTGACCCTATAGACTGACCAACCTGAAGGAGCAAATTGGATGGATTTAGTCCTCCTTATATTAGGAACACTGTGATCTGAATACCACATCCTTAAGCATGTTGTTCTCATGTGGGTTCACACCCTAATTTCCACTGCAAACATATTATTTTTGAAGACGCATTTGTCAGAAGCAGCCAGCAACTCCCTTTCTTTTTGTAGACATGTCATCCACTTTGGTAGTGCTTAAAATAAAGTACTCAGATAGAAGGTAAGTTGCAACAGACAACAAGCAATATAATACAAAATGTTATGAGTAAAGTGTGTTACTCAGATACTTCTAAAATACATTTCTTCCTTTATTTTGAAGGCCACGGTATAGGCAACTTGGCTAATGGAACCAGTCTCTTCCTTTGATCATCAATAGAGTTATCTTTTCGGGAAACTAAGTCCCAGCTCAGATGACCATTTTAGCTGAGGCTGACATGAAAGGGAGAGGGACCGTTTAATTATTAGCTCTCTGAAAGGCATGTTTTTTTCTTTCTTTAATAATTCTTCAGCTGAAACCACAAACAGAGTACTTTTGGGGAGGTGGCTTCATTTGATCTTTATTTCTTTACTCTGGGCACTGTGTAGGATCTGGGCTTTATGTGTCAGCTTTGCAGAGAGACAGCCTGCTGGCCCTGGGTGACAGATTCTAGTCAAGTAAGAATCAAAAGTAAGTATAATTTAGGTGCATTTACTTAATCTCCTAAGACTTGGGAAGGTGTGTGGCAAGGAGCCTGGCATATAGTAGGTGCTCAATGAATACTTAGAATAATCGAATATAATGAATGGATGAAGGACAAGTCTGGAGAATGTGCTAGGCTGCTTTCTGCAACTGATTTCCATTTTCTGTGTGTATCTATGGATATTTGAAAGGGTAATAGGGACTATGGCAATTGACTAAAAGTGCTGTGCAACACAGTAGCCACTAGCCCTATGTGGCTATTGAGCACCTGAAATATGACTAATCTGAGGTTTGTGGAAAGTGTAAAATACACGCTGGATTTAGAAGATTTAGTATGAAAAAGGAATGCAAAAATCTCATTAATAATATTTATATTGATTACATGTTAAATAATATTTTTGATATGTTGGGGTTCAGTGAAATACATTAATATTTCACCTGTTTTCTCCTACTTTTTAAATGTGACTTTCTGCTTTTTAAAAAATGTAACTAATAGAAAATTTAAAATTGCCTGTGTGGCTTGCATTATATTTTTATTGGAAGCACTGGTGTAGACTTTAGAGATAAACCCGGCGTTGTAACATCTCTGCTTTTAAAGAGAAAATAGTTTCCCTGTCCCCGTTCCCTGCCACGGACAACCTTTAGAAGCTATCTAAAAATGTCTAAAAATGTACTCCTTCCCTGGGCAGCCCTGGGGCCCGCGGCTGGTGGGTGGGGTGGGGGTTAGGGCTCGAGCAGGCAGGAAGGTGATGCCGCTTCCTTTGGTATGCGTTGCCTGCCACAGGAAAATACCAGATTCAATACCAAGATTGAATTTCAGAGGGGCCTCCCTAACCCCACCACGGAAGTAAGGCGGGCCAGCCACCGCCTCGAGCCAAAGTTTCTGCAGCCCTGGCAATCTCCCGCGCGTTTCTGCTCAGGAGCCCCACACCTCAGAGAAACTTCCCGGCTTCCCCAGCCTCGCTATCTCCCCTAGGCTTTGGGACACAGGTTTAAGGGACTGAGGGGCCCGGACGGGATCTGAAACCTTTGGAGGACCAGCCACGTCCGCACAGCCCGCCCATGCGCGCTGGCACCGGGACCCGCAGCCTGCCAGCGGCGAGTCCCCGCCGCGGTTCATCAGGGCACCCCCGGAGAAGGGGGCGGCCCTGAGGAATCTCCTACACTCCGGATGCCCTATTTTCCTCGCCCTTAGCGCCCCAGGGCCCTGCTCAGGTCCTGGCCGCGCGTGGTGTTCTTTCAGCCGCGGAGCTTTGTTTCCCAGTGTCGCTGAAAGGAAAGAGAAAGAAAACGCCTTCGGTCCTGGGGTCCTGCCCCTTCCTGAAGCGATGCCATTTCCTCCCTCCATCTCTCCTTTCTTAGATTCCTCCTGGGGCCCCGGCAGAGGCGGGGCGGCTGCGCCCCGAGTCCCTCTCCGGCGGCAGCGCGGGCTTCGGGCAGGCAGCGCGGGAGCGGGGCTGGAAAAGAGGGCGCCAGGAGCCGCCCCGCCCCTCATCGCTCCTGGCTTCTCCGCCTGAGAGCAGGGCCAGGGGACATTGCCTTAGCTCTGGGGGAAAGCAGGACGCTGAGTCCAGGGCTTACGAAACAAGGGAAAGATAAGGACGGAGGAGGCGGTCTACATTGCCCCCCACTCCCTTCCCGATCCCGCAAACACTCTGAGAGGTGTGTAAGTTCTGACGGGGTGGTTGCAGTGCCTTGGCTCAAAGGTAACTGTCACTCGAAGATGTTTTTACTGCCCCTGCTCTCAAAGGGACATTCAATAATCACTTCTGCTTCTGCGACAGAAGTTGGTCCCCTCCCCAGAATGAAGCCGAAATCCCGCCCCCAAGGCTGGGTGCAAATCTGCGCTCTGTGTGAGGCTGGAGTGTAGGGCGCCCTCAGGCACAGGCCACACTCTGGTTGTACACCCGTCCAGCCCTCGATAGCCACTCGGCCTATAGGGTGGAGAGACAGAACGGCTTGATTTCTACTCTGCTGATGCTGTAAGCTCACAATGGAAGCGGGGGTGGACGTGGACGTCTGTAAAGTGTGGACCGTCACCCCCGGCCCCTCCTCACCAGTCTCCTCCGTCTGGTGACTGAGGACGATGGGCCAGGGCTTAGCGCTAGGAAAGGACTTCTGGAAAGTCTATTGTCTTGATCTCCACGGCCACCTGCTTTCAGGTCTTCAGTTATTTTCTTTTTTCTTTTCTTTTCTTTTTTCTTTTCTTTTCTTTCTTTCTTTTTCTCTTTCTTTCTTTCCTTTCTTTTTATTTTGTACACATATTTTATTTCCTTCCTTCCTCCCTCTCTCTCTCCCTTCGTTCCTTCTTCCCTTCCCTTCTCCTTTCTTTCTTTCTTTCTTTTTCTTTTTCTTTCTTTCTTTCTGAGATGGGGCCTCACTATATTGCCCAGGGTGGTTTTGAACTTCTGGGCTCAAGCAATCCTCCCGCCTTGGCCTCCCAAAGTGCTAGGATTACAGATGCGAACCACCACGCTGGGCCTCTTCAGTTCTTACTACTATTAGAATTTTTTAAAAATCACGTTTTGGACTTCAGATCAAAGCATTCTGATTTCATTTAGATGCCTACTTGCCAAGATCTTATTTTAAAGTCTCCCCCACATCCCTTCCTCATTCCTCTCAAGCTCTTCATCTACTTACCATTTACCAGTTCATGCTTATGGAATAGAATGCTCCCACTTCCTTGTGCACTGTAGTTTGGGGCCTAATTGATTCTGGTAATTAATTTGTTCTACCTGCTAGATCAGATGGAAATCCTACCCATGCGCCCCAGGATTAGCACTTGGCTTTCTAACACCTCCTCTAATTATCTAATAGCATGGGTTGTGAGGACTCAGTCTCTATTAAAACACTTTTACTATTAGCAGTAGTGATTGGAATTGTGATGATGACTAGATTTCAACAAATTAGAGCTTAAAAATGGGGAGATGGGAGAGAAGTGGCTTCTTCTAATTTCCCTGAGTTTAACATCAATAATTAGAGCAATTTTCAGAGATGTGAGCTGCTGTGTTGTAGATGATAACCCTAATTTTAGCAAATTGACTCCAGGGAAATAAATGTGACAGATTAGAAAAAGACAAACAGAAAAAACAAAAGATTGGGAGGGACAGAAATGAAAGGAAACAGGCTGGGAAAAGGAGTGGAAAACAAAAACCTAGTACAATTAATTCGGGGGGCTAGGGTTGAAAAAGTAAGAGCAGAAATAGCAAACCGTGTGAGTGAAATGAGGAGAAAGTAAAGATTTGAGGGGACATGGAGGATGGCACTAAGAGGTGACTCTGGACATATTTACACAGACCAAATAACTCGACTAATGTAGACATAACCCTCCTCCTGCCCACTGCCTATAACTGAGGTAAAGACTGTTGTGATGACCATCATCATTTTCTTTCTTTACCTTAATAATCCAGTCTTCCCTCAGCCATAAACTTAAGTAGAATCTAGCAATTTGAAATATCAGATGCCCTTTCTCCTCACTTCCTCCTTTCTTTTTTTGCCACCAAAATTATGGAAACTCTTAAAACCCAGGCCTAAATGCCTGAATAAGTGCTTTATCCATATTGCTTTGGGGCCCTTTTAGTGCCTTCTCCTCTGTAAAGAGGAGTTTGCCGGACAACAGAGACTTTTTCCTTTTAGCTTTCTTTTAAAAACGACTGGGAACAAAGCAGCCCCTGCAGTGACGGGGCAGAAATTGAGGTCGAGAAACCTGGTAGGAACAAGAACCCTGCGGGCTCTGTTGTTCCCAGGCTCGGCCGGTGGTGTTCAGCACCGCGGACAGCTCCCCGCCCCGCCCCGAGCCTCCCGCACCCTCCCCTCTGCCTCTGGCAGCCTCGTCATTGGCTCTCCCGGACCCCCTCTCCAAGCTGCCAATTCTCCAACACAGAGACCCAACCTACCCAGGAGCTTGTCTTCTTGCCTCTCCAGCGCCCGGGGTAGCCCAGGCCCGGGAGAGAGCAGCGGAGATTCGAGCCTCGGAGGGTGGTTGCCGGCTTTCGAGCAGGCTTGGAGACTCTGCCTGCGTCCTCCACTTCGTCCCGGCCCTTGTCCTGTGGCAGGTGCTCCGCTCAAGATGAATCTCAACTTCACCTCTCCTCTACACCCGGCGTCTTCTCAGAGGCCCACATCCTTCTTCATCGAAGACATCCTGCTGCACAAGCCCAAGCCGCTGAGAGAGGTGGCCCCAGACCATTTCGCCAGCTCTCTGGCCTCTCGGGTGCCTCTGCTAGACTATGGCTACCCCCTCATGCCCACACCCACCCTCTTGGCTCCTCACGCCCATCACCCTCTGCATAAGGGAGACCACCACCATCCTTATTTCCTCACCACCTCGGGTAAGTAACAGGAACCTCAAGGTATGGGCAGTGAGAGAGCAGGGCTTCTAGCACAGACCCTAAGCCTGTGATGGAGCCAAGGAAAGGCCAGACTGGCTCGGCCTGGCTTGGTGGCCTCTTTCCCTAAGTGACAGTGGAAGGCTGAGGATACTGCTGAGGCCATGCGGAGCTCCCTAGAGGCATGACAACCCACGGGGATAATTCGTGATCCCTCCGCACTCTTCATAACGGAGGATAGGTGCCTGGTCAAGAGGCAGCGTATAGGGTTTGACGATACTCTTGGTAGGCAGTGCTCAGTGTCCCTGCTCGTGATCTTCCTGGCCACTTTGGTCCATCTCTCAATCCTGATTCTCCGCCTCTGCCCACTCAGAGGGAGACCCTTGACCATCCCACCCCATGGACACAACTTTTCCTGCACAGAAACTCAAAACACTCTGTCCAGGCCAGCTCTCTTTTTTCCAGGCACTGAGCATTTGCAGATACCGCTGGGGGCATAGAAGTGAATGAAGGTTTGGGCTAGCCTGAATAAGAGAGAAAGGGTGAGAAAAAAGGGGGGTAGGGGGAGATGCAGCTCTTTAACCCTCCGCATCCTCAATATCTAACATTTAACTCACAATCTTAGTCTGGGCTACCCTCCTCTGCCCCAGCTGCCAGTATTGCTGGAGCCTGGTGCTAAAGTATTTTGATTTCTCTGGTCTGACAAAAAGCAAGGGCTAGCAAAGTCTGTTTGGGACAGGAGGATGTGGGGAAATACCCAGATTTTTTTTGTCTCCCTCTGAAAGGCCACATCCATGGTTTTTTCTCTGGCGTTTTCAATCTAGCCAGAATAGAATAATTCGTTGAGTCCAGACTCATAGCTCAGAGGCGGCAACAACCATGGTCGGTGGAGGGGCTGGGGGCAAGACAGGAGGCAGTTTGTGCGAGCTGGAATCCAGAACAAAGCTAAAAGTGTTTGTAAATCCAGGTCCGCATCTCTGCACTGGCTTCACCACCCGCCGGTGACAATCTATTCTCAGCTGCGCCGGTGGTCCTCCCATACAGCAGTGGCCAAAGCCCTAAGTACCCGCACTGGTTGTTGTTATGTTTGTTTATTTTCTCTGGGATTGGCCGATGTTGCTTGTGGCAGCTTCTGTCTGCTTGGTGCGTCTCAGACAGAGTCAAGCCTGCGAGGGTCAGGAAAGACAAGTTTCCCCGGACCCGGCCATGGAAAAGCCCCTCAAACCCTTCTGCTTCGCTGGGCTTGGAGTGAGAGGGAAAGAATGAGAAAAAGAATGAGGACTGTATTAGATAGCTGGGTCCCTAGCGCGACCCCGAAACGGACGAGGAGACGTGAGAGGCGAGAAATGCTCCTCTGTTTCGGCTCCGGGGCTTCTCCGGATAAGGCAGTTTTGCTCTCCCTTTGGCTGCAGGGGATAGGGGTGGCTTGGGAAACAGAAAGGCATTTTTCAATAAGGTTTGGAGGCAAGATTATATTCATGCATCTACCAGCCCCAGAACAGCAATGAGTGTCATCAGGGGTCTAGGAGGATACGGTGGGGTCTGGGGACGGGACTGCTCCTGGGCCATTTGACGTTTGCAAAAAACTTGGCCAGGTGCAACTGAAGACTCTGCGCTGGCCGACCCTACGGAAGTCTCTCCAAGAAGACATTTTTAAACAGCCTCCGGATCTATTTTCCGATTTTCTTTTCTGTTTTATTTACTGTTTGTTGTTTGTATTTCTAGATGACTTTCCAGATAAAGATCTCCAAGCGCTATTCTTGCGGCTTTTTTTTTTCCTTCCTCTGCCCTGGATTCCTGAGAGAAAGGCTTGAGGGGCTTTGGGGCGAGCAGACTGACGGAGGCGAGGGGCGGAGGAAGGCACTGGGGGCTAGGGGAGGGGAGGGGAGCGGAGCGGAGATTGCTCTCCGGCGACCCACGCTCTGCCCACTTGGTTGCTCTTGTCTCTGCAGGGATGCCAGTCCCAGCGCTGTTCCCGCACCCGCAGCACGCGGAGCTGCCGGGGAAGCACTGCCGCCGCCGCAAAGCCCGCACGGTTTTCTCTGACTCGCAGCTCTCGGGCTTGGAGAAGAGGTTCGAGATCCAGCGCTACCTGTCCACGCCAGAACGAGTGGAGCTGGCCACGGCCCTCAGCCTGTCCGAGACGCAGGTGGGCGGGTGGAGAGGGAGGCCCTGATCTCTGCTTCGTTCCTCTCTGCCTTCAAGTCTTAATACCTTCGGGACCTTGTGGAGTTCGAGTAGAAATAGACCCCGCTGACGCTTATTCTAGGCCTTTCCCAAGAGCTTTCGTAAAATTACCTATACCTGGCCGGGCGCGGTGGCTCACGCCTGTAATCCCAGCACTTTGGAAGGCCGAGGCGGGGGGATCACGAGGTCAGGAGTTCCAGACAAGCCTGACCAATATGGTGAAACCCCGTCTCTACTAAATACACAAAAACTAGTCAGGCGTGGTGGCGCGCGCCTGTAATCCCAGCTACTGGGGAGGCTGAGGCAGAAGAGTCGCTTGAACCCGGGAGGCGGAGGTTGCAGTGAGCCGAGATCGCGCTACTGCACTCCAGCGTGGGCAACAGAGCGAGACTCCGTCTCAAAAAAAAAAAAAAAAAAAAAAAAAAAGAAAAAAGAAAAGAAAAAGAAAAAAAGAAAAAAAAAAGTACCGATTCCCCAACCTCATGTCATACTTACCCAAGCAAAATTTCTCGAGCGGGGCTCTGGACAGGAAGGAAACACTCCTCAGGTAATTCTGACGACCACCTCCAGGTTAAGAACTCTTATTCGTATGCCTTCCTCACTCCTCTCCGACCAGGCTGGGAACCCGGGTCAGAGGTAAATGGTAAGAGTTCAGGCGAGCTCTTGTCCTGAGAGAAGCCCACACAAGGAGATTTTTTCCCCCTTTCTCACTTCAATCTCTCTCACAGCGGCCAATGTTCACATGCACCTCCGCTCCGACCCCAACACACACACTATGGTTTAAGTCCACTCCCTGTTCCCCTGTCCTGAGTGGAAGAACGGTTTTTATCTTCCTCTAGGCGCTATTCACCTGCAACCTCAAAACCCCATCCTCTCTTCCCCATCTTTCATAGTCTCTACCCGGAACGCCTCTTGCTATGAAATCATTAGCTCTGCCAGGCCCGGGTCTGATTTTCTCTCCGATGAGAACCAGGGGTTTCAATTCTCATCTTCCTGTCCAGGAGTCTTGCGGATCAGGTGGTTAGATGTCTCAATCAGAGGAACATCAGCTGAGCGTAAAAGAGACTTGCCCACGCAGCACCTACTATTAGTAGTTCTAATTCGTAACAATATGCATAACTGCTAACCACCCATGTTAATCCTCATCATTATTTTGGGACAGTTATTCTTGAAAGCCTCAGACTGTTCGATTCTCATTCGGCTTAAGGCGATAACTTATGAGCAGTTGAGGCTATCACCGCTCTTGGATACTTCGTCAACGGACTGCAGCCCATTTTCCTAAACCCCAGCGATTTGGAGGAATGACATGATTTTATTTTTATCTCCCCGAAATCAGGTGAAAACGTGGTTCCAGAACCGGCGGATGAAGCATAAAAAGCAACTGCGGAAAAGCCAAGACGAACCCAAAGCACCAGACGGGCCAGAAAGCCCCGAGGGCAGCCCCCGCGGTTCAGAGGCCGCCGCCGCCGAGGCTCGGCTGAGCCTGCCCGCCGGTCCCTTCGTGCTCACCGAGCCAGAGGACGAGGTGGACATTGGAGACGAGGGGGAGCTGGGCTCAGGGCCGCACGTGCTCTGAGCCGCCAGGCTGGGGAGGGTAGTAGGCAGGGGAGGAGACTGCGGGGCCGAGCGCGGTTCCCTCCCGGACCGGAAGACTCAGACTCCAGTCTCGTGGCGGGCCTTGGAGATCCGCTCCTGGAAGACAAACAAAACCCACCTGTCCTCCAGGCCGGTACGGAGCCAGCACGGCCCGCGGCCCGGCCTCCCGCCTCCCCTCTAGCCCTCCCGGTCCCAGCCACGGGAGACTGTGAGCCCGGGCGCCCATTTTCCTGCGTCCGTCGTCCTTGGGGTCGGGGACCAGCCCAAGTACCGCGTCCCAGACTGGAAATTCAGCTCTCGGCTCTCTGTTTTCTCCGATCACAGACCCCTTTCTCCCTCGCCTCTCAGCAACTTGCCCCTAGCTCTGTTCTTTCCTCTCCACGTCAACTCCTTGCCCATTCTTGGGCAGTCCGTTTGGCTGCAAAGGGACCAGGTCTCTGGGGCCTCCGCTCCGCCGAGATCCAGATAGAACCACAATCTGATCTTTAAAACGTCCAGTGTCAGGACAGACTCGTGCACTGCTCGTCACTAACCTCCCACTCACCCCCATTCCCCATCCCCAGAGTCCCATCTCTGACTCAAATACTAAGGCGACTCCCTCCTTCTCTGGGCGGCGCTTCCATCCTCTCCCGTCCCGGTTCTCCTCTAGAGCTCGCGGTTCTGCATCCTGGCACCCTTCCTGAGTTTGTAGCCCCCAGGCGCAGACGCCCCTTACGCCCTGCCTCCCGCGTACTGCGCGGCGCCAGCGCGCGGCGGGAAACTTGGGCACAGAAAACCCCTAGAGCAATTTCTGCTTCCCGAACTTGTTGCGCTCCTGTCCCGCAACGCTTCCACGTTCCACGGGCTACTGATATTTTAAAAGTGAGTGTTCCTCGGGTTGTGTGTGGAGATATTCATTCTCAGTGCATTTTAGGAAATCAAGATGAAGGCCAAAGGGTTAAGGCTAAAGGCGTTCCAGGCGTGCACCTGTTTGGGGAATAGATGGGGCGGGGGTCTGATTGACTTTGCGCTTTACCACTCTCCTTTTCCCCTGGGAGGTCTCTTATTCTTTTACCGGGTTTGTAGGCTCGCAGGGCAAAACTGGGAATGATCACGCGTTTCCAGGAATGGTTTGCCACCGCGTTCTCCTACGCGTACGCCCCCTCCCCTCGGCCCTAGGCAGTTTCCTAGTCCCTGTAGAAATGAACTTGCGAATAACCTTTCATTAACAGATCCCCTCCCTCTCACTCCAAATTTTCTGTTTCGAATCGTTTGATTAATGGTCTTGAGTTCCACCTACGTGGAAAAGTGGCTCTGGTATTTTGTGGCTCTGAAATGCTGAAGAGACAGAGATGTATTGATATTTGGAGTTTGAAATTATACTACCGAATTGTGTGATGACCCTACACACTCAGTACACATATAAATATAGCAGCTGTGCCAGAGGCACTCTCACCTTCTGATTCTTTCGCTTCTGGTTGTATCTCTAGGTAAGTGAGTCCAGGAAGGCTGGAAAAGAATTAGTAGGACTGAGTGGAATCCTGACCCTCGGGTTCTAATGATTAATAATAATTATAAAAACCACAGTGGGTGTGAGCGTGGGTTAATCTTTTTGTTTTCTTATTTCTCCAATATGGGGATGAATCCTAAAGATCATTTTAGGTCTAAGTTCTATCCTTATGTGAATGTAGCAGGAGGCCTTTTCGTTTTTCTGCAATAGGCTTGTTGGAGAAACATTATCCCAGGTAAAGATAAGTGTCAGAGTGACAGCTTAACCAAGTGCATCATTTAGGAGGCAAAATTATTGGTTTTAAAATGTAAGCATTGTATAGCCTTTTGGATTTTCCAAAGTGCTCTGTAATCAATCAATGATCTTGTGAGTCTCAGATGACATATGAGTATTTTTCCCTTTCATAGATGACGAAATTGAGGCTTAGCAAGATTGAAGGATTTACTAATGAAATCAGGACTAGCTAACAGCCAAGGAAGGATTAAAAAATGTCTCTTCTGTCTCCTTGTTCACTTCTTTTCTCATGCAGTTTATTTATTTATTTTTTTGGTAACAGTGCATTGATTGGCATTTTGTCTCTATCACTTTATAAGAACACCTCTCTCATTTCTTTAGATTACACAACCTAAAGATTGTGGCTATTAAAAGCAAATCTATGCTCAGGTTTTTCTCCTCCCTCCCTTGTTCAGATAATGGCAGTACTGTTTTAAGGCAGAATTTTTTGGCAAATGCTTTACAATATGACAAAAGACTTGGTGGAAAAAAAAGTGATTTGTGACTGAGAATGTTCTTGGTAACTTGGAAGGGAAAGTGTGTGTATCCCTTGTGTATAGGGATACTATTACACAAGATTATGGAGCCAAGGGAAAAATCGAATTCTTCTAATCCCACGAAGAACAAATACTAAATAGGAGTTTGAAAGAATCTTTAAAGTGAGTAGAAAAACTGTATTTGGGCAAAAGTGTGTGTGTGTGTGTGTGTGTGTGTGTAAATTAGATGGTGAATCCAAACTCAAAAGCACCAGGCATTTCTGTCTTCTGCTTTCACAATAACTTGTCAAGGGCCTGTTCTGAGTCTAACAGGAGTGGATTGGGTGTATTTCATTACCTTTTTGTCTTCAAAAAGCAGGTAAATAGGGAAGCTGTTAGTATATGCACAGCTCTGCCTGATTGGAGGCAGGATGAGTCCTGGAGCCCAGGGACTATTTGGGTCTATAATTCATGGTCATTAAACTTGGGAAGATACTCATTCCTCCTTACTCTGGTCCTCCCCTGTGGTGGTTTCTTGGTGGATTAGGTAGCAAGGGAAGAGGTGAGAACTGTGGCACCAGCCACACCAACTATGGCACAGTTTTCTCATCAAAAAATTCCCTGAAATTGATGGCAAACAATCGAATAGCAAAGTTCTAGTTTTATTTATTTTTATATAGTGAGTGAGTGATAGTGGTAAAGGATAGGCACCATTTAGTCTTGATTTAATGTAACATGACAGCACTTTTTGGTTTTGGCTTTCAATACTGATCAAAGCTTCCATAGGCTGAAAAAGTATTTTGTCTGAATAACCCAGGCTTTTGCCTCAACTCAGTTTCACTTGTGGTAAAGATCTGACAAAACTATGTTTATTATGATATATTTTTAAAAAGACATTCAGAGGTCTAATTTTGAAGAAGCAAAAATATCACAAAATAGCCAAGGTAGGGAAGTCATTTTAGATCTAATCCCATGTGTCATAAATAATTTGTTCTGCACTTCTTCGAATGCTGTGTTTCTGATGGACTTCATTTCATAGATTCTCAGAGAGGGATTCCTGATAATATTTCTGCTCACATGATGTGAGAATGTAAGAAATGGACAATATACCATACAGCCCGGTTTTAGCTGATAGTAGCACTAAGAAATGCTGAGCTGGAGTCCATGACACCAATTCAAAAGATAGAGGGCTGGCTTTCATCAATGTATTTGATAATTAGAGAGAGATGTGAAGGCACAGAGCAAGCAGAATGCTTTCTGGTGCTAAGAGAATTGTGCAATAAACATATTTAGTTGAAGCAGTGACTCCCTGGTCTTCCTGAATTGGGCTCAATATACGTGAAAAATAACAAGTTAATTGACATATTTTACATATTTATATTTTTGGCATCACATTTTAAAGAGAATATAGACAAGCTAAAACTCATCCACTATGCAGGAACCTGGATAGTAAAGGGTGTGGAAAACAACAAATAAAGAAGTGTGAGCTTTAGCTTGGAGGAGCAAAGCTTTGGGGGAGAAGTGGGGAAGGAGGTTCAGCTATGGTAGTTGAATCTGAATGGTTATGGGGCTATTAAGCATGAAGAGGTTTATCTATTCTGCCATGCTAACCGATGATAGAACCAGAATCAATGGGTGATTCCAGGGAAGCAGATTCTGGAGCAACATTTGAAGACAGGCACTGTGTCGTACATCAATAGAACAGGATAAGTCCACAAAACATTGAGTACGTTTTCACTAGAAATCCCAGAAGCTGGAAGACAAAACATAAGGGCTTGTCTATTACAGATTTCTCCAGTAGTTGGAGATTGGGCTAGATATCCTGTACGGTTCTTTCTAACTGTAAAGATCCTAATCTATCTTTTTTATTGTAGGAAAGGGACTGCAAGTCCCAAGTTATTAAATTTTTTTATCTCACAAAGATTTCAGTTTCTATACTTTAACTTAAACACATATATCCACAGCAATTAGAAGTTTTAAGGGAAACAACAAAGAGAGGAAAAAGATATTTCTTTATTTATTAAAGAAGTTCCAACACCTCATTCTAGAAAGTCAGCGAGAACAAAGTGATGTTCCACTAAGTCAAGGACAAAGATACAGTCAGGAAGAAATTGTCAGTGTTAGAAGAGACATTTGACAAAATCTAAGCCCTTCATTTTATAAATTGGAGAAATTAAGGCCCAGATATAGTGGTGAGTACTTTGCTAACATCACATAGACAGTGGCGGAATTAAGACTAGAAGCCAACGTTAATTATCTTACCTTACAAATAACTCATGTTGTGATAAAAGTGATTGTGGAGCTACTGTCATTGTAGCATGTGGAGGAGAAGATTTTTCATAGCAATTTTGGGTATAAGTTTTTAACATTGCAGGTAGAAATTATCTAGTAAAATCTTAGATCAACTTTTGGAAAAACTTCTGATTAAGAGCCATCTGAAAGTTGGATGAGCTTTCCTGAAGGTACTAAATTCCTTAGCCCTTTTCATTGAAACCTATTTAGAAAGTAGTCCTATATCCAATAGGATGAGCTAGATGATCTCTTAGCTATCTTAAATTTCTACATTTCTCTACTATAAAAATTTTGAACTGATCTCTTTTAATTACAGATGAGGCAACTGACAGTCAGAGATATTGACTTGTCTGAAATTACACAGCCTGTTATCAGGCAAGTTATGAAACTAATACATCTAACAGTCAGAGATAATTCCAATAATATTTAGGAGTGAGATGAAAATTCAGAATGGTTCTTGTGTTTTCTCTCCTATTGTATTTTCTGGTTGTAACCCCCCTCCCAATGACACATTTCTTTTCCATTTCATTTATGCCTGTTCTCTGAGAATTCCCAGTGTGTACAATGATAAACTTTCCTCCATGATTTCATTGATAAGAATTCCATGAGCCTTCTCTTGTTACTCTGTTTTTTTTTTTTTTTTTTTTTTTGAGACGGAGTCTTGCTCTGTTGCCCAGGCTGGTGTGCAGTGGCACGATCTTGGCTCACTGCAAGCTCTGCCTCCTGGGTTCACACCATTCTCCTGCCTCAGCCTCCAGAGTAGCTGGGACTACAGGCTCCCACCACCACGCCCGGCTAATTTATTTTTATTTTTATTTTTATTTTTAGTAGAGACGGGGTTTCACCATGTTAGCCAGGATGGTCCCAATCTCCTGACCTCATGATCCGCCCACCTCGGCCTCCCAAAGTGCTGGGATTACAGGCTTGAGCCACCACACCCGGCCATTACTCTCTTTACAGTATTGGGTAACCACATTAGATTTAGCATGATGAATGGCTTGACTTAGAGGCTTACATTCTTTTTTTTTTTTTTTTTTTCCTGACAGAGTCTTACTCTGTCACCCAGAATGAAGTGCAGTGGCACAATCTCGACTCACTGCAACCTCTGCCTCCTGGGTTCTGGTGATTCTCCTGCCTCAGCCTCCCAAGTAGCTGGGATTACAGGTGTGTGCCACCATGCCCAGCCTATTTTATTTTTTTAGAGACAGTCTTACTCTGTCAGCCAGGCTCGCTGCAACCTCTGCTTCCCTGGTTCAAGTGATTCTCATGCCTCAGCCTCCAGAGTAGCTGGATTACAGGCACATAACGCTACGCCTGGCTAATTTTTTTTTGTGTGTGTGTATATATATATATATTTAGTAGAGACTAGGTTTCACCATGTTGGCCAGGTTGGTCTCAAACTACTGACCTCAGGTGATCCACCCACCTCAGCCTCCCAAAGTGTTGGGATTAGAGGTGTCAGCCACCACGCCTGGCCCTAATTTTTGTATTTTTGATAGAGACAGGGTTTCAACATGTTGGCCAGGCTGGCCTCTAACTCTTGGTTTCATGTGATCTGCATGTCTCTGCCTCCCACAGTGCTGGGATTATAGGTGTAAGCCACTGTGCCAGGCCGATGCTTAAATTCTAATTTCACTTTTACCAATGATAACATTATTTCTCTAACTTGCCATCTGAAAAATGAGGTTAGTGCCCTATGAATCAGTTTAGAATGGTGAGGGGATGAGATAAGAACTACGAAAGTACCTACTGTGAGGTCTTGGATGAAAAGAGCTACAGGAAGATAATGAATTACAATATAGATCTGAACATATCAGTGATAAATGTGATATGTTCCAAACGTCCATAGTACTACAACTGTTACATGGTTAACTAAAAGGTATTAGTCTTGGGCCTAACCACATCATTACAAAGGAGTTATGTCTCTTTCAAAGAAATTTTATTTTCTAAAATAACTTCATCTTATTTTCTCTTTGTCTGTCATTGTTCTACCTCTTGGGCTAAGAGAGGATGTGTAAGCCCTGAATGAAATAGGATTCAGAGCCTTCATTGAGGATGTTTCCATTACAAGGGTCCTTTCCGCCCCATTACTTATCCAACACTCATCCAGCCCCGGAGTTTCTGTTACCCTATTTGGTGACAGACGTAATGCTATGTGGGGAGAGAAGTTAGAATTCAAATTCATGGGAAGCCTCTTAAGTGATAAAGACTTGCCTACGATTCCAGTATGGAATCTACCAGGGAAAAGGCACGATTTCTTCTGAAGTTTTTACAGAACTTTTTAGCTTAAAAAAAGACATGATGGGCTGGGCACGGTGGCTCATGCCTGTAATCCCAGCACTTTGGGAGGCCGAGATGGGCGGATCACGAGGTCAGGAGATTGAGACCATCCTGGCTAACACGGTGAAACCCCGTCTCTACTAAAAATACAAAAAAATTAGCCAGGACTGGTGGCGGGCCCCTGCGGTCCCAGCTACTCGGGAAGCTGAGGCAGGAGAATGGCGTGAACCCGGAAGGCAGAGCTTGCAGTGAGCCAAGATCGTGCCACTGCACACCAGCCTGGGAGACAGAGAGAGACTCCACCTCAAAAAAAAAAAAAAAAAAAAAAAAAAAAAGACATGATGAGCCAGGCGTGGTGGCACACGCCGGTAACCCTAGCACTTTGGGAGGCTGAGGTGGGTGGATCACTTGCGGTCAGGAGTTCGAGACCAGTCTGGCCAACATGGTGAAACCCCGTCTCTACTAAAAATACAAAAATTAGCTAGGAGTGGTGGCGCATGCCTGTAATTCCAACTACTTGGGAGGCTGAGGAGGGAGACTCGCTTGAACCTGGGAGGTGGAGGTTGCAGTGAGCCAAGATCTCACCACTGCATTCCAGCCTGGGTAACAGAGCAAGACTCTGTCTCAAAAAAAAAAAAAAAAAAAAAAGACCAAAAAAAACCCATGATGGATATCTCTTTATGACAAGAATAAGTTGTTTAACAATATTGACTAATATAAACTTTGGGAATTAGCTGAACATTTCTTTCTTTCTCTTTTTTTTTTTTTTTTCCGAGATGGAGTCTTGCTCTGTTGCCCAGGCTGGAGTGCAGTGGCGCCATCTTGCCATCTTGGCTCACTGTAACCTCCACCTCCTGGGTTCAAGCGGTTCTCCTGCCTCAGCCTCCCAAGTAGCCGGCACTACAGGTGCATGCCGCCATGCCCAGTTAATTTTTATATTTTTAGCAGACAGGGGGATTCACGGTGTTAGCCAGGATGGTCTCGATCTCCTGATCTCGTGATCACCTGCCTTGGCCTCCCAAAGTGCTGGGATTGTAGGCGTGAGCCACCACGCCTGCCCTTAGCTGAACATTTCTAACATCTATTGTCACCCTAGTCTCCATGGCTATAGATGATGGAGTGGCTAAGTGTAGTTGCCAAATTCTAGCTGGAAATTAAAGAATGGCTAAATAGTTTTTATTTTTCCACAGAGCTTGACTTGAGATTGGAAATAGGCTGTGGAAAACAATGGGTATAAGATAGAAGGGTGCTCCTCATCCTGAGTTTCAGATGAGAATAATTTACATGCTATGAGCAAAAAACGAATACTGTATGCGTGCTCTGCTCTTTCTCCATCTGTTTTTTTTCTCCTTCCCTTCCTAAGTTCTTTACTTTTAATTTTAAAGATTAGGGTTTTATCACCATGAACATTGTTTAAAGAGTCAAATAGTTCTATGAGGGTTTTTTTTTTTTTTTTTTTTTTGAGACGGAGTCTCGCTCAGTCGCCCGGGCTAGAGTGCAGTGGCGCAATCTCGGCTCACTGCAAGCTCCGCCTCCCAGTTTCACGCCATTCTCCTGCCTCAGCCTCCCGACTAGCTGGGACTACAAGCGCCCACCACCACGCCTCGCTAATTTTTTGAATTTTTAGTAGAGACAGGGTTTCACCATGTTTGCCAGGCTGGTCTCGAACTCCTGACCTCAAGTAATCTGCCCGCCTTGGCCTCCCAAAGTGCTGGGATTACAAGAGTGAATCACCGTGCTCGGCCTAGAGCATTGTGATGATGTGTACATGCAATTCTCAGCTAAGCCAGGTAATCAATGACTTTTCTGCAAGACTTTTTGTTTTCCTTGGAATTAACACTTATTTTATTATTCTTAATTTTAATGTACTTATGACTAGTTTATTCCCAAACTCTTTGCCATTTGTCTGTATCACACTCTCAAGATATTCACAAATTCTTAACATTTCATTTTCCTCAACACACCTCTCCCAGAGCCTTCTGATCTGCTCCATTCTGGATTCTATGTAAATGGCTCTCCCTTCCCAACATCTTGGGGATTCCTTTAATTTCATTGTATTTTACTTGTTTCTCATATCTTTTTAATTTCTTGGTTTACTCTCGCATTATGGTGGAGCACAGTTTACTACAGTTTCTTGACAATTGGTACATGAGAGGTAAATGTTTGGAGATCTTCCTTATCTAGAAGTATCTTTCTCCTAATTTCATGCTTTATTAGTAATTTGGCTGAGTATAGCATTCTAAGTTGGAAATCATTTTTGAATACTTTTGAATGCATCACTTCACTGACTTTTAGCTTCCAATTGCTATTGTGAAGTCTAAAACGACTTCGACTGTTGATTTTTTATGTGTGTCTTGTTTTATTAATTCATTTATTTTCCTTTTTGGAAGCTTGTAGGATACTTTCTTTGTAGCCAGTATACTGACATTTTACAATTATATGCCTTGCTTTAGGTTTATTTTCATCCATTGTTCCAGGTATTCAATAAACTCTTTTAAGTCTGAAAATGTATTTTTTTTTTTGAGTTATGGGGAGTACTCTTGAATTCTTTAATGATTTCTATAGATCTCCTGTTATTTGGATTTTTACCCTCTGGATTTATTCTCTAAATTTCTAATCTCTTATCTCCTATTTTCTATCCCTTTGCCTTTTTTCTCTGGTTTTTGGAAAAATTCCTCAATGTTGTCTTCTAACCTTATTTTTGTGTTTTTAATTTTTTGACTCTAATTCTAATTCCCAAGATCTCTTTTAATTTTCTTATTCCTTTTTAAAATGGTCCTGTGTCATATCCTCAGATGTTTGGAAATTCTTGGTTGTCTGCTCATATTTAAGTGAGAGGCCAGAAAGCTGATAGGAAACTGAGTACATGGATGGGACTCGTTGATTGTGAGGTTTAACTGTAGGATAACAAGGTTGGGGTCTTTAGTTGGAGAACCTCTGAAGTCAGGATTTTTAGGTCTTTTTTTAGGCTGGTCAGATTCCCCAGAGAAGAACTTTCCTTCCAAATTCCTCCTTGTAGGATAAAGTCCCAACGTTCTGGGAGGCAAATGGAAGACCAGAGGTTTCTGTGTTTACAGTACACATGTTCACTATTGACTCTTTTTTCAGCACTTACTGTGCATCCTTAACAGAACCAATTGTCCCTGACTCCAAAGATACTAGGGCAGTGTCTTTTACTGGGACAGTGGAAGGGCTGTGCTTGGCTGCGTGGGAATTGAGGAAAGGATTTACAGGTGTAACTGCTCTTAAACTGATTTTCATGCAGTTACCCTTCATTAGCTCCCCCTGCCCCACATCTCCATTCATCCCTACTTTGAGAGGTAACTGACACCATTAATTCCTGAGCATTTTGGGTATTCTAGAATGTAAGTCAGATTGATTCTTGGCTTTCCTATTGCTAGCTTAGAAATTAGTATTTTGGAGAAATCTCATATTATATGAAAATATAAAAAGAATTTAGTGTTTTTTGAGTCTGCTAATTCTTTTAAACAACTCATATGCTTTCCAGTTTTCAAAATGTTGTTACTATTGTCCCTCCTCCTGTTCTCCCTGTTCTTATATACTTATGTCACTTAAAAACCTTTACTATTATTTTAGTAGGACTTGTCAAGGGAATGAAATAGATGTGTGTGTGTGTGTGTGTGTGAGTGTGTGTGTTCAGTATACCATATTTATCCAGAAGTCCTATAATTTGAATTTTCTGTTTTATTTTGGCATTTACAGTGAGTGATGGAGGTGTTGATCTTTTACCTTGACATTTCTTTTATGTAACTGACTTGTTGAGCTACAGGAGAATTGCATTATCACTGGAACAGATAAGAAGGCTGATTTCCTTGCCAAAACACAGAATAGCCTATCTACTTCATATTAAGTGACGCAGTACCAACGGCTTGGGATCTGCCTGGTTGAGAGCATCGGAAGTTAGAGTTAGTTCTTAAGAATCTTTGCCTGTGGAAGGTTCTGAATAGCTCTACCAGATAGTCTTATAAATTTCAAGGTGAGGGAATTTATATTATTTCATTTTCCTTTGTCTCAGATTAATTTAAAACCTAGGTCCCTAGCTGCCTGAGGAGAGGGGAGAAACAGAAAGGATGAGCAGAGAGAGAAAGACAAAGATACAGATACACAAATAGACATATACAGACAGACGCATATACAAGTCTCTAAAGAGAATGATGCACACAGGACAGGAAGAATTGGGAGATGATCAATTAAGACATTAAGTGTTTTGTGACACATGGATGCATCTGCATTTTGCCCTGGGAACAAGGGCCATCAGCTCATTTTCAGAGGGCTGCTGGCTTCTGCAGCTCAGTCCTCAGATCAAAGCAAAACTGTCTGCTCGCATTTTCCAATCAGAATAGGGATGCTAATTTATACTCCTTAATGTGTGATGGTAAGAGACTCCTTCAATTAACTGAATTCTATAGCCAGCAAAATAAAAGGTATACAAAGAAGCGCAGGCTGGAAGAGCTGAAATTCTCATTAAATCGAAAGGTCCAGTATTCATTACCTCATGCATCTGAGGCTAAACACTAAATATTGGGATCATCAAAGGAGGTTTAATGGGTTAAATTGAGAATATAATCTAATTAAAATATTAGGCATGGCTAAATAGTTCTTTGATATTCATCTAAAGGTTTCATTAAAAATAGATGCTTGAGGTTTTTATCATAGGAGATTATCAATTTTAAGCAGAAACAACACATTTGGGAACCTCATCAGCACTACTTCAAAGTGTCACCATTGTGTGGAAGCAGGGGAAATGGGAAAAGACATCACTGCCAGGTGACAGGGTGGAGATATGATATGAGGCAGGGCCAACCAGGTTTCATGATAATGATTTTGATAGTTGTCTGGATGGTAAAAAAAAAAGTGTAAGATTAATTTGGGAGATGATTTTGCCACAGAGGAAAGAGTAAAACATAGAGATCTGAACTGGTTTTATTCAGTGTGTTCTTGACTTCCTTCCTCTGCTTAGACAGCTTCCCAAAGGACGGCTGATCATATTTTCTGGGTTTTAAATTTTGGGCAGTTATTTCCCCTACTGTGAAATTTGAACCATAGGGATATCTAGCACTAAAACCTCTCTTGCAAAAGCTTGAGACCCTAGTGACAGAGGATGCCCTGAGTAGCCCGTTTAGCAGCCCCAGTATCAGTGCTGGTCTCTACAAGCTGCCAGTTCAGCAAAGGGTATTTATGAAATCTTATCAGAGATTTCCAAGGCTTCACTAAATACATTTGCCTGGAATGCTCACATCATTGTAAACCTCTCAACCTGTTAGAGCTATTTAATAGCGGAAGACCATTTATTCAGCTTATTGAAAATTAATTACTTACATTACCCAGGTTTGCAAGGGGAAAATGAAAAGGCAATGGAGAGGCAGCAAGGGAGATAAATCCTGTTCACCAAATTCTTTTTCCCTTTCTTCATATTTTCCAGAGCCCATATATTGAGAGGTGGAGAGAGCTGAAAATATTATTCATTTTGTATCTTATTGTATCTTGCAATGTGTTGTCTAACATTTTGGAAAAGTGTCAACTTTCCAATTATTTTACTGAGCCAAAAGTAAATAACCAAACATGAAAAGTGGGAGTGTTTCACACTAGGAAGTAATTTAGAGAGTCTGATGAACGAATGAATGAATGAAGTCTTCCATCCGAAGCCTTTTGCTTTCCATTGGCCAGGTGTTTGCTTAGGAAATTGGGATATTTTACGTTTCCTCTGTCTCTTTGTGAGACAGATGTGTGGTTTTGCTTAATGAAGCTAGAGGGTGTGTAGAAATAAACACTGCACTTAGTCTGGAGGCAGTAGGGTGGGGCGACAGTGCTGAGCATCAGATTTTCAGCTTCTGGGACCCTCCTTCAATATATTTCAAAAAGTGGAATAAACGTCTAAACGTAACTTTTTATTAGAACATATGTCCTTGCTTTTATTTTGCCTTTATAGTATGGAAAAATATTATTTTGACAATATCTTATCATCACTGATGTAGGGAGAACAAGCACAACGGATAAACAAAATCCACAGTCATTCAAAAATTTCACTTCATGCTACAGTTTTAAATCCTTTCCTGACTGGGAAAACAACTAAAGAGGCAAATGGAGTATTTCTGTATCTTTGTGTCTCCCTGTTTTTACCCATTGGGAATAGCAATTGTGGAAACACAGTTAGCATTAGGGAGGAGAATTCCTATAGTCGTCCTATGAATACTTGACTGTTAGAATGAAATGTATATTATTAAAGCCTGATTCTTACTCTAATAGGAAAAGGTAATCTTAAAAAACGCATATTTAGGAAAGCAACCCTGATTTTTACTTAGGAACTTCACATTTTCAGATGCTACTTCTAATATAATGGTAACAGATACATTTTGAAGCACATCTTGGGATAGAATTACCGAAACCTGTATTGATATCTGCAGACTATAACCCACATCCAATTCATTTTCTGCTATTTTTCAATAAGTAATTAAAGAAGAATCCCCCGAGTTATCTAGTCTGCTATTGTGGGCCATTTGCTATCAGCTCAAAGTTCTCAATTAGCTCCAGTGTTGTTATAATTACCGGACGTGTTTTCAAACAACTCCCAGTTAATAACTGTTGGGATGAAGAGTCATTTTCTCACTATAGACTAGACTGTGCACGTTCTTGCTTGCTGTGATGTTTTGACAATGATTCATTAACCAATAATAAGGCCCCAATTGGAACCATTAAGCATCAGTGCCTTTGCTAGGCTTACCTTTTATTTTGTTCCTCAATATTGTCTTTTCCTGACTTGGTTTCTGGATAACTCCCAAGAGACTCCTTACTATACAAAACAATATCAGGAAGACAGCTGTCATTAAATTCAGCTACTTGTAAAAAAAAAAAAAAGCTCCCTTTAAAAGGATGCTCTTGTTGGAAACTCAAGATGGAAAAACACAATTAAAAGGAGGCTTTAATAAGAGAGAATACATGGTTTAAATGTCTTTTATTTGCACCAGTTTATAGACATTAGGCAGATTAGGTACTATGTCTTTCAGTGGCATGTATATAACATCTAGTCAAATACAGGTGCTCCATCATTACATCACTTAAGTTTGAAGTTTTTTGTTTTTTAATTGGTAGATTATTTTTTGCTTTTGAATATTTGAAACAGAAATGCTATAAATTGATCACTGATCCAACTTGGGCCTATAAAAGATCACTATTGTTGTCATTAGTACAATTTACTTTAAAACAGGAGCAAAAAACGTGTTTGTCACTCCCTGTTTTTGCAAAATCTCTCCCCTTAGTTTTATGGTAGTTTAGTGACATTCTGCTCTATTTCACTATTGTGAGATGACGTGGAGCCAAATGAAGGGCCACTTTGATCCATTCTTTGATTTCAACCCCAAACTTTCAGCAAATATGTTTTATTTCCTAGCCAAAGTTATTTTAGATGCCACATGGCACTATATAAAGAATTTTAATGTTCTAGAGTCTTACGTACTGGATAGTAAAGAGTTGCCTTGGGGGTAAGAATCCTGTGAAATGTTGTTTGACGTGAACTGAATGAATCACTTAAGCTGCTTCAGCCAAATTTGGGTTCTTGACAGTAGGTGTGAAAGTGAAGGATTTAACAACACTTAAGCTAACAGAGAAACAGTATGGGAAGTTTTTGAAATGTTCTGGAAAAGAAAAAGAAAATAAATAGTGTCTCTTTTATTGGTCAGTTTCTAAGTTTGAGTTGCTTTATATGTGTATTCTACTTTTATCAATGTTGTAAGGAAGTTGGCAGATTGTACATGCTAAAAAACTATTAGGTACATAGTAATGCATATTTCTAAAAATTGAACTTGGTGGAAATTCAGGTCCAAAATAGAAATTCATAGCAACTATATGTTGCTCATCCACACAGAGAAACAAGGATAACCTCTTTCCATAGACAAATAAAAAGTACTATTCCTGGTGTTCAAAGATGGGAGATTCAGACCTGGCTACCCTCCCATTACTCTCAGTAGGACTGATGGACTTCTGAGTCATGTAGCCTTTCTCTTCACCTCCATTTCATCTTCTGAAAAACTGGCAGTTGAATGTGACAAACTTTCCAAGCTCTAAATTATTTTAAGATAATACAAATGGAATATTTAAAAATTTTACCCTATCCCTTTAAATATGAATGTCTCTATATGCATTCTTTTTCCCTTCCAAATTAAGTTCGAATTTAAGGCCATTTCAGAAACAATTAATGAAGGTTATTCATTCTACCTCATATTTCTAGAAATGTCTTCATGCACCCAGAAGGGCCTCTTCTCTTATAAATACATTTTAGGAGTAGTTTTGGCCTGTGATTTTCCTGTCTAATGCCTCATATATTACATTTTCCAAATCCCACTGAAACATGATTCACCAGTTTTCTGTTTATCTTCAGATACTTGTTATCTTTGCAGACTCTCAATTCTAACTGCTTTCAGTTTTAAGAGAAGGTTTCATATAGGCATCTTTTATGCTACATTTTGGTATATGTAAAATGTATACAACATAGGAGTAAATTTCCAAAGCTAGTCCTTACATCACACGTATAGATAAACAGATTTTCCCCAAATTGATGTTCAAATTATCCACTTCTGGATAAGCCTACCGAAAAATGTAATGTCCATCTAATATAAGGAAGGAAGTAGAAAATTAAACTCTCCAGTAATTATTTTAAGACTGGGAATTCTTGCAATATTAAAAAAGATTTAAAAACTAAAAAATATTTATTAACATTTGTATTCAGTAGTAAACTATGGAATGCTTCTGTCTTATCTATTTTTGTGTGTGTGAAAACACACATTTGACAATATTTTAAGATATTTGTGATGGCAAAATGGCCAGCAAATTTATGTACTTGAAGTAAGGAGCTTTGATAAAGTGTGTCTCTCAGAGTTGCCTGCATTAGGTGTTTCTGGACTTGTTGGAGGGTTTCTAACTAATGTCTTGATGCTCTGTTAGAACAATATTAGGATGTGTTCTATCTGAGCAGGCACAGCCAGATGTACCTTCATTTTTTTTCAACTTTATTCTTTATTTATTTGTGTTTCATTCAATTGTCACTTTATTGCAAGATGGTAGAATTAATTACAAATTTAAACTATAACTTGGTAATCTTTAGTCAGGCACCAAGATTTAACAAAGGCAAACTGCTTATTCAAAAGTGATCATAGGGCCAGGTGTAGTAGCTAACGCCTGTAATCCTAGCACTTTGGAAGGCCAAGGTGGGCGGATCACCTGAGATCAGGAGTTCAAGACCAGCCTGGTCAACATGGCGAAACCCTGTCTCTACTAAAAGTATAAAAATTAGCCGGGCGTGGTAGTGCACGCCTGCAATCTCAGCTACTCGGGAGGCTGAGACAGGAGAATTGCTTGAATCCAGGAGGCGGAGTTTGCAGTGAACCGAGATTGTGCCACTGCACTCCAGCCTGGGCGACAGAGCGAGAGTCTGTCTAAAAACAACAACAACAGCAAAAAAAACAACAATAAAAAAATGATCATGGAACAACTCAAATGCTGAGTAAGAAGGATGGGAAACATCTGACTGGCCAATAGATTGAGTTCTCTCAGTATAGGGAACAAATGTTTCATTTTTAGGAGATATAAACTATCTACTTCAGTAGAGGGCAATACAGAAAGATTTTGCCACACAGACTAGTTTCCATTTAGTCAGTCAACTGTTTCTGGCTGTCTCAATTGGGATAGATACATTTACATAACTGGCTGTGCATGAGTCTTCTTTGCCAACAGCTTTAGGTCCCAAATGCACTTGGCAATTGTCTCCTTTTCCTGCTGTGCAGAGATGCTCTGCACCCAATTTATCATGTGCTCTTGTTCCTTTCAACGCATCATGTTCTGCACAGATATATGATAGTCCGGGCGATTCTTTACTTCCTTATACACTCTATGCAGTCATTCCCAGTAAGTAACCTCCACAGCCATAGCAATGTTATTCCTCTGCACATCAAAAAGGTAATGGCGCTTCTGAACCAGTGAACGCTGCGACTTCTCCAAATCAATTGCATCCTGGATTTGTTTGATGGAAGCCTGCTTCACCTCTTCTAGTTGGGCAATGTTTTGCTCATTGAGTTGATAAGCAGATTATCCAATAGAGGCACCATATTTTTAAATTACATAGACAAGTAACCCTACTATTGATATAGTAGAAAAGGTCTCTGGGGTAATCATGTATATTTCTTTGGATAAAGCATACAAGATAAGCCCAGATTGGAGCACATAGGGTCCTGTTACACTGGTTTTAGGATAAAGAAATTGGAAGAATTCCTCAGGGATCAGCCCAAAACGAACTTTTCCTCTATAGGAAAAGG
Organism: Gorilla gorilla gorilla; assembly: GCF_029281585.2. Taxonomy (NCBI): domain Eukaryota; kingdom Metazoa; phylum Chordata; class Mammalia; order Primates; family Hominidae; genus Gorilla; species Gorilla gorilla. The sequence continues at coordinate 130,884,415 of NC_073233.2, read as the reverse complement.
AAGGAAGAGGTGGTAGAGGGGCAAGGAGTGGCTGCCCTGTGTGAAAGGTCCTTGTTGCCTGCAATACCCCTGGACCTAAGAAAACTGCATTCTACAGAGAGGGGGCCACTGTGGCAGTGGCAGAAAGTGCCACCCAGGACAGCATGGTCAGCGAAGACCCAGGCAGCCAGCTGTCTTAACATCCCTTTGACCCCGACCAGAGAATCTGTCAGGGCAGGAACCTTTTGTTGTTGTTGTTCAGACAGTCTTGCTCTGTTGCCCAGGCTGGAGTGCAATGGTACAATCTTGGCTCACTGTAACCTCTGCCTCCCGGGTTCAAGCGATTCTCATGCCTCAGCCTCCTGAGTACCTGGAACTATAGACATGCGCCACCACGCCTAGCTAATTTTTGTATTTTTAGTAGAGATGGGGTTTCACCATGTTGCCCAGGCTGGTCTCAAACTCCTGGCCTCAAGCTATTCAACTGCCTCAGCTTCCCAAAGTGCTGGGATTACAGGCGTGAGCCACCGTGCCCGGCCTCAACTTTATATATATAAGCCCTTTGCCAAACTTGGAGATTTTAGTAATATTTTGAAATGTTATCACAAAATTTATGGATGACTGAGTTCATTTTAGGAGAAACTGAAGTGTTTATACTTGTTTTTCTACTAGGAAGGTAAGAGAGAAACACAGCTACATTTATTTCTGGGTAACTTTAAGGTTTCCGTTATGCTAAGGAATGGGGTAGAGATGAAGAAATCAAAAGATCAATATAAAACCAAAAGCTTTATTCTCTAGTTATTATTCAGCTCCAATTCTAACTGATTTGAAAATAAATAATTTAAAAAATGTTCTTCCTAGAAAGTAAAATATGGCACCATAATCCAATTGGGCCTCATATTTTAAATCGTGCAGAAAGCAAACATGGACAGCAGATAGATGATAATAATAGGCCATCACTCTCAACTCAGAGAAGGTGGTTGGCATTTCTTTTTCTCCGCGTCCATTCCTGGACCATTTTTGGTCTCCTTCCTATCAAATGTTGTCTATACAATGTGAAGGACTTTGAAAGCAGCCACAGCCTGTTTTTCCCTTTCGTGTCTGTTCTGCAGTATTTCCAGCAGTGAGATTTCAGGTAAACTTTCTTCTTTCCCAGCATAGGTTGGATTTTTTTGTTCCTTTGATGCTTGATGAGTCAGATTTGATGGTTTGGGTTTGGGGATGGTCTTAGCGTATTCCAAAGCCTAAACGCATAAAGATGAAATTTTATTTGAAATGGGAAGTGAGCCTGGATTCCTTAAATTAAATCTAGGAAATGTTTATTTATAATATAAATGGAGACTATCACTATAACTTACTAAGACATTGGTGGAAATGGAGATCAAATAATGCAATATAACACACAGTTTAAACAAAATACATTAGCCACAAAACAATATATTGTGGAAAAAAAGGAGTTGAAGAATAATACATACAGTTGTGTCCTTTGGATGCTTTTGTCATAAAACTGAGTTTCCTTCAAGTGTTCCTTCTTATGTGTTTGGTCTACTTAGTTTCTGGAAGTCTTAGTAAAACCAAACTTCTATTAAGGAGATATTAATAGACCTTTCTATCCAAAGAAGACTTGTTACAGCTTGAGACCAAAGACATCACTGTAGTTTACATACACTTGAGCTCCCATCATTATACCAGCTATTCTTGTTCCTAGGATCTAGAAAGTATTTGAGGTTGAAATTTTTTTCTTTCTATAGCAATCTAGACGCTGAAAAAGGCAGTCTTTTTCTCAGTGATGTCAGTTCTGAAAGGCATTACAATAAAAATGAGATCACTAAATATGATTCCTAAACCTGCCTTTATAACAGTTTTGCATTTTAGTAAGAGGTTGTTGATAGCTGAAATACAAATGGATTGTATGCTTTCAGTCCTGCAAGGGGAAAAAAAACCCTCTAAAATGTAGAAAAGAAAAGTCTAGACTTCTCAGTGCATGTAGGTGAATGCTACAGATCTTTCTAATTATAGGTTTGTTGCCTTGAAACTCTTCATGAAAAAAAATGGATTGGAGAAAAAAGAAAAAGTAGCACCACAGAAACTCAATCAAGTGGATTGAGGTCTTCAAGGTCTGAGGAAGAAAGGCAATAAATAGAAAATATGATGGTCTGTGAAAGAGAACATGAAGTACAAATTCCTGCAGGCACCAAAGGATCTCTTGTTCCTCATGCAAAGGGTCCCGTGTCCTTACAGGGACTGGATAGATCAATTGAGGCAGAGACTTGTACTGCAAAGCTCTGTGTACATATTTCATTCACATCACAAATGATGGTTGATGCCATCTGAGAGGGAGAACATTCTGTATCCCATGAAATCATTTTTCTTCAATAGAGGAACCTATATATTACAATCCCTACGGAAAGTGTAGGGGAATGAAGTTGAGAGAAACAGTGTTTATAGGTCTTTTCTTTGACATATAAGCAGCAAGAAGACAACAACTGCCTTAAAGCTTATTCAATGATACAAAATAAAATTGATGATGAAGCTTGCTCATTTAAGAAATCACATTATTATTTAATTTTTATGTGTGACAAATTTAAAATACTATTCCTGGAAGAAAAGACATGGAGACAATAACTTCAGGAAAAACAAAGGTTAACTTTACAGCAGTGTGTGTGTGTGTATGTGTGTGTGTGTGTGTGACTGCGTGTGTGTCATTATTGCATTGCTATCTGTGAATGATGGGTAGCTACAGGAATGGAAGTAGCTAAAACATCTCCTGTGTTCCAAAAAACATGGGAAGGTTTTTTTTTTTAAGTTACAAGAAAACGGGCTGGGTGTGGTGCCTCTCCCAGCACTTTGGGAGGTTTAGTTTGGAGGATAGCTTGAGCCCAGGAGTTTATGACCATCCTGGGCAAGATGGCAAGACTCTGTGGCTAATTGAAAAAAAAAAAAAAAGCGGTAATAAAAGTTTCCTTTTAATTCTGATTGAAAAAATAAATGCCTTGTTGAGAATTTCTTACCTTCTGCCGAGGGATAGCAGATTTATTTTGAGTTTTTTCTGTTTGTGGTTTTGATAGAATGGATAGTGTCTTCATGTTGTACTCCTTGACTTGTTTTGCGTATTCCTTTTGCTGTATTAATTTTTGCGTCTGTTCAGAGAAACAAAGTTATGATGAATCCAGGTGCTGCTAGTTCTCTCTGCTCTCTATTTAAAGTGATGCCCTGGTTTCAGTATACTGGGCATATCTTATCAGCTGTACAGGAGCAATGGGATCACCTTGAGTAAGGTGGCAGCAGGGAAATGGTTAAGTTAATTGTTTCTCCTTGAAATAGTCTCTCTGTGAGGAGGCGCATCACTGCAATAGCACGCCCGGTATTCCCTTAACAGGGGCTAAATCACATTCGGAACCTTCTTTGTTGCATTTACCCAATTTATTTTCATTTTTGCTTCCAACTTTGAACTATACTCTCTTTTTATGCCTTGAGTGCAACTGCAGTTAAAACACATTAAATGAAGATCTCCTTTCACTAGAGGAAAGAGAATAAAGTGGATGCACTTTTCAGGGGTTGGGAAACTCTTCCCCTAAGTGTCTTCTCTGTGGCCACTCTTCACAATTATCAAGATAACTCTAGTGGGAAAGACCAACAACCACATAACATACACATTTCTTTTCAGGTGCACAGGCCCCACTTTTCCGTGCGGGCCTTCAAAACTAACTGAAAGACAGATACATGTAACAACACGGGCTAAATATTTTTATTTTAAGGCAAAAGGCAGGTGTCTGGGTCTCTATACCAATATTATTTCAGAAGGTCTCTATTCAGAGTGAGAAGTTTGAATTAGGGTTTAATTCTGGGGGGCGTCTTCATAAAGTTTCCTAACAGACAGATGGGCTGAGTCAGGTCTGGAAACACTGTATGTGCATCTCACTCACTTTGTCTCTGATGGACTCAAAGTCAGGTCCGAGGCCTCCAAGCTTCACGTCTCTTTTCTGATAACCTTTCAGCTTGGTGTTCTAAAAATACAACCACAGAAACAGTTTCTTTGAAGGACTTGTGTGTCCCCCCACTCCTACCACCCTGTAAGGTGTCATAGCCACATAAAGTAAGAAAGAAAATAATGAAAGCCTGTGTGCACTGTCAGAGAATGGCTGCATTTCCTGACAATGCTTCCATTTTCATGGTAGTTATTGGTAATAGTCTCTTTGGTAATTTGTAGCTGGTTAGCTAACATGTTTTCACTTTTCCACTTCTGCAATAAAGAAACTTAAAATTCTGAAATTACGAATAAAAGTTTTCAAGCTAGTGATGTCCTGTTTTCTTACGAATGTTTTTTATTTTATTTTATTTTTGGAGATACCTGGTTTTGCTGTGTTGTCCAGGCTAGACTTGAACTCCTGGGCTTGAACTCCTGAGCTTAAGTGATCCTCCCACCTCAGCCTCTTGAGTCGCTGGGATTACAGATGTTAGCCACTTCACTTGGCCCTTGCTATTAACGTTTTTAACACAACATATATGTTATTACTTTGCCACTGCTCCTATTACCATTTTGTCCAGTCTTAGACAGTTTGCTGGGCCAAATGACTTCCCTGGAAGAAGGTATCTAAATGCACCAGATAAACACAGTGCTTCAAAAAGAGAATACCCTGTCCAATGATGTCACAGCATTACCCGTTAGAGACAATCCAGAAGAGAAGTGAAGAAGGTAGCAACCTTTCAAGTTTTGCTATTGATTATTGGGGGAAAAAGATAATTTTAAGGGAAAAACAATGATAATCTATTTATAATATTCAAAAGAAAAGTAAGTGAGAGTCTTGGCAAGACTCACTAAGAAACTCATATTGTTCAGTCAGTGTGATTTCAGATATTTTGAAGGGCACATAGAATTGAATATGACAACTCTTATTAGTATTGCCCATTTAAAAGGACAGAAAGCAAGAAAGTGAGACAACTGACTGATTAGATTATGGCACCTGAGCACAATAATAGGCAGGAAAAAACCCTAATATTCTACTGCCTATCTGTCTCCTGATAGATTAAGATATTCCCCAAACCACTGCTTTCAAAATTAAAACTGAAGCTTAGGCTGGGCGCGGTGACTCATGCCTGTACTACCAGCACTTTGGGGGGCTGAAGTGAGCAGATCACCTGAGGTTAGGAGTTCGAGACCAGCTTGGCCAATATGGTGAAAACCCATCCCCACTAAAAATACAAAAATTAGGTGGGCGTGGTGGCAGGCACCTGTAATCCCAGCTACTCGGGGGGCTGAGGCAGGAGAATCGCTTGAACCCGGGAAGCGGAGGTTGCAGTGAGCTGAGATTGCAACACTGCATTCCAGCCTGGGTGACAGAGAGAGATTCTGTTTAAAAAAACAAAACAACAACAACAACAACAACAAAAAACCCTGAAGTTTAGACTCGCTACTTCCCCTTACAGGGAACTCACATCCTTTTTAAATTTCAGTTTGTTAATTAATTTGGTTTCCTTTTTGGGAAGGATAGGAAAGACGATATAAAAGAGGTGGTTGGATGACAGTAATTTCTTAAGGCACACGTAAGTTACTACTTAAAATGGAGAAAAATCAGCCACATTGAAGGAGCAGCTGTTGTGTACCTAACTGTGGATGTTAGTCCCTGTCTATATGTTAATGACAAAGCACAGGATTTTTATCAATTTTGAAATCTCCTGTTAATTATTCCATTTTAAAAATTGTATCTATTTATTTAGTTTGAGGCCAGGTTATGAGACTGTCTAATTTTTGTACTTTTGGTAGAGACGGGGTTTCACCACATTGCCCAAGTTGGTTTCAAACTCCTGGCCTCAAGTGATCCACCCACCTCAGCCTCCCAAAGTGCTGGGATTACAGGTCTGAGTCACCGCGACCAGCTGTGCTCCTGTTAAGTACTAAGCCCTAAGATATACATCTAACTTGCCCTTTTCTAAGAGAGAATTTAGCAGAGGTAGTCCAGAGACTTAAAATAGGACATTTTCTCATATTAGGTATAATTATTGCATATAACTCTTCAATCTTAAAAATGAACTTGGGTAAACACACTGTGTCAACCACTACAAGAACATGTCCTACTCACTGTGGTCTACTGAGTACCCAGAGTCATCCCAATTCACTTCTCCACTGCCACTTCCCACTGTAGATGTTCAAAAGACAAACATTCTCCTCAGCACTGAACTCTTGCCCATGAAGTCTAAGCAAAAGTTTGCTGGGGTACAGTGTATATTTTGGAAAGCTTTAAGGCTGTGGTAGCCCCTTCCCTTCCCTTTCTTGGTAAGGATGTGATTCCTGGAGCTGGAGCTGCAGCAGCAATTTTGTAGCCAGGAAAAAGGAGAATCACAACAATACTGGTTCTGATGTTCTGAGCTGTGGAACCACCAGTGCTAGCAATCACTTGTGGACTAATTGTATGTAAGAAGAATGAACTCATATTTCAGAAATCACTGTAAATGGTAATTGTGTTACTTGCCCACTGAAGGCAATATTCCTAACATCTCAGCACTTTTATGTTGCATTAATAATTTAAAAGGGCCAAAATGATGTGCTACATAGGCAACACTTCTACACTACAAGGATTCAAAGTTCTGTAAAATAGAATTTGCCCCATTAGAATGTTAAACATTTATGGTCAATACTCTAATTCTAATTCTAAAAAGTAAAACAAGATTCTTAAGGAAGCCTTTGAACTAAAATCATTAAAAAAATTAGTAACATTAAAGTATGCAGAAGACACACTGTTCATTGAAGGGTATTTCAAAATCATACATCTCCTTTAAGAAAACAGAAGTCACTACTCAGCAAAACCATGATAGCTGCTTCCTCTCCATTATATCTGTCTGTTCATACTTTCATACAATTGTCCATTCACTATGAATTCTTATTTTTTCATTTCATTTCTTTTTTTTTTTTTTTTGAGATGGAGTGTCACTCTGTCACCCAGGCTGGAGTGCAGTGGTGCGATCTCGGCTCACTGCAACCTCCACCTCCCAGTTTCAAGTGATTCTTCTGCCTCAGCCTCCCAAGTAGCTGGGATTACAGGCACCTGCCACCATGTCTGGCTAATTTTTGTATTTTTAGTGAGGCAGGGTTTCACCATGTTGGCCAGGCTGGTCTCGAACTCCTGACCTCAGGTGATCTGCCTGCCTGGGCCTCCCAAAGTGCTGGGATTACAGGGGTGAGCCACTGTGCCCAGCCCAAATTCTTATTTTTTCTAAGCATTTTAGTACTACAGTACATTTTTTCTGTCAGTATATATATATTTTTAAATGTGAGTTTTATGCATAACATTCTATTGTCTAGTTTTGTTGGACTGTTTAGCTATTCCTCTAAATGTTGAACATTTAAGATGTCCTAGGGTAAGCATTGTTTTTCTGGGCTACTTTGATTATTTCTTTGAGATACGTTAATAGCAGTAGAATTATTGAAATAAAATGAATACGTTTAAGGCCATCAATTAACACTTCCACTAACAATGGAGCCACAGGATTGCTCTTTTTGTCCAAACCTTGATTATACTGGGTATTTTCACATTTTAAAACCTTTACCAATTTTCAATAGGTGAATGAACTCAGACAACTTATATTTCACAATTGCAAATTTGTTCTTTCTCTCACGTATGCCATCTGTATGGTTGTTTTGCAGTCACTGAATTACTATCTATTTGCCAAAGTAAACCAATGATTAAAAGGAAGGAAAAAACCCTGCTCATGTCCAAGTCATAAATCCAATTTGTCCAAAGATGATGAGAAAGGAATGATCAGTGCTCACAAATCACATCCTAAGTCTGAAGCAGCTTAACTTCTAATCATTCCACTGACTTACAAAAGACACATTGTGAAGCATGAATAATTGCCCAGTACTCTCCAGCCACAGTTCTTACTATCAACTCCAATAAACATGTTGGCTATCACAGAAAACCAGAGCCAGGGTCTAGTATTACGCCTCGATATGAAGGGACAGAGTGTGGCCTAAAGGGTGATCTCCAAGTGCTGCTGATCCCTTTACAGGATGGATGAAGTGCTTATAGCAACGGGACCTTTCTCAAGGGATGGTGATGGCTCCTAACGGAGTTTGTTCTGGGTGACTGGCAATGAAAAATCTTGGATTTACTTAAGGTTGGCGCAAGTAATCTTGATTTGTTCTCAGAGGTGCAATTTTGTTTGATCTCTCTCCATCAAAAGTCTTTTTAGCAGCTTATTGAGATATAATTCACATACCACAAAATTTACCCACTTGAAGTTGTACAATACAATGGTTTTCAGTATATTCACCAAGTTGTGTAAACATCACCACATCCCAATTTTAGAACATTTTCATCACCCTGAGAAGAAATCCTGTCCCCATTAGCAGTTACTCCCTTTGCCCCCTCCGCCTCCAGCCCTAGGCAACCACTAATCTACTTTCTGGCTCTTCAAAAGTCTTTTATAGTAAAAATAATCCCCAGAATTTACTTTGATTTACCTCTCCATGGCTGTTACAAGACTAAAAGGTCATAGTAACACAATACTAAAAAAAAAAAAAAAAAAGTAAATCAACAATGATAGTCTGGTTAAGTCTCCAAACACAAGGGGAACAAATTGGAAAATACAGGCATGCTCTCAACCAGTCCCTGATGAGATTTGCTGCTAGTCTTTGCATAAGATGCACATGAGCTGGCATCTACTGACTCTGGCACCTTCTGAGGATTGTTAAGGCCAGACCAGCCCCTCTGCACTGGTGTTCACACTTGATCGCTTTAGTGGACGATGGCATAGGACTCTCCTGATGCAAGGTTTGTACCAGGAATTAACCACAGTTCTTCTCAAGACAGCAGAGTTTTTAATTGTAAACTGGGGACACAGTGTGCCCTGACTGGAAGTGACATTGACTGTTCAATGAGGACCTGTTTCAACTCTGAAAGGTGGTACCCTGCTGTGGGGGCCACTGCAGAGCTATTCTCCAGAAAATTCCTCAGATGTGTAAGTGTGAGAAAGTTACTGAAAAACACAACAAAAAACAATGCCTCAAACACTGTGGAACAGCAAGTGAAGGAAATTTGCTCTGCAGTTGCTAAACTTAATCCAAATAAACCCCTTCTTAGAAGCAGTCAAGCAGCAATGCCCAGATTGTCTGTGACAACAAACACATGAGTTAATTACCAGCTCAGCACAGTTAGCTGTCAGCAAACTCCTGAAGCAGTCATTTTGTGGTGGGTTGCAACGGATATTTTTATACCGTTTGCCATCCCTTGATCCCTGACTGCCTGATGTCTAGATTTCATGGCATGGACAATGCCTGGCATTCGGAACTCAGTTACAACAGAGCTGTCAGGAGAAGAGGAAGGGTGCTTGGGCCTATTATCTTTACAAATCCTCCAAGTTTTAATGTGACTCAGGGCGATTCTCTTGGAAACCAAAAGATTTGACGTGACCAGCAAATGGCCATGACCTGGATAATGATCCCCTCTGTCTGGTGCCTTGACTACCTGCTGTCCTATACAAATAGCTCATTTCTAAGTCATTTTAGCTTCTGGAATAGCTTAAAGGACAAAGAGCACTTCTGTGAATTTGTCAGATGTAAGCTGAAAGTGCTGGGTTGAGAAAATGGATACACAGACTGTAACATTCCTGATAGAAAGCAGGAAGGGGGATGTCCCCAGTTGGAAAGATGGTTGGGAAGGCAGCAATTGCAAATTTTCCTTCCTCTCCCCTGACCTCCCATGCGCTTAGATTTCTGGTGACACACACTGTCGTCGGAGTACTTTCCTCTACTTTTCTCAGTAAAACATAAATTCAATTAACTAATAGAAGGGGAAAGGAAAAGGAAACTAACATTTAGTTGATGTCTTCTTTGCTAGGGACTAAGCTGTAGTTTTAATACATTATTTCACTTAACATCACACTAAGTCTACAAAAAGAAAGAATAATTCTGATTGTGCAGATGAAGAAATGAGGGCTCAGGTGAATTAATAACTTGTCCAAGTCATAAGAGATATTGGGAACAGAGATGAGAACCTAGGAATGAATGGGTCCATGGCTTCCTCTAAATCTTGCCGAGTGAGAATTGAGCTCAAAAGCTTGCATTTTCAGCAACAACCCATCATTGGCAAGAACCCCAACCTGGAAGATTCTCTTGTGAGCTAGTGTGTTTGAGCTAAATTTAGTCCCTGGTAATCTATATGTACTGCAGTGAACAGGCTGTCCTCACCTCGAAAATGTGTTCTGAATACATGTCCTTATAGAAATAATACGGATGATGTCCAGCTTCCCAGTCAAGTCTTCAAAACCTACTTTATTCACAAAACTCTTGAAAACAGTGCTAATAGTACCTTACAGCCTAACTGCCATGTAATGATGTTTCTGTGGAAAAAGAAGTTACCTGTGATTAAAAAAACATGTTTGTAGCTGGGCACAGTGGCTCACACCTGTAATTCCGGCAATTTGGGAGGCCAAGGCAGGTGGATCATCTGAGGTCAGGAGTTTGAGACCAGCCTGGCCAACATGGTGAAACCCCATCTCTACTAAAAATACAAAAATCAGCTGGGTGTAGTGGTGTGCGCCTGTAATCCCAGATACTCCTGCTGAGGCAGGAGAATCACTTGAACTCGGGAGATGGAGGTTGCAGTGAGCCGAGATTGCTTCACTGCACACCAGCCTGGGCGATGAAGCGAGATTCTGTCTCAAAAAAAAAAAAAGAAAGAAAGAAAGAAAAGAAAAAAGGAACACCTTTCTCCTTACTTACAGTGGAACCGGGGATTCTCCCAGCTCCAAGTCACTAGTTGCAGATTCCACAGCGTGGGCACGGATAGGGTCCCGTCCCCAGCAGAGGGGAGGACATGAGAGCGTGAAGTTGGAATGAGGAGTTCAAAGAGCCCCCAGGTGGGGGTATGTGAAGGAGCTGGGGTAAGAACTCTAGGGTTGTGAGCTGAAGACCCGGGGTACACAGAGGGGCTCAAGATGGGAGCTGCAGGATTGGGGTGGGGTCATATCTCAGCCCCAAGACATCCTCTTTTTCTTCTCGTTAGTATCTCTCGCTGCCTGATCCAGGCCAGTTTCGCTTTCTCTTTGAGGCCACCCCTTATCTTTTTCTCTAAAGGCCCCACTTGAGGATCCATGGACTTCATAATCCCATCACTTTCTGGGATGTCTTGCATCTGCCCTGCACACCATAGCCAGAGCTGCCTTTCTAAAATACACATCTGACCAGTTTAAAATTCCTCCATGATCCCCGCTGTCCTACACAATAAAGTACTTCTTTGAATGTAAAACGAGATCTTCTAAGACCTGGCCCCTATCCACCACTCCGCTCCCATTTTTCAACACTCCTTGCCTCCCAGGTTTAGTCACAAGGACCTGAAATGCTCTCATACCCAGCATGCACCATGTTATAGCTTCAGAACCTTTGTTCGTACTGGTACTACCGCCTGAATTGCTCTTGCAGTCTTCTTTTTTTTTTTTTTTTTTTTTTTTTTGAGATGGAGTCTCACTCTGTCCCCCAGGCTGGAGTGCAGTGGCGCAATCTCGGCTGACTGCAACCTCCATCTCCCAGGTTCAAGCAATTCTCCTGCCTCAGCCTCCCGAGTAGCTGGGATTACAGGCACCTGCCACCACACCCGGTTAATTTTTGTACTTTTAGTACAGACGGGGTTTCGCCATATTGGCCTGGGTGGTCTCAAACTCCTGGCCTTGTGACCCGCCCACCTCAGCCTTCCAAAGTGCTGGGATTACAGGCATAAGCCACCACGCCCGGCCTGCTCTTGCAGTCTTCTTTGCCAACTCTTCATCACCCTCTAAGACGCAGTTCTGAATTATCTTCTGAAGTTTTGCCTGACCCCAGGTCAGGATATCAGTTTTCCCTTATGTTCCTCTGTGCTCCCCATGCATGCCTACATTATTATTATTACTTTTATTATTAATTAATATCATTATTTGTTTTTTGCTTGCAACATTATACTGCAACATAATAAGCATTTACACGTCTGCCTTCCCAAGCTCCATGCAACTGGAAGCTTCCTCTGAGGAAGGGTCATGGCTCATCTTTACATCCCAGCATCTTCCAAGTTCCTAGTAGAAATCATTATTATTATTATTATTATTATTAAGACAGAGTTTCACTCTTGTTGCCCAGGCTGGAGTGAAATGGCGCAATCTCGACTCACTGCAACCTCCGTCTCCCAGGTTCAAGTGATTCTCCTGCCTCAGCCTCCCCAGTAGCTGAGATTACAGGCACCTGCCACCACGCCCGGCTAATTTTTGTATTTTAGTAGAGACGGAGTTTCACCATGTTGTCCAAGCTGGTCTCGAACTCCTGACCTCAGGTGATCCACACACCTCAGCCTCCCAAAGTGCTGGGATTACAGGCGTTAGCCACCCCGCCCGGCCTAGAAATTATTTAATAACAAACTGAATTCAATTTAGGAATGGTTTGCTTAATTCCTCTCAAGTTGTCTTAGAGCGGAGGCCCTTCTGTACTGAGGCACTCATTCCTCCAGACGCTGGGAGTGTTGTCTGCTGATGGCTCACAGCTGAATTCCTCCCTAAACACTGCCTCAGCCACGTGGAGCTGCTGTGCACAAAGTCACCACCCTTCCTCAGGGGCAGTCACTATCCAATGGCAGGTTGGTATGGGAGAACAAAAGCCTGGGTCCCTTGCCTTTGAAGGGCCACCCCAACTTTAGAACCCTCAGAACCTTGGCCAAGGCTACTGCTGTGTCTGCATCACAGCCCACCTCTGCCCAGCCCCGCTTCTCTCACTCCCTTAAAGGTACCCCAGGTTGCTCTGCTAGAGACCTCCTGCATGCAAATCTCCATTTCAGTCTAGAGACCTCCTGCATGCAAATCTCCATTTCAGTCTGTTCCCTGAAAACCCAACTCACCACGGGCTTATTGCTTTCAACCAGGCCTTTCCCTGTTGCCTGTAAAACAGAATGCATTTCCAGCTTTTTTCTTATGATTTGACACTGGAAGCAAGTGACCTTTCCTGAGGGCTTTTTATTGCCAGTGACAGAAGAGAAATACACAGGACATAAAAAGTCCCCTTCCTAGGCGCCTTCATTTCTTACTGAAAACATTCTACTTTGGGTCCCCAGTTTTACTTGTTAAATCATGTAGGCCCTATGAGAAAAGACTGAAGTGCGCAAAGGTGCTAGTAATGGTGATTTGAGACAAAGAACTCAGTAAAGGTCAGCTAATGTTTGAGAGGAAAGTTCAATCACTGGCCAGCCCAGGTATTTTACTGCAGAAGTTGGGGTGAGATTAGGGCCAAGATGAGTCCTCATAGTGGCAGATGGTGGGAAAATGCAATGGCAACAGGTGCTTTCACTCACTCAGCCCTACTTTCTCTACTTTTTAAGATATGAGAATGAGCTGGGAAGAAATGATTTAATAACCATGAAGACTCAGGTTAGCATGGGGCTTGGGGTGGAGTATGGAAGCTTTCCTAAGGAAGGGATGTTTCAGCTGGGGATGAAAGGAGTTTTGCCACTCTGCAAATGGAGACCTCTCGCCAAGATGACTTGAACAGGAGGGAGAAATGGGCATCCCTGGCAGCAACAACTTCTATTAAGAAGGGGAGGGAAACCCCAGGGAGTAGCAGGGGCAGGGGTAAGAAACTCCTTAGGACTCTGGGCGACCCAGTGTGGCAGCAACTCAGTAATGACCATCCCTATTCCAGGGCTATAATTACATCAAGGTCCATCTGTATTCTCAAAATGGAAGGGTTACTTGGTAAAAATGGCGCTTTTATTACCTTACTGCTCCTTCTTTTCTTATGCTTTTTTCCCTTTTCCAGTTGAAACAGATAGCCTTCAGAATTGCTACGGCTAATTTTCACTTGGTTTCTTTGGCTTCTCTCTGAACTGAGTTGGGATTCACTTTCTACCCTTGACAGTATAGGTGGAAGTGTGATGCTGGATAAGGCCCCTTCACTGGGCTGCACGTCGGTCAGCTGCACCAAGGCTTGCTGATGCTGCTCCATTATCTGGGTGAGCCATGAATCTGGAGAAGCTCTAACCATCTGGCTGTCAGAAGAAGAATGGAATTTCCTTAATGAAAAAAAAAAGGCACAAATCTATTAATAAAATCCAAATACATAAGACATCTAGCATAAAAGTCTTTATGAACCATTAATTTGATGTATTTATCACTCTCAAATCAAATTAATGACCTTTAGCTTAATCTTTTCATGAATACATTAATTTCTTATTTATCTTAAACTCCTCCTCTTTTTCCTTTAGGACAGTCTACATTTTATTTAGAACTTTTGTTTAGTGCATTCAGAATAGAAAAAACACCATTTTGAAAAATCAAAGACCTTCCCACTGCAAAATACCTAGAAATGTTGCATTACATTAAACATCCTTTAAACACATAGTTGAATTGGTAAGATAAACGGAAATCTCTAAAGACCAAAATGAACAAAAGGAATAAAAACCAAAGCAGATTTTAGATTAGCTGAAGTTATAGCTTTCTTTACAAGAGTTTTGGGTCTACAGGCTTGAGTTTTAATAGTTAACGCTGGTATAGGATATGCAAGATCTTGGTCCTGTGTGAGGCAGGGAATCAGAACTAAGATCGTTGTAAGAAGACTATAACTTGAGGTGCTACACCCTCAGTTAAAAGCTACATTAATTCAAAACCCATTCACCAGCCATGAGAAACAACAAGCAAGTCTGTCTGTCTTGGTCTCTGGGCTCTGAATAGAAAAACAACCCCCATTCTCTCCAAAAAACCCAACAACAACAACAAGCTCTTGTGAATATCTATAGGACAATATTTGGATTTCAAATTTACCTTACCCATGTAATCACGGAAATCCAACATGAAGAAACTAATGTAACAATGATCTTGGATGAGGGATACTTCTGTAGTATCTGGCAGAAGCAAATACAAAACTTCTCTAGAGAAATACACTCCCACCCAAGCCTGCCTATGTTTCCACGGAAAAGGTGGCTAAATGTAAGTTCACAATCCAAAGTCCTTGCCCATAAGAGGAAATAATCTACCAAATATGAGAGTCAGCAGACACACATGCACACACATACAAATAGAAATAGTAGACTTCCAAGAACTTCAGATGATAAGAGATATTAGATAACATTCATAAGGTAGTTTAAGATGAGTAAAGACTTGAGAAAAGAAGCTAAGAACCCAAGAAACATATTTTAAAATCCTGTATTTTGGAAAAAGAACAGAGAGATTTTAATGAGAACCAAATAGAAATTCTAGACATGGAAAATACCATTATTGAAATTTAAAACATAGTGGATACATTAAAGAGCATATATTGGACACAGGTAAAGAGAGATTTATTACGCTGGAAAACTTATTTGAAGAAATTATTCAGAAAGAAGCACTGAGAAATAAAAGGTGTAAAATAAAAACAGTTAAAAAGGCACGAAGTCTAGAAGAGACAATCTAACACACAGCTATTTGGGGTTCCTATAGGAGAAAATAGAGTAAATTTGAGAGACATAATATTCAAAGGGAACATGTGTGATAATTTTTCATTATTTATGAAAGAGATGAATCTTAAGATTTAGGAATTATAGAAGAGTCTCAGGCAGAATTAAAAATTTCATACCTAAGCATATCACAATGAAACTTCAGAACACCAAAACCAGAGGAAACACTTACAAACCAATAAGAGAAAATAAAAACAAAACAAAATAAATGTTAATTATATTGACAAAAGACTTTTCAAAGCAACGCAGAAACCAGGAGACAGAAAAGTAATGTTTTCAAAGAGTTGAATTCTTCACAATATTAAACTATAATTCAAAATAGTAAAATAAAGAAGTTTTCATGTAAATTTACCATACTTGCTAAAAGAACTTCTAAAGGATTTACTTCTGAATAAAGGGTAACATGGAAGAAAGGATGTGAGGCAAAGACATTAATAAACAATTGGCTAAATATAATACAGTATTAACTCATAATACAGTATTAACTCTAGACAACAATAATAAAAGCAGTGACTAATTTTGAATATATAAGGTGATAGAAAAGTTGTTGAACAAAGTAATATGTATGACAGGAAAGGTGATTGGATTAAAACAATCTAATAATTTTGAACATGTTCTAGAGGAGAATGGGAATATTAATTTAATGCTAGACTAGTTAAGTACATGAGTTACAATAAAAGAATATAAAGAGAATATATATTTGCAAATCAGTAGAAGGAAAAATAAAGAAAATTCTATCAGGTTAATAGAGGATATAAAAGATATAGAGAAGTATAGAAAAAGTAGGGTGATTCGGAAGGACAAATTAAGATGGTAGAAATAAATTCAAAGGTATCAGTGCCACAATAAATGTAAGTAGCTTTTTTGGTTGGTTTGTTTTTTGAGGCATCATCTCAGTTTATCACCCAGGCTGGAATGCAGTGGCAAGATTTTGGCTCACTGCAACCTCTGACTTACGGGCTCAAGTGATCCTCCCACCTCAGCCTCCTGATTAGTTGTGACCACAGGTGCACCCCACCATGCCTGGCTAATTTTTGTAGAGACAGGGTTTTGCCATGTTATCCAGGCTGGTCTCGAACTCTTGGACTCAAGCAATCCTCCCTTCTCAGCCTCCCAAAGTGCTGTTATTACAGCTGTGAGCCACTGCACCTGGCCTATAGTTTTAAGTCACTAGTTAAAAGTGAGTTTAAGAATGAATAAAGAAACAAAATCCAACATACTACTTAAAAGAGACTCACTTAAATCATAAGAAGACTGAAAAGTTTGAAGATGATGGAAAAAATATACCAGACTCAATGCTAAATTTAAAAAGCTGGTGTAGCTGTATTAGTATCAGAAAGCATAAACTTTAAGAAAGAAGCATTATTAGGAATAAAAATATTGATTACATCAGGATTAAAAGAAGAATTCATCAGGAAGATATATCAATTATAAATCCGCATGTCCCTAATAACATAAGTTCAAAATACATAAAGCAAAAATTAATGGAATTGTGAGGCAAAACTGACAATTCTTAAAGAGGGAGATGCCACCTCACCAGTTTCAGTAACTGATATATCAAACAGAGAAACCTAACTAGGCTATAGAAGACTTAAAAGACCTATTCAACAAGCCTACTCGTACATAGAATGTACGTATATAGAATGATGTAATCAACAACTGCAGAAAACAAATGAGGAACATTTGGTTACATTGACCAAAATGTTAGGCCAAAAACACGTATCAAAAAATATCAAAAACTTGGTATCATGTGAATGATGTTTTCTGACAATAATTGTTTTGTTAGATATATAACAATAAATATATCTAAAATAACTTTATATGTTTTGAAATTTATAAACATACTTCCAAATAACTGATCATCCAAGAGGCAATCATAATGGAATTAGAAAATACTTAGAACTAGCTGAGCGAGGTGACTTGTGCCTGTAATCCCAGCAGCTCAAGGGGCTGAGGCAGGAAGATGGCTTGAGCCGAGGAGTTTAAGACCAGCCTGAGCAACATAATGAGACCCTGTCTCCAAATAAATTTTAAAAATTAGTTGGGTGTGGTGGAGCCTGTCTGTAGCCCCAGCTAGTGGGGAGCCTGAGGTGGGAGCATCACTTGAGCTCAGGAGTTGGAGACTGCAGTGAGCTAGGATCACTCCGTTGCACTCCAGCCTGGGCAACATGGTGAGACCCTGCCTCTAAAAAGAGAAGAAAATACTTAGAACTAAACAATAATAAAAATGCTACATTTTAAAACATGTGGGAAGCAACTAAAACATACTTAGAGGAACATTTATAATTTTAAATTATATTGGAAAAGGAGAAAGCCTTAGAAATAATGAGCTAAGCATTTAAAACAGAAGTTAAGGGCTGGGCATGTTGGCTCATGCCTGTAATCTGAGCACTTTGGGAGGCCAAGGCAGGTGGATCACTTGAGGTCAGGAGTTCAAGACCAGCCTGGCCAACATGGTGAAACTCCGTCTCTACTAAAAATATAAAAATTAGCTGGGCATGGTGGCGTATGCCTGTGATCCCAGCTACTTGGGAGGCTGAGGCACAATAATCGCTTGAACCCGAGAGATGGAGGTTGCAGTGAGCCAAGATCATGCCAATGCACTCCAGCCTGGGCGACAGAGTGAGACTCTGTCTCAATAAATAAATAACAGAAGTTAAGAAGTCAAAAACACTGAAGTAAATTCAAGCAATATCAAAGAAAAGAAGTAAATATATGAGAACAAAGATGGATAAAAGAGAAAACAAAACCAAAACATACAGGAACAATTGTTTTTGAAATGACAGATGAAATAGACAACCCTTTTGCAAGGCTGATCAAGAAAAAGAGAGAGAAAGCACAAATAAACTATTGTGGTTTCTTCTGAGTTAGGACAGAATAAATTTCTGCTTTGAAAAAGGAATTTCTGGCCAGGTGCGGTGGCTCATGCCTGTAATCCCAGCACTTTGGGAGGCCGAGGTGGGTGGATCACCAGAGGTCAGGAGTTCGAGACCAGCCTAACCAACATGGCGAAATGCTGTCTCTACTAAAAATATAAAAATTAGCTGGGCGTGGTGGCACGTGCCTGTAATCCTAGCTACTTGGGAGGCTGAGACAGGAGAATCACTTGAACCTGGGAGGCAGAGGTTGCAATGAGCTGAAATTGTGCCACTGCACTCCAGCCTGGGTGACAGAGCAAGACTCTGTCTAAAAATAAATAAATAAATAAACTAAAACAAACAACAAAAAGGGAATTTCTATTTCTTGTCATGGTCCTTACCAAACAGGAGGCACACACAGTGACCTGCAGTCACACATCCTACAAGCAGCTGATTACCATGTAATGTTTTACATATTCAAAAAATAAAATAAAATTTAAAATCAATGACAAGAAAAGAAAATCCTAACACTGAATACAAAACAAAACAAATGAATTTAACTGTATGTTGAACTGATTACCTCTACCAAGAGAAAAGAATTAATTTATGAAGTAATTTTGAGTCAATGTAGTTTGGTTGTACACCCTTAGAAGGATATAGAGGGAGGAAAAAGAATGGCAAAGAAATCACAAGCTTTACTTTGACTGACTGTTTGGTAGTGGTACTGGCATTGTAATTATAAAACTATTTGTACATATACTGTAGGGAAGGGTAAATGTGTAAACATATTGATGTTTTGGTAAACTAAGGTTTTCACTGTTGGAAAAAGGAGATACAAATATGGAAAAGGAGAAGCATGAGGAAGAACCCAGAGCTGCTGGATTTGAGGTATCTGTGTGACCCCACTAGTATACAGAAATATGTATTGGCACAGGCATAATTATAGAAAGAGGTTCAGGTACAGGTATTTTCTAGGTCTAACTGCTGAGATCTTGAGTCTAGAAGCAATAACATTTCAGTAGCAATGAGAACACATAGCTCTCAAATCTTGGTTTCTAAATTCCATTCCCTACTAAAAAGAATTAGGGCTTTTTGGAGAAACTGATGCTTCCGCATGAGTTCAGGGGAAGTCCAAAGGTAAACCTAGAACATATTACTATGCCAGAAAACAAAGAAGTGCTCGAAGACAAAAGATGTTACATCAAAAGGACCCAGGAACTGGAGTGAAGGGGCTCCCACTGCTCAAATCCAAGACAGTGAGAACATATACAGTATAATGATGGTAATAGACTTTAACATGTTTATAGAAAAAGATTTATGAGTCCATAATGATACTAGAGATAGAGGGAGAGAGAGAGAGAGAGATAAGGAAGGAAGGAAAGAAGGAAGGAGAAAAAGGAAGAGGAAAAGGTCTTATTTCAACAGCCATGTAATAAATGTATAGGTATTGATAGAATTACAAAATCACCATTTTGCAACCCCAATGTAATGAATGATTTAGGTAAGCATTGTCAGTGGATGCTAAAACCACTGTACAAAAAGCTATTGAAAACTAGGATATTTACACTGTCTCGAGTATTAATAATTACTTATAAAGGGAAAATGTTCCTTTACAATGGAGAGATCTGGTAGTCGCTACCTTAATCAAAAGGTTTAACTTAGCATCACCAATAATATGATAGCCTGATAGTATGTATCCCCTGGTATAATGTAATAAAAAGTACACCAAATCACCTAAGTATATTCTTGCCTGAAATGGTCAAACTAAATATAACTATCCAAAAACAATAAATTTTTTCTAAAAAGGCATTGTTATAGAAAACAATGAAAAGTGAGCATTGGATAATTTGTTCTAGATTTTTTTTTTTTTTTTTTTTTGAGACAGAACCTCACTCTGTTGCCCAGGCTGGAGTGCAGTGGCAGGATCTCAGCTCACTGCAACCTCTGCCTCCCAGGCTGAAGAGATTCTCTTGCCTCAGCCTCCCAAGTAGCTGGGACTACAGGCGCCGGCCACCACACCCAGCAAATTTTTGTATTTTTAGTAGAGTGGGAGTTTCACCATGTTGGCCAGGCTGGTCTCGAACTCCTGACCTCAAGTGATCCACCGCCTTGGCCTCCCAAAGTGCTGGGATTACAGGTGTGAGCCACCATGCCCAGTCTGTTCTAGATTTTTTTTTTTTAATTAAAGGGACAAAAAGTAAATGAAATGTATGAACACTGAATACTGGATCAGGAATTTTAAAAAAAAAGCTGTAAAAGGCTTTTTGGAGACAAGTAATACAATTTAAAAATGTACTGATACTACATGATATTGTGTACAATAACGTTAATATTCTTAGCTGTGATAATGGTGTGATTGTTGTATAAGACAATGTCCTTATTCTTAGGGGCTGAATGTTGAAATATTTAGAGATAAAATATTGTGATTCTGAACTTGCTTTCCAATGATTCAGTAAATAGATAGAAAATGTTGCAAAATTTTAGCACTGATGAATCTAGATGAAGGACTACAGGTGTTTATTGTAGATATTTTCCCCCAAGTTTTTACTAGGTGTGAACAATTTCAAAATGAAAAGGTGGTAGAAAAAACATGGCAGAATAAGCATGCAATTTAACTCTCAAATGCAAATCAAAATTATATATAAAGAGATTTTTAAAAGACATCAACCCATGAAGATTAAGAGAACAAAATGGGGGGAAAAGAGCAAATATTTTGGAAGCAGAGAACAGATGGTTGAATAGTAACTATTTTAGTAGACTCAAAAAAGTGGAATCTAAGTTAGCAGCAGGGAAAGCAGAGAAGCCACAGTTTACACAATAGAATCCTGTAAGGCTCATGAGCTGCAAGTGGGAGTGGCGGTGGTGAAAGTCTATGTGAGAGTTACTTTAAAAAGATTTGGTTGAAAGTCTGCTTAGGAAGCAGTCAGGGTTGGGTGCGGTGGCTCACGCCTGTAATCCCAACACTTTGGGAGGCCGAGGTGGGTGGATCATGAGGTCAAGAGATCGAGACCATCCTGGCCAACATGGTGAAACCCTGTCTCTACCAAAAATCCAAAAACTAGCCAGGCGTGGTGATGGGCGCCTGTAGTCCCAGCTGCTCAGGAGGCTGAGGCAGGAGAATCGCTTGAACCCGGTAGGCAGAGGTTGCAGTGAGCTGAGATCGTGCCACTGCACTCCAGCCTGGCAACAGAGTGAGACTCCGTCTCCGGAAAAAAAAAAAAAAAAAAAAAAAAAGAAGAAGCAGGCGGATCTCCAGATCATCTTCTCCATTTTGTGCACCTAGGCAACTGTCCCTTCCCTCTCTCTGCAGCTCACTGGAGGTTTTCATTCTGAAGAAGCCAACAAGTCTTCTGCCTGTGAAGCACCAAGCACAGATAATAAATCTGACCACCAAGAGAAAAGACCTAAAACATACAGGAAGGGCTTCCTATCACATGGCCCCCAAAGATCATTCTATAGGCACTCAAAGTCAACAAGCACTGTCACTCAGAGCTTCCAATAAGCTTTCTAGTCCCTCATACTTGATCATGAGAAGACGATCAAGAATTGCCAGACATCTGACACAAGCCCTAAGGTGGAAGGCAGCAAAATAGGAGAAGAGAAACAAACATCACTGACAAAGACCTAGAGGAAAGAGAAGCAAAGCAGGGAATTAAAAACACTTACAAATTCAGTCACAAGGGCCCTTACACCCTATTTTGCCTTGTTGAAAATCTAAGAAGATGTTGAGAAAAAAGGATGTTGTATCCATGAACAAAAACATGAGGCTATAAAACGGGAACATTCAGAAACCAATAACAGAAACAACAACAAAAAAATCCTGTCGGAAATTAACAAACATGATAGCAGTAGAAAGGCTGGAAGCTAGGACTGAGAAACACTCCCAGACAGTGGAACAAAATTACAAAGAAATGGAGAAAGAAAGAGAAAATAAAATCATAATAACAGTCCTGGAAAAACACATCTGAATCACAGGAGTTTCTAGAAAGAGCAAACAGAAAATGGTTGAAAGGAACTACCCATAAAGATGACTCAAGAAATTTTCCCAGAACTGAAGGTCACATGTTTTCAGGTTTAAAGGCCCCAGCTCAGTCTATGAAAATAGACCTATACGAAGGCGCAATATTATGAAATTTCACTTCAGTAGAGAAAAAGAAAAGATCCTAAAGCTTCCAGAAAACAAAAAACAAAAAACAAACAAAAAAAACAGATTATATACAAAGGATCAGGAATAAGGTGGCTTCAGATTTCTCAACACAGCACTGGATGCAAGAAGGCAATTCTGAGGGACAATGATTTTCCATCTAGAATTCTACAATCCTCTGCCAAGCTACCAATCAGGGCGAGGGCAGAAGAAAGATAATTTCAGCAAGATCTCAAAACATTTACCTCTCAAGCAATGGAGGATGTTCTCTATCAAAATTAGAGAGGAAACTAAGAAAGAGAACGGGGATGGAAAAAACAGGAAGGGTGACGAAGGAGAAGAGTGAAGAGGGTCTCCATGAAGGCATGGAGATTCTTAAGGATAATATGAGCACAACAACAGCGGAACGCAGTCAGAAAACAGGTGTGGCACAGGACACTGGCACGCTGAGAACTGCCCATCACCCTGTCCCCTGTCCCCTGTCCTTGTACCACATTTTCAATCTGAAAGAAACGCCAGAAGGGGTGCTCAAACAAAATAAGGAAAATGTGAGATACTGAAAAAGAGAATCCTATCAGAAGAAAGGCAAAGGGAATCCTCAGCCAGGACAGCTGTGAAGCAAGTCTAGAAAGAGAAAGAAAGTAAAGGTGTCTACAAAGTCTGGCTCCAAGAAAGAGAGAAGAATTGAGAAATTGCCCGATGGGGTTGTCCTTATGGAAACTTATACTAAGAGGCTACTCATAAGCGTAGGATCAATTAGCTATATGTACAGAGAAAATTAAGCAAAAGAAGCCCAGGAGGTTGAGGCTGCCAAAAAAATTAAAAAAAAAAAAAAAGAAATGAAAAGAGGGACATGATTATAGATATAATAAAGGTGGAATAATATTAAAGTTATTTAAATACTACAAAAAGCTTTATGACAGTACATTTTAAGACAGCATAAAAGGAAAATTTTTCCTAGAAAAATATAATGTATTAAACTGACTAAAATGAAAATGAAAAGACTGCAAAGTCTTATAATGATTATAGTAAATGCATCAGGAGTTTAAAATCTGCTCACAAACAACAACAAATAGCCAAACAAAACCCACCAATGGCCCAATAGTTTTAGAGGAAAATTCTATCAAACCTTCAAGTAACAGGTAAGGCCAATTGTATATAAAGTGTCCCAGAGGATGCAAAAAGAGGAAATAGTCCTCAACTCATTTTATAAGGCTGGTATTTTCTTGATAATCCACCCAGTCAAGGCCAGTGGCAGATAGGAAAATTATAAGCCAATTTCACTTCATGTATATGAAAACGTTAAATCTTAAACAAAGTGTTAACACATCAAATCAAGCAACTTATTAAAAATGCAGTATGACAAATTGGGTTAACCCTAGGAATAAAAGGGTTATCAGAAAAATCAGTGCATCATCAGAAAAATCTGTTAACATATTTCATCACACTAAAGGATTAATGGAGAAATGTTTCAATTAATGCAGAAAAAGTATTTGATAAAATCAAATACTCGTTTATGATAGAAGTTATTTGCAAAGAGGAATAGGAGGAAATTTCCTATCATCTATCTATCTACCAAAAACTAAATATTATTTTTAATGGTAAAAGTGTTAGAAACAATCTTTCTAAAATCAGGGAAAAAAAAAGACAAAGATGCCTGCTATTTATCATTATCTCTTCTAGGAAGCTAACTTTAAATCTTATTAACTCTACATTCCATATCACCAAGTGTGGCACTTAAATGTTCTTTGATCAACTCACGAGGGAGTAATTGTCTCCCTACTTTGAAAGTCAAGTTCCTTGAAGGTGCCTCACACACCATACTTCTTTTGTACCTTGTATAGCATTTAGCACTGTAGCATTATATTCAGCATATTAGGTATGTAGAAAGGACGTTTGATCAAAGAACACCAAGAAATGGTGTCTGAAGTAATTTTTAAAATAACTTTCATTTTCCTGTTTATACAATTTATACATCTACATTGTAGGGAACTTGAACTGTTCTGAAAATATAAAGAATAAATTTTTAAAATCCCAATCCCTCTTGCTAGAGATAACCACTATTGACATTTTGCTGAATTTTTCTTCTGTGCATATTTTAACAGAGTAGAACTCATACTCCTTAGATGTACTTTTTCTTCTACCAGTGTCATTCAACCCAAGGTGTAATTTTGTACCTTACTATTTTCTTCCTATAGAAGCATTTCCTCATAACCATAATTTTTAGTGGTTCCATGATACTAAATATCATAATTTACCTAAACATTCCCTATTGTTGGATTTTTAGGTCACCTCTATAAATGATGATTTTTTTGTATGTGCATATTTTTCTGTATTTTAGATTATTTTCTCAGGATAGGCCATGATAATGTTGGAGATCATTTGTTTCCTCCAAACATTACTTGCAACCCCCAAAACACACTGATGTTTTTTGACTGGGTCCCTCTGTCCTCCTCTCCCTTCAACTTCTAGTTTAACTACAGTGGAAAAATAGCGGAGACAGGGAAGAGGAAAAGAAATCCATCAAAAGTAGACTCTTGGCTGGGTGCAGTGGCTCACACCGGTAATCTCAGCACTTTGGGAGGCCAAGGCGGGTGGATCACTTGAGGTCAGGAGTTCGAGACCAGCCTGGCCAACATGCTGAAACTCTGTCTCTACCAAAAATACAAAAATTAGCCCGGTGTGGTGGTGAACGCTTGTCATCCCTGCTACTTGGGAGGCTGGGCCAGGAGAATTGCTTGAACTCGGGAGGCGGAGGTTGCAATGAGCCAAGATCGCATCACTGCACTCCAGCCTGGGCAACAGAGCAAGAATCTGTCTAAAAAAAAAAAAAAAAAGTGGACTCTTTGAGGCAGGAATCAGAGCTAAGGAAGTTGTTAGGTGAACTCTTCTTCTCACCTAGCCACCTTATGGATTCCCCTTCCCCTTCTCCCTCTCCCGTCTTTCTGCAGCAGTCTCTCCTTTCTCCTCTAGAAAACCACTTGAGAAAAGAGAATTCTTACCATAACATTTCCAAGTTCCTGTATTTTGTCTCTGTATAAGGCTGTTTGAGTTGTTTCTTATTTTCGGTTGATCCATGAGTATTTATGTGATAAACAAACTGAGAGCCTTTCTGGCTCAGGAGCACGTGTCTCTTAGAAAGTTCATTAAGGTTGTTCAAATCCATGTCAGAAAGGGTGTGTAGCTGCTGATATGAAAATCTTTTCTCTTCTTGGTCTTTGTGTCCTCTTTCTTTATTAACATTCAGCCCAGAGTCACATCCAGTAGAGTTTTTAGATAAGACCTTGTCAAAAGCCTGTTTTGGTGGAGCAAATGTATTGGAGGTTTCTTTGAGACTGTGGCTTCTAAGTGCCCTTGAGGCTTGTACATCATTGTCAGAGGCATGCATAATCACAGTCGATTCAGGCTTTGTTGAAGTATCAAGAGGCTTATTTTGGTTTTGTTGCTGCCTGGGAGGGTTATTCTGGTTCCCCTGACTGGCAGTCACCTCTTCCATTGTGGAAGACGTCAGGCCATTCTGGTGTTTACGCTGCTTTCGAATCTTGAGCTTGGCTGGTCTTCTGGAAGGTTGATGGTCATTCACCATGTCAGAAGGTTGCCCTCTTGGTACATTGCTTGATTTTGTACTTTCGTATTGAGACCAGTGTTCCTGGTAATTCTAAAGAGATATTTTTGGTTAACATAAAATTAGAAGACTGGCACTCTTCACAAATTTTATTTTATTATTTATTTATTTATTTATTTATTTATTTATTTATTTGAGACGGAGTCTCACTGTCTCCCAGGC
Source organism: Gorilla gorilla gorilla (assembly GCF_029281585.2). Lineage (NCBI taxonomy): Eukaryota > Metazoa > Chordata > Mammalia > Primates > Hominidae > Gorilla > Gorilla gorilla. Next base: position 130,858,207 of record NC_073233.2, on the reverse strand, counting down.
TGGAGTGCAGTGGCGCGATCTCGGCTCACTGCAAGCTCCGCCTCCCAGGTTCACACCATTCTCCTGCCTCAGCCCACAAATTTTAAATTAGTGTTTTCCAGATTGGGGGTTGAGACTTCTAGGAAGGTGACCATAGAACTGAAAGCAGATAAAGAAAAAGTAGAAGATTTTTTTTTCCTAATTTCAGGGAATTGGAGAGTTAATAACTGAGTGATTCCTCCTGGAAATTTAGGATTATAAGCCTAGAAAGAAATAGAAAGCTTAGAATGGGCTTTATATTAAGGACAAGTCTTTGGCTTCAAAGTTTAAGTTTTAAAAGTTAAGTCTTTGACTTAAAAGTGTTGCCAACTTGGGGGATGAGGTGGGGAAGCTTTACTTCGAGAGATACGGAGAAAGTACAAATGCAAATCTACATTACAATATACAAGCTTATTTTAAGTAACATGAATATTTTTAAAAATCTTAACCAGAAAACACTAATAATTTGCTTTACAAACCAAGTACAAATCTAATATTAAATACAATTCAGATGATCAGATCTTTTTACTCATGCTGGTCAGAAGCTAGAAATGACCTCTTCACCAGATGAAACAAATTAGATTTTATTCAGAGGATTATAAAAGAGCCTGTGCTGTGATAGGACATCTGTGAAGCCACAAGGGCTGTTTTGCTTCTGTTCCTTAATATAGCCTGCGCTTAGGCAATCAAACATCTGGGGGAAATATTTCAATTTCAGAACAGTCTTTATGCTTTTCAAAGTCTCCTAACAACAAAATGTACTCCTGGTATAATAGATACACTATGTAACTATATTGTGCTATTGCCATTTAGAAATATTTTCCAAGGAATAAAGCACTCATTACTTTGTGGAAAACTAGCTGAGTTAAGAGGCCTTTGCAAAGAATGATTAAATGCTTATTGAAAACAGTAGGATGACCATATGCATCAGTGTGTTATATAACTGCAACATATTTCTTCCTTTCTGAACACATACAGTAAAAAATCTCTTTAGCTTATATCTATAAAACATTAACTGAAAAATGCAACAGTTGGATGAATGATTATTTTAGCTTGCTAGAAAGAATGATCAAATTACTGTGATGAGTTCAGCTTTGATTTCTCTTTTCTGATACATTCTGATACAACCACTAAGACTCATCCTATTCCTGTATAATATTAAGCAGTGTTCTATTTCTAGTGAAATCACATTGTAATGATAATGTTGAGATTGTTAAATTTAAAACAGTAATACACAATGTTACTTATCATATTTTTAAGAAATAACAACTTCTAATTTGAAATTTAGAAGCTGTTCTTTTGAGAATTTGAGCTTTCTGGGGGATTGGCCAGGCTCTGATTAGCTCCTACTTACTTTAAATTTTTCCCTGTGGTGCTCCCAAAAAAGGGAAAACTTCTTTTCTGTATTCCAGGTAAATTCTAGGTATTCCTTCCATGCAGTAAATTGAGCTGCATGGGGAAATGTGGGCAGGAAGGCTCTGCAAATACATAGCTCCAAGAAAATCCTTTCTTGTAGTGGATCCAGAAAATAATTGCTATATTACAATATTATAGGTGTGGTCGTGGAATATAGCAGCTCTTTTTATGGTTGGCAGCACTATTCGTGAAGGTCAAAAATGCCCCCCTTGACTGTGACCTAAAAGTATTAATTGATGCTGATAATGTCATTCTTTTCAATATTTGTTCAGCCTTTAACTCGCTAGAGAAGTAACCAGGATGCTGCCATCTAAATGTACTTTTCCTAGTTTTCTCTCTTAATTTTCACCAAAAAAGAAAATACTTACTTCTCAGAAATTTCTTGGGTACTAGATGTGAAATCCTGGGTTACCACTTGATCTTAATCATGTTATTACCTTTGCTGCTGACAATCCCAATCACAATAGTACTCTTCACAGGGCGCTCTGACAACAAGGCCAAGGACTCATCATTTTATGAAACTTCAATTGTCTCAAGTGTTAAATCTGCTATTCACGTACATATAAGTGCCCAGAGATGGCATTTCAGTCCCCAGAAAGGAAGCCATTTATGGGCTTGATACGATTTTTCTCACCTTCCAAGCAGCCTACTTGAGATCTGTGGTTTACTGAAGATTTATTACCCTACAATTGGGGCATCAGGTGTCACTCTTTAGGTGGCAAGACCTGAGTTCCCTGAAGTTAATAGACAAAGCCATTCTCAGACGATTTAATCTCCATCAGCACTGAAATCCTCTATTCCATCCTGCTCTCACTGGGGTTCTTTTGTTACCAACACCCGCAATCGCTGCATACTCCATGCACTTAGAATAACTGCTTAATGGCAGTAGGTTTTTGCGTCACACATGGAGTGTTAGCATGGGGGAATCCTGATGCCTAATGCTGGGATGATAATTTCTTGGTGGGACTCATCCTTAGTTATTAATTAATGCTCATTCATACTGTGCCACCCAAGAGAAGTTTGTCCCCGACCCTGTGAAAGCCAGCACCTTGCTGTTTCTCTTTTACGGCTTTCCTTTTCACATGTCACGAGCAGACGGGACAAATGCCTGCTCTGATCTCAACCAGAAAGTTCATCTGTTTCAACACAGAAGCCACTCCTGCTCTTAGTTTACCTGACTCAACCGCGGGGTACTGAGAGTTGTGCCTGGGCTCCGAGATCAGCTCTAAAGTGGAGACATGTCTGTTGTGTTCCGCTTTTCTGCTGTGTTTATGAACAATAAAACATGAGTACTTTAAGCCCGAGATACAAATTCCATCTGATAATATTAAGAGAATCTCAAGCAAAAATATTAATTGGCTCTGATTTTCTCTGTGGGTAAGGAAGAACTCTGTGTTCAGATGAATAGAAGAAGCATAGATCTATTGATAGTGTTGGAGGCAAAACCAAATTAACAGCTTTTTGGAAAGGTTAATCAGGATTTGATTACAAGGGCTTTCATATTAATAAGTAAAAGGTCCTATATATCTTTAATACTATCATTACCTTTTCTTTGCCTGGAAAGCTAAGAGTTATTTTAGAGGGGTAAGAAAGAAAACATCCTATTTATCCTTTTGAAACATTACTTAATTGGGGAACTTTTAATTTTTTTCTACTGACATGTTTCTTGCCTGGTGCCATGGTTTGAATGTTTGTGTCTTCCCTAAACTCGTATGTTAAATCCTAACCCCCAAGTTAATGCTATTTAAAGGTGGGGTCTTTTCGGGTGACTAGGTCAGCAGGACGGAGCCCTCCTTCGTGGGACTGATGTCCCTATAAAATAGGCTCAAGGAAGCTCATTTCCCCCCTCCATTGTGTGAGGACACAGTGAGAAAGCATCACCAATGAACCAGGAAGCAGATCCTCACCAGACATAGAAACTGCCAGTGTCCTGACCTTGGACTTCCAGCTTCCAAAACTGTGAAAAAAATAAACCTCTGTTGTTTCTAAGCCACCTGATCTATGGTATTTTGTTATAGCAGCACAAACAGACTAAGATACCTGGGAAAGATCTTCTGCCAGTGGGAATGTGCCCCTCACACTGCCCAGCAAGAGTCCTGAGCCTTAAACATACTGCATTCAGTCTGGGCACACAACCTAAGCAGGATTTGGAAAACCTGTGAAGATTCACAGGCAAGTGCGAAGCGATTCAGGATGCTAAGGCCTATGTGGCAAGGTTAAATGAAGAGAGATGACTTGGCTTCAAGTGATGGATCTAGGCATGGATAAGACTCTTACATAGAATATGATGATGACCATCATTCTCAGTATTTTTAAAGTAAAAATACATAGGCTGAAATGGTCTCAGGCATATCTTCTCTCTTTTCTCGCCCTTTCTCTGGTTTCTCGTTCTTTCTAGCATGTAAATGTATTTAAGTCTCTCCTATGAAAAGAAGGAAAGAAACATTCACTTGAATACATCCTCTGGTTAAATCCTATCTCTTTCTTGGCTGGGCACAGTGGCTCATGCCTGTAATCCCAGCACTTTGGGAGGTAGAGGCGGGTGGATCACTTGAGGTCAGGAGTTGAGACCAGCTTGACAAACATGGTGAAACCCCGTCTCTACTAAAAATACAAAAATTAGCTGGGCGTGTTGGTCTGCACCTGTAATCCCAGCCACTCGGGATGCTGAGGCAGGAGAATCGCTTGAACCTGGGAGGCAGAGGTTGCAGTGAGCCAAAATCACGACACTGTACTCCATCCTGGGTGACAGAGCAAGACCCTTTCTCAGAAAACAAAAGCAAAGAAAAATCTATCTCTTTCTCAGTTCACAGCCGGGCATCTTGATGGTGTAGACTGCACTGGTCTCTGCTCCCCATCTCTCATGCTGACCTCTGTCCCCTGCCATAGAGCGTTCCTTCTCCCCATCCCGCTGAAATTGCTCTGTTCAGGCCACCAATAAACTTTTAGTCACCAAATCCTGTGGGCACTTTTTTCTTGACCTTTTTATTTTCAAGTTATTTCAAACTTACAGAAAAATTGCTAGTACGGACAACTCTAAAGGATTCTTATCCAGATTGAACAATTTTAAACATTTGGTCACATTTCATCACTCCACACATAAACAAACAAATATACATCTATCTACATATATGTAATTATTATTGTTTGTATTTTTGGTATTTAGTCTTTTCAAGCCATGGAGCCTTCCATATATATGACTTGCATGTGTAATGTTGCACGGCACCTCACTGCTGGGTACCTGCTCAGATTGCGAACAATCTCTTCTCCAGTCTGAGTCCTGGGATGCGTGAGGCAGACAGCAGCCCTTACCAACTATGTCAACTTTTCCCTCCCTAGACCATACAAACAGCAGCCAGAGCTGTCATGGTTCCTCGTTCCTCCTCCCGCTTTCACACCTTTGCCCGCATTTGTCCTTCTAGGGGCAGCTGAGATACTGACTCCTATGGGGGTTATTTCTCCGTCTTCTTAGGGCAGAATTAGTTGCTCTTTTAGTTCCACTGCATTTTGTACCCAGGTCCATATTACTGCATTATAATGATTACATAATGATTCCCACTAAAGTGTTGAACTCCTAGAGGGGAGGTACTGCTTAAAAAAAAAAACAAAAAAACAACCTTGGCCAGGCGTGGTGGCTCACACCTATAATCCCAGCACTTTGGGAGGCCAAGGCGGGCAGATCACCTGAGGTCAGGAGTTTGAGGCCAGCCTGACCAACATGAAGAAACCCCATCTCTACTGAAAATACAAAATTAGCCAGGCGTGGTGGCACATGCCTGTAATCCCAGCTACTTGGGAGGCTTGAACCTGGTAGGCAGAGGTTGTGGTGAGCCGAGATTGTGCCATTGCACTCCAGCCTGGGTAACAAGAGTGAAACTCCACCTTAAAAAGAAAAAATGGGCCAGGCGTGTTGGCTCACGCCTGTAATCCTGGCACTTTGGGAGGCCGAGGCGGGCGGATCACGAGGTCAGGAGATCAAGACCATCCTGGCTAACACGGTGAAACCCCGTCTCTACTAAAAATACAAAAAATTAGCCGGGCATGGTGGCGGGTGCCTGTAGTCCCAGCTACTCAGGAGGCTGAGGCAGGAGAATGGCTTGAACCCGGGAGACGGAGCTTGCAGTGAGCCGAGATTGTGCCACTGCACTCCAGCCTGGGCAACAGAGTGAGACTCGGTCTCAAAAACAACAACAACAACAACAAAAAAACCAACAACTACAAAAAACAACCTTTCTTCAAGTTTTATTTATTGTTTTAAAGAATTTTTGTTGTTGTTTGTTTGCTTGTTTTTTTTTTTCCCCCATATCTTTTGGGCCAGGCACCTAATCCGCAGTGCCTGGAATGCAGTAGATACTCAATAAATATTTGTTGTGTGAAATATTTTGATTTTGCACAAAGATATTTCACATTAGTGAAGGTTATTGTTGTTAGGGTAGGTTTATGAAACTTTGAAAGTCATTTTTCAAGAAAAAATTTTCAAATGAGGTCCATTTTCTCCTGGAGATACACTAAATAATCTTTTTATCTGCATTTTATATTTTTTACAGACAGGGTCTTGCTCTATTGCCCAGGCTGGAGTACAGTGGCACCTGTAACATCGAATTCCTGGCCTCTAGCAATCCTCCCTCCTTGGCCTCCAAAAAAGCAATAGGATTATAAGCATGAGCCACTGTGCCTGGCCCATGATCTTTAAATGTTTCTTTAATCAGTCAGTAAATATTTACTGAGCATCAGCCTTGGGCAAAGCATTGTGGTAGGGGATGTAGAGAAAAATACAATCGGTACCTTAAAAGATCTTGTAGTGTAGTGGGTACAAAAGAAACACAGGCACAGTGGCTCACGCCTGTAATCCTAGCACTTTGGGAGGCCCAGGCGGGCAGATCACCTGAGGTCAGGAGTTCGAGACCAGCCTGGCCAACATGGTGAAACCCCATCTCTACTAAAAATACAAAAATTAGCTGGGCGTGGTGGTGGGTGCCTATAATCCCAGCTACTCAGGAGGCTGAGGCAGGAGAATCGCTTGAACCCAGGAGGTGGAGGTTACAGTGAGCCAAGATCCTACCATTGCACTCCAGCCTAGGCAACAAGAACAAAACTCCGTCTCAAAAAAAAAAAAAAGAAAAAAGAAAAGAAAAGAAAAAGAAACACAGGCAGCAGTTAATGAGACACGGCCCAATATGGCAGGCCCTGAGCCAGTGGCCCAGACTACAGACACAGCAGGAGCTGAAGGCAGAGGAGCAGGGTGGGAGAGGCTGGGAATCTCCATGCAGAGGTGGCCCTTGAGGAGGCACTAAAAAGAAGGCATTGGACTTGGGTAGTTGAAGAGGAAAAAGAAAGGCAGCCTAAAGTGTCTGTGTCCCAGAGTTCTGGGCTGGTGTGTAGCACGCAGTGGGCAGTCCACAAATCCTTTCCACCTAAAGAATGGGAAACATCCCTTAGGCCATTTGTGGTTATTGTCATTTTAGGTCAATAACACTTTTTAGATGTTTGCTCCACAATTTCTTCATTCAGGAATGGGTTATAAGCGCATTAATTACAGTACACGCAGGGAATAAAAAGCATTCTTTTGGTTTTCTTCTGATTTTCTTCCATACAAAAGTTTTACTGCTTCTGTCAAAGGTCATATCAAGCACTGTGATTTGACCTTGATTATTATCATTTTTTCTTCAGTCTCCATAGAGACTATCCAAAATTGCCAATGCCGACTATATTTCAAGTCATCATGGTGGGTATTAGGAAAAGTTTTCAGTTAGCAATAATTGCACCCTGTATAAACCTCACTGGTTATGATGTTGCCACTGGGCAAAGCTTTTTACCTTGATCATTTTATCATTAGCTGAGAATCCTATGGTTTTCCTTAGTGACAATTATGAAAGCTACAGCTTGCGATAATCTTACATGCTTCAAATGTATTTTTCTATAATAATTTAAATAACTAGAAATACATGGTCATAGAATTCTAGCATTTTGCAGCTGAGATGGACCTTGAAGGTCATTTAGACTAATCCTTCATTTAATAAAGAAGAAATTTAAGGTTTTGAAAAAGCTGAGATTTGCCCAGTCATGCATCAAGTAAATGGCAGGCTGAGGCCCAGAAATTCATCTCTCGTGACCCAGCCCATTACCCATAATGCATGGCAAATCTTAAGGTATTTCCTTTGTCCCTGGTTCCTGCTGACCAAGCTCCCCTGGCTCTCTATCACATCTGGTAGTGGATCCTGTCCTCCACATCCCACAGCCATGAGACATTTCAATCCCCATCCTCTCAACTTCTAGGTATGGCCTCACTGGCATCAACTTTCAGGAAGCTCTGGGTGAATGACTTTTTATTTCTTTTTTTGCAACTCTTAAGAGCGGCCTGGAGGCCACTGGAGAGGAAAAGAGATGATTCGGGCTGTCCCTTCTTTCTAACCTCTCGGAAGCTCGGGTAAAACTTATTATTATTTTTACTATGTTTATCACTGTATATAGTTTTAACTGATGTCAACAGGCTCTATAGGTTCAGTAATTTTCAAAGGACTCATCTCTTCTTAGGCAGGGATAAAGCCTGGTCCAAGGGTGGCTCCACATACACGGGTCAAGAAAAACCTGAGCTTCTAGTGCTTTTTCTATTTTTTTTTCTTTTTCTTTTTCTTTTTTTTTTTTTTTCTTTTTTTGAGATGGAGTCTCGCTCTGTCACCTAGGCTGCAGTGCAGTGGCACAATCTTGGCTCACTGCAACTTCCACCTCCCAGGTTCAAGGAAATCTCCTGCCTCAGCCTCCCTAGTAGCTGGGACTACAGGTGAGCACCATCATGCCTGGCTAATCTTTTTTTTTTCTTTTTTGATACGGAGTCTTGCTCTGTCACCCAGGCTGGAACACAGTGGCATGATCTTGGCTCACTGCAACCTTCGCCTTCCAGGTTCAAGTGATTCTCCTGCCTCAGCCTCCTGAATAGCTGGAACTATAGGCGCCTGCCACCACACCCGGCTAATTTTTGTAATTTTTAGTAGAGATGGGGTTTCACCATATTGGCGGGCCGGTCTCGAACTCCTGACCTTGTGATTCACCCACCTCAGCCTCCCAAAGTGCTGGGATTACAGGCATGAGCCAACGGGCCTGACCTAATCTTTGTATTTTTAGTAGAGACAGGGTTTCACTATGTTGGCCAAGCTGGTCTCAAACTCCTGACCTCAGGTGATCCACCCATCTTGGTCTCCCAAATTGCTGGGATTACAGGTGTGAGCCATTGTGCCTGACCTTTTCCTGTTTCTTCTAGAAAAACAGTGTGGAGAATTTCAGAAAAATCTTCCCTGAAATCACATTTATGATTTCAAAGTAGTAAACCCACGGCCAGAAAGGATGTCATCACGCTAAATGACCAGTTGGTAAGCTTTTATATTCTGAAAATGAGGGTTTGGTGAGGCTCTGGGAATTCCCATCCAGTTTTCAGGAATAGTGTCCCCATTGTCTAGGAATAATAAGTAACTGCCAACTCCAAAAGGAATCAGATTTGGGAGCAGCACAGAGTTGGACAATTCTCTGGAACTGTGATTTTTCCTGCATGTCTTTCCGTGCCTTCCTTCTGTGTGGGGTTCTAACTCAGTATGTTGGAAGTGTGATATGATTATTTTCTTCCAGCAAACAGAACCCTTGGAAAAACAGGTAGGGTTGGCTGGCTGAGCAGGCAATGGCTCCTCTGAGCAGAAGCCAGTCTTACCCATAGGAAAGTGGGTAATTATTCTCAGGCATAAAAATAAACCCTTAAGTGATAAGAACTCAGTCACGATCATTACTTATATTCAGCAGTATCGCTTGAAACACACTTAAAATGCAATCTAGCAGGTAACCTTTAGCTGTTGTGCTCTTTGATGCCATTTGTCTTCAGGATCGATGGCAGCATTTTCCATTTCCTTGGCATTCTGAATAGACGTCTTGTCTGTTACTCTGACGGGGTAGGAGATCTAGGTAGGTAAAACACATACAGCATGTTAACTGGATTCATTTTAGTCTTAGAGCCATGGGACTCAAGTCTGTGCACTCTAGAAAACGGTCCTGCTGGGCTAGGTTTTATTTTCAGTTAATTTCAAGGATTCATCTCATCAGTCCTCAGGGACCTGATTGTTCTTAAGGAGAATGGGAATAAACAATGTTTTCTCTTGCAGACACGAAGAGAAAACTGGTGCGTTAAGGTCAAACTATTACTTACTTTACATGCTCAATACATACTCAGGGGACCCAATTTTAGAACAGTTATCTGAACTAGATGCAGCAAGTAACGTTTGATCACACCAATAGAAACACTATGAAGTAACACTATACGCCAAGATGATGACGACAACAGAAATAACAATGTTTTCTACACATGGAATGCTCGCGGTGTGCCAGCATCTGTCCTAGGCCCTTAGTTCTCAGGTAATCCTCACAACTACCTTATTAGGTATGCATATGTTATTACCCCCTTTTTGCAAATGAGAAAACAAAGGTACGGAGAGGTTAAGTAATTTGCCCAGGATCAACAGCTAGTAAGTAGTAGAGCTGGGTGGTCTATCTCTGGAGCCTGCACATGCAACAATGTTGCTAACTCACTTATTAGAAATATCCTAGACCTGCACAATTAGTAGTTTTGGTACTCAGAGAATTTGAATAATGTAAAGTCAGTGGTTCTCAACTTTAGTTAGATATTAGAAAAACCGAGGAAATTAAAAAAAATACTAATGCCCTGATCCCACCTCAAAACCATTAAATCATAAGCTCTGGGGGTGGCCCCAGATATCAATATATTTTAAAAGTTCCCTATATACTATTTAAAAAAAATTTTAAAGTCCAGGCGCGGTGGCTCACACCTATAATCCTGGCACTTTGGGAAGCCAAGGTGGGTGGATCACGAGGGCAGGAGTTCAAGACTAGCCTGGCCAAGATGGCGAAACCCCGTCTCTACTAAAAATACAAAAAAAAAAAAAAAAAAAATTAGCCAGGCGTGGTGGCTGGGGCCTGTAATCCCAGCTACGCGGGAGGCTGAGGCAGAGAACTGCTTAAACCTGGGAGGCAGAGGTTGCTGTGAACTGAGATCATGCCACTGCACTCCAGCCTGGGCGACAGAGTGAGCCTCCGTCTCAAAATAAATAAATAAATAAATAAATATAAACAGATAAATAAATAAATAAAAAGCTCCGCAGGTGTGTCTAATCTGCAGCCAGGTTTGGGAACCATGAATGAAGGCAGCTATGCAGGATTTAGGTTCCTAAGTTATTTAAGGGCCCTTCATTGCCTCCATTAGTTACCTGTTTTAAATCAAGAAATTAGTGTCTGTGTCATGTGGAATTCCAGCCATCAGGATGTACTGCAGGAAGCAAACTTAAAGTTATGCAATCTTAATGCTGGAAAAGATTCTGGAGATAATCCAGTTCTCCAGTACATCCACATCATCCCTGGTAGATGTTTACTCGCTGTCTGCCTAAATTCATGCCCCATTTCCTGGCAAGACTTACCTGTTTGTCAGTATTAGCATATGTTTAAAGATCTTCTACGGGTTGAGGAGGAGAAAAGAAATCTGTTTCATGCATGATAAACATATTGCTCCCTAACTGAGCAACCTGAATGCCAGAAAGCTTTTCTTTATATGAGCAGATATATGTCTCTGTATTTTCTATCCCTCTGCCCTCTGGAATAACACAGAACAGACTAACGCCTTCTTCAGACAACAGCTCTGCGCGGGTAGAAGCTGACCCTGGTCTCCTGTGAGCCTGCTCTTATTTAGAGGACCGACTGTCTCATTCTCCTGTGCTGCAGTACTCAGGTCAGCCTCCTCTGCCCACTCTCTGCTCCACTGCCTAGAAATGCTGTCAAGTCTGTCCCTTCTGAACTGATGTAATTAGTTTTAAAATTTAGATTTAGGACTTTACGTGCGTTTTGTTACATTTCTTCTGGTGGGCTGTGTAGTGGAGAAGCAGCAAGGTGTATGACTAGAAAGAACTTGGGTTTTGGGATCTGTCCTGTTTGTGTTCAGATCTCCCCTCTGCTGGTTTTTTTTTTTTTTTTTTTTTTTTTTTTTTTTTTTTGAGACAGAGTCTCGCTCTGTTGCCCAGGCTGGAGTGCAGTGGCACAATCTCGGCTCACTGCAAGCTCCGCCTCCCGGGTTCACGCCATTCTCCTGCCTCAGCCTCCTGAGTAGCTGGGACTAGAGGCACCCGCCACCACGCCCGGCTAATTTTTTGTATTTTTAGTAGAGACGGGGTTTCACCGTGTTAGCCAGGATGGTCTCCTGACCTCGTGATCCGCCCACCTAGGCCTCCAAAGTGCTGGGATTACAGGCGTGAGCCACCGTGCCCAGCCTCCCTTCTGCTGTTTACCTTGACTTCAGACTTGTATTCAATAAGAAAGAGGTAAGATATTTGTTAAATATTAACTGATAAGTAAATGTTTGACAATGAAGATACCCTCATTCCTGACCACTCAACGTGGCTTCCCCGGACAAAACACAACATTTTGTTTCTTTTATTTCAGGTGTAACCTTACTTCTACCTGAGCTATCTCTATTAACTTTACTAAAGTAACTATCACAATTACTGTACTATATATAGAGAGATAGGGCAGATAGATGGTGTGAATGTTTGAATACTTAAAGGTTGATCTGAAAGTGGGAAAAAATAAAAACTTTTTAACATTTTCGTGCTTGAATTTTCATTCCTAAAACACGAAACAAAAATGGACTGTTTGATCATGAAATTCTTCTGATTAAAAATAGAAGTAATCACCAGGTTTTGAATGATTAACCTACATGGCAAATGGAAAACTTCACATCATGAAATAATTCAACTTGTGCTAAAATGAAAAGCTTAGAACTATAAATGAGCTATTTCTCTTCTTTCTCTCTCTCTCTCTTTTTTTTTTTTTTTTCCAGATCTTGCTCTGTGGTCCAGGCTGGAGCGCAGTGGCATGATCTTGGCTTACAACCTCCGCCTCCTGGGCTCGAGCGATTCTCCTGCCTCAGCCTTCCAAGTTGCTGGGACTACAGGCATGTGCCACCACACCCAGCTAATTTTTGTATTTTTAGTGGAGACAGGGTTTCACCATGTTGCCCAGGTTGGTCTCAGACTAATGGACTCAAGTGATCGGCCTGCCTCCCAAAGTGCTGGGATTACAGGCATGAGCCACCAAGGCCAGCTATTTATCATATTTTCTATCTCAGTCCCTCTCACAGTGCTAGTTCAAGATGAAACACTAGATCCTTATAAAAGTACTAGATTTCACAGCTTTTATCAACGTTATAGCAAAGGTTTCAATCCCATATAACCATGATGTTCAACAGAAACATGACTCATTTAAAAGAAAAATCAACTCTATCTTGGAGAAGAAATGAAGGTCAAGAGTAAAAAAAACTAACTAAGCTGACTTAGCAGGCAAGGAAATCATCCTTTTCAAACCTCAAAGTGGGGATGACTGAGAGAAACTGTCGTCTGAAGCCTGGGAAAAAAGGAAGTTGAACTCTTTCATAGATCTGCCATGAGGATGCTGATTCCCTGACTTTTGTAAGTGTCTAAGAAATAAAGGGGACTTAGTTTAGTTAATTCAGGTTATTACTGTTGATACTGTTTGATTGACAATGACGGAATCTCTTACATAGCACTGGTGAAAAGTTTACAAATTAAGAATACAGTGTCCCACGCTTCCTAGTCCAGAAAATGTAGGATATACAATATTTCCCTCCACAGGCTGTTTTGGTAGAACACAGTGGCTGAATCACCCCAGTGAGATCCCTGGGCAAGTAAAGCATACTTCTACATTATCTCTTTCAAAGTGGAATGGGACACAACCTCTGCCAGCTATTTTTTTTTTTTTTTGTGAACCATTCTATTAATACCAATCAAATCGAGAAAATGATCAAATGAAATTGCATTTTGAGCATCATAAGCTGTGTAATGTCTATTCTGTTAAATTGGGGCCTATAATTGCTTCTCTACTGAAAAGATACAACAAAGACAGCAATCATGGCTTGTCATTATCCCAGACTAGAAAACCGGCCTTTGCAGGGAGGACTTCAAAGGCTTGTGGTTCTCGAATTGCATTTGGCTGCTATTGTTGAAGCGCAGGCAATCTTGATGAGGTGTTTACACTGAGGTAAGGCGCAGAGCAGAGCGGCTGAGTGCCTGGGTCTAGAGCCATTAAAAAATTGTACATTATGTTCCTTGCTTTGAAGTGAGGGTTTGTAGGTAGGAAAGCAACTCAGATTGAGTACAGCTGAGCTAGATTGGGCTGCTACTTCTTGCTCAAAGAAACTCATCAGGTTCTTAGAGAATCAGACAGCACTACAAAAAAAGTTGATGCTTTACCAAGAGCTGTATGTGAGTCAGTGAATCCGCATAAAGACACACTGAAACATGTTTAAATAAGGATGTTACTGTTAAGTTCTGCAATCACTGGAGGTTTTGCCTTTTTTCCTTTATATTCTGTTTTTAATACTGACCTTATGTTTAGATGTTGTGGGGAGCCCCACATTAATTTATTGGGTTCTTTGTTACTCTCATTCTTTGATAGTATTGACAACTAGCACATATCCAAATTAAATAGAGTTGATTTTTTAAGTAGTATTAGCTTACCATCATTCCAACACCTATTATTCAATTCCTTGCTTCCAGGCATAATACTGGATTCAGTGAGCATTTCTCCATTAACTTGGCTAAGGAGTGAGCTGAAGTATTTATTTCTTTACCCTATTTCTAATACACCTTGCTGTGTGTCGATTCACACCTGCTCACGCCAGCACTGCTGCCGCCTGTGTTTATACACAGCCAGCAAAAGAGGCAGAGACACAATGATAGAAATTGTCTGCCAGTCTGCCATGGTGAGGCTGCAACCCTGATATTTAGCACAGCTGTTTCAATTATCCAAAGGTTTGTATTATTCAGCTGTTTAGAGGCAAAAGACATGAAATATTTTGGCTCTGCTGTTGGCCATAGTCTCCATTCCTATAGATTACCTCATAATGTATTTAGCATGCACATGTTCAGTGAGAATTGGGTGACACTGAAACTTTTTTTTTATTTTTCGTATTTTTAGTATAGACGGGGTTTCGCCATGTTAGCCAAGCTGGTCTTGAACTCCTGACCTCAGGTGATCCGCCCACCTCAGCCTCCCAAAGTGCTGGGATTACAGGCATGAGCCACCGTGCCTGGCCACGAAACTTTTGAATATATTTTTTTCTACATTCATTTTCAGCTTAAGATACTTGAACTTTAAAAAGCCCCAAGCTAATGGTCAGTCACCTACTTAAAAACCCTTCAATACTTTTCCATTACCCTCAGTCTTCAAAGATTTATAAGGCCCTGTGGCCTTGGTTGGGTTCCTGTCTACTTCTTCAGCTGTGGCCCCTTGCTCTCTTCCTGCTGTACCTTTCAGTTTCGCTGATGCGCCAGGGACACTATTGTCTCTAGGTCTTTGCATAGGCCATTCTTTGCCTGGAAATTCACTTGTTTAGGGAATTTCTTTGCCCCTTCACTTCACTTATTCTTTTTTTTTTTTTGAGACAGAGTCTCTCTCTGTTGCCCAGGCTGGAGTGCAGTGGCATAATCTTGGCTCACTGCAACCTCTGCCTCCCAGGTTCAAGTGATTCTCCTGCCTCAGTATCCTGAGTAGCTGGGATTACAGGCATGCACCACCATGCCTGGCTAATTTTTGTAATTTTAGTAGAGACGGGGTTTCACCCTGTTAGCCAGGCTGGTCCCGAACTCCTGACCTCAAGTGATCCGCCACCTGAGCCTTCCAAAGTGCTGGGATTACAGGCGTGACCCACTGTGCCTGGCCCACTTCACTTATTCTGACCCATCCCATCCACTGTTCAGCCTTGGCTGAAATATAACTTTTTCCAGAAAGCCTTCCCTGCCACCCCAGAGGCAGCTACAATAGCTGCATCTGAGCGCATGGCCTTAGTACTCTGTACTTTGCTTTTGTAACAAGTATCACCCTGGTAACTGCTTTTTTTTCCTCCCTACTGGACTGTAAATTCCAGGAAGGCAGGAAAAACGACGGACCATGTGCAGGGCTGTCTTGCTGTATAGCTCTACGGGTACTACTCACCTGTGCTATGCTCTGAATGTGCCTGGCATCTAGACGGTCAATAAATACGATGGCATGAAAATATCAATCTGGGTTGCTCACTGAACTTGCATTTATATCAGAATACATACAATCTACTTGTTTATCTGGTTAGATGTGTGGTTTATTTTAAAGCCAGGTAGCCGGCTGTTGATAAAATAAGGTGGAAACTAGAACTTCATCTTCCATTCCACTCTCCCTTGTTCCCATCTTCAGTCCCTGAAATTTGCATTTGCTACTCCCTCTTGCAGAAATCCTGTTTCTCCAAATATTCGCATGGCGTGCCCTCTCACCTCCTCCATATCTTCTCAGGGAGACTCTGCCTCATGGCCCATTTAAAGTTGTGATTTCCCAACACCTCAGCAATCCTTAGCAGTTCTGCCAGCCTTATTTGTCTCCTTACCTCCTTAAAATATAAAACTTATCATGCGCCAATGCACTAATTTATCTATTTTGTCTGTTGCCCATCTCCTTCCTCAGGAGGCCTGGGATTTTTGTCTGTTTTTTTCAGGGATGTATCCCAAGCACCTATGACAATGTCTGACATATAATCATCTCTCAATAAATGTATGCTAGGCTGGACACAGTGGCTCACACCTGTAATCCCAGCACTTTGGGAGGCTGAGGCAGGCAGATCACTTGAAACCAGGAGTTCGAGACCAGCCTGGCCAATATGGCAAAACCCTGTCTCTACTAAAAATACAAAAATTAGCTGGGTGTGGTGGCTCACGCCTGTAATCCCAGCTACTTGGGAGACTGAGGCATGACAGTCGTTTGGACCTGGGAGGCAGAGGTTGCAGTGAGCTGAGATGGCGCCACTGCATTCCAACCTGGGTGACAGAGTGAGACTGTGTCTCCAAAATAAATAAATAAGTAAAATAAAATAAATAAATATATGCTAAATGAATAATGGCCATTTTTAAGAATGTGAAAGAGATTTTTAGGAATATCTCATATAACTTACAGAAAGACTGATTATCCAGCAATCTGAACTCTCCATAACTAAGAATACGTAAGCGTGACCTCTGAATGGACACATTAGAGATAAAAACAAAAAAATCACAAAGCTCACACATTGCACTGAAATTGCTCCACTACTAAAATCCTTCAATGAATTCATATGACTTAGAGGAAAGGCCTAACATTTTAACACAGGGGTTTTAAAATGTGAGCATGTATCAAAATCACTTGGAAGGCCTGTTAAAACACAGATTGCTGGACCTCACCCCAGAGTTTCTGACTCAGGAGGTCTGGCATGGGGCCCAAGAATTTCCACTTGTGTTAAGTTCCCAGGTGATGCTGATGCTCCTGGTCCGAGGAACGCAATATGAGAGCTTCTGCTTTCAAATGACATACAGGGGCCTGCATGAAAGACGTCTGCCAGTTTCTCTAACCTAAATATCCATATTCTCATCCTCACAATCTAGCCACATACAACTACAGCACTATCCACCTTCTCCTTAACTAACTCACTGGATGAAGTGACATTTTCTAGTCTTGAAGATATCCTGAGGCCATAGCTAAATGCTTACGGCTGCTAGGCTCTCTCTAGCACACCTTGGTACTTCTACTTCCACTTGTTGAGTTGTATGTTTACCAAGAGTCTTTTCCACTTGTTCCCAAACCTGTTTATTCCTATTGTACCTGTTGTTAAAATTAGGAAATGTATTTAAAGATTAGATAATCTGAAGAAATCTGAGCATGAATAGAGAGTTGTTATATTCATGAAAACTTAGTTAAATGATTTAGAATGACCCAATAAAGCAAATGGCAAAATAACATGTTGGGGGCGGGGGGAACTATAAAAGATTAGGGGAAGCATTCACAAAAACCTAGCGATTATGGCCAGGTGCAGTAGCTCACGCCTGTAATCTCAGCACTTTGGGAGGCTGACGTGGGAGCATCACTTGAGGTCAGGAGTTTGAAAGCAGCAGGGCGAAACCCTATCTCTACTAAAAATACAAAATTTAGCTGGGCGTCGTGGCAGGCGCCTGTAATCCCAGCTACTCGGTGGCTGAGCCATGAGAATTACTTGAACCTGGGAGGTGGAGGCTGCAGTGAGCCAAGATCATGCCACAGCGCTCTAGCCTGGTTGACAGAGGGAGACTACATCTCAAAAACAAACAACAACAAAAAAAACAAACAAACAACAAAAAACAAAAAAACAAAAAAAAAAAACACACCTAGAAATTATGTTCTTAAATTGTTTCTTAAGGTTTTTTAAGTTTGTACTTTGCTATCAAGAAATCAAAACTGCAAATCATAGATGCTCTCAAACTGATGCAAGAAAAACAATGAAACTCCAACCAATAGAATCTGCACTGGTAGAAAAGACCTTGGCCCCTTGGTAAAAAAACTGGTGAATTAGTGTATATTTATATACGTTAAGTGAAAGTCAAGTAATTACGGTATATAGTTATCATTTTTCGTATCTGCTTTAACCAATTTAAAAACAAAATTGTATTAATATATAATGTTTGTACATATTTATGGGGCATATGTGATATTTTGTTATCTATACAGAATGTGTATTGAACAAGATATGTGGGGTATCCATCACCTCGAGTATTTATCATTTCTTTGTGTTGGGAACATCTCAAATGCTCTCTGCTAGCTATTTTGAAATATACAACACATTTTTACTAACTACAGTCACCTAACTTTGCTATGGAATATTAGAATTTATTCATTCTATCTAACTGTATGTTTTTACCAACTGACCAACCTCTCTTCATCTTCCCTACCCCCGAGACCCTTCCCAGCCTCTGGTAACTATCATTCTGCCTTTTACTTCCATGAAATCTTTGATTTAATTGACCAACTACCAGTTCTTGACCAGCAGTATTGAAGTTCTTTCTGTACTGACAGCTTTCTACTTAGTGTTCTTTCACGACTTCATGCCATTGCCCCTGCCCTCTTTGCCTGCAGTGCCCTTACTACCCACTTCCACCTGTTAACTTCTTCTTTTTAGGGCTGGGTGCTGTGGCTCACACCTGTAATCCCATCACTTCGGGAGGCTGAGGCGGGTGGATCACTTGAAGTCAGGAGTTCAAGACCAGCCTGGCCAACATGGTGAAACCCCTGCCTCTACTAAAAATACAAAACTTAGCCAGGCATGGCGGCGGGTACCTCTAATCTCAGCTACTTGGGAGGCAGACGCAGGAGAATCACTTGAACCCAGGAGGCAGAGGTTGCAGTGAACTGAGATGGCGCCACTGCACTCCAGCCTGGGTGACAGGGCGAGACTCTGTCTCAAAAAACACAAACAAAAATAAAAACAAAAAAATACCCTTTTTCATTTTAAAGAATCAGTTCCATGATTGCCTCTTGTGTGAAGCCCCCTCTGACTTCCCTGGACAGTCAGGCACCTTTTCTTCTGGGTTTCTTGGGGACCTTATCTGATACTAGCACAGCAGTTTTCACTTGGTATTGACTGTTTACATGTCTGCTTCCCATTCTGCCATAAGCTCCTTAAGAGCAGATACAGACAGCAGCAGAAAATGACCGCGGGCTCATAGCAGTCTGGGTCATTTAACAAAGAGGCAAAGAAGCGATCACATTGCCATAGCTTTTTACTTTACTACAGAACGGTGCAATATGACCTGTGTAAGGCAGCATAGAATTATCAGGTATGCCAGGTACATTCTGAAAACTATCCTTAAAAATGATAGAAATTTATGTTAAATTTCTGGTTTTCAAAGGGGCATGCTTTGGTTATGTGGAAAATTTTTTTTCTTATGGATCCCTCTTCAATAATGTCAAATTAATGAAGTGTCACTCTATAGATCATACAAATTGGTAGTTTAAGCAGCTAAGTGTTGAACAGTGCACACAAGAAAGAGGCCTTAAAAATGGCTCGTATTGAAAAAAATCATAAAGTTCAACTGAAATTATGCTGTCATAAGTAAGTGCTCTTGTAGTAATAGCAGAGGGCAAAATAAGAAAATGTATCAATCGATGAACATCTATAGAGTTCCTACTCTGTAGAAGAATAATTCTTACAAGTATAATAGGATAGGTGGGACTCAAAAGCACCACCAGGCCGGGCGTGGTGGCTCACACCTGTAATCCAAGCACTTTGGAAGGTTGAGGTGGGCAGATCACGAGGTCAGGAGTTCGAGACCAGCCTGACCAACATGGTGAAACCTCATCTCTACTAAAAATAGAAAAATTAGCCGGGCGTGGTGGTAGACGCCTATAATCCCAGCTACTCAGGAGGCTGAGGCAGGAGAATCACTTGAACCAGGGAAGTGGAAGTTGCAGTGAGCGGAGATCGCGTCACTGCACTCCAGCCTGGGCTACAGAGCGAGACTCTGTCTCAAAAAAACAAACAAAAAAAACAAACAAAAAAAAACCAAAAAAACAAAACAAAACAAAAACACCACCCATCTGAAGAATCCTATAAGAAGATAATTCTATGTTTCTAACCAAATATAATTACAAAAAAATGACCATAACTTAAATAAAGGTAAAGCTTAATCTTATAGACAACCAAAAGTTTCACTAAATTTAAAACTATGAAAAAGAGCAATATATCCTTTAGGTGGTAACCTTCCACATTAGGAGACGTAAATTTAAACCAAACATTCAATAATAAATATAACTTATATTTATATAAGGCTGTAAGATTATAAAAAGCTTTCACATTGCATATCTCATTTGATCATCTCAATAATTCTGAGTCTGTGGTATAAGGCAAACATTTGTAATTTTACTTTAATGAGGAAGAAGAAGACTCAGTAAGAGTTTGTGATTTGCCAAAATAATAAATGGCTCCAAATGGGACTCAAATCAGGTCTTTTGGCTTCAGATTCCAGTGTTTAACGGCACAAGTTCTTGTTAATCCCCCTCCGCTTTTTTTTTTTTTCATTTTGAAAACAATGAAATTTTGAACCAAAGAAAAAGTATTTAAAAATTACATTTCTTCATCAAATATTTAGCTAGTGCTTGCTGTATGCCAGGATCTGGGAATTCAAAGATGAACAAGTTCATGATCTTAAGGAGTAGACAGTCATCTTTACATGATGAAGACAGTGCAGTGTGGGGTTACGGGTTCTGCAGGAGATGTTCAGGAATGAGGGAGGTAGTGGAAGGAGGATCTTCAGAAAGCCTTTACAAAGGCAGAGACATATGAGCTGAATCTCAAAAGGAGGATAAGGTTTTCCTAAGCAAACAAGCCAGGGCAAGAGTAGCCCATCAGCACGAACAAGGAAAGGGCTAGAGGAAATGCCGGGTCTGGGCTCTGTGAATTCCTGGAGTATGGCCAGGCATTTGACACAAGTAGGGATTGATGAAGGATGAGGCTACAGGAGCAGGAAGGAGCCAGGTCAGGAAGGGCCTTTCGTACCACTCAGAGTTTGAGTTTTATTTTGAAGGTAACATGGCGTCACATTAAGCAATGTTGAAAGAATTACCCTATGAAATTGTACTTCAAAACTAAAGTACCAAATACATGATCCAGAGTTATTAATAAATTCCTTATTTTAAAGTGTAAATATTTGAAACAGTATCTGAGACCACATGCAATTGTTAAATACTGTCAACTAGTTGCATACAAGATTGTAGCGTTCTGTAATCCCTAGGACAGTGTTTGATTGACTGGGGACCCTCAAGAGAGCATGGCGAGTGTGGGGTGTGCCTGGATAGGCCCCCTTTGTAGGCAGTCTTTTGAGAGTCTCACCATCAAATGGCCTTCTAGGGCATGTGAACGTTATTGTTTTGCCTACACTTTGTTCTTACTCTGTCTGAAGATATATCTCTTTCATTTTGAGGCAATGCAGCCTTAAAAAAAGAGAGAGCTGGTTAGAAGGGCCTCTTCCCTGGGTGGAATCTTCTCCCTGGTCTAAGGAGTGCCTAGTGGTAACGATAGCTTCTCTTCACTGAGTGTCTGCCCCGAGTCCATAGCTTTGTATAAATTCTTCAAATAGCCCTCTGAAGCAGAAATATATATATATGATATATATTTATATTCCTTGTTTGCTTCCTCCATATATAGACGAGGAAGGTGAGGTGAGGTTTATTTTTATTTATTCTTAATTTTAATTCTTTTCTCTTTTTTTGGGACAGAGTCTTACTCTGTTATCCAGGATGGAGTGCAGTGGTGAGATCCATTCACTGCAGCCTCGGCCTCCCGGCTCAAGTGATCCTTCTGTCTCAGCCTCTGGAGTAGCTGGGACTACAGGCGTGCCCCATCATGGCCAGCTAACTTTTGCATTTTTTGATGGAGACGAGGTTGAGTTAATACGGGCTATGCTGAAGAGCCAGGATTTAATCCATGATTGACTCTCAAATCAGTATTTTGTTTTGGTTTTAGTTTTTCTCCAATATTTCGTTGTTCCCTAGCAAAAATGCTGCTACCAGGGATGGGGCCAACCAAAGCTCTTCCTCTAGATCTTGCATACTTTTCTCTTTCCTATCCATTCGCACCTCCACTTGAATGATACGTCCTCAGAGAGACCTTCCCCAAGCACCTGGCTAGACATCCCAGTTTAATCTTTTTTTTTTTTTTTTTTGAGATGGAGTCTCACTCTGTCACCTAGGCTAGAGTGCAGTGGCAAGATCTCGGCTCACTGCAACCTCCGCCTCCCAGGTTCAAGCGATTCTCCTGCCTCAGCCTCTTGAGTAGGTGGGATTACAGGTGCGCACCACGAGGCCCAGCTAAGTTTTGTATTTTTAGTATAAACGGGGTTTCACCATGTTGTCCAGGCTGGTCTCCAACTCCTGACTTCAGGTGATCCGCCCACCCCAGCCTCCCAAAGTGCTGGGATTACAGGCATGAGCCACCATGCCCAACCCCCAGTTTACTTATTAAAGTCATCACTTTATTAAATAAAGGACTTTATTCTCTCTCATTACTTTGTTTCTTTTTTTTTTTTTTTGAGACAGAGTTTCGCTCTTCTTGCCCCGGCTGGAGTGCAATGGCGCAATCTCAGTTCATCATAACCTCCACCTCCCGGGTTCAAGCGTATCTCCTGCCTCAGCCTCCTGAGTAGCTGGGATGACAGTCATGCACCACCACGCTCAGCTAATTTTGTATTTTTAGTAGAGATGGGGTTTCTCCATGTTGGTCAGGCTGGTCTTGAACTTCTGACCTCAGGTGATCTGCCTGCCTTGGCCTCCCAAAGTGCTGGGGTTATAGGAGTGAGCCACCACGCTCAGTCTCATCACTTTCTTAAATACAGTATATTCAGTCTCTTTTGAGGTATTATCAGTATCTGAAATTATTTTGTTACATGGTTCTTATCTTTGCCGTATGACTGGAATGTAAACTCCTTCAAGATAGGTGCTCTGCCTGTCTTGTTTTCTGTTAATATCCCAGCATTGAGAGGAGCACCTAATATTTAATACATATTTGGTGCTCAATAAATATCTGTTGGCTGACTGACCTGCTGTCTCAGCAACAGCCACAAAGATGTGTTAATTGAAGGTAGGACTGTGAACTGTTTGTGAGTTTATATTGTCTTGACTATAGGCCATTCAATAACCATATCACATTTGTAAACTATCTGTAATTTCTTTCCAAGAAATTACAAGGAAAAAGTCAAATAACATGTATAGAGCATTTCTAACTCTTTTCTGAACCCATACTAAATTTCACCTTCATCAGTCTTTAAAGTAACATTAGAATCAAGATAGAAAGGTAGTTCATTTTTCAAAACACAGTTTCCTTTAACGGTGGATTACAAATGGACTCAAAGTGGAATGAGTTTCAGACAAATACTTTAGGCTAGTGAACAAATCATGAATAAAAGTAAGAACTAATTATTCACCAGCAAAGTTACTGCCTGACCGTGATACTTAGGTGCCCTCTAGTGTGTGTTGGTTTTTACATCGGTTCCTTGCTTCACACATCATGTGATTAAGATTTTGTCATGTATTCAAAGGTGATTTTTCCAATGTATGTTAATGTACAATCAGCAGATCTATGCAAAATGGCAAAAAGACTGCAGAACAATTGACTTTAAAAATCAATAGTTCTACCCTAAGCCATTAATTACAAGCATAAAATGCAATTTAGGAGGTTAGCAATCAGGGGTGTGAAGTTATAAGGGTTACTACAAAATTTATACTATAAATGTCTCCTCCTATTTTTGTTGCTATTTTTCCATTTTAATTTTTAAAAGATAATACATAAGTATGGTTCAAAATTAAGAGATTTGAAAAGGTACACAGTAAAAAGTTGTGCTCCCGCCCATTCCCCCTCCACCTCTTGCAATTAACTGCTTTTGTAGCCGTCCACAATTTCTTATGCGTGCCATGAAAATACAATATATATTTTTATTCCTTTCCACTGTTTTTTGTTTTTTTTTTTTTTGGAGACAAGAATCTCACTCTGTCGCCCAGGCTGGAGTGCAGTGGTGCGATCTTGGCTCACGGAAACCCTGCCTCCCGAGCTCAGACAATTCTCGTGGGCTTCCCGAGTAGCTGGGATTAGAGGCACCCGTCACGATGCCTGGCTAATTTTTGTATTTTTTAGTAGAGACAGGGTTTCACATGTTGGTCAGGCGGGTCTCAAACTTGTGACCTCAAGTGATCCACCTGCCTCGGCCTCCCAAAGTCCTGGGATTACAGGCATGAGCCACCACACCTGGCCCCTCTCCACTTTTAACATACTGCACCTTGAATTTCTTTCTTAATAAGAAATCCTGGTAAGTTATCCCTCATAGTTCATGGAGAGTGTCCTTATTTTTTTTTTTTAACAGCCACAGTGTACTCTACCGTATGGATGTACCATAACTTATTTAGTCCCCAAATGACAGATATTTGGGTGGCTTCCAATCTTTTGCTATTACAAATAAGGCTGAAATGAACAATTTTGTACAGATGTGATTTCAAAACTGCACACAAATATCTAGCATAAATTACTAGGTGCAAAATGTGTTGGGTCAAATAAAAATAATGTCAAACACTTTTATACTTGTATGTATACCTATATACTTGCTATGGGCCAGTCACTGATCTTAGCACTCTCTATACATTTATTTATTTATTTATTTAATTTATTTTTTTGAGATGGAGTCTTGCTCTGTCACCCAGGCTGGAGTGCAGTGGCGCAATCTTGGCTCACTGCAACCTCTGCCTCCTGGGTTCAAACGATTCTCCTGCCTTGGCCTCCCAAGTAGCTGGGATTACAGGCACACACCACCATGCTCGGCTAATTTTTGTATTTTTAATATAAATGGGTTTCACAATGTTGGCCAGACTGGTCACAAACTCCCGACCTCAAATGATCTGCCCGCTTTGGCCTCCCAAAATGCTGAGTTTACGTGGCCTAACTCATTTATTTAATCTTCTTAATAAGCCTATGAGGAAAGTCCTATTACTGTCCTCATTTTAAAGATGAGGAGACTGAGGCACAGAGAGGTTTAGTAACTTGCAGAGCGTCAGAGAGCTAGCAGGTGGCAGTGCCAACCAACCTGGCTCCAGAGTCCATACTCTTAGCCATTATGTTTTACTTTCTCAAGGAGTATATTTGTGTTTTAAGTAGATATTAACAAATTGTCCTCCGTACTGGTTACACTAATTTATTCTCTCACCAGCTTGACCGTATTTTTTGCCCACAGGGTCATTAAACTTAAAGAATTTTGATAGTTTAATTATAGTTGAAAAATGGAATCCCGTTATAGTATTAATTTGCATTTCTCTAATAGGCTGAGATTGAGTAACCTCTTATATGTGTAATAGCCATATATATTAACTTTTCTTTGTTAACTTTTATTAACAAGGAAAAATACACAAAAAGTATAAATGAACAATCTGTGAATAAGCAAGGATAATAAAGAAAGCTCTGGAAATTAAGAGTAATGAGAGGAACAATCTGTGAATTGTTCATTTATACTTTTTGTGTATTTTTCCTTGGAATTTGGTCTTTTTCTTACTGATTTCTAGGATTTCCTGAAATCTCTACCAAAAAATACAAAAATTAGCCAGGCGTGGTGGCGGGTGCCTGTAATCCCAGCTGCTCTGGAGGCTGAGGCAGGAGAATCGCTTGAACCTGGGAGGCGGAGGCTGCAATGAGCTGAGATAGTGCCACTGCACTTCAGCCTGGGCGACAGAGTGAGACCCTGTCTCAAACAAAAACCAAAACAAAACAAACCAAGAGCCTCCACACTTGGTACCCAAGCTTCCCGCCTCCTACCCACAAATCAACTGAATAATCCTATCAGCCATGGAAAACATCAATGCTCTGTAGATAACGACTTACTCAACTCTGACTTTTAGATTTTGATAAAATCTTTGTGTTCTCTGTTCTAGCCCCTTGCTCATCAAAGTGAGGTCCATGGACCACCAGCCTTGCATCTCCTGGGAACTTGTTAGAAATGCACACTCTGCATCTCACCCCAGACCTACTGGATCACAATCTGTATTTTCACAAGCGTCTAAAGTGGTTCATAAGCACTTTAAATTGTGAGAAGGAAAAGATCAGTGGTTCTCAAAGTGTAGGCCTGATAGCAGCAGCAGTAACACCTTGGGCCATGCAGAAAATTCAGATCCCTGGGTCCCACCCTACACCTGCTGAATCAGAAATTTGGGGGGATGAGGTCCATCAAGCTTTTTAAATAAGCCCTCCAGATGATTCTGGTGCACTCTAATGTTTAGGAACCACTGCTCTAGATCGGTGATTCTCAATCTTGGCTAAATATTAGAATCACCTGGGGAGTGTGGCGGACTCCCCATATTTAGAGTGCAACCCAGATGAGCTGAACTGGAATTTCAGTGGTTCATCCAGGGAATCAATACTTTTTAAATTCTCCAGTTGATTCCAATGTGAAACCAAGGCTGAGAACCACTGCTCTAGTCTGGAACAATGCTTCTCAAACCTGGCTTCACATTAGAAATACTCAAGGAGTTTTATAAAAAAACAAAAAAGAAAAACTGTTGCTCAGGTTCTCAGAGATTTAAATTGGTCTGAGTGAAGCAAAAAAAAAAAAAATCACCCTTTTTTTTTTTTTTTTTGAGATGGAGTTTCACTCTTGTTGCCCAGGCTGGAGTGCAATGGTGCAATCTCGGCTCACCGCCCTGGGTTCAAGCGATTCTCCTGCCTCAGCCTCCCGAGTAGCTGGGATTACAGGCATGCTCCACCATGCCAGGCTAATTTCGTATTTTTAATAGAGACGGGTTTTCTCCATGATGGTCAGGCTGGTCTCGAACTCCCAACTTCAGGTGATCTGCCCGCCTTGGCCTCCCAAAGTGCTAGGATTACAGGTGTGAGCCACCGCACCTGGTCAAAAAAATCACTTTTAAAAATTCTCAGGTGATTCTGATATCTAGCCAGGTTAGCAAACTACTGCTCTAGAAATGCCATTCCCCCCCATATAAACTTCAAGTTATAATAAAGAGTAGACAGTTTGGAGGTGATGGAAGAGATACATTTTTAATTTCCCTTATGTTTACTCAGCCTTTTCAGTGTCTTAGGCTAGTGACTATGAAGATTAAAAATGAGCACAAACCCTAGCTCCTACCCATAGGGAACATATAATCTGTATCGGGAGGAGAGACACACACACGTCTACATATGAATAACGGTTCAAAAAAAAAAAACACATCAGTTTATGCTACTGACTAGAATTCACTAAGTTACACATATCATTATGTCACTGTTAGGTCAAACTCATCTCTATTCTTTTTGACGTAATAGGAAGTCAGGTCAGTGATGCACACCTATAGTCCCAGTCACTCAGGTGTCTAAGGCAAGAGGATCACTTGAGCCCAGGAGTTCAAGGCTGCAGTGTGTGATGATCGAATCCTGCATGGCAACTGCACTCCAGCAACATAGCAAGATCCCGTCTCAAAAAAATAATAGGAGTCATCTCTTAAAAAAATAATAGGAGCAAGAAGAAGTACATATATATTGGAAAATGGTAAAGGAACAATTTTAAATACAATTAGCCTTTAGATATTTGAACTTGGAGAAAGTGGTGGGAAAAGTCAATGGCCCCTTCAGAGAGTAATATAAGAGCTTAAAGAAAGTTTCCTCCATGGCACAAAGAAAAGAAAATTCAGCTGTGGAATCACTGACAATCAATACACTCTAAAATTGTTTAGTAAATTAACTTATAACTACTAACAAAAATAGCGATTAATAAATCAACAATTAAAGAGTTCATAATAAATATTTTTCCCTTTTATTATTGGAAATAAAACTATTTCTTTTGACCTCAGACTAAAAAGAGAGTTTCTGAATGAAGAAAACCCCCAAATGTTCTCCTTCCGGATCAGCTTCTTTTGAGAACACTTTTTAATAATGAAAAATATTGTCCTAGTTTGAGATAAATTACTGGCTATAAACATTTTTCAGGCTGGGCATGGTGGCTCATGCTTGTAATCCCAACACTTTGGGAGCCAAGGTAGAAGGATCATTTGAGCCCAGGAGTTTGAGGTCAGCCTGGGCAACATGATGAGATCCCCATCCCTATAAAGACATTTAAAAACAAATTTAGCTAGATGTGGTGGTGCATGCCTGTGTTCCCAGCTACTCGCCGAGGCTGAGGCAGGAGGATTGCTTGAGCCCAGGAGGTCGAGGTTATAGTGAGCTATGATCGTGCGATTGCATTCCAGCTTGGGTGAAAGGCCAGACCCTGCCTCAAAAGAAATTTTTTTTCAAAGATATTGGACTGTTGAATTTATTTACATTTTTAAATGAGCAATCAAGCAAAATTCAAAATTTCATGTAAGTTTTATGGAACAAGAGTATATTAACATCTAAAACTGGGTAAAAATACTAAAAACTGCTTGAATTCATCTAGTTTTTTAAATACTTCAGCTAGATATACTACACTTATTTCATTTAATTATTAGTTACAATGGCAAAGATGTGACATAATTCTTTTTTTGAATTTTATTTTTATTTTTAAATTAAAATATTTTTAGGCCCAAATCTCACCAGACATCATTCTTTTTTTATTTTTATTTATTTATTTTGAGACAGAGTCTCACTCTATAACCCAGGCTGGAGTGTAGTGGCGCCATCTCGGCTCACTGCAACCTCTGCCTCCTGTGTTCAAGCGATTCTTGTGCCTCAGCCTCCCGAGTAGCTGGGATTACAGGTGTGCATCACCACACCCGGCTAATTTTTGTATTTTTGGTATAGATGGGTTTCACCATGTTGGCCAGGCTGGTCTTGAACTCGTGGCCTCAAGTGATCCTCCCACCTCGACCTCCCAAAGTGCTGGCATTACAGGCATGAACCAATGTGCCACCAGACGTAATTCTTTAAGACAAAAAAGGGAGTCTCTGAAGAAAAGCCACAAATGTTCATCCACCTCATCTATTTTGTTCCAATAGAAAATGCTTAGAGGTTAGAACAGGTTAGAGTATGTTAAAAAAAAAAAATACCAATTGGGATTTGGAATAAGTCTAAGGGCAACCACATTTAACATAATAACGTCTCCTTTGTATTTGAAAATGACCTCACATTAGCAGGTGATAAATCTCAAGCTCTTTCCAATAAGAGTGGTGGACTCTACCATTCTAACCCCACTCTTGTCTGTATCCCTGGACATGCCCATAGGAGGTGGGCAGAGAAGGTCTTTATGTGCACCTGTGAAATCGAACTAAGTTTACTGGCTCCAAAAGGTTTTGAATCCATCATGTGGGAGAGAATTTACTCTCAAAATGACCTGATGAGGAAGAGAAGGCATTTATTACTGTCCCAATTTTACAAATAAAGAGACTAATGTTTAATCATATCATATCATTTACACAGGACAATAACAAATGATGTGATTTTCAATGGGGTTTATAGAAACATCTGAAGATTGAAAAAAAAAAACCCACCTTATGTTGTACCCTACCGCCTCCCCGACCGCCCAATATGTATACAGAATCTGAGTTGAGAATCGCTTCTGTATGTGAGCTGGGGCATGTTCCATGTCACCCACAATGTGCTGGGGCATTTAACAGGGTTGAAAACCTCTGCTATGGTGGTAACAAAGGTAATCAACACAGGGAATCAAATGTTTAAGTTCTATATTTTATCATTTGGAAAACACAGTTTTAAAAAGTTCCAGATTTCTTTGAATGGAGAATTTCGGATATAATAACTGACATAACAATGGACTTATAATTACTTATAGCAATTATAGCAATTTTGGATATAATAATTGACTTATAGCAATAATCGACTTGTAGCAATTACACTGTAAACCATTGGTGGTTTTTATTTTGGTCATAAGAATTTATCGAATAAACATAAACATACAGGGTAGCCCATGGAAGCGTTTGTTTTACCCAGCTAGGTGGCTGCTATGACATCGTCATCCTAAAGGAAGTGATATCTAGACATTGCAAACAAACGCAAATTCTGGTTTAATGTTTCAGAAGACATTTTAAAGTAGACACTACGTACCTGTTCTGGATGAGATTCCCCCCTTTTTTTATTGTGAAGTTCAAGATAAGAGTCCGTTTTCGGGGTGGGTAATCCCAAAGTGAGCTTGTTTTTTTCCACAAAATGTTGTTTGGATTTCCTTCGCCGAGGGCCACGTGATCCCGGCAGGAAAACCTGGTTATGTGAACTTGAGCTCTTCACGTACGGAGAAAGGCTGCTCGACTTCTCCTCCAGGTCACTGTCGCTCAGCTCTGAAAACGGCTTGCTGCGACGGGCACCATGCTCATAGTTTGGGCTTAAAAATTCACTACCAAGTAAAGAAGGTGCACTCTGTGGACTCTCTTTCTGCTCGCCTTTTCCCCCGGAGAGTTCCACTGACGTCTCCTGGGAAGGGTAGAGGGGAGCCAAAGGCAGATTTTCTAAAGAGCTGTCCGTGGACTCCGGCAACGCTTCCACAGACAGCAGCTGCCCTTCCTCCTTCTTACTCTTCCAGTTCGGGTCATAGCGGAGGTCTGAATATTTGTCTTCTATTGGTTGTTGCCTACCCAAA
Source organism: Gorilla gorilla gorilla (assembly GCF_029281585.2). Lineage (NCBI taxonomy): Eukaryota > Metazoa > Chordata > Mammalia > Primates > Hominidae > Gorilla > Gorilla gorilla. The sequence goes on along the minus strand of NC_073233.2, from coordinate 130,827,824 downwards.
GCAGAAGAGAAATGCCAAGTCCTTAGTTGAAATAAATTCACTCATTATAGTCAGCTGAACATTTTATTTGAAATCAATCTCAGTCTTTCTCCTATAGTTTTCCTTTTATTATCTGTATGTTAAACACAAATCCCAGCAGAGTGCAGTGGCTCATACCTGTAATCCCAACACTTTGGGAAGCCGAGGCAGGAGGATTGCTTGAAGCATGGAATTCAAAACCAGCCTGGGCAACACAGCGAGACTCTATCCTTACAACAAATTTTTTTAAAAAATTAGCTGGGTATGGTGTTGTACCTGTAGTCCCAGCTACTCAGGAGGCTGAGGTGGGAGGATTGCTTGAGCTAAGGAGTTAGAGGCTACAGTGAGCTATAATCACGACACTGCACTCCAGCCTGGGAGACAGCATGAGACCCTGTCTCTTAAAATTAATTAATTAATTAATTAATAAACATAAAGACAGATCCCAGGCCCAAATTAGACCCACACACTACACATAAGGGCAAAAGGCCTTAATTATCCAAGTTCATTGAAATATGGAATAAAAATGGGGGATAATTAATTTCTAAGTGTCAGAAGACAACTGAAAAACAAATATCTATAATGTTAAACAAATAATCACTGTGGTTCAATGAATGCGATTACTTACGTACACCAACAATGACTCAGTATTTCAGCTGGTGAAGATAAAACTATGTTTCACACTTTGGCTGGTAATACATTTCATACACTGACTAACAACGTTCTGGTCAAGGACAAGCCACATATACGACTGAGGTCCTACGATATTGTAATGGAGCTGAAAAATTCCTGTCACCTAGTGACGCTGTAGCCCTTGGAATATCACAGTACAATGTGTTGCTCATATGTTTGTGGTGCTGCTGGTATAAACAAACCTACTGCACTGCCAGTCCTATAAAAGTATAGCACATACAATTATATACAGCACATAATCCTTGATAATGATAATCAACAACTATGTTACTGACTTTTGTGTTTACTGTATGATATGGTTTGGATCTGTGTCCCCACCCAAATCTCATGTCGAACTGTAATCCCCAATGTTGGAGGTAGGGCCTGGTGGGAGGTGACTGGATCATGGGGACAGAGTTCTCATGAATGGCTTAGCAAGCACCATCCACCCTTGGTTCTGAGTAGTGAGTGAGTTATGGTGAGATCTGGTTGTTCAAGAGTGCATAGCAGCTCCCCACCTTCTCTCTTGGTCCTGCTCTGCTGTAAGAGGCCTGCTCCCCCTTTGCCTTTGCCATGATTGTAAGTTTCCCGAGGTTTCCTTAGAAGCCAAGCAGATGCCAGAATCATACTTCCTGTAGAGCCTGTGGAACTGTGAGCCAGTTACACTTCTTTTTTTAAATAAATTACCCAGTCTCACTCAGGTATTTCTTTGCAGCAATGCAAGAACAGGCTAATACACTATACTATACTTTTTTTTTTTTTTTTTGAGACAAGTCTTGCTCTATCACTCAGGCTGGAGTGCAGTGGTGTGATCTTCGCTCACTGCAACCTCTGCCTCCCAGGTTCAAGTGATTCTCGTGCCTCAGCCTCCTGAGTACCTGGGATTACAAGTGTGTTTTAACATGTCGGGCTAATTTTTTTTTTTTTTTAATTTTTAGTAGAGACAGGGTTTTGCCACATTGGCCAGGCTGATCTTGACCTCCTGGCCTCCTGTGATCCACTCGCCTCAGCCTCCCAAAGTTTTGGGATTACAGGTGCAAGCCACCGTGCCCAGCCACTACACTATATTTTTTTATCATTATTTTAGAGTGCACTCCTACTTATTTTTTAAAAAGTTAACTGTGAAACAGCCTCAGGCAGGTCCTTCAGGAGGGATTCCAGAAGAAGGCCTTGTTATCCTAGGAGATGACAGCTCCATATGTGTTACTGCCCCTGAAGACCTTCCAGTGAGACACGGTATGGACATGGAAGACAGTGATATTAATGATTGGAACCCTGTGTGGGCCTAGACTAATGTGTGTGTTTGTGTCTCAGATTTTAACAAAAAAGTTTAAAAAATAAAAATTTTTTTTTTTTTTTGAGACAGAGTCTCACTCTTTCGCCCAGGCTGGAGTGCAGTGGCGCTATCTTGGTTAACTGCAAGCTCTGCCTCCCGGGTTCACGCCATTCTCCCGCCTCAGCCTCCCGAGTAGCTGGGACTACAGGCACCTGCCACCGCGCCCGGCTAATTTTTTTGTATTTTTAGTAGAGACAGGGTTTCACCGTGTTAGCCAGGATGGTCTCGATCTCCTGACCTCGTGATCTGCCTGCCTCAGCCTCCAAAAGTGCTGGGATTACAGGCATGAGCCACCGCGCCCAGCCAAAAAATTTTTTTTAATAGAGAAAAGCTTACTTACAGAATAAGGATATAAAGAATTTTTATACAGCTGTACAATGTATTTGTGTTATTACAAAAGAGTTAAAAAGTAAAAAAAAATTAAAAGTGTATAAAGTAAAAAAGTTACAGCAGCTAAGGTCAATTTATTAATGAAGAAATATTTTTAAAAATAAATTTAGAGGAGTCTAAGTGTACAGTGTTTCTGAAGTCCACAGTAGCTTACAGTAATGTCCTAGGCCTTGAAATTCGCTCCTGCTCACGCACTGCCTCACCCAGAGAAACGTATAGTCCTACAACGTCCATTCATGGTGAGTGCCTATATAGGTGTACCATTTAAAAAACTTTTATGCTGTATTTTTACTGTACCTTTTCTATGTTTAGATGCACAAATACTTACCAAGGTATTATAATTCCCTGCAGTGTTTAGTATGGTAACACATTGCACAAATTGTGTGTAGTAGGCTGTACTATCTAGGTTTGGGTAAGTGCACTCTATGATGTTCCCACAATGATGAAATCACCTAACCAAAAATTTCTCAGACCGCACCCCTGTCATCAGGCAATGCATGACTGTATAGACATCTGCTGTTTAGAAAGAGAACTGTGAATTGTTGCCTAGACAACATTTGCTTCAGACTGCTCCTTTTTGGGGGAAAGCACGGTTTTATCTTGACTGCATACCTATGTAGATTCATTCTTCTTTTCAGTGATTTTGCTTTTCACTTCATTTTGTCTTTGTAGCGTGTATCTAATGTACTACAGAAAGATCCCCGAGGCTTCAAATCGGACCAGATCACGGCTCACTGAAAGGTTCATAGCCTCTTGGCTGTCAGCTATGCACACGAAGCTCAGTTGATAGGTCAGAATGTACTTGACACTGCAGGAGGGGCCTATTTGAATAAAAGGTTAAGCATACGGTCCTGCCTGAGAAAAACGAACTAGCCTATAATCAGTTCATGTGACCCAAAATAAAGTCTCCCTTTTCCCCATGACAATCTCAATTTGTAAAGCACCCCCAGTCTTAACAAAAAAAAAAAAAAAAAAAAAAAAAAGCTGGTAGTATGGCATATTTAATGGCCTCTTTGATCTTCAAAAGCTAAATGGGAGAGATTTTCCTTCCTTGAGTACAGTAGATGCAACCCTCTAATCAAAAAGAAAATGTAAATCACCCGGGCTTTTTATGCTATTTGATATTCCCGTTTACAGAGGACATAATTGTATGCTGGGTAAACAAACTAATGGTCCCCCTAATGTTAATTTACTTTTCTTAATGTGGACCCAGGTTTCTTTGATTTGATGTAAAGCAACAACTGGAGCAAAAAGCCAAAACTGTCACGCCTTGCTGAATTGTCATTTTGAATTTTTTAGTTCACATATTATGATGAGGAACTTCTTGAAATAAGTGGCACCTCCTTTTCCAACAAGAGAAGAGAGATGCTCCTCTTCTTCAGCAAAATGGGAATGGTCCACATTTGTTAGAAAATGGGATGCCTAAAACCTCCCTGCACTGCAGGGTCACCTGCCTCTGGGGCTTTGACGGGGAGGTTTCTCCCAAGTGATGCACTGTCCTAGGAACTCACAGTGTTTCCAGTCCCTGCCTTTCACTTGACCCTGAAGCATCATGGGGCAGGGATATGGGACATGGGTGGTCCAGCAGTGTCCGGCAGGGCACAGACCTGGGCTCAGGTTCTCCATCTGTCACTACCTGTTCTGCATTGGTTGGCAAATCAGTCATCTCTGATTCAGTTTTTCTCATCTATAAATCGGGATAAATTCTATTTGTTTCATTTCTCAGGACTGAATGAGGATCAACATGAGAGAACGTGTCTTAAAGTGCTCTATGTTTGTGCTTACTTAATTTTTCACTGTCATAATCTTGTCTCCTCACTAGACAAATTCCCAGGCAGCAGGGACTGCAGGTGATCTTTCGTTTCCTAACTTCTGCCCTAGTACGCTGCACTGTGCTATGGATAGAAGAGTCAATAAATACTTCTTGAATAAATAACTCCTTTTCTAAAAATATTCTAGTCAACACAAATACAGCATAAATATTTATTTTTAAAAATCAATAGTAATAAATTCAAATCTAAACATGTAAAGGCTTCTTGCATTAGACCAAATTAGGGAATGATTTTTAGGGCTTATGTTGTGCTGAATTAAACATAAGTTTCAACTGTTGTTGTTCAGGTGGGGAAGAAAGCTCAATTATTACCTTCAAGTAAATACAGATTTTTTTTTGTAAAGAAAGGTGCTATTTTCCCATATTTATGCTGTGCTGAAAGAAAAAAACTGAATTTAACTTTCTTAATTCATTTGCTCATTCACTGATTCAGCAGGTATTTATTTATCGAGCCCTTACGAAGCTACAGGAATAGTGGTAGATGGTGAAGCAGTGGACGCACAGCCTAGCAGGGGATACAGACCAGGAAACAGTAATTGACACTTTGGAGTGATCTGTGCTCTGATGAGGAGCACCGGGCCATAGGGACACAGAGGGACATCCAGTCCTATCTTGGGAGGTCAGGGAAAGCCTTCTGGAGGAAGTGCTGGTGTGGCTCAGAGCTAAGGCTGAGAAGGGCAGGAAGTCTATGCCAGGCTGAGGGAACAGCATGTAAAAAGGAGTGGAGGCAGACACAATGTGGTGCTTTCATAGAACAAATTCTGTGTGGACAAAATGGAGGGTGAGAGGAGGGCAGGTCGAGGAGCACAGCTCAAGGGCAAGCAAAGGTCAGATCTCGAGGGACGTTGCAAACTCTTGAAGCAGCTTGGGCTTAACAAAATTAACCAGAGAGTTAATTAGCAAGCAAAGATTTTAGTAAGATGTAAATACATTTGGACAGCCAAAGTGAGGAGTTTCTGGAAGGGATTATCTACAGAGGCTATGAAGTCCTTTTTGGAAAACTTAGAGCAGGTAATCCTCTACTTTGTACTGTTTAGAGCAGGGCTGGCCACCTTTCACAGGTGACAACACTGGGGATCACTGTTCTGCTACTCACTCAGGAGTGGGATGTGGAAAGGGAGCATGTGTTACTCTGATGATCTAGGGAATGTTTGTCGTGAGTCTTCAGTTTTTTTCCTTGGAACAATGTTAAGGGAAGTACTATTATTACCCCCATTTAACAGATGAGGAAACTGAGGCTTAGAGGGCTTATGTACATCTCCCAAGGTCACAGAGCCTGGCAGTCTGCTCTGGATCGGGCTCCTGCACATCATATTGCATTGTACCCTGCAGCTATTCCCATAGGTGACAGTGAAGAAAGTAGGTTGCAGTGTCTGCCTTATGTGAATCAGCGAATGGATCAGTCAGTCAACAGATAAGCATGGAACACCTCCCTACACACAGGGAGAATCTTAGGCACAGAAGATACAGCAGCAAGGAAAACAGAAGCAGGCTGCTGGATCTTACCCTTCAATGAGGAGGACAGGCTTTATGCACCAATAGTAATACAGTAATCAACTAATGAATTCGATGTGTAAAGAAATACAGGACGTTATGGGTATTTAAAACAGGAGGATGTGACTTATCACAAAAATATGTTAGCCTCTTATTTCCACATTCAATTGCTAGATGATATCGCAAAGTCCATTCCAACTCCACTGTTCTATGATCCTATGATAGATTCATGAAAGAATCAATAACTGAGTAATGCTCACTATTTTTAAAAATTAGGTAGTCTTCAGTTTAAGGAAATAGATTTTCTGGTTTCCATCTCTGCAGTTATGCTAAGAAAACTGGTGCACTCATACTGGTCGTGGTATTTAACCAGCGTCAGCTGATAAGGGCATAGTTTCTACAGTCATGACTACAGACCTCCTTCCATCACATGTAATATTGTGGTGCTTTGTTTCTCTGTATGATAATATGGATTATTTTGGTTCTGAGAAATGGTACAGCAGAGCATCTAAGAACAAGGGTCCTAGACTACCTGCATTCATTTCCTGGTGCCACCAGATTATGTGAATGTGGGCAAGTTATTTAACTTCTGTACTTCAGTTTCCTCATCAATAAAATGGGGATAATAATAGTACTGGCCAGGTGTGGTAGCTCATGTTTGTAGTCCCAGAATTTTGAGAGGTCCAGGCAAGGGGATCACTTGAGGCCAAGAGTTTGAGAGCAGCCTGAGCAACACAGAGAAACCCCCCGTCTCTACAAAAAACAAAGCAAAACCAATCAGCCAGGTACTGTGGCATGCGCCTGTAGTCCCAGCTACTCAGGAGGCTGGGGCAGGAGGATGGCTTAGCCCAGGAGGTCGAACCTTCAGTGAGCCATGACTGTGCCACTGCACTCCAGCTTGGGCAACACAGCGACACCCTGTCTCAATAAAAATAAATAAGTTAAAAAAATAATAATAGTACCTACCTCATCGTGTTATTGAGAGGACTATGCAAATTAATACATCTAAATTTGGCCAGGTGCGGTGGCTCACGCCTGTAATCCCAGCACTTTGGGAGGCCGAGGCGGGTGGATCATGAGGTCAGGAGTTTGAGATCAGCACGGCCAACATGGTGAAACCCTGTCTCTACTAAAAATACAAAAATTAGCCGGGCATGGTGGCACGTGCCTGTAATCCCAGCTACTTCAGGAGGCTGAGGCAGGAGAATTGCTTGAGCCTGGGAGGCAGAGGGTGCAGTGCACCGAGATCATGCCATTGCACTCCAGCCTGGGCAACAGAGTGAGACTCTGCCTCAAAAAACAAACAAACAAACAAACCATCTAAATGCATAGAACTGTGTCCCTGGCACACAGTAAGGATTCCATGAGGACTAGCTGTGGAAGCACGTGTCAGAGAGCTCCAGCACTAGCCTTCCTTGCTGTACGTCACATTCAGTCCCCATGACATAACTCCGTTGTTGTGTATTGTGCTTCTGGTGATGGATCTCAAGGGATTCTTCTCTCCCCAGGGCTTAACTTATTTCCAGGGCACAAAGTTGTCTTGTGATACACTAAGTGGTTCCCTAATGGCCTGAAAGAATTAACACCCATCTTTAAAAATCCAGTTTTTAATCACGACTTAGGCACGGTGGAGAATGGCCAAACCACAATTTAGGGAATGGGATTAAGAAACGTAAGTACTTTCACATGATGAAACATTTTAACAATTGCTGAAAGATGATGAATAAGGTAAAACTCCAAGAATTAAATTATTTTAGACCTTCTGAAAAAGCTGTAATTTCTAGCCTCAGCAAATTTCCTTTTTTTTTTTTTTTGAGACAGAGTCTTACTCTGTCGCCCAGGCTGGAGTGCAGTGGTGCGATCTCAGCTCACTGCAACCTCAGCCACCTGGGTTCAAGCCAAATTTCCATTCTTAAATGGCTGTAGAAGCAATATCACCCACTACAGAAAAGATTGATGTTTTAAGTGGAACCTAGAAAATACAAAGGGTTTAGAAACACGCCAGACTAAATGAGTTGCTCTGGCTGAGAAAAATGTTTTTGAATCAGAGAAACTCTAAGAATGTGTATATATAAGGGTAGAGCCTGAAGATGTGGCTTTTATAAGAGTTTCAATTACGTTGCACCATTTACACCTGAAAAGACTATCTTAAAACATCCCCTTTCTCCCCTTTCTGGATGGAAAACATATGTGGAGACAAATAGGAGGTTATGTTTTGCAAAATCATGAGCCTAGAAAGCTGTAACACTTCACAGGAACAAATCTAATGGTCAAAATAGAACATGATACTGAAGAACCCCATTGTACTGAGCTTGTGTGCTTGGAAGCTCCATTGTGTTTTGTGGTCCAGGTCAACACTGGGACAAAATGAGTGTGAAGTGCCCTTTCATTAGTCATCATCTGCACACAAAACATGCACCTCTTTTCCTCCCCATTTGATAGAAAGGTTACACAGAAAATGAGTACACAACTCTTTTGTTACTGTTCAGACAGCAGATGCAGGGTCTGCTCTTCAGATGCCTAGGTTAGAAATGGAGGCAGAGAGGAAGGGAGTGGGGGACGGTTTCACATGCATATGCCATGATATTTGCTGGCTTTAATGGACCATATTTGAGTACTTACTGTGATAACTTCAAACTAAATAAAATAAAGTCTCCATTTAATGAAGAGCCTCATATTCAATATTGTATTCAATCAAAAAATTACTAAAATTAGAGCATGTTTCTAGTACAATTAACATCCTTTGCACTCACAATAAAATATTCAATAACTGGCCATTTTGCCTGTTGAGGAGGTGAATAAAAGCATTGCTATTAAGCATTTAGCTGTTATTTATTTGTCACTTCATTTTAAGTAGGCAGTTAAATTGAAACTGCACATGTTATTATTGATTTAGGTTTAATTTAATCCTTTTAAACAGAATAATTATTCCCAATTTATATGCCATTAAATCTTTTATGCATATGAACAGCAAATTCAATTTTTGTTTAAGTGTAAAGTTTTTAATGCTTCTTTAAGGAACTATAAAACTGATCATTGTTTCCAAGGATTTCTGAATTCTATGCTCACCTTAATCTTCTTATCAATAGCTTTTAAGTAAATAAAATGAAATAAATCCGAAAGATTAAAAATTCACTTCTGTAAATATGAAATAAAATGGTTCCACAAATATGCTGAAATGCTTTGTGAAGGTTATTTGCAATCCAGAAAATTTTATTTAATGCAGGCATTTATTCTGCTAAAAATGTAAGCATTTTAATAGAAAAAAGGATGCTTTAATGAAAGGAAGGTCAAAGACTGTCTATAGGAACACACTAAAGGGGCCGGATTGTTATTTAGTGAATTTTATTTATAAAAATACATAATTTGGATAATTCCAACCAAAGTCCTTTTTTTTTTTCCTTGATAACAGATTTGTGACTGCAGAATACCAGATATTTCTCCTGGGTTCTTAATAGTACCAGCCTTGATTCAAGAACAATCTGAGTTAAATGAAAATTATCTAAAGAAGACATGTTTGTAATTGCAATGTAAAATTCTAGTACCTCACTTCTATTAAGATTATGTCATGTGAAACCAAGACTGCATCTTCACAAGGGAAATGCTGTATGACACAGTATTTAGAAACATAATTCCTCTCATTCAACGACAGCTTACAGTGCTAATGCCAGACATTTTCCAAGGAAGGCTCAAGTGTTTTTTTCAGTCTCCAAAATAATAGCTAAGAGACAGAGACCTAGATTTATAAAATGTGCAGGTGCTTACACTTTCTTTAGGTAGAGTTTCTTCTTCTTCTTCTTTTACGTGGATTTTTGTTTTTGTTTTTGTTTGCTTTTTTTTGTTTTGTTTTTTGAGATGGAGTCTTGCTCTGTCCCCAGGCTGGAATGCAACGGCATGATCTTGGCTCACTGCAACTTCCGCCTCCTGGGTTCAAGCGATTCCCGTGCCTAAGCCTCCTGAATAGCTGGGATTATGGGCCCGGCTAATTTTTGTATTTTTAGTAGAGACAGGGTTTCACTATGTTGGCCAGGCTGGTCTCGAACTCCTGACCTCAAATGATCCTCCCGCCTCAGCCTCCCAAAGTGCTGGGATTATAAATGTAAGCCACCACGCCTGGCCAAGTTTCTTATATTTTAAGTGCCAGATTTAGCAGCATTAAAATTGCAAGGCAGCTGTGATATCATAAGAAGGCAAGGGAGTGGTCTTGACACCTGCGTTCTAGTCCAAGCACTAAACAGCCATGTGAGCTTGGGCAAGTCTTTCCACCACTCTAGGCCTTGGGTTCCTCCTCTGTACAATAAATAAAGGGAATGGGCTGAACTTTGACAGCCCTAACAGCTCTAATAATCCATTACTTTATTAGTTGGATTGGGCCCATCAGGCAAAACCTAGCAATATATGGAAGTGTTGGGAAAATCATTTATTTTTAATTCCATATATTAAAAAAAAATTAAAGTTTTCTATATTTTCAAACTTGTCAGGGAGTAGAAATAAATGAAGAGGCAAAGGTCATGAATTAAAGCATCCCTTTAGTCATTTCATTACGATCTTCTTGATCCTCTTGATAAACTCACACACAGCGTTGTAGGTCATTTAAATTTAAATAAATCACACTTTATGAGGTTTTGAACTCACTATGTATGTACTTATTTTAACGCAATAATGCATCACAGGTTTTGAAATAACCTAGAAAGGAACTAGTGGTTGTCTCCGGGGGCAACAAGCCTCAGGAGTCACTATGGCTTTAGCATTTCTGGCGGGGACTCAGCCTTTAATAGCTACAATTCATGCCCATGCACACCCTTTACTTCCCTCTATGACGGCTCATCTGTTACGATGGCACCATGCCTGCTCTGAGGAGTGTGTCGGGGTTTAACTAAAGCATAGTTTGTGAGTAAATGAATGAACAGAAAACAGAAATGACTAATACCTGCAACAAAAAGTCACTCCTCTGATATAACTATTCTCATGTGATCAGAAATAAATAAATAAATACTAGTAGCTACTCCCAGAATACTGCATGGAAACCTCTAGAACATGGCAGGTAGTGTAATGTATTGGAAGAGGTTGGCAAAACAATGGCCTTAAATTGAAAATCTAATAAAAGGCAACAGAAAACAACATGGATGAATGTTGCTAGAAATCAATGGGAATGAAAGTTGACTCCTGAAAGCTCCTAGAATGTTCTCAACAGTCCTAGCATATTAGACCTAACTTCAGATGCTTCTTTAATCTCCTAACCAGTACGAAAAAAATCTCTGCACCACCTATGGAGAGACAGTAGTCTAGTCTCAGCCTAAATATTCCCGATGCATTCTACAAAACAGCCTGGGAAATTTGGGGGAAATGAAAATCCTGAGTTTTGGTCTTCCCTAAGTCTTTCTCTACCTGTGGTCTCTTTTGGTTATCCAGTGTCACTCTTCAAGCCCTAGAAGTCATCATTCAATACTTCACCTGACTCGTATTGTTAATCAGAAACAACACACATGAAAGCATCTGAGAGAAACAATTATATACAACAATAAAAATGCAGATTATTGGCCAGGCGCGGTGGCTCACGCCTGTAATCCCAGCACTTTGGGAGGCCGAGGTGGGCAGATCATGAGGTCAGAAGATCATGACCATCCTGACTAACACGGTGAAACCCTGTCTCTACTAAAAATACAAAAAATTAGCCAGGCATGGTGGCACGCGCCTGTAGTCCCAGTTACTCAGGAGGCTGAGGCAGGAGAATCACTTGAACCCAGGAGGCGGAGGTTGCAGTGAGCCGAGATCGCCTCTCACTGCACTCTAGCCTGGGCGACAATGCGAGACTCCATCTCAAACAAACAAACAAAAAAATGCAAATTATTATGAGTCCCTTTTTTTTAACTTGCAGACAATTCTGGATACTCAATTTAACTAGTAATTCCTCATGTGCCTATCTCCCTCCTATTAATTTATAATACAAGGTGGTTTCTTAGACAGAATATGGGCCCTTTTGTGGAGGCTATGGTGAGAAGTGATCAGAGAGGAAAGCACTGCAGACCTCACTGCATGAAAACATTTGTTTCCCAGGACAAGTGCTGAAGAATAATGGCTACTATGACCTCCCAGCCCAAAGGAAAATATAATTCATGTCTATCTAGTCTGAGGTCACAGTATCCTCTAAAAATGTTTATTACTTTCCTAAAGTTTATCATTTTACATGCATATTTACTCTGGCCTCAGTTTAATCTATATTGAAATTGTCATAGTTTTAATTTTTACTAGATAGTGAAATAGAATCCTCTATCAGCTCAATCCTTGATTACCTATCTAAATACTTGTAATTAGTGGCTCAGGCTTTGGCGTTTGGAGAGAGGTCAATTTAATTTCTGGCTCTACTATCTAGTAATTACGTATACCTACACAGCTCTCAGATCTGCAGTTCCTTATCTGCAAAATGGGGATAATAATGCCTATCCAAGAGGCTCTTGTAAGGATAAATGAGACTGTATATATAAAGCAAAGAGTTTTACAAATGGTAGCTAATTATATAAATATTCCTGTTAACAAGACCTTATTAAACACATATAAAGTACTGTATGGCTGCTCTCTGATTTTTTTTTTTTTTAAATATACAAGGTTTCAGAAGTCCCCAGGACTGAAGAGGTTGTTTCTAATGCTCTAGGAATTACACAGATCTCTTTCTTCGTGAGTGCTGAGTGTCATAAGGCCAGTTCTGGAGTGGGGTTTAAGGATTATCACGTGAAGATCCCCTCTCCACTCTTCATTTATTCACTACAGTCAATGCTGCTCCAAATTCCATTAAGTAAAAGGCTTTCTCTCATCCATATACATTGAACTATGGCTTGACTTTGGTCAGATACAAGGGAATAATTGCTTTGAGGAGGTTCTAGTAACATCAAAACACAAGTGTAGGACTCAAGTGATTTGTCAGGCAGCTTTTAAAATTATTGATTATAAAAGCAAGAAGAAAGAAGTTTTCCTTGGTTTTAAGGCAAGCTTTGGCAGTTTTTTTTTTGAACTACAATTCCCAGAATGCCATCTACTTTACAGAAATAAAAGCCTACTTGAATTTCATATTGAGAGTCTGAGATCAATTTCCTTGTCTATTTCAGGGCTCATAAACTACTCAGATCCCAGCAAGAGTGTGCCTAGGAGAGGCTTCGAAGACTAACATGAGGCAGGGAAAGGGACCAGTAATGAAATGCTTACCTGAATGATATTTTTGAGGCATTATTTGCCCAAATGCTTCAGTTCTGTTTTCCTTTTTATTGGAGAACTGGTTATCCTAATTTCAGTGTATGAAGCACTATATAGCCAAACAATGACTAGGGCTATAACCTATTCTAACCCTAGGATTTACAGTTCATCATTAAAAAATGTCCAAGGCAAATCAATCTGAGGAAAACAGCCTTATCTGAGGATCTCTGAATGAGAAAACCAAGGATCTAACCATAATTTTGATTTTTATAAGCATTATTCTTTATTTTGAAATATATTAGATTGTATTTAAACTGTCCTTTGGTAAGAACAAGGGTTAAAGTCAGGTCCCTGAGCACTGGACAAAAGGAGAAAAAAACCCAACAACTGGGAAATGAGGTCACTTAATGGATCCTTACCTTGGTTTCTTCATCTTAAAAATACAGACAAAAATACCTATCCATTGCAAAAGATGTTTCCTTTCCAGTGGCCCCATCTCTATAACTAAAACTACTCCCATTTATTACCTAGGAGACTATAAATCTCTTAGAACAAGGATAAAAACAGGGTTTGGGGCCATGGAGTCAGACTGCCTGAGTTTTCTGCTCCACCACTCACTAGACGCAATGAATGGGTATAATATAAACTTTTAAAGCTTCATTTGCATCCTTCAAAATGGGATCATGATAGTATCTACCACGGTTGCAATAAAGATTAAATGAGATAATACATGTAAAGTGTTTAGCACAGAAATGGGCTCATGATAAGCATTCTATAAATGCTAGCTGTTGTTACAGGAACCCTAATCTTTGGCTTCTCTTGTTCCTTCAATCCTCATATCTAATCTGTCACCAAACCCTGTCAATTCTTTCATTTATATATATATATAATTTCAGTTAAAGTTTCATTGGAAAAAAAAAAAAAACAAGAAACTGGGGCCGGGAGTGGTGGTTCACGCCCGTAATCCTAGCACTTTGGGAGGCCGAGGTACACAGATTTCCTGAGCTCAGGAGTTCAAGGACAGCCTGGGCAATGTGGTAAGACCCCATCTCTACTAAAAGTAGAAAAAGTTAGCCGAGCGTCGTGGCGCACGCTACTTGGGAGGCTGAAGCGCGAGAATCATTTGAACCCGGGAGGCGCAGGTTGCAGTGAGCCAAGATCGTGCCACTTCACTCTAGCCTGGGCAACAGAGCAAGACTCTGTCTCCAAAACAAACGAACAAACTGGGAACATCCCAAACCCTTGGGTGACTGAATAAATATATAATGGCACCTCCAGATACTAGAATACTATGTACCATGTACACATGTACTATGAACATATAAATATAATCATCGCTCAGTTATCTGCGAGGGAGTGTTTCCAGGACTCCCTGCCGATACCAAAATCCAGGGATAGGAAAGTCCCTTTTATAAATTGGGGTAATATTTGTATATAGCCCTGCATGTCCTCCTATATATTTTAAATTATCTGTAGATTATTTATAATACCTAATACAATGTAAATACTATGTAAATAGTTGTTATATCGTTCTGGAATAAAGCCAAGAAAAAAAGTCTCTGTGCATGTTTAGTACAGGTTCAACCATCCATTTATTCTCCAAATATTTTTGATCTGTGTTTGGTTGGATCCACAGATGCGAAAGCCATGGATACGGAAAGCCAACTCTATAGAAAGATACCCAAGATACACATGGGTATTTTGTTAAATGAAAATAACCAGTTGCCAAAGAGGATGTCTAAATCCATCTCATTTGGTTAAAACCATGTAAAAAGATTCTTGAGCTCACAAGTTATCAGAGAAAAGTAATTTAAATCTATAATAGGACAGGATTTTATAACCCATCAGAGTGGCAAAAGTTAAAAAGACAGTAATTCTGAGGACTGGTAACTTGCAGGCACTTGTGAGTAAAGTTGAAGATGTCCAGTCGCCCATGAACCACAGTTCCACTCCTGGAGATTTATACCCTAAGGAAAGCCTTGCATGCATACCCAAGGAGGCATACGAGGACATGCACAGAGCATTGTCTGAAATAACGAAAACTGGAAAAAAACTAAATATTCATCAATATTCAACCAAGACCATGTCTTAGTTCAAAAGCATAATTGTAAAATCCCAAAAACATAATGTTGACTGAACAAAATGGGCATCATGCATCCATATATAGATATATATTTATTCACTAATTATAGATTACCTATGAAATAAATGAATGGAAGACTGGTGAGAAGGATGCACACTCATGTAAGAGTATGTATTGATTACCTCTAAGGGGGAAGAAAGGGGAATGAGTTTGAGAAGGGGGTACATGGAAACTTTATCTGTAATACACTATGAATTTTAAAAATGTGTCTGAAACAAATATGGCAGTAAGGGTTATACTGTATTTTTCTCTGTAATTTTCTATAGGTTAGAATTTTTGCATGATTAAAAAAAAACAGCATCAGTAACAAAACAAGGACATCCTCCAAGCACTATAACCTTAGACAAGTTTCTTCATCTCTGTTAGCCTCATTTTCCTTATCTGTAAAATAGGAAAAGCAGCAACTTCCCTACAGGATTGTGATGGAGAATTGAGTGAAACTAAGATAGGCTTTTAAAAAGTGACGTCATTGTTATTGTCATATCCATCCAGCAGTCTCTTTGCCCATTGTGCATTTAGTCTCTAATTCAAAATGCACTAGCTTGCATAATAATCTTCCTTAAATGCTGCTGTATCTCACTGCCCTCCCCAAGAACCTGTATTCTCTCTGCCTGGCTTTCCCAACCTAGTCCTATCAAGGGTGTCTGTCTCTCTGAAGCTGTCCTGCACGCCTCTTCCGCCTCTAGCACCTTGGTGACAACTCTTATCACTTTTACTGTGACATATCACTAAGACACTTATGAGATTGATTCAACTAGATATCCCCAGTGAAAAAAAGGGAGGGGAAGACGAAAGGAAGGAAGAAGAAAGATAAGAAAGAAAGAAAAGACTCGGGACCGGGCTCTACTTCTCGCTCCCACACGAGCCTTTGCAGTGACTGTATCCCAAGGACAAATCATCTGAGTTCTGTAAGACTCAATATCCTCATCTGTGGTAGGATGGTTACACCTCAAGACCTGAAAATGTATCTTCCAATACCATAAGCACATTTTTAAGGCCCCCTTATAATCAGACCCCTACTCAGTCTATTTTTGCTACACTCAAAACAAATCCTCTGCAATCCAGCTGGGCTCCCTAATGTGCCACAAACATGTCACTCCCATTCTGTTCTGTTATCCAGATCTTAGCTTGTTTTCAAGACCCTGTCCAAGTTCTAGGCCTTCCAATAAACTTTCCTTAATATATTTCAGCCTGAATTAAAAAAAAAAAAATCGGCCGGGCACAGTGGCTCACGCCTGTAATCCCAACACTTTGGGAGTCCAAGGTGGGTGGATCACAAGATCAAGAGATCGAGACCATCCTGGCCAACATGGTGAAACCCCGTCTCTACTAAAAATGCAAAAATTAGCTGGGCGTGGTGGCACATGCCTGTAGTCCCAGCTACTCGGGAGGCTGAGGCAGGAGAATCACTTGAACCCGGGAGGTGGAGGTTGCAGTGAGCTGAGATTGCCCCACTGCACTCCAGCCTGATGACAGAGCGAGACTCCTCCCCCGTCCCACACACACAAAAAAATCTAACACAATATAATTTATAAGGAGCCAGTCACTATTCTAAACAATTTATATGTATTTATTTTAGCCTCATAATAACTGGTTAACTATTATTATTATCCCATTTTTACTGATGAAGAAACTGAGGCACAGAAACATAATTGGACTTGGCCAAGGTTATACAGCTAGTAAGTGGCAGAGCCACTATCTAAACCCAAATGGTCTGCTTCAGACACCATGCACTTCACCACCACACTAAAACCTCCTCCTAATCAATAGCTTTTACCTTCTTCTGTACTCTGTCATATCCTCAGTGCCTCAATTGTAACAGAGTGATATCACACATTATTTTATATTCCCTTACTTTTTTTTGGTAGCTCATAGCACAAGGTTAAATCCCTTAAATTCTGGTTATTAGATTAAATCTTTATATGACCATACAAGCCCTGAGAGGTAGACCTCTACTAGCTTTGAATGGGCGAAGTAAGATTCTACCCCCAATTATTTGTACTTTATTGACATTCATAGCAATCCTGTGAGATAGGCAAGTCAGGTTATTTGACAGACGAGAAAAAGTGAGCCAAAAAAAGAATTAAGTGGGTCAGGCATGGTGGCTCATGCCTGTAATCATAGCACTTTGGGAGGCTGAAGTGGAAGGATTGCTTGAGGCTAGGAGTTCAAGACCAACCTGGCCAACATAGTGAGATCCCATCTCTATTGTAAATATTTAATACTACATAAAATTTTTTAAAAAATAAAAAAAGAGTTAAGTGATTTATTCCAGATTATACACTAAACAGTAACGCCTGGACCAAATCAAGTCCACCTGACTCCACATCCTTTTCCATACCCGGCTTTCTGGAATTTCTCCCAGGTGAGGTCCTAGTGTGGAGACACTTGGAATACGAACAGGAAATAAATGGTATGAGAAATGCAAATTGCCCTTATTAATACCCATTGCACTTTTTAATTAAAAAAAATCTGAATATGGAAAAAACATGGTGCCCAGCTATCCTTGGCTGCTTGGAGACCTGTCTCACACACGGCGCTCATTAGGGCAGCTTGCCCTTACTCTAATTTGGAATGACGACAGTAGTTATCTAATGATACATTTTAGAGCCCATTATTATCTTACACAAGCCAATTCCTTACCTGTTATTGGCGCCCTGGTCCCAGGTATGGTGGTTTTGCTCGCGAGCCATCTGAGCTGCTTTTCCACTTGCTTCCTCTTCCGTCTCATGCAGGCTTCCCCATCGAGGGCTTTCCTCCTCGTCTAAGCTGTCGGGCTCCATACCGTTGCCCCGGATTCGATCATCAAACTCAGAATGGCACATAATCTCTTGCGTGAGGCTTTCTGAATCAGATTCCAAGGAGTCTTTTGAAATCCGATGTAAGTCTTCTTTCTTCGAAGGTGGGTGTGTGGACTGGACATTTAAGTTGGTATGAAGGACAGGAGATTGAATAGAGAGCTTGGGAATTAGTTTACTTTTACTCATCTTGAAAAATGCAAAAAATTAACAGGGGATACTCGTGTTGATAGGAACAGCTGGCTGATATTTAAAGTTGTGGTTCACAAAAGCGTTACCTGAAAAAAATTATATTTATGTTACTCTGCGACTACTAAAATCTCAATACTGTCAACGTTAATCAAATATTTAAATGAGTAAGAGAACCTTGTTATATTATCTGCAGGCTTTTGTATGCACCCTTTTGTGTGTATAAGAAAGGTCTATTAGAAAAACAATTGTTTTTCTCTCTACAGAAACACATCTGATGTAGCGCTTATAAGCAGCCTGAGTAATCGAATGCAGTTTTATTGATGAAATAAATGGCTGCTTGGAAGTGGATTCCTATTTCTAGCTTCCAAGGGCTTGTTACAGACAAGCCTGGACTAAGACAAATAGTTAATTATGGACAGTACTTTGATAGCCTTATTTCAAATGCCCAAATAACTATGGGCAATATAAATATGGTCCATAGTTATTCATGGATAGAGTAAAACAGGTTCAGGGGCTATGTTTTGGAAAGTAAAGTAAGAAGAAAGAAGAGTGTAGTTTTCCATAGTTGGAACTGTAAATGGGGAAGCTGTTTTATTCCTAGACCTATATGGGCTGGCAACATCATTTGGAAAAGACTTTCTGATAGCCAGGTTGTGACTAGATAGGAACATATAATTTAGGTGGACATAAATGGAGATCAACCTCATCCAGTATTTTTTAAAACCCATAATAACGATTAAAACTGTTCAACAATCACGCCTGTAATACCAGCACTTTGGGAGGCCGAGGTGGGCAGATCGCTTAAGTCCAGGAGTTCAAGACCATCCCGGGCAACATGGCAAAACCCCATCTCTACAAAAAAAAAAAAAAAATACAAAAAATTAGTGGGCATGGTGGGATGGGCCTGTAGTCCCAGCTACTCGGGAGACTGCAGTGGGAGGGTCACTCGAGCCGGGCAGGCAGAGGCTGTAGTGAGCTGAGACGGTGCCACTGCACTCCAGCCTGGGTAACAGAGCGTGACCCTATCAGAAAAAATAAATAAAACTGTTCAACAAAAGATTTAGTGGCCTTGTGAATTCTGCCACTGAGCGATTCAAAGCAGAGCCTGGAGGTCTACATTACCAAACGGGATGCTATCCTGGGGAAAGTTGAGTGGGTGGGAGATTGGCCTGAATTACAGCTAGGAGTTAGCTGGAGTCCCTTCCAACTCACTTATGAGTGTGATTCAAGTGAACCTTCACTGTCTGTAAGGGTCATTATAAAGAGCCATGGAACAGGTGCTTTGAGTTCATGTAGGACGCAACGGACATGATGTTTTTGGATTGTGCTTCCTTTCATCTCTACCTAGCATTTCTATTTTGGTCTATTTTCTATCTCACTGCCTTTATACCCATTTTTTTTTTTTTCTGTGAGTCAGGTAACAGAAACCTTTACCATTAGAAATTGCTGTAAAATTTGTCTTAATGGCTTGCTTTTGTTCTTTTGGCAAATCCTAACTTTAATTAAATGACACAACCTTATTACTATTCCTAGGATTGCTTATAATGTTGACCTTGTTGCTAATGTTTGCAAGGAGCATCATCATATCCTTGGAGGAAAGCACCTTAACAAACAACAGGCAAAAGGGAGCGTTCATATGTAAATACACACGAAGTGAGTTTTCTATTGAATTCGAAGTCTGCCCTGTTGGTAGACTAACATATTATTCTCTGATATTACAGACTGGTTTGTTGTATTATTTTGTCTCTTATTTTTAAAATACATATTGCATTCTGCCTTATTATTTTAATTGTTGCGTTTTTAGGGTGTGCCAAGAAAGCAGCAAATCTATCAAATACTAACACATTTTAACTAAAAGAGCTTGTTTAACACCGGTTTTACTGGAGGAGCTAAGGTCACTGAATTTGAGATCCTGAAGAGCAAGCTTAAGCGTTATAGTGCAACTTAGAATTACTCTTAAAATAATTCAGTCCCTTGAACTTCTCTTCTTAAATGAAATAGGCTAAGCTTTCCTGGAATGAATAAAAAATAAAACAGTAACCACAGAAGATAATTTTGCTGATGTTAGCAGATTCCTGAAGTTTGCTAAAGTATGCAAAGAGCAAAGCCAAACGCCACAAAAGCTGGGTTTTCTGTGGAGGCCTGATCTTACCAAAACATGGGGTGGAAGAAGGAACGGCTGACAGCTTGAATAAGTCAGAAAGTGGGCGTTTAAATTTCATGAATGTGGCTCCCTCCTCCCGTCCAGTGAAAAAAAAAAAAAGGTTGTGCCGCTGAAATTTCTGACCAAGAGAGGTGACTAGTCTCCTGAATAAACAAGACAGCGATAGATCCGATGGCACCTAGGGACTAAGAAGCAGCCAGCTCCCCAGGGATCCCTGCAGTGGGTCTAGTCCACTAGCATGGGACAAACGAACTTTCTCCTGGAGGGGAAAAGGAACCCTGCTTGGGCTCACCAAGATGAATCGTAAAGAAAAAGGAACGAACCCTGGTTTGAAACAGGCCGGAAGCTGCCCAGTGGAGGCGTTCGGTTTGTTTTCTACTTTTGCTTGTTCCTGAGGAACAAGGCCTGTCACAAGGGGCGTTTGGAGGTCCAGGAAGTGACAAGTCGGCGGGCCTGGTGCCCGGGACCGGTCCTAATTGACCAGGAACAGGGCTGCTCTGGGTGCCCGGGCGCCGAAGCCTCGCATGGCGGCCCCCCAGCCCCTTGTCGCGGCCTCGCCCCCTTGTCGCTCCCCACTCCGTCCCGAAGGCTCCCGCGCCGGCTCCTCCCCAGCTTGCTCGGGTGGTTTCCTGCTGTCCCCATCCCCAGTCAGCTCTTCCCGTTTCCCTCCCCGGGCGCGCCGCCCACCCCGGATCCGGGAGGCCACCGCCCGTCACCTGCCCGGCGCTCCTCCGCGGCCGCGACCCGGACGGGCCCCGCATCCTCCCGCGCCGCCGCCGCCGCTGCCCGGGCCCCCGCCCGCCCCGGCGCTGCCCTGGAGACCGCAGACAACACAGACGCCGGCGCCACATGGGCGGGGCAGGACCCGACGTAGGATCCCGCGTCCCGAACCGCACCTCCGGCCCTGGCACGGAGGCTGCAAACGGCCGTCATAACGACATCGGGGCAGAGCCGGAGGAGCCCGAGCGCCCCGGGAGAGGCTGCCTCGCCGCCCGGACTTCCCAGCGCCGGAGGGCAGAGGCCACCCGGGGGAGGAGATCTTTGCCACAAATAAAACTACTAAAATACGCGAGGAACTGCTACAAATCAAGAAGAAAAGGAAACCCAATTAAATAATGGGTAAATGGAAAGGTATTTCACAAACACACGAGAAATCTAAATGGCCAATAAATATCTGTTTATTGAAATGGTGCTTTAATTCATTAATAATCAGAAGATGGCCAATTAAAACCACAGCGGATAATACCACACTTACCATAAGTTGAGTCGAAAAGTCCAAAGTTGAAACGTCTGGCAGCGTCAGGTGCTAGGGAGGATGTAGTGCAAAGAACCCTCACCTTCCGCGGGCGGACGTGAGAACCGATGCAACCAACCATTTTGGAAAATGGTTTGACATTAGCCAGGATATGTATGCCTTGGGATCCAGCAATTTCACTTTTAGGTATTTACCCTAAGAAGTGCGTGCTCCTGTGCATGCAACCTGGAAATAACTGAACTATCCATCAAAAGAATGGTTAACTAGATTATGCTATTGCCTATACTGGCATACTACACAGCACTGTAAAGGAATGAAATACAACTATGTGTAACAATATGGAGGCATACTAAAAACACAATTTTGAACAACAACAAAAACCCAGAAAAAATACATACTGTATGATTTTTATATATAAAAAACAGGCTAAATTACACTCTACAGTGATTGTGGCTCCATACTTAGTGGAGGAAACTATGAAAAAAAGCAAAAAAACAATTTTATGGGAAACACTACCCACTTCGTGATTCCCATCAAGTTAGGATTGTGGTCGGTTCTGGCAGGTAGGGAGAAGAATGTTTTTGAGACTCTATTTCCCGACCTTAATGATGGTTATATAGATGTTCATCTTGTAAAAATTCATTAAGCTGTACATTTATGTATGGGTAGAATATTTCACTATCAAAAAAGGTTTCGAAAAAGAATAAAGAAAGGAAGCATTAGGAATTATCTTCACATTAAAACAACAAGTAGATTTGAATAACTACCTTCAAAGATTGGTTTGAGGCCAGGTGCAGTGGCTCACCCTGTAATCCCAGCATTTTGGGAAACCGAGCTGGAGGATTGCTTGAGCCCAAGAGCTCAAGACCAGCCTGGGGAACATGGCAAAACCTTGTCTCTACGAAAATTTTTAACAATTAGTTGAGCGTAGTGGCGCGTGCCTATAGTCCGAGCTACTTGGAAGGCTGAGGTGGGAGGATCACCTGAGCCCAGGAGGTTGAGGCTGAAGTCAGCCAATATTGTACCACTGCACTCCAGCCTAGGTGAGAGTGAGACCTTGTCAAAATAAAAAAAAAAAAAAGAGAGAATTATTCGGCCAGGCACAGTGGCTCATGCTTGTAATCCCAGCACTTTCGGAGGCCTAGGCGAGTGGATCACCTGAGGTCAGGAGTTCAAGACCAGCCTAGCCAACATGGCAAAACCCTGTCTCTACTAAAAATACAAAAATTAGCTGGGCATGGTGGTGCACGCCTGTAGTCCCAGCTACATGGGAGGCTGAGGCAGGAGAACTGCTTGAACCAGGGAGGCAGAGGTTGCAGTGAGCTGAGATGTGCCACTGCACTCCAGCCTGGTTGACAGATGGAGACTCCATCTCAAAAAAAATATATAAAAATAAAAAAAGAATGCTTCAATGCTTCAGTTGCCTCATTAATGATAGGAAACATAGGAAATTGGAAAATGTCTTTACTACCCAGCTTTAGCACTTTTTATTCTATTTTTTATTTGAGTTAGTTTTTTTTTTTTTTTTTTTACTTTTTTGGCAGCAGGGACCTTGTCTTATGAGTACACAGTAGGACCTCAATGTCTGTAGAAGAAATAAAAGCAAGGTAGCTGAAACCATTAGTGTTATTCTGCCCAGTATATTATACAAGGTATTATTATAGCAACTGCAAACATGCAAGCAAATTTCAAGCAAGTGGATTTAGTCCTAATAGTGGCTTCCAGAATATGTTATAGAATCAATGCTGAGTCATTCACACTTGTCTACTTTTGATGCTGTGGTTCTTTAGACTCTTCAAGTGTTTTCTGCACTATCCAGAAGAGATTTTAACTGGCTTTTCTGAAAATTAGTGGTCCCTACGTGATTCAGGAGTCCGTCAATCCAGCAGCTACTTGCAGAGACTAGTCACACATAGAGAGTGGGACACTCTGGGCTTGATCTTCCTCCTTCTCCCCTTGTAATGGCTGTCCTGAGTATCTGGAGTGACTAAAGGGTGGAATAATCAACACGAGTGGTAGTCAGGGTCAGTAAGGAGACAGAAACCATGCCAGTTAGTATAATGGAAATAATATGAAGATTTATTAACTGAAAAGTTGAAAAGGGAACACAAGTGTCATAGGGGTGGTAAGTACAGGAAGCAGCTTCCACCTCTATGGCTGGGGAATCACAGGAAAGAATTATTCACACTTAGAAGTGTTAACACTGAAATTATTAACACTCAGAGCTGGGACCCAGGCCTCTCAGGAGGGTGAAATCCCAAGCTAGTGGGTGCTGGTGTCTTTGAAAAGGAATCATGAAGCTGGTTCTGAGAGTGCTGGGAAAACTGGAATCAGCTACTGCTGCTGAAACCAACTGAGCTGCTGGAGTGAAGAGACGTTGTCAAGGTGACCTTGAGAGGAAAAGGAAGGAGCAGTCCCTTTTCCAGTCTCCAGGCTTGGGGTCTCCCTCTACTGTCCCCTCCTGGCAGAGTAACACAAAGAGCTGGCTGGCAAAGAAAAATGAGGTTTGTAGGGGTTGCCCCAGCATCACGACCAGAGTATATGAGAGTGAAGCTGAGAGACAATGGTTTAATAAGCAGCACAGTAATGCTCTGCTTTTCAGAATTCTTAAGGATTACAGAGTGCATGCAAACAAAATAAAACCATAAAGTGCATTGTTTTCATCCGCTGTTATGGTAATAACATTGATAATTTACATATGAATAGCACTTCGCAGGGTCTGCAAAGTGCTTTTGCATATATTATCTTTTAGAATTCAGCTGTCAACCTGACCCTGAACTAACCAAAATACACAGTATAGGAAAAACAAGTCAGAAAGCGCTTAAATACATAGGTTAGTAATACTGAACTGAGTTTACTCCTTTTCCACCCCATGCCACCCATTCATGCAACTCCCTTCTTTCTGTTTCCCTCTCCTACACATCACTCATGCTCTGTTCATGAGGTCCTTCCTCTGCTCCATTTCCTTTTTGGTCTTACCCCTCCTGAGTCCACCAGACCTATGTGTAGCTCAGCAGCGTCTCCTCCAGCAGGAATTTTGTGGCAGTTCCCCACATTGTCTGATGCTTCTTGGACCAGGGTGCTTCTCAACCTGGAGCAGTTTTATCCTTCACGGACAGTTGACAATATCTGGAGGCATTTTTTTATTGTTATGACTTAAGGGAGTACTACTGGCGTCTAATGGACAGAGGCCAGGGATGCTGCTAAACATCCTAAAATGCACAGGACAGTCCCCCCACCCCCCTGCCAAAATTATGTGGTCCAAAATGTCAATAATGCCGAGGTTGACAAACTCTGTGCTAGGCTAATGGCCCTTGGTCTGTGGTCTCAAGGCACCCAACTGCATGCCTCTAGCTTTATACATATGCTTGTACAACACTGCATTGAAATTACATGTTTATATTTATGTCATCTCCTTACTAAACTATAAGCTCCCAGAGAACCAGAGAACAAGGACAAACGTAGTGAATGGCACCTAATAAATCCTCAGTAAATGTTGAAAAAAAGCCACAATATCCTTAGACTTTAGCACATGATTGGGGAGTAGATAAGTAGTCAGTCCCTTTAATAGAACTGGTGAGAGTGGCCAGTCAAACCTTGTAACAAGGATATACTCATATTTGGCATATAACTAGGATGATCAGATAATTTATTAAAATCCAGGATAGCCAGGTGTGGTGGTAAATGCCCTATAGGTCCAGCTACTCAGGAGGCTGAGACAGGAGGATCATTTGAGCCTGAGATTTCAAGGCTGCAGTGAGCTATGATTGCATCACTGCACTGCGGTGTGGGCAACAGAGTGAGATCCCACCACTAAAAAAAAGAAAAAGAAAAAAAAAGCCAACTAGGATACATTCAAGAATTTTTTTAAAGGATGCTATTTATTAATTACACTGGGACAATAGGTATACACTGAAATTGTCCTGGGTAGCCAGGCAGTGTAGTCATTCTACATATAACTGTAATAAGTTTAATTGTCTGGTTTCTTCACACGTAGGGTAAATCAGAAGCAGCAAACGGGTCAAGGAGGGCACTCTCAGGGCAGAAAGAAGGGGCAGTACCAGCAAGAGAAGTGACCAAAATATCACAAAAGCAAGAGATGTTCAAACAAACAAAGCAACCTGGGTTCATTTGGTGTAAGGAACAAACAGCCTTATTCCTGAATATCCTGTGTGAGAATCACACTATTATGGCAAGTGCCAAGATTAATTTTCATAACGATTAACTTCTTGAAACTCATATAGGGTAAGTCAGCTTCATAAATATTGACTAGAAAGGTAAAAGTCATGTAACTTATTTTACAAAGACTTTTGTCCAAAATATTAAAACATTTAACATCTCAAGAGATAAACCTCAACTATCCAAAAGAAAAGTATTTACTTAGAAAGAGTCAGCCCTGAGAATTTTAGAGGACTGAAATGGTATAAATATATGTTTAAACAGAAAATGAAACTCAACAGACAGAAATATGAGTAACTTTGACACCCTTCTAGAAGAACGAGCCACGTGCTGGGGAAGCCCAGAGGAAGAGAATTCAGCCTGGCTGGGATCAGCTTTGGGAAATAGATGATCTGGAAGGATGGCTCTTAGGAATGCAAATGAACAGATTATTATTATTGTTATTATTATTATTATTTTTGAGACAGAGTCTTGCGCTGTTGCCCAGGCTGGAGTGCAGTGGCACAATCTCAGCTCACTGCAAGCTCCGCCTCCCGGGTTCATGCCATTCTCCTGCCTCAGCCTCCTGAGTAGCTGGGACTACAGGCGCCCGCCACCACGCCTGGCTAACTTTTTGTATTTTTTTTTAGTAGAGACGGGGTTTCACTGTGTTAGCCAGGTTGGTCTTGATCTCCTGACCTCGTGATCCGCCTGCCTTGGCCTCCCAAAGTGCTGGGATTACAGGCATAAGCCACCGTGCCTGGCCTGAACAGATGATTAATGACAGGCTTTTTTCTCCTTTTTTGTGTCCTTGGTTTTCTTTCTTAAAAATAATTTTAAAACATTTTATTATGAAAATTTGAAACCATATTCAACAATGGAGAGAAAAGTATAATGAATGGGCACATTGTTCTCACCCATCTTTAACAAAGATCAGTATGTGGCCAACCTTGTTTCCATACATACTGTGCTCCTCCCAGACTAAATTATTTAGAAGCAAATGTCAGCTATCACATGGTTTAATCTGTAAGTACTTAAGATGTGTCCCCAAAAGATCATTTGTAAATAACCATGACACCACGATCACATCTGAAACAAAATTAGTAATAACTTCTTAATATCGTCTAATCCTCAGTGTTCAGACTTCCCAGACTGTCTCTTACGTGTCTTTATAATTGGTTGGTTTAAATCAGGACCCAAACAAGTTCTACAAAGTGATTTTTAAAAGCTAACAGCTTGGCTGGTGCAGTGGCTCCCACATGTAACCCCAGCACTTTGGGAGGCCAAGGTGGGCGGATCACTTGAGTCCAGGAGTTTGGGACCAGCCTGGCCAACATGGCGAAACCCTGTCTCTCCTAAAAATACAAAAATTAGCTGGGCATGGTGGCGTGTGCCTGTAATCGTAGCTATTTGGGAGGCTGAGACAGGAGAATCTCCTGAACCCTGGGAGGAGGAGGTTGCAGTGAGCCGAGACTGTGCCACTGCACTCCAGCCTGGGTGACAGAGTGAGTAAAACTCAGTCTCAAAATAAAGTAACAGCTTTATTGAGGTATAATTCACATACCTCACAATTCATCCTCTTAAAATGCACAATTGAGTAATTTTTAAAATATTCAGAGTGGCACAATCATCATGACCAGCTAATTCCAGAATGTCTCCCCAAAGGAAGCCCCATATCCATTAGCAGTCACCCCTCATTCCCCACTTCCCTCAGCCCTTGGCAGCCACTTATCTCTTTTCTGTCTCTTTGGATTGGTGTATTCTGAACATTTCACATAAATGGCTTCATACAATATGTGTTTTGTGAGTGTGTGTCTGGCTTTTCTCACTAGCATAATGTTTTCAAAGTTCATGTTACAGCATGTATCAGTACTCCATTTCTTTTTATTACCAAATAATATTTCACTTTTTTTTTCTGTTTTGAGATGGAGTTTTGCTCTTGTTGCCCAGGGTGGAATGCAGTGGTGTGATCTAGGCTCACCACAACCTCCGCCTCCTGAGTTCAACTGATTCTCCTGCCTCAGCCTCCCAAGTAGCTGGGATTACAGGCATGTGCCACCATGCCCGGCTAATTTTGTATTTCGTATTTTTAGTAGAGACGGGGTTTCTCCATGTTGGTCTGGCTGGTTTCCAACTCCTGACCTCAGCTGATCCGCCCACCTTGGCCTCCCAAAATGCTGGGATTATAGGCATGAGCCACCGCGCCCAGCCTCACTTTATGAATATACCACAACTTATTTACCCATTCATCATTTGATGGCGATTTGGGTTGTTTTCACCTTTGACCATTATAAATAATATTGCTATTAATATTCCTGTACAAGGTTTTTTTTTTTTTTTAAGACAGGGTCTCATTGTCAGCTTGAGTGCAGTGGCACTATTATTTACCCATTCATCATTTGATGGTAATTTGGGCTGTTTTCACTATTGACTATTATAAATAATATTGCTATTAATATTCCTGTAAAAGGTTTTTTTGTTTTGTTTTGTTTTGTTTTTTTTCGAGACAGGGTCTCATTGTCAGCTTGAATGCAATGGCACCATCGTGGCTCACTGCAATCTTGACCTCTGGGGCTCAAGTGATCCTCCCACCTCAGCCTCCCAAGTAACTGGGACAATAGGCGAGGGCCACCATGCCCCACTAATTCCTTCTTGTAATCTTTTGTAGAGACGGGGTTTTGCCACATTGCCCAGGCTGGTCTCAAACTCCTGAGCTCAAGCGATCTGCCCACTTTGGCCTCCCAAAGTGCTGGGATTACAGGCATGAACCACCGCACCTGGCCAATATTACTGTACAAGTTTTTGTGTGGAGATATATATATATATATATATATATATATATATATATATATATATATATATTTTTTTTTTTTTTTTTTTTTTTTTTGAGACAGAGTCTCGCTCTATTGCCCAGGCTGGAGTGCAGTGGCACGATCTTGGCTCACTGCAACTTCCGGCTCCCAGGTTCAAGCAATTCTCCTGCCTCAGCCTCCTGAGTAGCTGGGCTTGCAGGCTCACACTACCACACCCAACTAATTTTTGTATTTTTAGTAGAGATGGAGTTTCACTATGAGCCACCGCGCCCCACCTGTGTGGACATATTTTTCAATTCTCTTGGGTATATTCTTTCTAGGAGTAGAACTGCTGAAGCATATGGTAACCCTATGTGTAACTTTTTGAGTAACGCAAGGCTGTTTTCCAATGTGGCTGAGCTATTTTACATTCTCACCAGTCATGTCTGAGGGCTCTCATTTCTCTATAACCTTTCCAAAATTTGTTATTTTCTCTTTTTTATTATAGCCATTTTTATGGGTGTGAAGTGGCATCATATTCCAGTTTCGATTTGCATTTCCCATCTTTTCTTATGCTCATGGCTGTTTTTATTACATAGTTATTTTAATGATATATTTCAAATTTCAGTTTAAAAACTAGTGTCTGAGCAATCTCTAAAGCTGCTCAGTACATTTTTAAAGTATTGTAAAAACTCATGAGTTTTAATGTATTTAACATGTTTCGATCACTACTCTTTATTTATTTATTCATTTATTTTTATTTTATTTATTTATTTTTTTTGAGACAGAGTCTCGCTCTGTCACCAAGCTGGAGTGCAGTGGCGCGATCTCAGCTCACTGCAACCTCCGTCTTCTGCGTTCAAGCGATTCTCCTGCCTCAGCTTCCTGAGTAGCTGGGACTACAGGTGCGTGCCACTACGCCCAGCACATTTTTGTATTTTTAGTAGAGACGAGGTTTCACCATGTTGACCAGGATGGTCTTGGTCTCTTGACCTCGTGATCTACCTGCCTCAGCCTCCCAAAGTGCTGGGATTACAGGCATGAGCCACCACGCCCGGCCCAATCACTACTCTTTTTTAATGCTCAGATTATCCCATCTTTGGCCACTGAAAGTCCCTGGAGGGTGTACACAAATTGGTTTCTGGGCCCTTTAACACAGTCCCAGAAGAGTCTTTGATAGCTTCCTTTCTTTCTAGTATAAAATGTTCTAGCCTCGTTGATGTGGTTTGGATATTTGTTCCCTCCAAATCTCATGTCGAAATGTAATCTCCAGTGTTGAAGGTGGGGCCTGGTAGAAGGTATTTTGATCACAGGGGTAGGTCCCTCAAGAATAGCTTGGTACCATCCCGTTGCTAATGGGTGAGTTCTCACTCTGAGTTCATCGAGATCTGGTTGTTTAAAAGTGTGTGGGCCAGGTTGGCAGCTCATGCCTATAATCTCAGCACTTTGGGAGGCCGAGGTGGGCAGATCACTTGAGCCCAGGAGTTTGAGATCAACCTAGGCAAGATGGCATTTGGGAGAATAATGACATTTTTGTGGCCTTAGTTTTGGTTTGCTTCTAACTGAAAACAAGACATAGAGCAGAAAACGTATGAAAAAATTAACATTTAAAAAAATTTTTTTTTCAGACGGAGTCTTGCTCTGTCTCCCAGACTGGAGTGCAGTAGTGCGATCTTGGCTTACTGCCACCTCCGCCTCCCAGGTTCAAGCAATTCTCCTGCCTCAGCCTCCTGAGTAGCTGGGATTACAGGTGCCCGCCACCACACCCAGCTAATTTTTGTATTTTTGTTAGAGATGGGGTTTCACCATCTTGGCCCGGCTGGTCTCGAACTCCTGACCTCGTGATCCACCCGCCTCAGCCTCCCAAAGTGCTCGGATTACAGGTGTGAGCCACTGCGCCTGGCCTAAAAATTAACGTATTTCAACAGGTCTAGAGTAATTATCAATTATAACAAATTTGCTCTTGAACAAATTTGTTCAAAGCAATCACAGGAAGGGAGAGGGCTTCTCTCTTGGAAGGTACAACATTGAACAATAGAACTACATTTCATCTAGATCAAAACCCCATTATATGCCGGGCACAGTGGCTCATGCCTGTAATCCCAGCACGCTGGGATTGTATTTTTTGGTAGAAGCAATTCTCCTGACTCAGCCTTCTGAGTAGCTGGGATTACAGGCATGCACCACTACACCCAGCTAATTTTTGCATTTTTAGTAGAAATGGGGTTTCACCATGTTGGCCAGGCTGGTCTCAAACTCCAGACCTCAGGTGATCCGCCTGCCTCTGCTTCCTAAAGTGCTGGGATTACAGGCGTGAGCCATTGTGCCTGGCCCAATGAAATAAACTTAACATCACTTCTGTGACAGTCCTGTGAGAGCTGCACAACTTGAATTTAACCATGAGGAAGCAGACAAAGCCAAATTGAGAGATGATCTACAAAATAACCAGCCTGTAATCTTCAAAAATATCCAGGTCATGAAAGGCAAGCCAAGACTGAAGAACTGTTCCAAATTGAATGAGACTAAAATGAAGTGTGACTCTGAACTGGATCCTTTGGGACAATTGGAGAAACCTGAATGGAGTCTGAGGACTGTTCGTGGAAGCAGAACAGTGCTAATTTCCCACTTTCGATGGTTGCATTGTGTTTCTAAAGGAGAGTGTTCTTATTTGTAGGAAGCATACACTGAAGGATTTGGGGGGGTGATGGGTATTGTGTCAACTTACTCTCAAATGATTCCGGGGGGAAAAGTGCTTTGTTCTATCTTTACACTTTTCTGTAATGTTGTGATTGTCCAAAACAGTTTTGTCAAGAGAACAAAAAATCAGCATGGTTGGATCTGGCCCCTATCACAAATTACAGACTTACAATGTGCACGTATGTTATTTTGTAATTGGTTTATTCAGATTCCAACAATGAGAAATGCTCCACATAAATGCCAAAGTTTGCTGTATAGCTTAAATAAACTGATCGAAAAAGAAAGGCATGTCCCATGTTACTTTCACACGTGAAAACAGGAAGTATAACGTGGTATAACCACTAGAAAAACAAACATATATTCTGCTTTTTATTAAAACATTTTAAAAAGCCATCCATTAGGTCAATAATCAGTAAATTCAACCCATCATTTTCTTTTGCACGTGTATTGGTCATGGAATTTCCAGGTAAAAATCTTGTCTGACAGACAAGGTCCGCTCATGTGATTTAGTAATCTAAGGAATTCGAATCTTTGGGCCTACCCTGAGCTCCTCTTTGTGCCTTGGGGCATGGGGTCTGGGGCCTTCTTGCCCATCTGACTCATTTATTGTCATGTATCACTCCTCCCTGACATTGCTTTGTGCTGGTTACATCCTAAAAGTCTGTCTTGGAAGTAACTTCTTTTTTTTTTTTTTTTTTTTTTTTGAGACAGAGTCTCCCTCTGTCGCCCAGGCTGGAGTGCAGTGGTGAGATCTTGACTCACTGCAATCTCCATCTCCCAGGTTCAAGCGATTCTCCACACTCAGCCTCCCAAGTATCTGAGACTACAGGTGCGCACCACTACGCCTGGCTAATTTTTGCATTTTTAGTAGAGACGGGGGTTTCACTATGTTGGCCAGGCTGGTCTCGAACTCCTGACCTCAAGTGATCTGCCTACCTCAGCCTCCCAAAGTGCTAGGATTACAGGCATGAGCCACCGCGCCCGGCCAGAAGTAACTTCTTAAGATCAGAGATCTTTAGGTACTTTGCATCCTAAATTTCTTTATTTTGTGACCAGAAGAAAATATTAAAAAGAAAAAAAAAATTTTTTAAAGCAGTTCCATTAGAGCAAAGCATCAAAAAATCCTGTTCCATTTGGGGTAGGATGTTAGCTGCTCACACTGACCCTGATCCCCAAGGCTTCGTAGAATCCTCCTGCTCTGAAGTAGTGTCAGGCATAATTATTTTTTTGCTTTTCTTTTTTAAACTACAAGCTTTATGTGCATGGTTTGGTCCTCATGTTGCTGCCCTAGCTCCGGGGCAGATCATTATCCAAGGACACCATCTTGCATTGCACTAAGAGGTCATTATTAATGTCTCAGCAATTAAGCTCCTTCCCCCAGGCTGGTCCACTGAGGTGACACTGCAGCAACCCTGAAATCACATGTTCCATTGCAGAGAGCACTACACAATACTCTCTGGTACTTGGATGTGCTTTTCTTCTAATTTTGAATGTTGTACATTTTCCTTCCTCTTTGTTTTTGCTTCTGAGTACAACTTTGTGATGTAGTTCATGCAACGCATAGGGTGGGAAGCTGAAAGAAAAACATGTTGAAGATGAATATTTATTTTGAATAACATTGCACCCATTTACTTGAAACACTTTGATTGGATATCGTATTTTTAGGTTCACATATTGCTTTATAAAAACCTAAAACTTACTGATGCATATAAATGATCTGAAGGCATTATTATATTCTTTTTTGTTTTTCGTGGTTTTTTTTGAGACAGGTTCTCACTCTGTCACCCAGGCTGAAGTGCAGTGGTGTGATCACGGCCCACTGCAGCCTCAGCCTCCCGGGCTCAAGTGATCCTCTAACCTCAGCCTCTTGAGTACCTGGAACTACAGGCACACACTACCATGCCCAGCTAATTTTCAAATTATTTGTAGAGATGGGGTTTCACTATATTGCCTAGGCTGGTCTCAAACACCTGGGCTCAAGTGATCCACCTGCCTCAGCCTCCCCAAATCCTGGGATTATAGGCATAAGCCACTGCACTGGCCTATACTATAATTTTTAAAGAAGTCTTACTATATAAACAATATACTGGTAAACCTGAAATAAAATATACAGTTATTTCTGCTGTAAAATAATCTGTTGCTGACCATAACATATTGCCTTAGCAAAATTGCACACTAAAAATAACAGGGCTTACTGCAAAAATAGGGTCGAGACAGATCACACTCAAGGCCTACGTAATTCTGTACAAAGAGACTAGAGATGGCCCCAGAGAATATTTTTAATATGTGCAAAACAACACAATTAAAATGCTAGATTTGTGGGTGCTAAGGCAAGGAGGATGCAAGTGAAGGCTTGAGCTCAGGAGAAAGTGAAACCCCCAGCAAACCCCTGAAGATGTACTTTTCTGGGGAGGAATCCCCTGAGTAGTGCAGGTACTCATTTTAAATGTTCTTAAAGTTGGCTGGGCGTGGTGGCTCATGCCTGTAATCCCAGCACTTTGGGAGGCCAAGGTGGGTGGATCACTTGAGTCCAGGAGTTCAAGACCAGCCTGGGCAACATGGTGAAACCCCATCTCTACTAAAAATATAAAAATTAACTGGGCGTGGTGGTGCGTGCCTGTAGTTCCAGCTACTAGGAAGGCTGAGGCGGGAGGACTGATTGAGCTCAAAAGGTCAAGGCTGCAGTGACCTATGATGGCACCACGGCACTCCAGCCTGGGCAACAGAGTGAGAGACCCTGTCTCAAAAAAAAAAGAAAGAAAAATTGTTTTAAAAGTTGAACTGGAAGGGCTTCCATTTTTCCAGCTAACAGGCATAATTCTCCTCCCACTGTTTTGGTTCTTCTTGCCTAGGAAAAACAGCTCAGGGAGCAACCCAACTCACACGTGATATTAACATCATTTTCCTATCCGCCAGGTGAGTATGTGATGACGGGTATTTAGAAACAGGTGTTGCAACACAATTGACTTGGATGTTGTTTACACACATTTTCCCCTCCCACCCCCAGTTTTCACACAGTCAATTCTCTTGTGTTCCTTTCCCAGCTAGTACATCTATTTGTTCTTTTCAGTTCACGCTCTAGTAGGTCAAAACTTAAAGAGGCAGAGGTGTTATAAAAGACAAGCCTCCTACAAAAACCTCAGTAAAACCAATAGAATAGAGTGGCAAAACTCGCTGTATTTCTTGCAGCTCCTGGCGGGTAGAATAAGTTAGTTTGTATGGAGGAAATAATATGGTTGGAAGGTGGAATATTCTTGCTTTTCTGTAGTCCTAGCTTCTGCCTTCCAGATCTTTATCAAGAATACAATCCCCAACCTCCACTTCCCATACACAATCTCCTTCCCATCCCGATTCTCTTCATTTTCTTTACATATTTTGTCTCAGGAATTGCAATGAAGTCATCCAAAGGACCTGACACATGCCTTCTTGAATTAGTTGAGCCTATAGTCACTCATTTAACACAAATTTATCAACTAACCTGTGCTAGAATCTGAGGATACAGAGTAAATCTGATTACTCACCACCTAAAGGAGTATTGTAGTAGCTATATAAAAACACCAAAACTTACAATATGGAGGAAGAAGTGCTTCTATGACAAAGGTGTCATAGGATCCTCTGGTGGTCTTGGGGTATCCCTGTGTGTGACGTCAAACAGTCAAGGATGGCTTCCCAAAAGGAAGTCACCTTCTGCTACATGAACTTAACTGCTACTATTTATTTTTGCAGATGAGACTCCTTAAGTTCTACAGGATGATTTAGGAGACTTTCTAGTGTTAAAAAATCAGATTTTGATTCTTCTCCTTTTTATTTATTTGTATTTGTATTTTTATTTTTTTGAGGTGGAGTCCCGCTCTGTCACCCAGGTTGGAGTGCAGTGGCGCGATCTCGGCTCACTGCAAGCTCCGCCTCCTGGGTTCACGCCATTCTCCTGCCTCAGCCTCCCGAGTAGCTGGGACTACAGGCTCCCACCACCACGCCCGGCTAATTTTTTTGTATTTTTAGTAGAGACAGGGTTTCACTGTGTTAGCCAGGATGGTCTCGATCTCCTGACCTCGTGATCCGCCCGCCTCGGCCTCCCAAAGTGCTGGGATTACAGGCGTGAGCCACCGCGCCCGGCCTCCTTCTTTTTAAAGGCGACTACTTAATTGTGATGGTTAATTTTACGTGTTAAGTTGGGTGGATTAAGAAATACCTCAAATCTGGTAAAGCACTATTTTTGGGTTTGTCTATGAGGTTGTTTCTAGAGGAGATTAGTGTGTGAGTCTGAGTGGAGTAGGTGGGCATTGAGATTTGCCCTTGATGTGGGTGGGCACCATCCATTCTGTTGGGGGCCCGGAAAGAACAAAATCAGAAAGAAGGCAAATGTGTTGATCTGTCTGCTGGAGCTGGAATACACTCCCTCCTCTCCTGGCAGCAGAACTCTAGACTCCCTAGCTTTGGATTTCAGGACTTACGCCGGCGGTCCCCTGAGTTCTCAGGCCTTTGAACTTGGACTGAGCCAGGCTACCAGCATACCAGGGCCTCCAGTTTGCAGACCTCCTGTCCAAGGACTTGTCAGCCTCCATAATCTCATGAGCCAATTCCCCTAATAAATCCCGCCTCATATATATATATATATGTATATATGTATATATGTGTATATATGTGTATATATATGTATATATATGTGTGTATATATATATATACACATACACACACACACACACACATATATTCTGTTGTCTCTGTCTCTCTGGAGAAATCTGACTAATACATTAATGAACCTCATTGTTCAGATCTCAGGTCATACAGTTGACTTACATTGGCCATTTTTCTCTTGAGATGATGTTTCTTCATTATTTGACCTTGATCTGTAACTTTCTAGTGTGTGTTCTGAAACTTCATTTTCTACAAAAAAAGAAAATCAAGCGACTAATTTCTGATGCCACGGACATGTAGAAATGTATATTTGAATAAGATAATACCTCTGTTACTGTGCAATAGTAGACTTACCATGCCCCTCCCATAACTCATACCTCATTAATTCAACACATAGTTTTTGATTCCTGTAGGGACTGTGCTAGGCAGTCCTGGGATTTTTATCCTTCTGTGAATAGAAGTGTCTATCATTTAATGCCAATTTCTGGAGCTATGCTAGTTTCTATTGATTATACACTCTTAGACTATAGTCCCTGGAGATTCACACCCGAGTTTACTAGAAAACAAACAATTGCTTATCTGAGACAGCACTTATCAAATAGATTATGTAGTGTCTGACAGAAAGCTTTAATGGACAGAATTTCCCTTTTTTTAGCCATTTGTTCTGGCGTCTTATAGCCTCCGTCAGGTTCCCTGCCCACTGACCTTTCTTCCATATCACATGTGCTTTCCTCAGCTTCATGATGAAGAGCTGGACTATGATGAAGAGTATGAAAATGAGGAAGGACACTAGCGTGAGCAGCAGGATGCCACTTTTCTTCCTTGCCAATCCTAAATACTGAGGATTTGCTTCTATAAGGAAAATGAAAAAGGAGTTTAGATACTTTGGGTTTTTTTTTTTTTTTTTTGCCACTGGACAATATGTAACAATACTTCTACAATGTGATATAAGCTAATAGACAGCTCAGATGAAGAGATGAGAAAGAGCTTACCCCTGAAGGTAAAGAGACTTACATTGTTCATTCTCCGAGAACAAGCAAACTGGCATACAACAAACAAGGCAATTATGTGTGATGATTTGAAAAGATTTTTTAAGTTACATAGCTATTGGGCTAGTTATTTTTTATTTCTAGAGAAAGCATATGAGAAAATCAACTTAAATTATAGTCAGGAGATTCAAATTAGCTTTAGGAATGATTTTTAGCAAAATATAGTTAAGTAGCAAGAGGGATTGTTAAGGAGTTTAAAAAACTATACAAATAAAATGAAAATTTATTTATCTTGGTTAGGTTAAATGTGGCCCTACAGGAAGGCATTTGGGCTAAATCAGATGAGCTTGTAAAAATATTTCTAGCCAGGTGCAGTGGCTCATGCCTGTAATCCCAGCACTTTGGGAGGCTGGGATGGGAGGGTTGCTTGAGGCCAGGAGTTTGAGACCAGCCTGGGCAACATAGTGACACTTTGTCTCTACAAAAAAAATAATAATAAAAAATTAGCCAGGAGCAGTGGTGCACACCTGTAGTCCTAGCTACTTGGGAGACTGAGGCGGAGGATCACTTGAGTCCAGGAGTTTAAGGTTACAGTGAGCTATGACTGTGAAACTGCACTCCAACCTGGGAGACAGATGAGACCTGTCTCTTAAAAAAAAAAAAAAAAAAGGCTTTCTAAACCTAGAATTCTGATTCTATGGGCTGTAGTCTTGCTAAATGTCCTAGTCACCTCATCTCAACCAATGAATAATTAAGGAGTGCCAGCTATGTGTAGAACATTGTGCTTGGACCTACAGAAGGCACAGTTCACATGCTTTGGGGATTAGCTGTCTCTATATATAAACAAATTAATAAAAACAAACAAAAGTAAGATATGTCAAATTCTGGATCCATATGTATTTATATCATAGTGTGTTCAGGGGTTCAGAGGCAAGAATGGTCTCTGAGGGTTGAGTTGGTCAAAAAAGTTTTCAGTGAAGATATTGGCCTTGAAGCGGGGAGTAAGGAGAGGTGAGAGGTCTCCTCTTCCACCAGGGGCAGTGAGGATAAACAAGGACAGGGCGATTGAAAAGCGTTGATGTTTTCAGAGAAAAATATGTATCTCGTAAGGACTTTGTAGATATGAGACTGCAGAAGTAGGTAATAGATGGCACCTAATGAGGTGTTTGGGACTCATGCTCTGTGTTGTAGACTTCAGGAAGCTATAAAGGGTGTTAGAACACAGGTATGCAGAGTGTAAAGAGATATTTTGATGGTAGGGTGCTAAAAGTGAACCAGAGGAGGAAAAACTGAAGTTATAATACTC
This sequence comes from Gorilla gorilla gorilla, assembly GCF_029281585.2. NCBI lineage: Eukaryota > Metazoa > Chordata > Mammalia > Primates > Hominidae > Gorilla > Gorilla gorilla. The sequence goes on along the minus strand of NC_073233.2, from coordinate 130,789,763 downwards.
CATGCAGGAGATGATGAGAGCCTGGATTGGGACGTTAACAGTGACAATGGACAAAATACCTGAAAGACAAGACTCAAAAGTTCTTGGAAATTGACTGATTTTATACACGTGTGCGCATATGCATATACATATACACATAGATATATTTGTACACATACATAGGAGTGATAGATAACACCAAGGTTTGGGGCCCGTGTGTTGCTTTGGGGCCTGTGTGATGCTTTGGACAAGCTGATTTTGTGGGAGAAGGTGCTGTTTGGTATTTAGCAATGTTGAGTTTGGGGAAATTGCAGAAAATTCAGCTACAGATACATAGAAAATGGAAAGAATTTGGGAGCAATACTGAGGAGGATGTTCTGGAAATATAGGTATAGAAATCTTTTGCTGACTGGGCACAGTGGCTCACACCTGTAATCCCAGCTATTTGGGAGGTGGAGGTAGGAGATCTCTTGAGCCCAGGAGTTCAAGGCTGCAGTGAACATGATCATGCCCCTGCACCCTGGCCTGGGAGACAGAGAGAGACCCTGTCTCTAAAAACAAAACAAAACCGGAAAAGAAAAAGAGAGAAATCTTTTGCCTAGTGGCAACAGGAACCATCTTGGGAATGAGTAAACTCTTTAAAAAATAAGGGAAGAACAGCCGGGTGCGGTGGCTCACGCCTGTAATCCCAGCACTTTGGGAGGCCAAGGCAGGCAGATCACCGGAGGTCGGGAGTTCGAGACCAGACTGACCAACATGGAGAAACCCCATCTCTACTAAAAATACAAAATTAGCTGAGGTGGTGGTGTGTGTCTGTAATCCCAGCTACTCGGGAGGCTAAGGCAGGAGAATCACTTGAACCCGGGAGGTGGAGGTTATAGTGAGCTGGGATTGCACCACTGCACTCCAGCCTGGGCAACAAAAACGAAACTCTGTCTCACAAAAAAAAAAAAAAAAGGAAGAACAAAAGATGGAGAAGTAAAATCAGAAGTATATACACATTTAAGAAGTCAGAAGAGGAAGATAATTAATGGATACAGAGAAGCAGTGGTTAGCAACAAATAACAGAACCAGGAAAAGTATGTCACGAAGCCGAGAGGTAACTAAATCAAGGAGGGACAAGGGAGTGATTAACCAATCATGTCCTAAAGGGCAGAAAGGTCAAGAAAAGGGAGGACTGACAAAGGCCATTGAATTTATCGATTAAGAGGTTAAAATGTCGAGTGTTTATTCCAAATGCAGTGGGTGACACTTACCGGTGGTCAAGTCAGGATCTTGAGTGGTTTGTTCTTTCTCTTCCTTGTCAATCTCCGATGTACTAGAATCTTCCGTTACTGAGACTAAAGTGAAAGAAGATAAAACATGAGCTATGCATACATTATATACATGTGACTATATACAACTGTAGTTACGTAAGTCTTCCCAGAGCAGCTTGGGAAGCCAAATTTAAAAACAGTACTGAGATCATTTTTGAACTATGGATTTCTTGCAAACATAATTGCAAATGGCTAGGCTCACTTTGCCTTATTTTTTTAAGGTAAATGTTTTGAGCATTTACTCTGTGCCTGGCCTTGAACTGAGCACTTGGTATATATTATTTCTCACCACAGCTCTGAGAAAACGGAGGTTTAGAGCAGTTATGTAAAGTACCTAAAGTCCTGTAGCAAATAGGTGGCAAAGCCAATACATAAACTCTGTTTTACCTAACTCTAGAACCCAGCATTTAAACCATTATTTCATACTTCCATCCTGAATCAGGCCTATTAGGGAGAAGGTCTTTAGGATGCTTCAAGATAACAACTGAACACCGAGGAACGGCATTCCAAGCTTTAATTATAGAAAACCTACAGCCTAAAATTTATGTTGAAATATAGCTTCAGTTATTCAAACCTCTGCTTGCCTCCCCATTAGAAGTGGGATGTACTATGATGTTTTTTCTAGATAAGATAAATTATAAAAAATCAGAAACTCTGTGTGTTTTTTTTTCCAGATTTTACTGCTTATCTTTCCAATTTCCTTTTTTCCCTCTGCAGTTTCTTGCTTTTCAGTCCATTGCACAGCGCCACTATGTGGACCCCGAGGGGAATGAAGCCTCCCATTCTATTGAAAATGGGTATTAAAGGTAATAAAATTGTAGAAATGGAAAGCTGAAAGGAATTTTAGAAACCCTATTTTTAAAGTCTTATATATGAAAAAGCAGAGCAGAAAATTGAGTTGTTCAGTAGCGAGCCGTTAAAGATTACTAGATTCTAAACACGTTTACAAATATTGGATTATTAAAGCAAGTGATGTGGCTGTTCCACTTCATAATATTGTCAATTTCCATTGTCCTTCAAAAAACTGTATGGTACACGTTGTATTTATCAGTGTTTAGAAATCCCAAACATTTACTTTTAAATATTATTTAGGATACAAATTTTTAAAAATGTGATCTGATACTCAGAACTATGAACATGATAATGATCTGAAAGCCCTTATTCCAACAAATGAAATTATTATTGACACATTACATGAAATGGAAAGAGAATATGTAGGAATTTATGCCTTTCTGGATGAGGCTAATAGTCTTGCTCAAAGCACCATAACCAATTTCTTTCTTTCTTTCTTTCTTTCTTTCTTTCTTTCTTTCTTTCTTTCTTTCTTTCTTTCTTCCTTTTTCTTTCTTTCTTTCTTTCGTAATTCATTTTCTGAGAAGCTGCTATTGCTGGATACTATGTTAGGTAAAATACAAAGTTAAATTAGATATACAATCATTGCTCTGAGTTAACCTCTAGTGAGTTCACTGTCTAAAAAACTGGAATTATAATCCAGGCTTTCTAAATGATTCTGTATTGGTAGTTCAATCCCATCATCAAAAATGACCTGAGTTATTGGCAATCAAGTAATCGATGTGCCTTCAGAGGTGATTTTGTTATTCAATGACAACACCAAATCTCCAGCTTCTGCTTCTTTTCTCTTTGTTGACACCAAGTCTGTGTTTTGTGTTTGGTGTGCTTCAGATGGGAAAACAAAGAAACGAGTCTCTCTATAAATGAATTCAACTTTGTCCTTTACTGCAGAGGAAATTCAAATGTCACAGTCATGAATGTGTGTGTGTACATGTGTACATCTCTATCTCAGGCAAACTAGAACTGAACTTGCAAAGCTTTATGTCAACCAGAAGCCCATCCCACTAAGTATTCCGATGCCTGATGTGGTTCTACTCTAGGATGCTACAAAGCTGGAGCCAGTTGGAGGGGGCCTGTATGGTCTTAGTAAAAATTAAAACAAAAAATATTCTTAAAACTTAGAATGAGAAAAATAACCTTCCCAAGGAAGCATGATTTTTTAAAAACAAGTTTGAATGATTTTGACACTTACCAGTACTGGTGGGCTGCTGTGGGTCTTGAGAGGATAGAGAGTTTCTCTCCAGAGCATCTGAAGCTGTCTCTTCATCAGTAACTAGGAAAGGGGAAAAACAAAATTCTGCTACTATAGAGAGCAGTTTTACCCACATTGTGCTCAGTAAAAGAGACTGGAGAATAATATATTTAGCGGCTACCTGCTTGTAGAGGTTGTGCAGAAACCCCAGAACTGTGTGTTCTGCGGCTCCTGCTCTGGTTTTTGAATCTGTATCCCACTGAGTGCCCATCTGCTCACCTGCCTGGCTTAAAGCACAGCATGCTGGACCTCTGTGTGGTGGCAGTGGTAGGCAAAGAGTATTCACTGTTTCTATCTGTGTCCTTCTATCCATCAATCAATCCCTCTGTCTGTTTATCTACCCATCCACCTATCTATCTACCTATTAGATGGCTTTGGAATCAGCCTCAGACTGGGCTGAATTCCAGTGCTGCTATTTACCTGCTCCTGAATGAGTTGGACAAGATACCCGACCTAACACTTTTTTTTCTCTTATCTGTAAAACGGAGATACTGACAGCATTTACCTCTTTGAGTGTTTTGTGAGAATTAGTAAGTTCATTTATATAACATGTTTAGTACAATGCCTAGCTATTTATGAAGCACAATGCTAAATGTTATTGTATAACATTAATCAATGCTTAGGAATGTTTCCAGAGGGTCAGCTTAGTATAGGTTTTACCAGTCATTGAACAGGTTTTACCAGCCACATCCAGGAAGCATGTAATAACTGTGCCTGTCACTTTACAAATACTAATACTGACATGTCGGGTGGGCACAGTGGCTCACACCTGTAATCTCAGCACTTTGGAAGGCTGAGGTGGGTGGATCGCCTGAAATCAAGAGTTCAAGACCAGCCTGGTCAACATGGTGAAACCCCATCTCTACTTTAAATACAAAAAACTAGCCGGGCGTGGTGGTGTGTGTGTGTTTGTAATCCCAGCTACTTGGGAGGCTAAGGCAAGAGAATTACTTGAACCTGGGAGGCAGAGGTTGCAGTGAGCCAAGATCGCACCACTGCACTCAAGCCTGGGTGACAGAGCAAGGAGACTCCCTCTCAAAAAAAAAAAAAAAATATATATATATATATATGTATATGTATGTGTGTGTGTGTGTATATATATATATATGTATATATATATATATATATATATATATATATACTGACACGTCACAGGTGGTTCATGTTTTTATAAAATTTGTGAGTGCTTCTTGGTGTTTATTTAATCAAATAATTTTCCATGGTTTTGAAAACATATCTGGTTAATCAAACATTCAAACTGTATGAAAAATATAAAAATACCTGAATTGTGTGTAAGGGCTCTGAGGAAAGAAAGAATTACTAAGGAAACATTATAGAGATAATAGTATAGACTATAAGGCTAAAATGAACTCTGACCACACAGGTGCCAGAGAAAATTGAAGAAAGAGGAGAGCTGCTGGCAATGAAAAGAGGGAAAAGCTGGAATGCTAGTCAAATAGAAGTACTGGGAATAAATTTTAAGAAGAATATGGGGCCGGGCACAATGGTTCATGCCTGTAATCCCAGTTCTGTGGGGGCCGAGGCAGGCAGATTTCTTAAGCCCAGGAGTTTGAGACCAGCCTAGGGAACATGGCAAGACCCCATCTCTACAAAAAAATAGCTGGGCATGGTGGTGCACCCCTGTAGTTCCAACTACTCAGGAGGCCAAGGTAGGAGGATCATCTGAGCCCAGAGAGGTCGAGGCTGCAGTGAACCGTGATCACACCATTGCGCTCCAGCCTGGGTGACAGAGTGAGACCCTGTCTCAAAATTTTAAAAAAGAAGAACATCACTGGGGACATATAGAATAAAATTTATCAATAGTGATTTAAATCTTCTAACATAGTATATACTATGTGAATTCAGAAAATTATGTTTATGTACAAAACAAGTTTTATCTATACATATTTAAAACTAGACTCTGTATTTACTTTGATTTATCCTGTTAATTAACAAGCTAGCAAACTATTGCATTTAGACTGAATGTTGTTTTAATTAGGTGGATACTGGCACATGATGATCTACCTCCCTAGTTGGTCAGAATATTGTAGACCTCTGCTATCCAATATGGTATGCACTAGCTCCAACGACTATTTAAATTAAAATTAATTAAAATGAAAATATATTAAAAATTTAGGCCACGTGCAGTGGCTCACACCTGTAATCCTAGCACTTTGGAAGGTGAAGGCGGGCAGATCACCTGAGGCCGGGAGTTCAAGACCAGCCTGGCCAACATGGTGAAACCTGACTCTACTAATAAAAACACAAAAATTAGCTGGGCATGGTGGTGGGCACCTATAATCCCAGCTACTCAGGAGACTGAGGCGGGAGTATTGCTTGAACCTGGGAGGCAGAGGTTGCAGTGAGCTGAGATAGCACCATTGCACTCCAGTCTGAATGACAAGAGTAAGACTCCATCTCGAAAAAAAAAATAGCTCCTCATTTGCAATAGTCACACTTAAAGTTCAAATTTCGGACAACTTGTATCCACCACTGTGAGCTTGACAACCTCCAAATGCTTAAAGATTTCTGATGAGATTGGTGATGATATTAATGAATGTGATTTTGATGCTGAAATATATCAACATCGGAAAGTTCTGTAGAACTTAGTGAATCAGTATTTTCCAAATGACTAAAACATAATGTTAGAAAAATCATGCCTGGGTAAAAGTTCTAAGCAAAGTGCAAGACAGTTCAGTGGGTTTTAATATAACAGTATGAAAAGTTCATTGACATGGGCCCAGAGTCCACATAGCAACTAATCTTTAAGAAACTACTACTTGTTGAGTTTTGGTGTAACATCAAAGAAGAATATCCACAATTATCTGAACCAGCTATTAAAATACTCTACCCTTTTCCAATTATATATTTGTGTGAGATTGAATTTTTATATATTTATTTAAAGCAAAATAACATTTTGGAAGAGATCGAATGCAAAAGTTACAAGAACCTAATTGTTTTCCGTTAAGCTAGACATTTATGAGATTTTCAAAATGTAAAAAAATGACATTTTCACACTAATCTTTTCAGTGTTACAAAATATACTTTTTTTTTCATTAAAATATGTCATTTCTGGGCCAGGTGCGGTGGCTAACGCCTGTAATCCCAGCACTTTGGGAGGCCGAGCCAGGTGGATCACCTGAGGTCAGGAGTTCAAGATCAGCCTGCCCAACATGGCGAAACCCCATGTCTACTAAAAATACAAAAAAATTAGCCAGGTGTGGTAGCAGGAGCCTGTAATGCCAGCTCCTCAGGAGTCTGAGGCAGGAGAATCACTGGAACCCAGGAGGCGGAAGTTGCAGTGAGCTGAGATCGGGCCACTGCACTCATCTCAAAAAATAAGTGCACTCCATCTCAAAAAATAAAATAAAACAAATATGCCATTTCTGTTAACATGTAGCAGATTTATTATTTTAAAATAAATTGACAGATACATATTTTTTTAATTTCTCAGTTTTAATTTCTAATAGGTAAATATTGACAGACATCACCTACATAAGTAAAAGTTCTTTGGGGTTCTCGATTATTTTTAAGAGTGTAGAGAGGTCCTGAAATCAAAAGTTTGAGAACTGTTTTTCAAATATTTAAAAAATCCTATCCCCAGGTAAGTAATAGAAAACCAAGATTCCTCATTTTAAATACTAAAAAGATGAAATAAACCAGGTGCAGTAGCTCACGCCTCTAATCCCAGTGCTTTGGGTGGCCGATGAGGGAGGATTACTTAAGCCCAGGAGTTCAGACCAGCTTGGGCACCATAATGAGATTCTGTCTCTATAAAAAATTTTAAAATTAACCAGGTGTGGTGTGTGCACCTGTAGTCCCAGCTACCCAGGAGACCGAGGTGGGAGGATCACTTAAGTCTGGGAGGTAGAGGCTGCAGCGAGCTATGATTGCACTACGGCACTGCAGCCTGGGCTACAGAAGGAGACCTTGTCTCAACAACAACAACAAAAAGAGCCAGGTGTGGTGGTTCATGCTTGTAATCCCAACACTTTGGGAGGCAGGCAGAGGTTGAGGGATCGCTTGAGCTCAGGAATTCAAGACCAGGCTGAGTAACATGGCGAAGGCGAAACCCCATACCTACAAAATATATGAAAATTAGCAGGGCATGGTGGCTCACGCCTGTGCTCCCAGCCACCCTGGAGGCTGAGGCAGGAGGATCAACTTGAGCCTGGGAGGCAGCGGTTATAGCGAGCCAAGACTGTGTCACTGCCTTCCAGCCTGGGCAACAGAGTGAGACCGTCTCAAGAAAAGAAATAAATAAATGATAATTCTGAAATCTGGGTGAGGTGGCTCATGCCTGTAATCCCAGCACTTTGGGAGGTCAAAGAGGGAGAATTGCTTGAGCCTAGGAGTTTTGAGACCAGCCTGAGCAACATAGGGAGACCCCGTCTCAACGAAAATTTAAAAATTAGCCAGATGTAGTGGTGCATGCCTGTAGTACTAGCAACTTGAGGGGCTGAGGTGGGAGGACTGATTGTGAACCTGGAAGACTGAGGCTGCAGTGAGCCGTGATCACACCACTGCACTCCAGCTTTGGTGAAAGAGTGAGACCCTGTCTCAAAAAACAAAACGAAACAAAAAAACAAAGATAGCCTATTCAAAAATCGATTCCTGTTGCTCTACTCTCTTTCTCGAAGCATCACACTGTGGCTTTTTCAGAGGAAGGCACTTCTTTCCTCAGGACCACCCTAGTCCAGGTGCTGGCATGACCCTCACTTTACGCAGGTCCTTCCATGCAGAGCATAGGAATGAAAGGGGGTCAGAACCTTTATGTGTAAATGTGTTTTAAAGCATCCTCAGCTAGTAATATTTTTTACCTAATTGGGTGAACAAAATGTTTGTAACATCTATATGTCAATATAGTAGCAGCTAGCCAAATGGAAGAAACAATGAACTAGTGGAAGCTATCAACAGATGATGCTGGCGTTTCTCTTTGAATACTATTTGGAGATCTGGCAATGAGTACAGAAAATAGATCACAAATAAAAATTAAGTCTTAGCCTATTATTCTTATTATGAGACAGAGTCTCGCTCTGTTGCCCAGGCTGGAGTGCAGTGGCGTGATCTCAGCTTACTGTAAACTCCACCTCCCGGGTTCAAGCGATTCTTGTGCCTCAGTCTCCCGAGTAGCTGGGATTACAGGCGTCCACAATCATGCCCGGCTGATTTTTTTATTTTTAGTAGAGATGGGGTTTCGCCATGTTGGCCAGACTGGTCTCGAACTCCTGACCTCAGGTGATCCACCCGCCTCGGCTTCCCAAAGTGCTGGGATTACAGGCGTGAGCCATCACGACTGGCCTTAGCCTATCATTAAAAACATCTTTAGCTATAATTTTGAGTCATATAGAGCTATAGCTGTAAAGGTGGAGAACTGCCATTTCCCCCTTCATAGTAATTTTTGTAGATGGCTTGAACAATTGCTGAAAATTAAGAATGCATTTTTTTCGACATTGTTGGTTCTCCTATTGAAGAACCTGAATGTCTTTAGGAAGCTTTTAGATACAGGCTCATCCCCCACATGCCCTATGCTTCAGTTCTACTGCTGGAGGTGGAGGCGTGGGGTGGGGATGACTCACAGAGGGGTGGGGGTGGTTGTGTAAGGTTACTGTACAGCTCGGTCTGTAGGTCCATGAGTCTTACAGTGCAGCTTCTGCAATGACTACTTTTGGTTTGGTGAGAAAGTGACCCATGGAAAGTTTGTGGTAGTCAGAGGGGGCCTGTTAACCGCAGCCACAGCCCCCACAGGGCATCATGGCAGCTTTCCCACAGCGAGGTTCTCCTAAGCAAGCTTGCCTTTCAGCATCAGCGATTTCGTCTGATAAAAGAGCTTTTTCAATAAATGCATTGTCATCCAACAGTTTTCTTTTTCACTGATGTGAGTAATTCCTTATACTTTAGGATTTGATTACACAGAGAAGTACCTTGTAAAACAGTGAAACTCAGAGTCCTACTAATTGCAGACTTCTTACAGGACTCATGCATCTTAAAGGATACCTCTTGGCTCAAAGAGTTGTGTACAGTTTTAAAACTATTTCTTGGACTTTTGGGGAAAGAATCATAGAATAGAGGTTCTGAGAATGGAGGCAACTCCTCTTCACATTTAATATTGGATGTTTAAAATGGTGTTCAACTCAGAATATTAACATGGTTAAACTAAAATCTTCAAAGCAATTATAACAATAAAATAAATCTAAACAGGAATTATGTCTTCATGTAACTGTGTGTTTCATATTCACATAAAATGATATTGACAATTTAGGTTTATTTCAGCTAACATTATCTCCTTCTGGGTCAAGTACAAAGATGCAGTATGATTCATATGATTGCTCCAAAAACACAACAGCAATAAAATGATTTAAAGTCATTATCAAAAAGCAAGCATGACACTATTTGCATATGGTGCTGTGCTAGGCTTTCTGCTCAACTGGGGTTCTTTTGAACATTGGAATAGTTGGAATTCCGTCACTCACCTGGAGAAATTTCAATCAGTACAGGAATTTGCTATTAAGAAAGCTTTGTTGGCAGTAATCTTACTCTGAAGGCCTCTGCCCACTGCATTTAATTTTGTATGATAGTGTAATATTAAAGTAAATCAAAAATTATTCAAGAGAATCATTAGTTCTTCTTACCCAAATCTTCAAACCGGAAGGGTGCTACTAGTTTTCTCCCTTGCAGGCCTCTGTGTCGGATAATGCAGTCCACCGTTGAATTTTTGCCATAAGTGTGGATTATGAGACTGCTGGTAGTATTACATTTCTTCCCATCAGTTTCAAATTCATGGTGGGTTCCACCTATGTAGCAATTTAAAGAGGTTATGGCTATTTAATGCTATTGGATGAGGTTGGTTCTATTAGAGGCCAATGGCCTTGACTTCATGGCAAACATTAGATTTCTAACCTCATTCTAACCTCAGCCAGTTCCCTTGTATAGGATTGGTTCTGGTCACAAAGGCAAACAGATGAATGAGAGTAGATGATGGTTTTCTACAAACTTTTCACTACTGGAAAAAAAAATTCAAAGCTTAAGAAGGACAGCTTGATGTTGTTATGAAACACAAAGATCCAAGACCTTATTCTGGTTATATGAATAAGGCGAATTAAAGGGAAGTCTTATAATGAAGTAGAATTGGCACTGCCCTGGGAATCAGATCTGGGTTTAGGTCTTTTCTCTCTAGAACTCCATTTGGCCCTCAGTGTTCTCAACTGTGAAGTGTCCTTTGCAACTCTAAGAATGTTGATTACAGGCCAGGCGCAGTGGCTCACGCCTGTAATCCCGGCACTTTGGGAGGCCGAGGCAGTTGGAACACCTGAGGTCAGGGGTTCGAGACCAGCCTGGCCAACATGGTGAAACCCCGCCTCTACTAAAAATACAAAAATTAGCTGGGTGTTGTGGCATGCACCTGTAATCCCAGCTACTCCAGAAGCTGAGGTAGAAGAATCATTTCAACCCAGGAGGCAGAGGTTGCAGTGAGCCAAGATCGTGCCACTGCACTCCAGCCTGGGAGACAGAGTGAGACTCCATCTCAAAAAAAAAAGATTGTTGATTACATAGATATCAAAGGTAATGTCTGTTGAAATGTAAGCAAACTATAAACAGTACCCAGGCACCATAATTAATTAGTTATTCTGTTTCAAAGGCTCAACCTTTAGGTGCTTTGTTACAAGAATATTTTTAATCTGTTCTTGTGGGTATGACACAATATAGTACTATACAATATAGGGAAGATCATATCTGTTCCAATTATATGTATTATGTTAAATATATTTTCAATTTTATATCTGGGAAAAAGTTTATGCTTAGAGATATTATACTTCTTTTTTTTTTTTGATAGAATTTTGCTCCTGTTGCCCAGGCTGGAGTGCATTGGTGTGATTTTTGGCTCACACCACAACCTCCACCTCCTGGGTTCAAGCGATTCTCCTGCCTCAGCCTCCTGAGTACAGGCATGCACCACCACACCCAGCTAATTTTGTATTTTTAGTAGAGACGAGGTTTCTCCATGTTGGTCAGGCTGGTCTCGAACTCCTGACCTCAGGTGATCCGCCCACCTTGGCCTCCCAAAGTGCTGGGAGTACAGGCGTGAGCCATTGCGCCTCGCCTGAGATATTATACTTCTGTATTATACTTATTTTAGAAAATTTTGTGAAATTTTAAGAAGTCATTATAGTTCACTTTAGATTTTTACCTGTTTTAAACAAAAACATTTTCAATATCTATGATTAGCCTTTCAAGATTAAGGCATAAAATTGATTGGTTGTAAGAATAACTTGTCTGGAAAAGAGCTAATGAAATATTAAATGATGTCTTCTGGCATTGTCTGCCACTAGAGGGTGCCAAAACATTTAAAAATCCCCTGGAAATTTGAGTAGGAAGGAAGACAAAGAGAACCATTTCTCCCCTTACCGGACACTTCCATGCTATTCCCAAGTAGCCAGGTTATCTGCGGAGGGGGCTTGCTTCTCATGGTGGAGCACATGAGTACAACATGTTCTTCTCCATTTTGCTTTCTGATAACTGAAGCTTCCAGGATTGGCTTGAAAGGAGTTGCTAGAACAAAATGGATTTTTCTGTGTTAATTAGATATAAGTCTGCATATCTCAACAAAGCACAGAGCCTAATAATCTGTAGGTGATTGTTATAGGGTATACTCTAATTAATGGGCTTTCTTTTTTTTTTTTTTAGACTTAGTCTCCGTCGCCCAGGCTGGAGTGCAGTGGCACGATTTCGCCTCACTGAAACCGCCATCTCCCAGGTTCACGCAATTCTCCTGCCTCAGCCTCCTGAGTAGCTGGGATTACAGGCACCTGCCATCACACCCAGCTAATTTTTGTATTTTTAGTACAGATGAGATTTCTCTGTGGCCAAGCTGGTCTCGAACTCCAGACCTCAATTGATCCGCCCACCTCCACCTCCCAAAGTGCTGGGATTACAAGTGTGAGCCACTGCGCCCGGCCCATATTTTTTAACTTAATCTCTTCCAGAATACAGTCATGTTAAAGGGCTTTCATGTGCTTGCAAAGCTACTTTGGCTGAAGCCAGAATGTGTATTACTCAGTGTGTTGTTAGTCTCTGAAAATTCCCGAACAAGCAATGTAGCAACAATTCTTAAAATGTGGTATATGAGGCCGGGCGAGGTGGCTCACGCCTGTAATCCCAGCACTTTGGGAGACCAAGGCAGGCGGATCATGAGGTCAGGAGATCGAGACCATCCTGGCCAACCAACATGGTGAAACCCCATCTCTACTAAAAATACAAAAATTAGCTGGGCATAGTGGTGCACGCCTGTAGTCCCAGCTACTCGGGAGGCTGAGGCAGGAGAATCGCTTGAACCTGGGAGGCAGAGGTTGCGTGCAGTAAGCCGAGTTTGCACCACTGCACTCCAGCCCAGGCAACAGAGCAAGACTCCATCAAAAAAAAAAAAATTAAAAAAAGGTGCATTTATCTTATAAAGGGCACGTTCGTCCTTTTTCTTTATACTTCTGTCTTGGAAATACTTTTTAGTTAGGCTTGCTTCTTCCTGTTTCCCATTCTACTTCCACTTCAGTCCAGAACTGAGCTCTTCCCCATTTGCTTAACTCACCCATCTGCCATCAAGACCTTGTAAAGGCACTTCTTAGCTCCAAATATACATTAGATGTGTTACTTGTTGGCAATACGAAGATGAAAAAGGTATGATTCAAGGAGCTAATAGTCTGGTGTGGCTTCAGCCCCTAAACTGTTAATGAAAAGATTATGTGTTGAGAGCAATGACAGAGTATACATGGGGTGTTATGAGAGCCCAGAAGGGCACACAAGCAGCTGAGCCAGGATGTGTGCTCCCTTACAAGAAGACAACGCTGAGCTGAGTCACAATGGTTCTCAAACCCCTCCCCGAAAGCCACTCCTTCTCAGCTACTTTCCCATCATGCCTTTACCGTATGGCAGGCACCACACTGCAGTAATTCAACAGGAGAAGTCTAAGACGTTCATTTGTGTGATATGTGAGATGATGTTACTTAGAGATCAGTAAAAAGCAATGTTTTTAATCGATCTGTTCTGCCACAAAAAACAAAACAAGTAAGGATAGACATACTGGACACAGTTGACCATCTGTAGAACTGAGTAAGTCCTAGGCAATTAGGAGGCTGTCACTTCCTATCCGCACCTCCCAATCCCGCCCTCCTACAGAAAAGAGGAATTGTTTGGCAGAGAGGATTTGAGCAGATCAAGCAGTGCAGCTACATCTGAATTCATTTTATCTTAGGATTTGCTGTCATGAGGTTCCACTTCATTTGCATACATGTTTTGCTTCCTGAGCTGGTGCGCAAACTCCTTATGGGCAGAGATTGTGCCTAATTCATCTCTGATTCCCAAGAACCTCACGTGGTGCCTGGCGCATAGTCGCAGCTCATCAAATATTAATTTTTCTTTTCTTTTAGTTCCCTGGAGAGAAAATTTAGTTGCTGTCAAAGACAAATTTCACAAGTTCACAGTTCAATCTAGGGCTTGCTTCTCAAAATGCTCTCTTCTGTTTCCTTTCAATAAAAGATGGCAGAGGTGTGGCAGAGGATGGCAATTCCTTGCTCTAGGCAACATTTTTAAACTAAAAGGTTCAGTTTAAAAACAACATATCGTGTTCCTATCCATATTGCTCCCCTACTGGGTTCACTTGCAGGTACCTACCCAGCACAATCACTTTCACTTCCTTTGTGCTCACTGAGTCGCTGTAATGTAAGCACTTGTACACGCCTTCATCTTGTAGGGTTACGTTAGGCACAGTGATGGAGAGCTGATTGGCCGAGTGATGAAGAAGCTGGTATTTGGAATTTTTAAAAGCTGTACAAGAGGGAAATAGAGCTGTTATGAGGAAAGGTATCCGATGAATCGTTGGCCTCTACCCAGTAGATGCCAGAAGCACTGCCCTGCTTTCTGCATTTGGCACAATCAAAACTATCTCCAGACATTGTCCTATGTCCACGGGAAGGTAAGATCATTCCGGGTGGGGAACCACTGAGCTAGATCAATCCATTCTGCTGCAGAAATCCGAGAGTGTCCCTCTTCTCCCAGTGTACCAAAACCAGAAACAAAACAACAGAAAGCATTATGTAACAGAATTATCTCTATTTAAAATTTTTTTCTCTCAGAACTTTTAACAATTAGTATTTACTTCTAGTTGATTTAGCGTGAAATAATATATTTCTTTATGTTAACATATCAGTATCTAATAATGCTTTCAAAGCATAACTTTTTTTTTTTTTTTTAGAGACAGAGTCTTGCTCTGTTGCCCAGGCTAGAGTGCAGTGGCACTATCTCAGCTCACTGCAACTGTCATCTCCCAGATTCAAGTGATTCTCCTGCCTCAGCCTCCCCCAATAGCTGGGATTACAGGAGTGCTCCACCACGCCCAGCTAATTTTTTTGTATTTTTAGTAGACACAGGGTTTCATAATGTTGGCCAGGCTGGTCTTGAACTCCTGACTTCAAAATGATCGGCCAGCCTCAGTCTCCCAAAGTGCTGGGATTACAGGCATGAGCCACCAAGCCCAGCCAGCATGATATGTTTTAAGAGGCTCTGCTTTATAAATAAGACTGAAATGTGTTTTAGACTTTTCCAAGTATTTGGCAGTTAGCAATATTAAATGGAGACATAAAATGATCTAGGGTTTAGTAAAACCCTGCCTAACGTCAAAGAGATGAACCCAAGAGATTCTTAAGAGTCTTTTTCCATCTCAGACATCTTGTACTTTCTTCATGTGTGTTTGTGAAAAGAGAAATGACTGTCCTCATTTCCAAATTAATACATCCTGTCTATTTCTATTGCTTAAAAATCTTGATTTTTATGTTAAGACCAACAGGAGAAGAAGAGCTATCTGGAAAGGAGCTTCGTAATGTGCCTTTGGATTGCTCAGATGGAAAACGAAGCAGCTGGCTTCTTATGTGGGGTGGTGGTGGTTGCATGAGGATCGGGCTCCCAGTCAGTTGGCTGCCTGTCTGTCATTGTGCTGTGGTTGTGTGATAGTTACTGAGAGTGAAAAAGCGGTGTGAGTGTGGGGTGGGGACATGGAAATGTGCTTTGTAATTTGAACCCCCTTTAACAACCATTCTGGTGGGGTTTCCATTTCACAGTTCCTGCCCCCAGCAAGCCACTGCGTGTAAAATAACAGGATTTGGAGGCGTGATTCATGTGTAACAGTAGGTGGGCTGAGCCCACCCCTTGGGTGACTCATGCAGGCTTTCTGTCCCATCAACCTGTCCGGCTGGAAAAACCCTCAGGTTAAGGTCTGGTGGCATTTTTCTTTCTTTCTTTCACTTACCAGGATACTCATTTAAAAAAATGGTGAACCCTGAGGGGGTCAGCCACTGAAGGGAGGAGGTCTTCCTCAGAGAAGTGACACACTTCAGAGTGAGCGTCTGGCCTTCCTCCACGGTGATGGTTTCTGTGTGGTTAGTCAGAGAGGCCTCTGTGGAGGAAGAGAAATGGGGATGATCAGGCCGGGGGTCCACAGTGTCTCAGGGATTTTGTCTCGTTCATTCATTCAATCATGTATTATCTATTTCTTCTAGAAACCAAAAAATAAGCAAATACAAACAAAATGGGAGGGGAGAGGCAAGAACTGAGAGTAGGAGCAGTAATGATGTCTCTTGAAGAAGGGGACCCTGGAATCAGGTCTGAAGGAAGGGGTAGGATTTTGACAGAAGACAGGGAAGATCAAACTACAGTTCAACAGGTTTTGGGCGCTTGCTCTGCCATATGCCAGGAACTGTACCAGGCCATTTACCTGTATTGAATTTAATTTTTTTTTTTTTTGAGACAAAGTCTCACTCTGGTTGCCCAGGCTGAAGTCTGGTGGCACAATCTCGGCTCACTACATCCTCCACCTCCTGGGTTCAAGCGATTCTCGTGCCTCAGCCTCCCAAATAGCTGGGATTCAGACACGTACCACCAAGACTGGCTAGTTTTTGTGTTTTTAGTAGAGACGTGGTTTTACTATGTCGGCCAGGCTGGTCTCGAACTCCTGACCTCAAGTGATCTGCCCACCTCGGCCTCCCAAAATGCTGGGATTACAAGTGTGAGCCACCGCACCCAACCCGAATTTAATTTTCAAACTAACCCTAGAAAGGAAGAATTGTGCTCACTTTACAGACGAGGGAATAGAGGCTCAAGTTAACAGAGGTCATTGAGCTGGGATCTGTACCCAGGGCTGTGGATGGCAAAGGCCGTGCTTATGTAACTACATCAGCCTATCTAAGCCACAAGGCCCCAGAAAATGCAACCTTTCTGGCCTCAGCTTATAAAAGAGCATCTAGTACCTTCAAGTTGTGTGTCTAGAATTCTAAGAAAGAATGTTATAATCGTGGTGCTCTGGTGAACTGCGGAGTTACCCTTCAGGGAAAGTGGCTAAGCCCCACCTGTCCGAGAGTTTCTACACCAGAGGGAGGATGTTCTAAGATTTCATTCAATTCAGTATGCCACAGCTGAGCTTTCTCCAGACAAACACAAGTCTAATTTCTCCGAATCACAACCCCCAGAGAATGATGAACAATTGGTTCTAAGTAGCTGCACATTTATCTCTCCGAAAAAAGAAATTGATGAAAAATAAACTGGCATTCCTGATGATTTGGCATGCTTATTGCCATTCATTATTCCTTCATATTATAAATTAAATTATTTGTCCTGAGGAAAAGGCAATTCTTATCAATGAAGGTATAAAACACTTTTATAAACAGAAGAATACCATGGGGTTATAAGTTATGAATAGCAAATGTAACAAGTTTTACTGCATCATCTTAAACCTTAACAACAACAAAAAAGAAACCAGGAGAATATATTTTCTTGTGATAAATTTCAAGTATTAGGAAAAGTGCTTTGGAGAGCTCTGGGAATTAATTGGTGTCTACTTTTTTGTTTGTTCCATTCCTAGGTCATTAATTTGAATCTAGCCTCTAGCAGAAATAACCCAGAATTATTGTATTGGATTCATGTAAGCTTTCACGGGAAACTGTTTGCTGGAGTTCTAATGGAAAAACACCCATATCATCCACCAATACCATAATGAACAACAAGGAGGTAATAAAAAGAGATCTGTGCTTTCCAAAAAAAGCACTGGGGCATAAGGCCAGAATTCTGCTTAGGTTTGGCCATTTGGAAATATTCTCCTCTGTGACATCAATCCATAATTGAGTAATAAGGATGATATTAATAGAGAATGACAATAGAATTTCTTCTAAGGGATTTTTGCTGATAATAAAGATTTAAGAAGCCATTGAGTCCCTATTTTGTGTTCTCATGACATCCATATTAAGAAAGTAGGAAAGCCAGTGGTCCTCCACCTTGGCAGTACGTTAGACTCACTCAGGGAGTTTGTGTCCTGGCCTCATTCACTACTAATTAACTTGGAATTCGTGGTGGGGCCCACGCATCAGTTCTTCTGACCCCAGGCCTGAGTGTTCAGAGCATCCTGTTCCCAAAGCCCACAGATGCAGTGTAATGAATAAAATTCCAGAGCCCTGTGGCTGCTCCTCAGATACTTGGGACCAACTCTCTGCTGCTGCAAAAACCACATGGAACAGGAAGATGAGTATCAATCTCACTTTCAAAGACTTCCAGAAGACATTCTACCATACCACTGCGTCCAAGCCCTTATGCCCTTAGTCAGACTGGGTCTTCTGAAGATAGATGTCTTTTCCATAGCATAAGGTCAAATAATTAAAGAAGCTATGCCTCTAGTTTCATTATCATTTCTTCACCACTTGCCAACAGCCACATGTGAATATACTGTAGTTTGTCAATGTTCCTCCAAAAATATGCCTCTTTGCATGGGACAGGGGACTCATGTGTCATCAGAGCTGGTGAGAGCATAGGGGGACATTCACTTGCATCACCACCCACCCTCTGGACTTCCTTGTTCTATTAAGCCCAGGGTTTCACTCTTGAGCTGTAACATCTCACTAGGCTCCTGTTGAGGTGGTCACCCAAAACACCCAGATCTTCTTCAGAGAATTTGTGTCACATCACGTCTCCCTATCTTGTGTTGATGATGCGTTTCATTTTGGAACCAAAGTTCAGATTTCATATTCTCCCTACATCAGTCTTATCTGGTAAGTTTGGAGTGAGGGTTCAAGCTTTCTGAGAACATTCTGGCTCTTGATTGTCTTATCTGTCAATAGACCCCTAGGCTTTGCACCATCTGAACCTGTTGCACAGAGGAGCTGTTTATAATCACCTCTGTGTCCCTAACCTGGGTGGCATATGATGCAATGGTAACACACACGCACACGAGCCAAATTGACTGGGTTGGAATCCTGGCTCCTCCACTACTAACAGCACGAACTTAGGCAATTTTTGTGTGTGAGTTTCCTTACCATAGAAACAGGAAAAACAATAGTATTCATCTCACAGAGTCATTGAGACAATTAAAAAATATATGTAAAGAACCTAGTGTAGTACTTAGTCCATAGTAAGCATGACATTCTGCTTTTACTTGGTATATAGTGCTTAATAATTATTTGAAAAGCTGAACTGACTCTTGCTTTACAAAGAAAAGTGGAAAGAGTCAGTGTCAAAAGACAAAGCCTTGTAGCTCTGCAGCTCTTCACTAGGGATCTCCTTCCCCAGTGTTACAGGACTATTTATTATTAAACATTCTAAGGTCCTAGTAGACATTAAGGAAGAAGCAGTTAGGTCCTAGTAGACATTAAGGAAGAAGCAGTTCCAGTCGCAGTAAATCTAAATTGGAACAGTTCAGAAGGATTAAAGGTTTTGAGGAGCAAATGGTGATAATGAGTTCTTTCATTTTGGACCTTAGATTCCAACCAAGGGTGTAGTTAATCATACCACTCAGTTCATGGTACACAGTCATTATTTGATGAAAAGACAGAGACAGACAGACAGACAGACAGACAGACAGAGGTGTTAGAACTCTGTGAAATAATACAATTTATGGCTATGTGTGGTGGCTCACTCCTGTATTCCAGTACTTTGGGAGGCCGAAGTGAGCAGATCACCTGAGGTCAGGAGTTCGAGACCAGCCTGACCAACATGGTGAAACCCTGTCTCTACTAAAAATACAAAATTAGCCTGGCGTGGTGGTGGGCACCTGTAATCCCAGCTACTCAGGAGGCTGGGGCAGGAGAATCACTTGAACCCGGGAGGAGGAGGTTGCAGTGAGCTGAGTTCATGCTGTTGCACTCCAGCCTGGGCAACAGAGCAAGACTCCATCTCAAAATTAAATTAAATTAAATTAAATAATAACATGTTTTCCCACTTCTCTCTTCTCTTCATCACATAAATTGTTTGCTATTGAAATGCTAACTTATTTGCATATGTGTTTGTCAATGTCATCCCCAAGTCACATCTGTTTGCTTTTAGATCCTGCATACTTGGCCTGCCCTACATCGCTGTGAATGGAGTGGGTACCCGGTATCTCCACTTAGGCACCAGTTTCCATCCCGTTTATTTACAAAAGGAATTCCCTTCTGTGTTGCTCCATCTCTCAAAAGATGATTTGGTACAAAAATAATTCTACCATCATTGTTTTTTTTCTCTTTAACTGTATCATTCTCTGGCTGGATGTGGTGGCTCACACCTGTAATCCTAGCACCTTCAGAGGCCAAGGTGGGAGGATCACTTGAGGCCAGGAGTTTGAGACCAGCCTGGGAAACATAATAAGACTTTGTCTTTACAAAAAATTAAGAAAAAAAAACTGTCATTCTCATCAGCACACAAATATATACTATTTATCCCATATTAAAATGCATAAACAAAATGATGTCAGATTTCCTTCCAGCTACTATCCTATACTACCCTATTCTACCCTATGTCCCTCCTTTTTATTTATTTATTTATTTTTGAGACAGATTCTCATTCTGTCACCCAGGCTGCAGTGCAGTGGCATGATCTCAGCTCACTGGAACCTCCACCTCCCAGCTGCAAGCAATTCTCCTACCTCACCCTCCCGAGTACCTGAGATTACAGGCACCCGCCAGCACATCTGACTAATTTTTGTATTTTTAGTAAAGAGACAGAGTTTTATCATGTTGTCCTGGTCTTGAACTCCTGACCTAAAGTGATTCACCCACCTCTGCCTCCCAAAGTGCTGGGATTACAGGCATGAGCCACTGTGCCCTGCCTTCCCTCTCTTTCACTGACACATTTTTCTAAAGAACTATCTATATTTGTTTATCCCACTCTTTGTTTTCTGACCAGGTTTTCAACTCCACTACTTCATTGAAATCTCTCTTTGCCAAGGTTGCCAAAGACCTTCACATTGCTCAAACCAATGCTCCATTCTCAGACCATATCTTATTCAACCTACGGTGTTCCTTCTCCATAGATGATCACTCTCTGCCCCTTAAATCAGTGTCTTTACTTGGTTCCTTAGATGTCAGTCTCTTTTTGACTCCCTTCCTCACTCACTGGCAGCTGCTGCTCCTCAGCTCTATTTCCGCGTTCTCCTCATCAATCTGCCCTCCACACATGGAGGTCAGATCCTGGATAGACTCTGTCTATACTCACTCCATAGGTCATCTCATCTGGCCTCATCACTTTTCTGATGATCAGTTAGAAGTCTGAAATCCTAACAAGTACAACACAAACTCTTGATTCTCTTCCCCCAAATGTGTTATTTTAGATTTCACCACCAGCAAATAGCCCAGTTACTCAGGCCCAAAACCAATAACTCTGTAAAGAAGGTGTTGTTATTCCCATTTCACAGATGAGGGCATCAAAGCTCAGAGGTTAAGCAGCTTTTGAGCCAAGATTTGAATCTAGAACTGTCTAACTTCCATAGCATTGTGATGCTTACTGTTTTACTCACTAGTTCTTGTGCACTGTCTTGATGCCTATAAACAGACTGAAGTTTCTAGAGGACAACGACTATGTTTTATATTTCTCTAAAATTCATTCCTTACAGAAACTATTACAATGTGAGCTTGAAAAGTACTGGCTTAATGCTACTTTTCATGATGGCACTATAATGTAGGTGATTGACAGATACCTTTGTTCTCCTGTTGTTAATAAAAATACTGAGAAACAGGAAGGAAGCTACTGGAAGAAAGTTACACATGGAATCAATGATAGAATAAAGACTAGTGTTAAGAAACATGCCCTAATTTCATCCTTGGGGACTAGACATTGACAGAAGTTTTGCCAATGTTCTTACCTTTGGTAAAATGATGGTCTAAACAGAAAGCCTGCATTGGGTAAGATGGGAGTGGTGAGATTTATCTGCAGCCTGTTTAGGAATAAATGTCTCCCATTTTAAGGTTGTATGTATCATTTTTCTCTTTCTTAGGATGCATGCTTATGAATTAAATAGTATAATTTAACCCTTACAACATTTTAAAAATTGTGATGAAATATAGTTTGGCTTTTTATTATACGCTAAAGTACTGTATGTCTTAAGATTAATGTTTGCACTTGCTGAGAATTCGGTATCAGGCGGCTAACCAGATTGACCACACTGTAGAGGCCTGAGTTTCATATGGAAAGGGCTGTGTTTGAGGCATAGAATATTAGTTGTTTCCTTTACTCTTTGCACCAAGCCTTGCTTTTGGCTTTACAGGTCTGCTTATCTTGCAGTGTTATCATGTAGACCCCATGTTCGATTTAGAAACAGGAAATCACTGTAGAAGGGAAGAATAGCCCCAGTGAGAAGCCACAGACCCACCCAGCTTTGCTTAGACTGTAGTGCTTAAAAATATGTTTCAATGTCTGTAGTTTTGTTAAAGGTGGAAGAGCAGGATGCTGTGCCTAAGTTTTGGTGGCACATTTTCCAAGGACAAGTTCCCCAGGGTCTTCTCATTGCCACTGGAAACTAAATTAGAACTTCTTTTGACTTTTCTTTCACCTAAGTTTGGAGTCAGACTTTCACCTTTGTTGTCAGAGGGATGGGGTGTGAGATATCTTCTTTGCTTACCACTTCCTCCTCTGTAGGCTCTAGAGACATGTACATCCCCATTTACCTTTAAGCTTTCTTATTAGACCCCGAGTGCCGTACACCTACTTCCTAGTCCTATCTGAGCTTCAGAGTTCTTATCTGCAAATTAGCCCTGCACGGCTCCCCACATGCTGAACATACAGAGCTTGACAATGAATGACTGTGGTGTTTCACCTGTGAGGTCACCACTTCCTACTGGTAGGTGATGTTTACGGAATGGATTATTGACTTCTGGGCTTTGTCATTATCTCCGTGACTGAATTCATCCATCCATGCATGACCATATGTTATGAGATTGCTAGCTGATCCTGGGGCTATAGATTGTGACTGCTTTATATATGGAAATGGAACCTGTGACCTTCACCATCATCACCATCCCAAATCCCATGAACTAATTGTCCTATCAGTGGATGGCTTTACACCAAAGCACATGTGATCTACTCCCAAACAAAAGGACAAGCAGCAGTAACAGCCACCTACCAAAGTACACATAGACAAAACCAGTGCAGTTCGTAAGATTTTTTGGTCTTTCCCAAGATTTTGGAAGTTCTCATGTGCAATTTTTACCTCTACTATAGATTATCATGTAGACTGAGAAAAGAATAAAATATTATTTCCTTTTCTTGCCTTAATAGCCTAGTTTTTACGTGCAATAAATTTAAAACCAGAGCAGAGCAAGCCTGTCCTGCAAAGACCCCAAACTCTACATGTCCCACTGGAACTCGTTATCTCTACTGTCCCCATGCTCCACCCATGTCTAACACAGATATACCACCTGCCCCATTCTAGAGTTCCCTTATATAAATTAATGTCATCACCAACCACTGCACACCAGATATTTGAGAGGTGCTCTAAACTCTTCTTTCTCCAAAACATCCTTTAATCAATTTAGTCCTCTTTTGTCACTATTATTGCTGCCTTAGTTAAGGACTCCATCATTTCTTTCCTGGACCACTGTAATAACTTAGTTCTAGTCTCTCTTCTCTCTGATTCATCATCATCATCTGGTTCTAGGATTACATTTTAAAACCATGAATTTGAGGCCGGGTGTGGTGGCTCACGCCTGTAATCCCAGCACTTTGGGAGGCTGAGGCGGGTGGATCTCCTGAGGTCAGGAGTTTGAGACCAGCCTGGCCAACATAGTGAAACCCCATGTCTACTAAAAATACAAAAAATTAGCCAGGGGTGGTGGCAGGCACCTGTAATCCCAGCTATTCTGGAGGCTGAGGCAGGAGAATCACTTGAACCTGGGAGGTGGAGGTTGTGGTGAGTGAGATTGTGCCACTGCACTCCAGCCAGGGCAACAAGAATGAAATTCCATCTCAACAAACAAACAAACAAACATATAACCCATGAATTTGATTATGTCTCTTCCTTCATTCAAGTGTTTGCTATGGCTTCCATTGCCTATAGGAATCAGGCCCAAATTCCAGCCGACTTGACTCCTGTGTTCTCCTCCTTTGCCATGTCGTGATACTCCTTTTCAGATAGTCCTTGTACATGTCCACTTGCTGTTTCCAGAAAGTTCCAGGCTCCAGAAGATAGTTTGTCTTTTTCTATGATATTCTCTTGGCCTGGAATGTCTTTCTCATCTCCTTCAAGACTCAACATTAAGACCCAACTCAAGACTCAACTTAAAGACTCAACTCAAATTACACAACTTTTGTCAAAACTTCCAAAACAGGCCTTAGCTTCCCTTTTCCCCATAATGTCTTTCCCCTAGTTTCCCAAAGGCTTGAGATATACTTCTATTACAGCACTTAGCACATTACTTTATAATTATCTGGTTACAGGTGTTTCTCTGTAGATAGATTACAAACTCCTTATGGAAAAGCTGTTTGCCATCCACTCATTTTAGCATAATGTAAAATTTTAGATATTGGTTGAATTAGTGGATAAAAATGAGTAAATAGGCCAGGCTCGGTGGCTCACACCTGTAATCCCAGCACTTTGGAAGGCTGAGGCAGGCAGATCACGAGATCAGGAGATCGAGACTATCCTGGCTAACATGGTGAAAGCCTGTCTCTACTAAAAATACAAAAAATTAGCCAGGAGTGGTGGCGGGTGCCTGTAGTCCCAGCTACTCGGGAGGCTGAGGCAGGAGAATGGCGTCAACCCGGGAGGTGGAGCTTGCAGTGAGCTGAGATCACACCACTGCACTCCAGCCTGGGTGACAGAGCAAGACTCTGTCTCATAAAAAAAAAAAAAAAAATAGAGTAAAAGTATATATTTAGGAATAAATATTATAATAGGATGCTAACTTTGCTCTTTAACTGTTATATCAAATAATAAAGACTAGGGCTAAGTTAAAGCCAGAGACATGCAATGCATTAATTCTCAAATCAGAGCCCTAGTTACATGACTGTCATGAGGCATTAAGCAAAAGTGTGTTTTAATTCAGATCATTACAAAAAAAGATTTTTATTATTTTTAGATTGAATCAATAGAGAAAATTGCAGGTATAAAAATAAATCAGACTTGTCAGAATCAGATTATTTTTAGTACATTTTAAAGAAGCTGTCTCAACATGTCATCTAACATGTGACTTTTTCCTGGGCAAAGAAAGTATGAAAAGAACTACTCAATTTGCAATTTTCCTTTGTTTTCTGCATCCTACCCTCCACAAAACAATGAAAACAGAGGGTTCAAAATTCATTGGATTTGACATTTTCATTGTCTACAGTGTAATTTAATGGGATTAATTTTGAAAAATGCTTCATTTTTATTGTGTTTTTACCAGTCCTAAGACTATTTATTCTGGGAGTGGCCTTGAAAAGAGGGCAGGCTTTGAGATTACGTGACTTTTTTTTTTCCATAAATTTTTGGCAGCCATAGAAGTTACACTGTAGAAGTAGTCACAGTGATCTTCCCATAATTTAATTTGCTAAAATCAGCTGACAGTTTATAGCTTTGCCAAAACTGATGATTTGCTGCCTTTTTTACTGACAAGAAAGCAACATGGTCAACTCCTCCTAATGGAATGGGCTTGAGCAAGGTTAGGTCAGGGGTGGCAGCCACTGCTCAAATGCCATTGAGCTTAGATGCCCTCAGGTGGCCCCTTGAACGAGTTTTCAAATAGGACTTTTTAATATTGAACTCTCCAAATTGTGAAAGTCAGTGGTTTTCCAACTTTTGATCCACATTAATAAACACATTTTTCTGTCACAACTAGTACACACACACACACACACACACATTAATTAGAAGTTTCATGAAATAAATACTTTTACTATGTGCTTTATAGGCTGGCATTTATGTTGTCATATTCTAGTTTTAAAACTTGGGCAGGTTACATAACTTCTTTTCTCATCTTTAAATTGGGGATATTAGTACCTACCTCAGTACTTCCGCTATGATTAAGTGTAATTAACACAAAGTACTCAGCACTGTGCATGAAACAATATTTTTCCTCTCTATAGAAATAATATTTAAGTAATTTAAGTTTACCTTGAAACATAATTTTTGCTATTTATTTAAAAAATGTATTTTTATGAGTTATTTTTTATGAGGCAATAACTCAAAGCCTGAAAAAGTTAAGGTCAGTGAAAGGCTTTAAACTCTGGAAAAATTGAAATCATCCTAATTTTAGCTGTCTAAATGTACTCTTTTTGAATGTATTAGCTATTCTTTAAGCCACTTAATGAAGAAACTAATATTATTCATTACCAAAATTGAATCCTTATTAAGTGCCTCAGGGTACAGGGACCAAAAAAAGAAGGCATTAATTGAAGTATATAAAATAGGGAATTGAAGTACTATGTAAAATAGGAAATCGAGGTTTTTAAAGTAGCGTCCTTCAGATGCCATTCCAGATTAAATGTAGATTTAGAAGGATAGGTGCATTTCATGAAACAGAACTACAGATTCAATATTTGGTAACAAACACACAAAAAGCAAAATTTTTGAGTGGATTTATGAGGGATGTCCTTTGCATGAATCTGATACAATTGTAAGCAGAGACTGAGGGACAACAGGAGCCACTTCCTACACCCCTGCCCCCACTTTTGGGTAGAAAATAATTTGACCTGCTCCAAAAAGGTAACTGTTTCTATCCTTAATTTTCATAATGCTACATTAGGATTAAGCACTAAAATCCAAATTTGAAAGTTATAATAAAATGTAAAGTATAACTTACTCTTTAAAAATAAACACGAAGTTTTCATTGGTCTCATTGTTACCTCTGAGCTAAATAAGTGTTGCACAGCGCTTTATCATTTTCAAAGCGCTTTCACATTTGAAATTTGATCCTTCTAACAATCCAGGGAGTTTGGTGGATCAAACGTTTTTATCATTTTCATTTTAAGATGCAGAAACTGAGTTTCAAAGAGATTAAATCATTTGGCTAAGATTTATACAGCAAGGAAATTTTAAAATTCAACGTGGAGGCCGGGCGCGGTGGCTCACGCCTGTAATCCCAGCACTTTGGGAGGCTGAGGTGGGCGGATCACGAGGTCAGGAGATTGAGACCATCCTGGCTAACACGGTGAAACCCCGTCTCTACTAAAAATATAAAAAAAATGAGCCGGGCGTGGTGGTGGCGGGCACCTGTAGTCCCAGCTACTTGGGAGGCTGAGGCAGGAGAATGGCGTGAACCCGGGAGGCGGAGCTTGCAGTGAGCCGAGGTCGTGCCGCCGCACTCCAGCCTGGGCGACAGAGCGAGACTGTGTCTCATAAATAAATAAATAAAATAAAATTCAATACGGATGCTCTTTCAACTAGTATGCCCTTAAAAGACAGAGCCTAATGAGCTTGTTTCTTCTTGCCGTAACATAGGACCCACAGAGACACACACTATAATGATCCTTTCTATACTCCTTAGCCATTGAACGAGAGATCAAATAAACGCAGTAACATCCCTCAGATGCATGATTTGAGCATGGCTTGGAAAGTATTAGCAGTTACCTGGGTTGTCTTCTACAGCAGCTCCTCTGTAAATGCAGTTGACTGACTGATAGGTAGATGTGGCAAAACATTAAGTCAGCTGAGCAACAACAAAAATAACTCTAAGTCCTTACCTTGTAAGGGGAACCATGCCAGCAAGCTGAGAACTCTCCACCACATACTGTGCTGTGTTGCTGTGGCACCTTTGTCAACTTCCTCTAGATTCTGAGACAAATGGAGCTGAGTAGTTTCTTTTGAAGGGGGAGAGGCAGTAGATCTGTGACCTCATGTGTATCAACTCCTCCATCTGTCTGGAAGCCCCCTCTTAGTTAGCTGCCCCCAAAACACCTCCTGGTGGAACATTTTGGGGACCACATGTATTATCTTGATGGCAGAGAGGTGTGAGTGATGTGTTGGTGACAAAAATTGTTTTACCACAAGTGGGTAGTACTGGTAAATCAACTAGTTGCAAGGTTTTTAGAGGGAGGATGGGTGGGAGAAATACTGTAAAATGTCCCTGCGTAGTGACGTCATCCTTATTTTTACTTTTCTAGTTTATTAGATAAATACAATTAGATAATTTTTGCTCAACCTTTGGGAATATTTTATTTCTATGCTGACATCAATTTATAGTTGTTGTCGGGGAGGAATTCACTCATTCATATATATATACTCATTTTTGAAATCTATATATCTGTCCACCCACCCATCCACCCATCTTTTCATCCACCCAGTCACAAATACAAATCTATTCATCCACCTATCCATTCATCCTTCCATCCATCCACCCACACATCCATCCACCCATCCATTTATCCTTCCATCCACCCACTCACTCATGTATTACCTGCCCACTCATTCCCCATCCACCCATCCATCCATCCATTCATCCACACATCCATCCATCGCTCCATCCATCCATCCATCCATTTATCCACCCATCCATCCATTCACCCATCCATCTATCCATCCATCCATCCGTCCATGACCTATTCATTCACCCACCCATCTATCTATACATGCAAATACTCATCCATCCACCCAACCACCCATCTATCTATCCACCCACGCATTCATCCATTCACCCACTCATTCATCCATTTACCCACCCATCTATCTATACATATGTCCGTCCGTCCATCCATCCATCCATCCATCCATCCATCCATCCTTCTATCCACCCATTCATCTTGTCACCTGTACAGCATCTAGTATGCACTACTTTGAGACATGCTCAAATAAAAAACATAAATTCCTTGTTTTTCAGGAGAATATAATCTAGTGGGGGAGACAATGTACATATGAACAATTCTGGTATTTAATTTTCATTAATTGGACAAATTGAGATAGATTTAATGTAGTTTTTCCAGGAGCACACAGCAAAATATTAGTAAGTTTATGTTTAGAAAACAGAGATCAGTCTGCAATGCTTGGAAAATTAAAAGGAAACACTACTTACTGGTTCTAATTGAAATTAGTGTTAATATTCTGATAAATTTGATGAAGTTTGGGTAGGAAAAGTCTTACTCATCAAAAATGTCTTTCAAGTATTTTGTTGGCTGGGCACAGTGGCTCATGCCTGTAATCTTAGCATTTTGGGAGGCTGAGGTGTGAGGATCATCCGAAGCCAGGAGTTCAAGACCAACCTGGGCAACATAGTGAGACCCCCATCTCTACAAAAAATACAAAAATTAGCTGAGCATGGTAGTGCATGCCTGTAGTCCCAGATACTTGGGAGGCTGAGGTGGAAGGATTGCTTGAATGCAGGAGGTTGAGGCTGTGGTGAGCCGTGATCACACCACTGTACTGAAATCTGGGTGACAAAGTGAGACCCTGTCTTAAAAAAATAAAAATTAAAAATCCTCCAAAACACAATATTTTGTCTTTCAAATTTTTCATTTTTTAATTTTTTCCCTTTTGCTCATAACATTTCATCCAGGAACTTCTAATTTTTATACTTGTCCTCAGTAGAAGAGAACAGTTTACCCAGGGTCACTCTTCCTCCATAGGGCATCCATGAGGGGGTCTCAAGGTCCTTTTCCCTTGCCTTGAGGTGGAGCCACTCTGAAGCTCCCCAAGGGATCAGGATCAGCTGAGATCTTTGCTGTAACTGCACCTCAGTCCAGCTTCTACCGATTCCCCAACTTGCTTCCTTCTTGTCACCAAGAGTACTCATCTATAAACTGCACACGGATCTCTGTATCAGCTTCTGTTTCCCAGGAACCTGACCCACAACAACACTTGACATAGGTTGTCAACGAGTGAGTGAATGAAAGACTAAATTGACTCTTTATTTGAGATGTAAATGCTACTCTTTTTGCTCTGAAGTCTAAAAAGATGTTTGACTTACAATTTCCCCAGAGCATTAAAGAAGAGCTTACTTTAAATTGCACTTTGGACAATGGAGAGTGTATCCTTTTCATCCACGGGTGCCATATTCAACTGGTTGAAAACCTTGACAAATGTCACAATAGTCCACTGGACTTGGACATTAAGAACGGTTGGTGGGGGAACTGCTACAAGGTGAACTGGTGGACGACGTACATGTGTGCTTTCCAGGGTCCCTGTTCTCATTACCCCCACTTCAGCCTGCAGCTCATGTAGTATTCAACAGGAGAGGGCAGCAGATTGCGGCTGCTCAGTGAATTGGGAGAAAGACGAGGTTGGAGGGTAATAAGTGGTCTACCTATTTTCTAATGGGGAAGAGTCTACTGACCACCTTGTATGTGGGAGACCTCACAACTGATAGCTAGTTTGTCATTTTGGTCTCCGTTTTATGAAATCTTCATATTATGTTTCAATACTAATAGGAAATAACATTTGGTGGGGTGGCAGAGGGGGGACATATTTTGGAGAAATAAACAAACATCCTCTCTATTTTTCATCGTCACCCTTGTCAACCTGAGTTTTGGGGGTGGGGGGGTGCAAACATGAAAAAGAAGACATTTATTAAATAGGCTAAAGATGAACTGTTTTAAGGGTCAGAAAACAGGGGATTTCCTTATGTCTAGAAGCCACTGGGTTTTTTTGTTGCATTTACAAAAGGGGCCTACACTTTCTTCTTGACCTTTCACAGATTCTGTGAAGAATCGTGACCTTTCCCAAGGTCAGAGTAAGAGGTGGACTCGCCTGCATCTACCAGAAGATGCCTCAGATAACTCACACCAAGTGTTGAGGTTTTCTGAGCACTGCTGTAAAACTTGCACAAAGTGACCGTGGAGTTTCTAAGCCAGAGCAGCAGCCTTTGAAATTAATTATTGATTCAGAGAGAAGTTTCCTAGCAGTAGTAGGAGCTTAGTGGGATGAGCATGGGAGTGAGTAGCAGACAGACCCAGGCTTGTCCCCTAGGCCCTGTCACTAGCAGCTGTGTAGCCTTAAGCACATTACCTGCCTGTTGGAATCAGTTTCCTCACTTGTAAAATGGGAAGAATAATTACAGCCTGAGGTGACTGTCCAGGAATCATAAGGCAGGAGCTGAGAAAGTTCGATTGTAGCATTTTTAAAAATGAAGAATTGGCCGGGCGTGGTGGCTCATGCCTGTAATCTCAGCACTTTGGGAGGCTGAGATGGGTGGATTGCCTAAGCTCAGGGGTTTGCAACCAGCTTGGGCAACACGGTGAATCCCTATCTCTACTAAAATACAAAAAATTAGCCAGACTATGGTAGCTGTAGTTCCAGCTACTTGGGAGGCTGAGGCAGGAGAATTGCTTGAACTTGGGAGGCGGAGGTTGCAGTGAGCCGAGATTGCGCCACTGCACTCCAGCCTCGGCGACAGAACGAGACTCTGTCTCAAAAAATAAATAAATAAAATAAAAAAAAAACCCAAAGAATTAAGAAGTTTGCCTGAAGTGACACAGTGAGTCAGTGATACACACACACACACACACACACACACACACACACACATTTTTCTTTATGAGATTCCTTCGAAGGACTTCAAATTTTTATACTTGCCCTCGGTGGAAGAGAACCAGCTCACCCGGGGCCACACCTTCTTTATGGGGCACTCTTGGATGGTTAAATTGAAAATATAATAATACCCAGAGCACCCAGCATCTTGGCACAAAAAAACATCCTCCATAAATCTGCAGACCTCAGGTGGCTGGAGCAGCATCTCATCCCCACAGGAACCATGGTAGGTTAGGTGTGCTGGGAGGAGGAAAGGCATCATTCACCTTTTGTTCTTAAGACTTCTGCCGAAAAAACCTACCATTGTGAACCTGGGCTTTCATGAGGGTAGAAACTTTATTTACTCTAGTGAAATAGATCATTCTGAAAACAACCCAAATATGAGCTGATTTCAGAAGGCAATTGTGGTTTTGGAGAGTATACCACAGGATAGCAAGGGCCAGCTTCAGGCCCCAGCTCATGGAGCTCTGCCCAGATAAGTGACCAGCCCTGGCGTCTTCATCTATAAATGAGATTAGATGAAAGTTGTGGTTTCCAAACTGTGTTCTGAAGAACCCAAGTATCCCCAAGACACCTCAGGCTTCTGCAATATTTTCATTGAAGTTTCTTTTAAAAAACATTTTCCATGATTAGTCCAGGCTCTGGAACCAGGCTGACATGGTCCTGGTCTCAGCCCTAACACTCATGAGCCGTGTGACTGTGTGTGAATTATTGAATCTTTCTAAGATTCAACTTCCTCTTTCATAAATTGGGAATAATAGTTTCTACCGAATAGAGTTGGTGAGGAGATTTAAAAAGCTTACACATGTGAAGTACTTAGAAAAGTGTCTGATAAATACAAGCACTCAAATGCTGGCTGTTACTTTGCCGGCCACTGGATGCCACCAACCTATGAATTGTTATGTCAGGTAAAATAGTTTTGGTGCTGGATTCTGTGGATTTAGAATAAAATCCAAATGTTTCACCGTGGTCTATGATGAGATCAACACACTTTTTCTGCAAGGGGCCAAGTATAAACATTTAAAATAGTTTTACTTCTCAACTCTGCCCTTGTATCCTGGAATAGCCATAGGCAATATGTAAATAAATGAATGGGGCTATGTTCCAATAAAATTTTATTTATATATACTGGAACTCTAATTTCATCATTCTCTTTATTCTTTGCTTTTCCCCCCAAAGATTTGAAAAGCTAAAAATCATTCTTAGCCTGCAGCTGTACAGGCAGGCTGTGGGCCAGATTCTGCTCACGAGTGAGATTCTGCACAATGAGCAATACTTTGCTGACACCTGGTCTGTAAGACCCCATGTCTTTGTAAGCCCCCCACTTTCTATCATGCTTACTACACTTTAGCTCCCCAGCCTCTTCTGTTCTAACCCAGCTAGTGTCTTCCCATGTGAGGGCTTCTGTATACACAGCTTCCTGATACCCTCCTCGTTTAGGTCTTCAGCCCAACCAGCTCCTGCTCAGTTTTAACTGTTGGTTTCATCATCACCTGTTCAGGGACACCATGCCCTAACTAAGAGTGTAACCCCTGCCCCACATCCCTTCAAAGTTACTTTCTATCATATTACCCAGTTTATTTCCTAAAGAGCATTTATCAAAATCTGTAATTATCTTGTTTATTTATGTATTCATTCTCTGTCTCCCACTCCATCAAAGCAGGGGCCTTGCATTCTTTTTTGCCACTATAGCTCCAGCCTGCCACTCTGCTGGAAATAGTGTTCAATAAGTATTACAGAATGATGAATGAATCCACAAGCTCAGTATCTTAGTTTCATTCATTGAGTTAATAATACCTGATCTCCTTACTTTGTAAAATTGTTATGAGGATCAAATGAGGAAGTGTTTTTTTTTTTTAATTATAAAGAGTTATACGAAGGGAAGTGGTAAATCATTAAGGCAACTTTCATGCGTGTCTGTGTGAAGAGACCACTAAACAGGCTTTGTGTGAGCAATAAAGCTTTTAATCACCTGGGTGCAGGCGGGCTGAGTCCGAAAAGAGAGTCAGCAAAGGGAGATAAGGGTGGGGCCGTTTTATAGGATTTGGGTAGATAAAAGAAAATTACAGTCAAAGGCGGTTGTTCTCTGGCGAGCAGAGTGGGGGTCACAAGGTGCTCAGTAGGGGAGCTTTTGAGCCAGGATGAGCCAGGAGAAGGAATTTCACAAGATAATGTCATCAGTTAAGGCAGGAACAGGCCATTTTCACTTCTTTTATGGTGGAATGTCATCAATTAAGGCAGGAACTGGCCATCTGGATGTGTATGTGCAGGTCACAGGAGATATGATGACTTAGCTTGGGCTCAGAGGCCTGACATTCCTGTCTTCTTATATTAATAAGAAAAATAAAACGAAATAGTGGTAAAGTGTTGGGATGGTGAAAATTTTGGGGGGTGGTATGGAGAGAGAGAATGGGCGATGTTTCTCAGAGCTGCTTCGAGCGGGATTAGGGGCGGCATGGGAACCTAGAGTGGGAGAGATTAAGCTGAAGGAAGATTTTGTGGTAAGGGGTGATATTGTGGGATTGTTAGAAGGAATATTTATCATTTAGAATTATTGGTGATGGCCTGGATACGGTTTTGTATGAATTGAAAAACTAAATGGAATAAGAGAAGGAGAAAAACAGGTATAAAAGGTCTAAGAATTGGGAGGACCTAGGACATCTGATTAGAGAGTGCCTAAGGAGATTCAGCATAGTCCTGCCAGCAAAGATTATTTATTTACTTCAAGAGTTAAGAGTGGCAGTTTGGGGATAGCACCAGGAGATATCAGCTGTGATGGCTTGGAGAAACAGTGTAAACCGGCAGTGTAAACAAGAGCAGGGCATGTATGAGTAGTTGAGAACAGTGAATAGGAGTATGACTAGAGAGAAGATAGTAGGGATGACAAGTTTTTTTGGGGCACAGTCTAAGTTGGCCTGGTGTCTGGAATGAGACTAGGGCCTAATAAAAAGGAGCGTCTATACAGGAGCTCAAATGGGCTGTACCTTGTAGCATTCTGAGGACAGGTCTGACTTCTGAGAAGGGAAAGTGGTAAAAGTATTGTCCAGTCCTTTTTAAGTTGGTGGCTGAGCTTGGTGAGGTGTGTTTTTAAAAGACCTTTAGTCCGTTCTACTTTTCCTGAAGACGGAGAACCGTAAGGGATATAAAGGTTTCACTGAATACTAAGAGCCTGAAAAACTGCTTGGCTGATTTGACTAATAAAGGCTGGTCTGTTATCAGACTGTATAGAGGTGGGAAGGCTAAACTGAGGAATTATGTCTGACAGAAGGGAAGAAATGACTGCGGTGGCCTTCACAGACCCTGTAGGAAACGACTGTACTTAACTAGTGAAAGTGTCTACCTAGACTAAGAGGTATTTTAGTTATCTGACTCGGGGCATGTTGAGTAAAGCTAATTTGCCAGTCCTGGGCGGGGGCAAATCCTCGAGCTTGATGTGTAGGGAAGGGAGGGGGCCTGAATAATCCCTGAAGGGTAGTAGAATAGCAGATGGAACACTGAGAAGTTATTTCCTTGAGGATAGATTTCCACGATGGAAAGGAAATGAGAGGTTCTAAGAGGCAGGCTAGTGGCTTGTACTATAGCATAGCCTGCCTTTGCTGGTGTGTGGCGATTAGGCCTGGTGGAACCACCATCAATAAATCAAGTGTGATCAGGGTGAGGAACAGGAAAGAAGGAAATATGGGGAAATGGGGTGAATGTCAGGTGGATCAGAGAGATACAGTCATGGGGGTCAGGTGTGGTATCAGGAATAACGTGGGAGGCTGGATTGAAGTCTAGGCCAGGAACAATGGTAATTGTGGGACTTAACAAAGAGTGAGTACAGCTGAAGGAGCCGGGGAGCAGAAAGTATATGCGTCAGGTATGAGGAAGAAAATAGATTTTGGAAGTTATGAGAAATGTAGAGAGTGAGTTGAGAATAGTTAGTGATTTTTAGGGCCTCTAAAAGTATTAAAGCAGCGGCAGCTGCTGCACGCAGACATGAGGGCTAGGCTAAAACAGTAAGGTCAAGTTGTTTGCACAGAAAGGCTACAGGGTGCGGTCCTGGCTCTTGTGTAAGAATTCTGACCGCACTAACCATGCCTAGGAAGGAAAGGAGTTGTTGTTTTGTAAGGGATTGAGGTTTGGGAGATTAATCAGACACGATCAGCAGGGAAAGCATGTGTGTTTTTATGAGAATTATGCCGAGATAGGTAATAGATGAGGATGAAATTTGGGCTTGACTGAAGTAATGGGGGCTGTCTGTGAAGCCTTGCGGCAGTACAGCCCAGGTAATTTGCTGAGCCTAATGGGTGTCAGGGTCAGTCTAAGTGAAAGCGAAGAGAGGCTGGGATGAAGGGTGCAAAGGAATAGTAAAGAAAGCATGTTTGAGATCTAGAACAGAATAATGGGTTGTAGAGGGAGGTATTGAGGATAGGAGAGTATATGGGTTTGGCACCATGGGGTGGATAGGCAAAACAATTTGGTTGATAAAGCGCAGATCCTGAACAAACCTGTAAGGCTTGTCTGGTTCTAGGACAGGTAAAATGGGGGAATTGTAAGGAGAGTTTATAGGCTTTAAAAGGCCATGCTGTAGCAGGCGAGTGATGACAGTCTTTCATCTTTTTAAATCATGCTGTAGAATGGAATCTTGGCATTGAGCGGAGTAAAGGTGATTAGCTTTTAATGAGATGGTAAGGGGTGCGTGACCGGTCACCAAGGAGGGAGTAGAGGTATCCTATACTTGGGGGTTAAGGTGGGGGGATACAAGAGGAGGATGCAAAGGAGGCTTTGGATTGGGAAGAAGGGCGGCAATGAGATGCAGCTGTAATCCAGGAATAGTCAGGGAAGCAGATAATTAAGTTAAAGTGTCTCAGCCTGATAAGGGAACTGGGCAGGTGGGGATAACTAAAAAGGAGTGCTTAAAAGAGTATCGTCTAAGTTGGCACTAGAGTTGGGGAGTTTTAAGAGGTTTAGAAGCCTGGCTGTCAATACCCACAACAGTTATGGAGGCAAGGGAAACACGCCTTTGAAAAGAAGGTAATGTGGAGTGGGTAGCCTCCATATTGACTAAGAAAGGGACGGACTTAACTTCTACTGTGAGAGTTACTTAGTGTCTGTGTTGGTCCTGTAGGCTTCTGAGGCGATCAGGCAGTGTCAGTCTTCAGCTGCTAAGCCGAGAAGACCTGGAAAGGAGTCAGAGAGCCTTAGGCCAGAGTTCCAGGGGCTCTGGGAGTGGTTGCCAAGTGAGTTGAACATTCTGATTTCCAGTGGGGTCCTGCACAGATGGGACGCGGCTTATGAGGAATCCTGGGCTGTGGGCATTCCTTGGCCTGGTGGTCAGATTTCTGGCACTTGTAGGAAGCTCCTGGGGGAGGAGGTTCTGGAGGAATGCCTGGCCGCTGTGGTTCAGGCATTTGGAAGTTCTTGTTTGCTGGAGATGTGGCTGGGGTTTGTCTTACAGTGGAGGCAAGGAATTGCAAATTTTTTCTATTATTGTATACTTTGAAGGCGAGGTTAATTAAATCTTATTGTGGGGTTTGAGGGCCGGAATTTAATTTTTGGAGTTTTGTTTAATGTCAGGAGCAGATTGGGTAATAAAATGTATATTGAGAATAAGATGGCCTTTTGACCTTTTAGGGTCTAGGGCTGTAAAGCGTCTCAGGGTTGCTGCCAAACAAGCCATGAACTGGGCTGGGTTTTTTTTTTTTTTTGGTTTTTTTTTTAATACTTTAAGTTTTAGGGTACATGTGCACAATGTGCAGGTTAGTTACATATGTATACATGTGCCATGCTGATGCGCTGCACCCACCAACTCGTCATCTAGCATTAGGTATATCTCCCAATGCTATCCCTCCCCCCTCCCCCCACCCCACAACAGTCCCCAGAGTGGGATGTTCCCCTTCCTGTGTCCATGTGATCTCATTGTTCAATTCCCACCTATGAGTGAGAATATGTGGTGTTTAGTTTTTTGTTCTTGCGATAGTTTACTGAGAATGATGATTTCCAATTTCATCCATGTCCCTGCAAAGGACATGAACTCATCATTTTTTATGGCTGCATAGTATTCCATGGTGTATATGTGCCACATTTTCTTAATCCAGTCTATCATTGTTGGACATTTGGGTTGTTTCCAAGTCTTTGCTATTGTGAATAATGCCGCAATAAACATACGTGTGCATGTGTCTTTATAGCAGCATGATTTATAGTCCTTTGGGTATATACCCAGTAATGGGATGGCTGGGTCAAATGGTATTTCTAGTTCTAGATCCCTGAGGAATTGCCACACTGTCTTCCACAATGGTTGAACTAGTTTACAGTCCCACCAACAGTGTAAAAGTGTTCCTATTTCTCCACATCCTCTCCAGCACCTGTTGTTTCCTGACTTTTTAATGATTGCCAGTCTAACTGGTGTGAGATTGTATCTCATTGTGGTTTTGATTTGCATTTCTCTGATGGCCAGTGATGATGAGCATTTTTTCATGTGTTTTTTGGCTGCATAAATGTCTTCTTTTGAGAAGTGTCTGTTCATGTCCTTCGCCCACTTTTTGATGGGGTTGTTTGTTTTTTTCTTGTAAATTTGTTTGAGTTCATTGTAGATTCTGGATATTAGCCCTTTGTCAGATGTGTAGGTTGCAAAAATTTTCTCCCATTTTGTAGGTTGCCTGTTCACTCTGATGGTAGTTTCTTTTGCTGTGCAGAAGCTCTTTAGTTTTATTAGATCCCATTTGTCAATTTTGTCTTTTGTTGCCACTGCTTTTGGTGTTTTGGACATGAAGTCCTTGCCCATGTCTATGTCCTGAATGGTAATGCCTAGGTTTTCTTCTAGGGTTTTTATGGTTTTAGGTCTAACGTTTAAGTCTTTAATCCATCTTGAATTGATTTTTGTATAAGGTGTAAGGAAGGGATCCAGTTTCAGCTTTCTACATATGGCTAGCCAGTGTTCCCA
Source organism: Gorilla gorilla gorilla (assembly GCF_029281585.2). Taxonomy (NCBI): domain Eukaryota; kingdom Metazoa; phylum Chordata; class Mammalia; order Primates; family Hominidae; genus Gorilla; species Gorilla gorilla. Next base: position 130,751,730 of record NC_073233.2, on the reverse strand, counting down.
GCACCATTTATTAAATAGGGAATCCTTTCCCCATTGCTTGTTTTTCTCAGGTTTGTCAAAGATCAGATAGTTGTAGATATGCGGCGTTATTTCTGAGGGCTCTGTTCTGTTCCATTGATCTATATCTCTGTTTTGGTACCAGTACCATGCTGTTTTGGTTACTGTAGCCTTGTAGTATAGTTTGAAGTCAGGTAGTGTGATGCCTCCAGCTTTGTTCTTTTGGCTTAGGATTGACTTGGCGATGCGGGCTCTTTTTTGGTTCCATATGAACTTAAAAGTAGTTTTTTCCAATTCTGTGAAGAAAGGCATTGGTAGCTTGATGGGGATGGCATTGAATCTGTAAATTACCTTGGGCAGTATGGCCATTTTCACGATATTGATTCTTCCTACCCATGAGCATGGAATGTTCTTCCATTTGTTTGTATCCTCTTTTATTTCCTTGAGCAGTGGTTTGTAGTTCTCCTTGAAGAGGTCCTTCACATTCCTTGTAAGTTGGATTCCTAGGTATTTTATTCTCTTTGAAACAATTGTGAATGGGAGTTCACTTATGATTTGGCTCTCTGTTTGTCTGTTGTTGGTGTATAGGAATGCTTGTGATTTTTGCATATTGATTTTGTATCCTGAGACTTTGCTGAAGTTGCTTATCAGCTTAAGGAGATTTTGGGCTGAGACAGTGGGGTTTTCTAGATATACAATCATGTCATCTGCAAACAGGGACAATTTGACTTCCTCTTTTCCTAATTGAATACCCTTTATTTCCTTCTCCTGCCTAATTGCCCTGGCCAGAACTTCCAACACTATGTTGAATAGGAGTGGTGAGAGAGGGCATCCCTGTCTTGTGCCAGTTTTCAAAGGGAATGCTTCCAGTTTTTGCCCATTCAGTATGATATTGGCTGTGGGTTTGTCATAGATAGCTCTTATTATTTTGAAATACGTCTCATCAATACCTAATTTATTGAGAGTTTTTAGCATGAAGGGTTGTTGAATTTTGTCAAAGGCCTTTTCTGCATCTATTGAGATAATCATGTGGTTTTTGTCTTTGGCTCTGTTTATATGCTGGATTACATTTATTGATTTGTGTATATTGAACCAGCCTTGCATCCCAGGGATGAAGCCCACTTGATCATGGTGGATAAGCTTTTTGATGTGCTGCTGGATTCGTTTTGCCAGTATTCTATTGAGGATTTTTGCATCAATGTTCATCAAGGACATTGGTCTAAAATTCTCTTTTTTGGTTGTGTCTTTGCCCGTGGGCTGGGTTTTTTACATTTGATGAAAGAGCCTAAATGCTTACTGATTTGGGAGAGGTCTGATGAAGAAAAAGGAGCATTAACTTTGACTATGCCTTTAGCTTCAGCCACCTTTTTAAGAGGAAATTGCTGGGCAGGTGGGGGAGGGCTACTCACGGAATGAAACTGTAAACCTGACCAGGTGTGAGGAGGGGAGGTGATAAAAAGATTATAGGGTGGAGGAGCGGAGGCTGAGGAAGAATTGGGACTTAGCTCAGCCCGGCGAGGAGCAGCCTGGGGAGGAGGGGAGAGGTCAGATGGGTCTGTAGAAAAGGAAGACTAGAAAGACTCAGCAATGCCTGGGGTTGGGACTGAGGGGACAGGTGGGAGGGAAAGAAGGAAGATTTGGGACAAGTTGCACTGGGCACAGAGACTAGGGAGGGACCGATGTGTAAAAGAATGCCTGGATGTCAGGCACTTCAGACCATTTGCCTATTTTTTGACAAAAATTATTTAGGTCTTGTAGGATGGAGAAATCGAAAGTGCCATTTTCTGGCCATTTAGAACTACTGTTGAGTTTGTATTGGGGTCAAGCAGCATTGTAGAAGAAAATAAGGCATTTAGGTTTTAGGTCAGGTGAGAGTTGAAGAGGTTTTATGTTCTTAAGAACACAGGCTAAGGGAGAAGAAGGAGGAATGGAGGGTGGAAGGTTGCTTATAGTGAAGGAGGCAAGTTTAAGGAAAAGAGAGAGTAGAGACACAGAGGGGTTCTTACCTTCCAGAGAAGCAGGAAAGGGGTTAGGACACAGAGATACGAGGTTGGGGCACAGAAATAAGGGATCAGGGTGCAGAGATATAAGAGGTTGGGGTGTGGAAATAAGGGATCGGGGCACAGAGATATAAGAGGTTGGAGCGTAGAAATAAGGGATCAGGGCACAGAGATATGAGGTTGGGGTACTTGCCCCTCCCCCAGAAATGTGGGACTTCCTGCTAAGGGTGAAGGAGAAGGGGTTGGGGGTTTCTTGCCCTCCAGAAAGGCGGAGAAGGGGTAGAGACATAGAGAGAAGGGGTTGGGGGTTTCTTGCCCTCCAGAAAGGCGGAGAAGGGGCAGAGACACAGAGAGAAGGGGTTGGGGTACTTGCCCCTCCCCTGGAAAAGCGGGACTTGCCACTAAGAGTGAAGGAGAAGGGGTTGGGGGTTTCTTGGCCCCCAGAAAGGTGGAGAAGGGGTAGAGACACGGAGAGAAGGGGTTGGGATACTTGCCCCTCCTCCAGAAAAGCAGGACTTGCCACTAAGGGTGAAAGACCAAGGCAGGCGTCCCTGCGTGGTCTGACACCTCTGCAACCTGGGTAAATAATCAGAGAGGCATCCCTGCAATGATTAAACACCAAGGGAAGGCTGCCTTTCCTAGTCCGTGAGCGGCGCCAGAGTTTTGGGTCCATGGACAAAACATGTCTCCTTTGTCTCTACCAGAAAATTAAAGGAATTGAAATTAAGAGAAGGGAGAGATTGAAGTGTGGCACCAAGATTGAAAGGAGAAAGACGTTGAGGGATAGTGAGGGAGGTTGGAGAAGAGAGTAAAAAGAGGCCGCTTACTGGATTTGAAATTGGTGAGATGTTTCTTGGGCTGGTCGGTCTGAGGACTTGAGGTTGTAGGCGGACCTTTCTCACAGAGCAAAGAGCAGGAGGACAGGGGATTGATCTCCCAAGGGAGGTCCCCTGATCTGAGTCACGGCACCAAATTTCATTCACGTCTGTGTGAAGAGACCACTAAACAGGCTTTGTGTGAGCCATGAAGCTTTTAATCACCTGGGTGCAGGCGGGCTGAGTCCGAAAAGAGAGTCAGCGAAGGGAGATAAGGGTGGGGTCGTTTTATAGGATTTGGGTAGATAAAGGAAAATTACAGTCAAAGGGGGTTGTTCTCTGGTGGGCAGAGTGGGGGTCACAAGGTGCTCAGAAGGGGAGCTTTTGAGCCAGGATGAGCCAGGAGAAGGAATTTCACAAGATAATGTCATCAGTTAAGGCAGGAACGGCCATTTTCACTTCTTTTGTGGTGGAATATCACCAGTTAAGGCAGGAACCGGCCATTTGGGTATGTACATGCACAGGGGATATGATGACTTAGCTTGGGCTCAGAGGCCTGACAGCAAAATCTTAGACAAGCTACAGAATTCAACCAACACATCAATTTTTACCATTCTTATTGTGACTCAGAGAACAATACTCCAAAATATGGTGCTGAACACTTTTGAATTAAAGAAACTGGGAAGGTCTGAGAAGCTGCCTCAGCACCAAGGGCTTTCTAACCTTCTCTTGCTTTTCTCTCCCAAGTCCAGAGAGGGGCTCTCTCTGGAAGTTCCTTTCAAAAGAAATGCAATTTGTCTTAAGACTCCTTTGGGCTGGGCGCAGTGGCTCACACCTTTGAGACCAGCCTGGCCAATATGGTGAAACCCCATCTCTACTAAAAATACAAAAATTAGCTGGGCGTGGTGGTGGGTGCCTGTAATCCCAGCTACTCAGGAGGCTGAGGCAGGAGAAACGCTTGAACTTGTGAGGCGGAGGTTGCAGTGAGCTGAGATCATGCCTTTGTACTCCAGCCTGGGCATTGCAGCGAGACTCCATTTCAAAAAATAATAATAATAAAAGAACTCCTCTGTAAGTATCTCATCAAATAACCAGGCAAGATTAACCACCACAGAAGAGGTTAAAAATTGTTACCACACCCAGACAGACTTTTCATCTATTATTCTAAGGACAGCTCTGAGAGATGACCTAGGAGACTTTATCTGCATAATAAGGCAGCCTTTGTTTGCAGTGCAATTCTGCCCCTCACCTTTCCATAACTTATTGGTCCCATTTTGTTTCAAAAGAGAATCAGTTACAAACTATTATTGGCTCTTTGTGCCCATTTAATTCTCCTGAAAATCACTTACCACCCCTCAAAATTGCTTACACTGTCATTTCTCTCTTTCCTGTAAAGAGAGTTTTTAAGCCTCAACAATCTGGCCCTTCTTAGAGATGTATATTTGTGGAACTCCTATGTCTGAGGTTAGTTCATTTGCATGCCTTTCCTCCTGTTAATCTGTGTATTGTCCATTTGTTTAGCACACTTGAACTTTCAGAGGAGGTGGGAAGTTCTCTTTGCTTTACAGATTTGGCATAACTGTCGGGATACTAAAACTGCTCTACTTCTCTGGAAGCTACAATTGAGAGAACCTAGGACCTGATGAAGCTGGGAAAAGGTTAAGAAATTCTTATCAGGCAGTCCTATGGATCTTTACCTATGGGATCCAGTTGAGCAGACAGTAAGAGTCACCTCTTGTCTCTTTTTCTTTTCCAAAATTAAAATAACAGGAGAATTTTTTTTAAATTAGTGCTTTGAATCTGTGACTCTTGTAGACTTATCTTAGGCTTATTGATTATTGATCTATAAACTCCTATAAATGGTCTTTGTTCTTCTTGCTTTTGTATTTGGTGTGGTTTGTCATAAGGAGGAAAACCATAATAAGATTTTCTTTTTGTCTTGTTTTTATGTCTTGAGAAACTTGGCTTTGTAATCAGCGAATTTATTCTCAGGTGCTACCTCAAAGGGAATAAATTATCAGCTTTATGCCAGGCAGGCAGCCAGTTGGCTGAGAGTCCAAAATGTCTGTTTATCTGAATGTGCCAGCTCTCATGAAAATTTGTCTTAATTGTCTTAAACTTCATTGTCTTATTAACAATGAGGATCTTTGCTGTCTTAGGCTACCTTTGAAAGAGACTTTAGATCTTGAGAGGGACTGCATGTATCCTCCATAAAACTCAGTTCTTACATTTATTGGTTTTAAGTCATAAAAATTCTTACTGATTTTGAGTCACAATTGAGGTAGGAATACCTTTAGAGGTTTGGAAGCTATTTGTATGACTCTGGACACTCCTTAATGATCCTCCCCCTGCTGTAACTGCCTGATGGGTTCTTCTGCCTGCTGCACAAATAAAGACAATGACATTGCAATAAAGAAAGAGTTGAATTGATGTCAGGCTGGCCAGGTATGCCAGCATGGGAGATGGAGTTACTACTCAAATCAATCTCCTCTAAAATTTGGAGACTGGGGTTTTAAAGAATGATTTGGTGAGTAGTGAGTCAGAAGGTAGGCAGTGCTGATTGGTTGGGTTGGAGGTGAAATCACAGGGAGTTGAAACTGTTTTCTTGTGCTAGTTAGTTCCTGGGTGGAGGCCACAAGATCAGATGAGCCATTTTATCAATCTTGGTGGCATCAGCTGGTGCATCGGAATATGGGGAGTGCAAAAAACAAAACAAAACAAAACAAAAAACTCAAGTACTGATTTCAAGTTTTACAACAGTGACTCCTAAACCATAATTTCTAATCCTGTGGCTAATTTGTTAGTCCTGCAAAGGTAGTCTAGTTTCCAGACAAAAAGGGAGTTTGTTTTGGGAAAGGCTGTTATCATCTTAGCTTCAAAGTCAAACTATAAACTAAGTTGCTCCCAAAGTTAGTTCACCCTACATCCAGGGATGAGCAAGGGCAGTCTGGAGGTTAGAAACCAGATGGAGTCAGTTAGGTCAGATCTCTTTCACTGTAATAATTTTTTCAGTAATTTTTGCAAAGGCAGTTTCAATCTCTCTCTTTGGGTTTTATAACACCTTATTCTTAAGATGTGGGCTATGAAGATGGAAAAAGCACAATGACCACTCTAGCTTTTTCTTGCTGACATGTGGCATGATGGGAGTAGGAGCTGACTCCAAGGTAAGAGGAGTGGAACTGCCTTGCAGCTGTCTGCACACACTCAGGGTGCCTAATCGGGGTTTCAAGGCTTGCATGACAAAGGCATTGGTATTCTTCTCTATCGTTTTAGCACAGCATTTAAATGAGCTATAAAGTAAATAATGAGTTCTAGGGTAAGGAGTGAGAGTCCTAGCTTCAGAAGCCTTCGTAGAACTGATCTGAAGCTCTGAGGGATCCAGGTGAATAGCACGAAGAATCAATCAGAAATGGGGTCTCTAGCAGAGAGGTATTTGGGTCAAAGGTTATTAGAAAGACTGATTAGGATAGACAGGAAAGGGCAAATTTAAATATACCAACCCATATATTTTTAATTGGTTTCCTAGTCCTGAGACTAGATCAGTTCAGTTAAATAGCTGTTTACCATATCAGGAAGTGGCAGTGCAGATGGGCTAGGCTTCTGTATGTGATGACAGCAAACAAGCTTTTAATAGGAGGCATTTCTGTGGAAACAGAAGAAAAACAAAGGTTAATGTTGGGCATAATTTATTGAAACATTAGATTCAAAGCATCTTTAGTTATAGAGGAGAAAGGCAGTGGCAATCTGACATGTTTTTCTTGCCTGTACCACAAGGAATAAGCTTCAGCTTTCAGGGCCTCAGGGAAGATGTAGCAGCAATTTCATTGAGTTCAAGTCAGAAAAATGAAAGAACGATTTGAAAGCATTAGTTTTGGGACGTGTAACCCAGAAAGAATTCAGGAATCAGTCTAAATTGCAGAAAATAATAAAAACTCAAAAGCAGTGGACAAGACTAGAATCTAACGACAGAGGTACTATAGCTTTCTCTGAAATACAGTTTGTCTCTCTGCAGTCCCCATTTTTATTAAAAACAAATTTGCTTGCAAAATAAGTGTTAGTCTTATCATACTTGGCATGAATATTTGCATAAAGTCAGCAAGAATAATTATTTGCCATATAGGCTTTTTTGAAAATTGGCTTTAATGGAACTTTATTCCATAAGGAATTTCAGCTTAGATTTTTCAAAGCCTTGAGCCCAGCCATGGATTTATCTGTGCCTGCAAATATCAGTATGATCCTTGGGTGAATTCCTCTCCTTGAGGTTCCCAGATAACTTGGGGCTCCTGGGCTTGTCAGAAAATGATATTCTTCACTTACCACAGATCGAGAACCCTGGACAGGGACTGCATAGAAAAGGTTTAAGGCCAGTTTTTACCAGGGGTTTTATTGGCCCTATAAGTCAACTTTGATTTCTTAAAGCAGTCTGTTTGTATATGAAAGTATGCCATTGCAGTCAAAACCTTGGTAAAATAATCAGTGTCTCCAGCGATGTCCTGTTACAAAAGCAAACATTATTATTACATGTAGGCAAATAACTATACTGCCATAAAGTTAATAATCACAAATAGTTTCCAAATTCCGGAGAAATCAGGTAGAGAGAAAGAAATATGCTCCAAGCTTTTCTCACAGAGTATACTTTACTCAATTGATAAAAGCTGTAATTAGCTCAAAAGAAAAAAACTTTTTCTTGACTCTAAAAACAAAACATAAAGAATCAGTAAATGTTTTAAACAAAAAATCATAAGAGATAACTTCAGTCTTCTATTAGTTCAGTCCATGCATTAACTCCTGTTCTGCTTGATACTGAATTAGCAAACCTCAAGAATATATTAGCTCTCCATGAAAGTACTGAAAATTTGTTTTTTCCCCCTCTATTCCAAGGACCATGGGAGCCAAGAAGCATCACAAGGGAAAATCATCTCCTTTTGTTTCATAAAACCATAGGCAAAAGCCTGTCAATTTTGCAAGATGCTGCCCAACAGACTGCCTGGGGAACAAATGAACATTTTCCATCCCAGCCAAAGCAAAATACATATAACAAAATAGACACTAGTCACCTTGCTCAGCACCTGATATTGACCTGGCAAGGCTCAAATTTGCCCCTGTTCATCCCTGTCATCTTTGATCCACTCAAGGTGGGGAGAGATGACCTTCAACTGCAAATTCAGTGGGTGATCTGTGGACAAGATGAAGAGCAGATGGTCACCCTGTGTCAGACCTGTGGAGCTTCTGCTAACAATTGCTTCAGGGTTTACCTAATGTGACCAAATAAGGAGGGTTCTCCAAGTTAGGCCTGCTTGACTTCCATTAGCATTTTCTTCAGAGATCACCTCCATATATACAAACACAAACACAACAAACACAAGACAGACAGAAGACCTTCTAAACAAAGATCCCTAACCAATAATTCTAAGTATTCTTTCCAAACTAACCACCTACTCTCTTCCTGAGAAATCTCCCCAAAATCTTCCTGACTGAGGAAAAATCTCCTGAACCAAGACTCTTCCTACTATTTAGGGAGATTCAGCCAAGCCCCTTAAAGGAGCTGAACCAAGACCCCAGAAGAAGCCAAACCAATCAGGAGAAGAAAGGAGGTGCTGGAAGCACCTAGAATATGCACCAAATCAGATATCCCATGATAGGACCACAGACAGACATCTAATGATGGGGTTACAGTTATAGGACTTTTTCTCCATTGCAATGAAATCCCTGCACCATGGATTGGCAATGCCCTGCCAGTAGAAACAGTGCCAGAGACAGCCTCCAGTCCAAGAGAATTAGGTAGCCTCTTGGGCTGGCCTCTAGATCCATCACTGGAGAGGGGGCTACCAAACCACAAGCAGGAGTCACAAGGGTGATCCTGGATGAGCCCTCAAATTTGGAACTGCCCAATGTGTTCTTCCTGCCCACTGCACAAATAAAAACCATGGCATTGCAGTAAGGAAAAAGTTTAATTGATGTGAGGCCAGCCATGCCACATGGGGAGACAAAGTTATTACTAAAATCAGTCTCCCCCAAAATTTTGGAATTGGAGTTTTAAAGGATAATTTGGTGCGTAGAGAGTCAGAAAGCAGGGAGTGTTGATTGGTCAGGTAGAAGATGAAATCATAGGGGTTTGAAGCTGTCCTCTTGTGCTGTCAGTTCCTGGGTGGATGACACAAAATCAGATGACCCAGTTTATCAATTTGGGTGGCATCGGCTGGTGTATCAATCAATGCAGGGTCTGCAAAATATCTCAAACACTGATCTCGGATTTTACAGCAATGACTCCTAAGCCATAATTTCTAATCCTGTGGCTAATTTGTTAGCCCTACAAAGGCAGTATAGCCCCCTGACAAGAAGGGGGTTTGTTTTTGGAGAAGGCTGTTATTATCTGTGTTTCAAAGTTGAACTATAAACTAAGTTCCCCCCAAGTTAGTTTGGCCTACACCTAGAAATGAACAAGGACAGCTTGGAGGTTAGAAGCCAGACAAAATTGGTTAGGTCAGATCTCTTTCACTGTAATAATTTGCTCAGTCATAATTTTTGCAAAGGTGGTTTCACTGCTATGGACAACTTTTGTTTTCCTGTTTTGTCTTACTGACTGTTCTCTCTTTTGGATTCTCCATTTATCAGGGGCATGTAGGTTATCCCACCTTTCTTTGCTGCAGGCAGCCAAACAGAAAGTTGAGAGCCTCAAGAATATGGCTGAACTAAAATGTGGGTTTACATCCACTTGTGGCTAGCTAAGCTTTCCTTTCTTTGGCTGTCCTGTAAGAGTGGTCTGGATCTTGGAAAGGCCATCTTGGTTAAAGCCATAAAGGGGCTTATTAGTTGAGTCTTGAGTCACTTGTTGAATATACCTTTGGATTAAGATTTTGGTTTATATTCAGAGCATGTTAAAAACATTTTTTTTGTCGTTTTATTGGTTGGCTTTCTGCCTTCTCATTTGAGCTAAAAAGGTACTTTGTACTCAGAAGAGAAATTTGATTATTAATTACCCTGAACCTCTAAAAACTTTCAGTATTTCTCTGTACCTGTCAATTCTCTCCCTTGTCTTACCTAAGGAACCATCCCTCTTAAAAATGCAAACTTCAGGGAAAGAAAAGCCAGGAAATGAGAATGTTTGCTGTTTGCCCAAAACTGCTAATGATATACTTAAAATATTTTTTAAAAGAGCATTATTCTCAGAAGTCAGCTTAATTAAAAGGTGATATTCAGACTATATATATTTTTAAGGCTTTTCTCCTCTTGTTGGGATCTTATTTCTCCCATGAGAACTTCTTAGTCAGCCGAATTATCCCACATTCCCCACCTTTTTTGTTGTTTGTTTGTTTGTTTGTTTTAGGCAGAGTCTTGGTCTGTCACCCAGGCTGGAGTGCAGTGGCTCCATCTCAGCTCGTTGCAACCTCTGCCTCCCAGGTCCAAACAATTCTCCTGCCTAAGCCTCCCAAGTAGCTGGAATTACAGGCATGCACCACCACACCTGGCTAATTTTTGTATTTTTAGTAGAGACAGGGTTTCGCCATATTGGCCAGGCTGGTCTCGAACTCTTGACCTCAGCTGATCTGCCTGCCTTGGCCTCCCAAAGAGTTGGCATTACAGTCATGAGCCACTGTGCCTGGCCTTTTTTTTTTTTGTTTTCTTTTTCCTTTTTGCTAACTAGAACTTCATTGGCCTTTTTGGAAAACTTCCAGACTGGCTCCTCTAAAACTTGTTTTACCAGTTACCATTTCTGTCTTTTCTTCCTTTTACCACTTCTGATCTTTCACCCAGTTCCCTTGGTACGTTCCCTTGGTACATTCCCTTCACGCCCCTACCTCTTTACATAGCCAGAACCAAGCCAACTGGGCTTTACATGTTTATTTCTGGCACAGTGAAGTATTTTCTTTCTTCAGGAAGAAGATTGTTTTTGGTCCTCAAACAACTTTCAAATAAACCCCCCAAAACAAAAAACCAAAAACAGACACTTTGCTGATTTAAGCTTAAACAAATCCCAAGTACACAATTCGTTTTCTCTGGATGTGCAAGCAGGCTTTACGTACATCACAAAAGAGCAGAATGAGTTTGGGAATCTGTCAAGCAGAGAATGGCTGAGAACCAGCCAGAAGGCTAAATATAGCCTGGTCTTTTGTCAGATATGAACATTAGCTGTTATGTTTCCTCAGGAAGTAAACCCTGCCAAGGTAGTAGACAGTTGGGTTAATGAAAATCTGTATTCATGTCCTCGGTACAAATTTGCATTCAAGGCTTATTTTAAGATCTTATTGGCCTAACATATAATTACTTCAAAAAAATAGAGTCAGCCGGGTGCGGTGGCTCACGCCTGTTATCCCAGCATTTTGGGAGGCCAAAGCGGGTGGATCACCTGAGGTCAGGAGTTCGAGACCAGCCTGGCCAACATAGTGAATCTCCGTCTCTACTAAAAATACAAAAAAAATCAGCTGGGAGTCATGGCAGGTGCCTGTAATCCCAGCTACTTGGGAGGCTGAGGCAGGAGAATCACTTGAACCCGGGAGGCAGAGGTTGCAGTGAGCCGAGATCACGACATTGCACTCCAGCCTGGGCAACAAGAGTGAAATTCCATCTTAAAAACAAAAACAAAAACACAAAAACAACAACAACAACAACAAATGGTCTATGGCTTTTAGAAGTGCAGATTCTAGTTTGAGCTGAATGTGCCCTCTCTCTTACCCAAATTCTCACTCTCTGGATCATTCTTGGTGCAACTCCTTGAGGTGGATGGTGGGTAGTAGTAAACCATGAAGGTGACATGGAGTTCAGGGCACAATACCCGAAAATATTGCATCTCAGCCTATTGAATAGTTTAAGATGAAGGAATGTGAGAAAAAAACAGGAGCAGGAAGGTCACTTTGACCGTTCTCCCCCGCCCCACCCTTCTCCCCTGAATCAGGTGATAAAACCTAGGAAGGACTCTAACCTTTCCTGACGCACGTCATGAGAACTTCATGTGATAGGTGCCTTCCCTAGAGCGGGAGAAAATGAGCACCCTCATCTCTGAAGACAGAGGGACACCCAGGGGAATCTGAACACACAGGCCTCATTAAGTCCTCCCAGTTTATTACCATTAGATCATACTCTTAGTTCTATCATGTTTCTCCATGACTATCTATTCTTCATCAAATTTTGCATTGAAATATTCAGGTTTAACTAGTTTTCTTCAAATCTTCATTTCCTTATGAAGGCTTTTGTGTCATGTGAAGGAAAACAGGGAGCTTCACCCCCAAATATGGCTCCCTGGTATAATGAGTATTTTGGGTTTTTGTTTGTTTGAGTCTCGCTTTGTTGCCCAGGCTGGAGTACTGTCATGGCTCACTGTCAGCTAGACATTCTGGGCTCAAGCGATCCTCCCACCTCAGCCTCCTGACCAGCTGGGACCACAAGTGCACACCACCACACCTGGGTGTGCACTTTTGTATTTTTTTGTAGTGACAGGGTCTTGCTATGTTGCCTAGGCTGGTCTCGAACCCCTAGGCTCAAGCAATTCTCCGGCTCTGATCTCCAAGAGTACTGGGATTACAGGTGTGAGCCACCACACCCAGCTGAGTATTTTGAATTAAAGGCCCTTAGAGATCAACAGATGCTAAAAGAAACCTTTCCCCTATCTACATAAAGACTGGACAGACCCACCAAGGAGAACAATTGCTTTTCCTTCCTCTATCCCCTCTCAGTCCTGTACCTGTCCGAAAGCACAGGATGAGGTTATTCTCATACCTACCAAAGAAGGAAACAATTACTTCTGGTCCCTTCTCGGAGTTTCCATTGACCGAACTCACATCACAGGAAGGAAGACTAAAGTCTGACAACAAACCTGGACAGACTTTTGTCCCAAATGACTGTCCACTCTGTAGGCCTGACCGACTTTGTCCCAGACCATCGTATGTTCTTCAAGTCCATTGAATTTCTTTAAAAATCATTTACTATCTGCCTAAAATCACCCACACTTCTCCATTCTCTTTCCCCTAAGATGTAGGGTCTATAAGCATCTGTACCCCTTGGGAGATTGGGCACTCACTCTGTGATACGCTACAAGCTCACGTAGTTGATAAATTTATTTATGCTTTTTCTATTATTCTGCCTCTTGTCAGTCATTTTCAGTGAACCTTTAGAGGGCAGAGGGAAAGCTTTCCCTTGGCCCCAAGACATGAAAAACTTGTATGCTTTTTCTTTTGTTAATCTATCTTTTGTTATAGAGGCCTCAGCCATGAACCTAGGATAGGTAGAAGGAAAGATATTTTTTGTCTCCTAGTTTGCACATAGGGCAGGGGAAGCATTTTGAAGCTTGCTATTTTCACACAGAGTGGGTGTTGAACTCCCCAGTCTGAATGGCATGGAGGCTTGATGCCTGGTCAGAAGGGTCCAGAGACACACAGTGCTGCTGGAGCATCCTCCCCTTCCATCAGCAGAAAGCGCCCTCTGGCCTTTTGAAAACAGAATCACACTCTGAATGCACATTTATGAAATAATAATGAACAAAGTAACATCTGAAAACATGATAGGAAGAGACCACTCAGAATTTAAAATGACATTGCTCTGGATCAACTAAGAAGTTTCTTTTTATTAAATCATCTATGAACCATTTAATGGAGATGCTCCTGAAAGGTGCATCTGTAATTACAATGGTGCCATAGCTGTATCAACAGGGGAGAGCTCTCAGCCAGGAAAGCACAAGTGCCACGGAGAGTTTACAAAGAATTTGGCAATACAGGTAGGTGTGGTTTTCCTATAATTACAAATATTCTTCAAATAAATACGCCTGAATCACATACAAAAAAAAATACAATAGCCTTATAAATGAGAAAGAAACCAATACACCTCTCCAAAATAACAGGTTTAGAATGATCTGTGTATAACCAAAATGTCTTGGCATGGTGTTTCCATCTTGAGTGGCAATCAAAGAAAGAAGCAGTACATACTTCCCATTATACACATCTATCCTGTACAGAGTCCATGATAGTTGAACAGCTGGAAAATTCCAATTTGTTGTGTAATGGCAGCTAAGTGTAAAGTATTTGTAAGAACGGACTGTATATTAAGTTCGACTAGTCATCACTATAATTTTAAACCTACATACACCAATCCTACTATTATTTGTACTTAAAAATGAAGTTATTTCATCTGCATTTACAATCTTTTTCCCTTTTCGCTTGAATTTTCATTATAGCTAGTCACTTTCCTAGGGAAATTCAATATGTTGAAGTATTAAAGAGAAGCAAATCCAATTTTAATCCTATGTTTAAAAATGAAAAGCATCTGCTATCACCTAACAAAATATCCCCCATCACCTTTGTAAAGTGAACATTAACCTAAATAGATGTTAAATCGCTCTTTACCCCACCCTCCTCCGCCTTTCTCATCTCTCCCCGCAATGCAGCCTTTTAGACTAGCGCCTCTTCTTTTCTCACACGTGTGCCGGATTGCAATTTAAATGCAAATAACCCTGCACCTCATTATCTAAGTTCGTGCAGACTCAGTAACAGTTGCCTGTGCTGAAGCCTGTGAAATCAAACGGAGGTTCATCTGTATTCTAACACATGGATTACTTAGAGTAATTTCAAAAGAGCAATTCATCACTGCTTTGAAATTAAACACTGGACTTGCAGAGTGCCTAGGTTACGGAGGAATGCCTTTCTTTTACCACATAGGGAAGCCTTTCCACAAAGGCAATGAGATAGGAACTTCTCTTACTGTAGCTGTTCAATTAGTTCCCAACAACACTAGGTAATTGAAATAAGAGACTTCATTTTAATACGAATACAGCTAGTTGAGTGGAAAAGATACACTTATGGTAATGTTAAGCACAATGACAAGACAATCTATATGCATTCCCAATACCACTAACAAGGAAATTATCAACAATGATTTACCAAACAGACATCACTCCAGAAGGCATATTTTTTATTTTTTATTTTTTGCAAAATCATCTTTTAAATATAAGGTTACTTTAAAATAATTCTTTGGTTAAAGTATAATTAAAATAAAAAGTAGAAACTCCTCCAAGCCTTTCACTACAGAGTGAAAAATACCCCCCTCTTTCAGCCATCAGATGGCCATTTAATCAGCCATTCAGATTCTATGAATCTAAATGTAATGGAAAACACTGTAATCTGAACTCCATACTGGGGTGAAGCAATAAGCTCCTAGCTACCAATGCAGTGATGGTGAAGAGAGCCTGGGAAAATGAAACCCCCAGCTTATGCATTAAAATGTGCCAATTACTCTGGTCCATGGAGGAACAGACGCGGTATTTTAAAATCACAGGAAACAAAGTTCTATCTGTGAATAACACTGGGGCATTACCGGATTGATGTGGCACACTTGTAGAAGCAGGAAATGGTTTCAGGCTTTCAATCCCAGATTAAAACCTTTAGTTAATTTCATTTCACCTAGTTTATTTCAAATAACTTTCTACATTAAAACAAAATTCCTCTGTACAAGAAACCATTTGCTTCTTATCTGTCAATTCCTTCCTTGCCCTTCCTTCTCCTCTCCCCATACATCATTTGTTCTAATAAGCATCAGCTTCAGATCAAAAAGAACCAGCTGCAACTTCAGGTTATATATATTAGCCTATACTTTTTGGATGTATATGAAATTGAGCAATATAGTTGTCTGTTTCTTTTATTATACATAGATGCCACATGATTTACAAATAATTTCTCAGTTGCAGTGCAAGTTTAGTTTTTTAAATAGGTAAGTGTGCAAGGGGAACTTAATGTGAATTCAGATCTTTTGGGCCATTTTGACAAGCAATTTGAAATAATGAAATTGAAATGAAAGCAGAGAAATACACTCTTTCTTGTTTTCCACCTGAATTATTTGGAAAATTATTTCAGATCTCTATCTCCTTTTGCTTATATAGACCATTGCCTAAGGCAGTGTCCATATTGGACTAAGAACAATGGATTGTAGCCCAGTCAGACAGATTTATCAGTTCATCATACGACTAAGATAACCTAGAAGATGGAGTGGATAACCTATTCCAGACTCTATTTCATACATTACAGATGCTGCCCAGAACACACTGCTACAGTTTCAAGGTGAGGCGTTCAAGCATTATTCTGAGCACTCAACGCCCATGAAAATTTGTGGTGAATCTGGTAAAGATTATGGATCTGATTAAACAGTGGATTCACTTCATTACAAATACCAGAAGGATGAATGGTAGAGCCATTCCATTAGTTGTCATGTGACTTTTCTTTTAAGACCTTTATTGGGAATATTCCCTCCCAACATTTCATATTAACATATCATCACAGGGTTATTTCCATACCCAGAAGCTGGGTCAGTGTTTGCACAACGCTAGAAGAAACCATGATTTGTTTCTCAAAATGTAAAATACATGACATATTTTTCTAAGTGACCTAAAAAAAATACAACTATGGGCCAGGTGTGGTGGCTCACACCTGTAATCCTAGCACTTTGGGAGACAGAGGCAGGAGGACCGCTTGAGCCCAGGAGTTCAAGACCAGTCTAAGCATTATAGTGAGACCCTGTCTCTAAAAACAAAACAAAACAACTATAATCCTTTTGCTGATGAACATATATAGCCAGCATCCTTTCATGTCCTCTTCTTTCTAGGGGTTATCAAGTTGTAGTTTCAAATGCAAGCATAGATCTATTTTTATATACCTTACGTTTTATGCATCTGAGTTTTGAAACATAGTCAATGTTACTGCAACATGTAAAGATTCATTTTACACTAACTAATGTCTCTTTAAAGGGCTGGCATTTCACTTTGCATACATCTTCTACAGAGTGAACTATACCATAGGAGACCATCATCTGTGGCCATCAACAGTCAGATAGTCACACAATTGAACAGACATTGATAACTGATGATTTGGTTTGATTGTCATTTATTTTTCTTTTAAATAAACTCCCTCTAAATGCAGGAAGTAAGTATAATGAGAAACCACAGAATGTGGCTCTCCAAATTTCCTCAGTAGCCCTACCTATGTATTTTAAATTATCATAGAAAAACAAACAAAACGACAGCACAAGTAGCAGTGCAGCCATGACTGTCATCATTTATATTAGTTCCCTGACTTACTATACATCCCTGGTATAATTGATGCATTTGTGGATGTTCCATTATGGTTGACACGTACTGTAAGTGTACAACAACCTGACCCTTGGTATGGTTTGCAAACATGTCCATATTGCACAGAATGAACTTCTTGCTGCAAATAATATATCTAACATACATCCTTTCAAAATGTAAGATCCTTAACTAGTTAACATAGTCTAGAGTCTAGGGGCAAAGACAAGCAAATATTGATGATTTAGAAATGCAGTAGCACGTTAGGCTACAACATGGTTAATTCCAAGTCACTTCATATTTTGCAAGTTCTTTGCTCCTATGATTGAATACTTCAAACATGTATCTTATCTTTCCTCCTGAGTATCCAAAAGTGCTTTGGAGAGCAAAAGTGCTTTGTCTCCCCATTTCACAGAAGCAAGGGGGGGATAGGGCTGTAGCAAGAAGGGCCAGCTGCTCTAGAGAAAATGTGGCAGTACCAGGGTAAATGTTAGCATCCTTAAGCGGGTGTCTTCAGCCAGCAACACTGGTGTATGGGGGCTAGTGACGGTAGGATTTCATGTGTAACCTAAGAACAACTCTCTTCAGGGCATGTTTTCTAATAATCTTAAAAGGATTCCTCAGCTTGGCTCTACCTAACTGGAAAATGGAGATCCAAAAAAAAAAAAAAAATTCCATCCCCAAGCTGTCCTTTCAATGCTCCCCCAGCTGGTCTGGGCACACTCCTTCCTCTTGCACCCCTTAGAGCGGGCCAGCAGCTCCCTCTGGGAGAAATGAGGCCCCTTAGCTGTGCATACCCGGAGGGAACGAAACATCCTCTTCTGTAGCAGGTGCCCCGATTTAGGAAGACAATTCTCCAAAGCCTTGTGAGCTAGGCAAGAGTCCAGAGAGAACACATTTTTTTTCCTCTGAATCAAGTCTTTCTCTCATTTACACAGTCTCATCTTAAGAACTTTAAGTGTGAAAGGAAATATGCTAAATTATTCTGAGCTGTCCACTTAGAATGTGGTGTGGATTTTCCCACTGTTTTTAAACACACAAAAAGACACACTCCAAAAGGCCTTTCCTTCTCGTTCACTGGTGTGGTTTATTCTTGAAGCAAGGTCTCTCTCCAGTTGAAGCCCCCAGTTGGTCCATGGGTAAGAGGAAGGATTGGTGGATCTGTCAGCTGCCATATTCCAGTTTCTCCTAATTCTTCACAGGAACAAAATCCCAGATATGGGATCTGAAGTAAGAGTCGTAAAGAAAGGGGATATTAGGAGATAGGTTTAATGCTTTAACTTTTACCTAAATACAAAGATATTCATGTGGCCCTAGAGAATTGCAGTCAGAAATGGATAGTGGCTTTGTAGAAATGCATTCCCTTCAAAAATCGATAAATAAAATAAAATGGATAAAACTGGTAGCTTAGAAGAGTATTTACATTGCAAGAGGATTCATCGGAAGGATCCATTAAATGGTGACCTCCCCTAGAGTAATTAAGTCATTGTTCACAGATTGCTGCTTAATTGGGTGGCAGAAAAAGAGGACCAAAATACATAAGGCTACAATGCCAGGAGTTAATTCCCAATTGCAAGTCAGCTTAAAAAGGCAGCTCAAGGCCGGGCACAGTGGCTCACGCCTGTAATCCCAGTACTTTGGGAGGCCGAGGCAGGCGGATCACTTGAGGTCAAGAGTTCGAGACCAGCATGGCCAACATGGCAAACCTCATCTATACTAAAAATACAAAAAATTAGCTGGGCGTGGTGACATGTGCCTGTAATCCCAGCTACGTGGGAGGCTGAATCAGGAGAATCGCTTGAATCCAGGAGGCAGAGGTTAAAGTGAGCCGAGATTACGCCACTGTGCTCTAGCCTGGGTGACAGAGCAAGGCTCTGTCTCAAAAAAAAAAAAAAAAAAAAAGAAAGAAAATAAAAAGGCAGCTCAAACATTTCTGAAATTATACTTGGACCCAATGGAAAATATTTTTCAATTTGAAAAAATTTGTTTCACCCGTTTTTTTTCTCCTTACGAGTCTCTGCAACATTCAAAGCTGAAGCTGTGCTCTCCCTCACTTCAGTTGTCACAGCAATTTTAAAACTTATTTTTGTCTGTGTCCAGAGCTGCATTTACAAACAAGACAAAATTCTCTGTCTTCCAGCACTTACAAATGAGGACAGATGCATAAATAAACTTTTCAAAAATGTGAAAAAAGATTGCAATTGAGTTTGCACCAGGTTCTCTGGCGGCAGAGAAAGGAAGTATGTAATTCGCCTGAAGGGAAGTGTGTGGGAGG
This sequence comes from Gorilla gorilla gorilla, assembly GCF_029281585.2. Taxonomy (NCBI): domain Eukaryota; kingdom Metazoa; phylum Chordata; class Mammalia; order Primates; family Hominidae; genus Gorilla; species Gorilla gorilla. The sequence continues at coordinate 130,732,602 of NC_073233.2, read as the reverse complement.
CAGCTGACCAGAAAACCTCTCCCACAGGCACAGAAAGGAAGACTCCAGATGTGTGGGTCAGCCTCATGGGTTTTCTGTCTTGCTGTCTTGTTCCTGGCTTTGCCTTTTAGCCTCCTCATTTGAAACTGCTGCATGCCTCGGCCTACCTTCAAGGACCTGTGTTTGAGTTAAGCTTTCAGATGCTGTCTTTTGGACTGACCTCTATTGATCCAACCCAAGTTCCCTCAGGGAAATTCAGAGAAAGTCCCTCAGGGAAATCCAGACAATTTGCTTATAATTCCTAGCTGCTTCCTACATTTTAGCTCTTAGAAGCTAGAACTAGCTCTAATACATTGTTTTTCTAACACAAGGCTTAATAAAGTGCCCTGCACAGAGTATCACTCAATACATCTTGGTTGAGTGAAGCAATAAATGAATATTCCCAGCTCAGCATAAACACATGCTTCAAAGAACTTGGTAATCAGCCAGTCACTGTACTGACTTCAAACTACTAGCCATCACGGACCCCGAAGTTCAAGAATGAATTACCTTTCGGACCATTTGTACAAAGTCCTTGGAGTTCTGAGGTGACAGGCCCTGAAGTTGGCAGGTACACGCTTCAAGGGAAGATGCGTGGGCCACAATCAGGATGTTATTTCCTGGGGGAAAATGGCAAGGTATGGGAAGACTGTTTCTATAAAGACATGGAAACTTTGCAAATACTGGGAGCTAACTAAATGCTCTGCAGGGGAGCAAACACACTCAAGAAGACAATTTGCCTAAGCAATATTTTGAAAGTGCTTTGTTATTGATAAGGCAGCTTAATTTTTTTAAAGAAAACATTTTATCTTAAAATAGTTACAGATTTATGGGGCCGGGTGTGGTGGCTCATCCCTGTAATCCCAGTAATTTTGAGAGAACGAGGAGGGAGGACCACTTGAGTTCAGGAGTTTGAGACCAGCCTGAGCAACATAGTGAGACCCTGTCCCTATAGAAAATTTTTAAAAAATTAGCTGGGTGTGGTGGGCTGTGCCTGCAGTCCCAGCTACTTGGGAGGCTGATGTGGGAGGATCACTTGAGCCCAGGAGATTGAGGCTATAGTGAGCCATAATTGCATCACTGCACTCCAGCCTGAGTGACAGGAGCAAGACCCTGTCTCAAAAATAATAATAATAATTATGGATTTATGGGAGGGTTACATACGTATACATACATACCGACAAGGTCCCATGAACCCTTCATCCCATCCCCCTCCAATGGTAACATCTTACATAACTATGGTACAGTATCAAACCCAGGAAATGGACGCTGGTACAATACACACAGCTCATTCAGATTTTAGCAGGTGTGCAAGAAGTCGTTTATGCGTATGTGACGATACAGTTCATGCAATTCTATCATATGTGTAGCTTTGTGCAACACCATGACAATCAAGATACAGGACTGTTGTGTGTCCATAGGGCTGTCTGTGCAACTCCTTCTAATATAGTTTTAAGTGTTCCCACTGTAGAACTATGAGCACTTGAGACTTCCTGGTTGATAGAACATGTTGTGTACCTTTATGGTAGTGAGTGGCTAATCAATGAAAACTGGAAGGTGGGAATCATTCATAATACTGTTGCTCATGGCTGTCCACTGTTTGAATATAAGTATTTTAACTTAAAAAAAGAGATGAAGGGAATGTCCATACTTTTTTTGCAATATGCCTTTTTCACTAAAAAATTGATAGTGAACAGTCTTACATATTAAATATTTGAGCTCAGTGTTTAGAAAATTCAATAGCAAACACACTTGAGCCTTATAGAACACTGCTCTTGGTTGGTGATAGCAGGGAGGGTATATGTGTTTGTGTAGGTGTGCTGTGTGTAGGTGTGCATGCCGCTGCATCAATTATAGGCAAAACAGTGGCATGCTAGAGCTTTTGGAAATTTTAAGAGGGAATCTCTTTCACAGGGTGCAAGAAGAATAGCTATAACGCAGAATTTAAGTTATTAAGAATAGTAACTAAGTCTGGTATAAAACCCTGGAATATCTACCATTTTAGGAACTCAGAGAATATTACAAATTTAATGTAAAAGTTTCTGGAAGAAAATCTGGAAATACATTTCTTTGGTTAGCCAAAGCAAGTTGAAACATCTTGAATAACCTATTAACCATTACAGAGAAATAATCACGTATGTAAAGATGGAGTTCAGAATAATACCACTTACCTTTACTTTTACATTCACTTATTATTTCTTTTGTTACTTGGAAACTTCTACTGATATAGGTATCATAGGATTCTGAAACAACTAATTTGCTGACTGGAATGTGAGGTCTGTAATAGAAAAATGAACAAAGGAAATGAAAACATTTTGATCTTGAGACAAAGGAAGATATCACTCTAAACTGTTATTTCAAGGCCTTTCTAAAGATCCCATAGATCTGTTTGTTTATCCATTTCCCTAGAAACGAGAAAGGTATAGGGAACGGCATTTTTACTATATGAACATGGAGTGGAAATGTACAGAAATAACAGCTATGTGTATGGCGTCACAGCGACCAGGTGAAAAATGAGACATTCAGTGCATGTTTCACTCTCGGGATAACAAATAAGCCACTGATGGATGGTCCTAGTCACATAGCTAATACAAAACAAAGCAGAGATGGAACCCTCAACCTATTTAGATCAGCAGGGATTTCCCAGACCTCTCTTCAAGAGCTGCAAGGATAGGTTTTAAAAGCAGATATTAGGTCCATCTGATTCTTTGCGAGTTTATCAAATTTCACCAGTCTTTTCCTTTAATTCTCTCTTATTTTGAACACAGACCATACACTTGGCACAAGGAGAAGTGCAAAGCATAAAGATGAAGACCACTCAATTTCTGTGTTGGAAAAGTTCTCTGCCTGTGGTTGGGGTGAAGAGGTTATTGATGTAAATGATAATTACTATACAATCTACAAAGGCATGTGATACTGTGTGTCCCTCACCGGCCTGGGGGCCTGGCTGTGTCCCCCACCCAAGTCTCATCTTGAATTTCCACATGTTGCGGGAGGGACTTGGTGGGAGATAATTGAATCATGGGGGCAGGTCTTTCCTGTGCTGTTCTCGTGATAGTGAATAAGTCTCACAAGATCTGATGGTTTTATTTTTTTAATTTTTATTTATTTATTGTTATTTGTTTTTTTGTTGTTGTTGTTGTTTTATTTTTGAGATTGAGTTTCACTCTTGTTGCCCAGGCCGGAGTGCAATGGCTCGATCTCGACTCACTGCAACCTCCGCCTCCTGAGTTCAAGCAATTCTCCTGCCTCAGCCTCCCAAGTAGCTGGGATTAGAGGCATGCGCCACCACGCCCAGCTAATTTTGTATTTTTTTTTAGTACAGACAGGGTTTCACCATGTTGGCCAGGCTGGTCTTGAACTCCTGACTTCAGATGATCCGCCCACCTCCGCCTCCCAAAGTGCTGGGATTACAGGCGTGAGCCACTGCACCCGGCCAATCTGACCGTTTTAAAAAGGGGAGTTCCCTGCACAAGCTCTCTCTTTGCCTGCTGCAATCCATGTTAAGACGTGACTTGCTTCTCCTTGCCTTCTGCCATGATTGTGAGGCTTCCCCAGTCACATGTAACTATAAGTCCAGTTAAACCTCTTTCTTTTGTAAATTGCCCAGTGCCAGGTATGTCTTTGTCAGCAGCGTGAAAACGAACTAACACAGCATGGAAGAGGATGATCAAAGCTAGGCTTCCTGTCCTGGTGCCCCTGCATGTCTTCAAACCCAGTCGCCAATGCCCTTGGGGCCTGCCTCTGCCTGCCTCCACCCCCGCTTAACTATGTAGAGTTTCTATGTTGTTTCTGGTCCACAAGATGTTTATCTTGTTTTCTGGGTACAACTATGTCATTTCAATTTTCTTATTTTGTCAATTTTCATATTTTGTCTTTCACTGCTGGGTGTTTAGTGCCTGGTGGAGGTGTGGTAAGTTCTCAAAATGAATTCACATGGCCTCTTGATCAGAATATACTATTACCACTACTATTAGCACTGAAAATATTTACTGAGGTTCCCATATGTGTCAGGCTCTGTACGAGTGTCCTGCTTGCATTCCTTCGGTCTAATCCTCCCAGCAATGCTTTCATAAATGCTGTTTATGGATGACAAAACAGAAGCTCAGAAAGGCTGCAGCTGACTTCCCTATGCTAACACCGTTAGCAACTCTTAGAATCTGGATTTGAATCTGAGTCTGGAGTCTGGCCTGTGAGCCTATCCTCTACACACAGCTTCTGACAGTGCCCTTGCTAAGCCTGGCCTTCTGTGCACACCGGCTTACTGTCCAGAGAGGAAGATGCCGTTCCACTTGAAGGAAACTTGCCCATATCCTGCATTCTCTCAGCATGCCTGTTTCTCCTAGGAAACAGCCTTCTGAGTCTCACAACACCCTGGGGGATAGGTAGAGACCTGAATCACCACTTGTTGGGGCTGTACCTCATTGTTCTGGAGCAAGCTCTTTTTCCTCTTTTTCTGTCCCCATCCCCACCTCTCACCCAGTTCCATCACCATTTATGTCACCTCATCTCCCAGGCCCAACCCCTCCCCACAGTGACAAAAGGCCACTTTGTATGGCCCAGGGAGTCATTTCAAGGGTAAGACCATGTAATGTGTGAGCTTTATGTAGGTGAAGAGCGGGATATGTGCTGGGATCTGGTTCGTCCTGATCAGTTCTTGCCTATGGCTTCTCCCAGCACCTTAATTAAAGTGGAGCCTGTGAAGGACTCCAGTGTCTGGAGTCCTGATGGGCTTGGCCTGAGTCAAAGCTTCCTCACTCTTGTCAGCAGGTCGCGTCATGCTGCTAGCCACACCTGCAGGCCCTGTACTGTCCTCAGAGTCAGGTGGCCTTCCCCCCCACCCACTCAACCTGGAATACGGTGCTCTGGAAGTCAGGTGGCATCCCCGAAACTGGATCCTCCCCCATATACTCTCTGCTCCCCACCTTGCTGTGGTCCAGGTTGTAAGCACAGGCCTCTGCTTTGAGCCTCATGCCAAAGTTTGATTTGTTTCCCCTCCAACACTCTAGATCCATACCCTCCCCCAGTCCCCTGTCCTCTGAGTCAGGGCTCTGTTCTGAAGCCCCACCCAGCTGGTGTGGATTTTGTTTTTTCTGACTTGCTCCTCTGGCCCAGCTCCTCAAGGCTGGGGTTGTTTTCAACCCCCCAGGCCCTGGGCTGGTGTTGCTGCCTGTGGATGATGCTTCAATATTAGTCACCAGCCTGGTTAGCTTCCCTAACTCGGCTTTCAGTCCCACCTCCCTCCTGTTCTCTTCCTACCCCTGTTGCAAGGTGAGAGGGCTCTTTCAGCAGAGCCTGCCTGATTCACACTACCCCGGCTCTCAGGGCTTCCCCTTCTGCCTGTCACCACGTGTCTTCAATCATCTGGGCACCACTTCCTTGCTTCCAAAGGCTTGTCCATTTGGCATCATTAATTTCATAGGGAATTAAACTCCGGGGCTGTCCCTTTCACATGCTTCAATGTTGGCTTTCTCAACTGATTTTTCAAATTAGAGGCTTCATCTCCTACCCCAACTCCCTCGCCAAACAGAAAATGGTTGAATTGAATTCTGATTTGCTGGAGAGGAAAAGGCAATCTGGAATAAGGACTGTGTCCTGATCCCCAGGCTCCTGGCATTCATCCTTCTGCTCACACTGCTGGTGGGGTGTGTATCTGAGTGTACACTGACAGGCTCAGGTAGGATGATTCTGGAGACCTTTGTAAGGCCACTTGGGAGGCAATGGCAAAACACATCTAGAGGAAATATAAAAGACATAGTTGACCCAAATTGGTCTGGGTGGGGCTGGTGGTAAATGATGAAAGTCACTTAACCAATGTTGGTGGCAACTCCCCCTCTTTCCAGGCCAAAGGGATGCTGGCTGTTGCATGGGGACAACAATTTATTGCTAATTCCCTGCAAAGAACAGAAAAACAGTGGCCAGAGAGGGGATAGAACAAAATGTGAAGTGTATTCATAGGGGATCCTGTTGATTGATCTAATTTTATTTTTGAGGAATGCTAATTCCTTTAAGACAAGCAGCAGCAGCACATTACTAGTTAATGGGGTTATCTGAGGTCTTATCTGCTGAGCAGAAAAAATGAGTATGGAAAAAGAAAATATTCTCTATTACCTTAGCCAGAAATGCACATTGCTTTAATGTGGTTTGGGTAGGTATTTGAAATGAAAGGTCAACAGATATCACATAAGAAAGTTCTGCTTATATTGACCACTTGTTACAAACTCTGCCTTAAGAAATATGAACTTAATTCCCCATTATAATGGTTGTGACTATCTGTTCCTTCTCAAAGAGATTTTTACAAATACCTGAGTAGACTTTTGATAGTTAAGGTAACTATATTATTATTAATTCTTTTTTTTTTTTTTTTTTTTGAGACAGAGTCTCACTCTGTCACCAGGCTGGAGTGCAGTGGCGTGATCTCGGCTCACTGCAACCTCTGCCTCCTGGGTTTAAGCGATTCTCCTGCCTCAGCCTCCTTAGTAGCTGGGACTACAGGCGTGTGCCACCACGCCCAGCTAATTTTTGTATTTTTAGTAGAGACGGGGTTTCACCATGTTGGCCAGGCTGGTCTTGATCTCCTGACCTCACGATCCACCTGCCTCGGCCTCCCAGAGTGCTGGGATTATAGGCGTGAGCCACCGTGCCCAGCCCTATTATTAATTCTTAATTGCGTACATGCAGATTATTCACCTGTAAGCAATCAACAAACACTTTTTAAAATCCCAGCACAGTCGGGTCTAATGGAAGAAGGAAAGGAACAGGAATGAGATGACTGTACAGCAGATTGCATGGTGCTGGACATGTGGAAAATGATGAATAAAGTTTATTATTATTATTGTTATGTGTGGTCACTAAATGTATAAATACCTTTAGGCAAGTTATTTGAACTCTCTCATACATAAAAATGGTTTACCTACATTCTGGGGATATAGCAATAATAAACAAAGATAATACAGAGATTTAAAAATGCTTTGAAAAATTAAACGTAGAAACTGTAAGACAAGACATCATCATCTCCCTTATCGCTCCAATCTTCTCAACTGCATCATCATTAGCTCGTGCTTATTGCTGGAATGCAAAATGGTTTTATTACACTGAAACAGTACACAAGTCAGAAAAATCCAACACGGGGGTGAGTCTGGAGAATCTAATCCACACTAATGCCAAATATGAAAAAAATGCTGGCTTTTCTCCAGTTTTGATTTCTAAAATCATAGCTCGTTTCCCACCACTATGGACAACTGCCTGGAGGTGATGTCCAGCCCTGGCTCCTTCATGAACCTGGCCTAGTGCTAGTGCAGAAAGGACTTCCACACTGGCCTCAGTAAGCAACAGTTTCCGAGGCTTACCTGTAGGTTGTATCAACACTCAGGTTGGCTGCAGCTAACTCTGATGGAGGTATCCATGCAGGTAATGTGCTCCCAGCAACCCATTTTGTCCACTCAAATAAGCCGGGCTCTACACGGATCTTCAAGTGATTTTCTTGTTGTAAACCTTAGGGGTAAAATACAGTGAAGATGAAGGAGGTGCCTGTGTATTCTCAGGCCAAGTTGTTATAAAACTTCTGATAAATCAGCTATTCTCTTTCCTACTGGCTGCTATATATAGCTAAACAGAAATGGAAGCATGTGGATTTGGACAAGGTTTTTAATTTTTGTGCATTACTAATACATGAGTTTAATACTCCTGCCATGCCCCCAGGATGTATGCTGGCTTTAAGTCATATCTGACTTCAGGAAAAAAGCCACAGCTCATTATCCATATAATTTATTCGAGGCTGGGTGCGGTAGCTCACGCCTGTAATCCCAACACTTTGGGAGGCTGAGGAGGGCAGATTACTTGAGTCCAAGAGTTGAGAACAGCCTGGCCAACATGGTAAAACCCCATCTCTACCAAAAATACAAACATTAACAGGGTGTGGAGGCGTGCACTTGTGGTCCCAGCACTCAGGAGGCTGAGGCAGGAGAATCACTTGAACCCAGGAGGCGAAAGTTGTAGTGAGCCAAGATTGTGCAGCTGCACTCCAGCCTTGGTGACAGAGCGAGATTCTATCTCAAAAAAAGAAAATTTATTCAATTCTGTGACTACCATAATTCCTCTTTCTTTCTTTATTATTATTATTATTTTTGATATGGAGTCTTGCTCTGTCACCTAGGCTGAAGTGCAGTGGTACAGTCTCGGCTCACTGCAACCTCCGCCTCCTGGGTTCAAGCAATTCTCCTGCCTCAGCCTCCCAAGTAGCTAGGATTACAGGCGCCTGCCACCATGCCCAGCTCTTTTTTTTTTTTTTTTTTTTGTATTTTTAGTAGAGATGGGGTTTCACCGTGTGAGCCAGGATGGTCTCGATCTCCTGACCTCGTGAACTGCCCGCCTCAGCCTCCCAAAGTGCTGGGATTACAGGCGTGAGCCACTGCACCTGGCCCCCATAATTCCTCTTTCTAAAGCAAATTCCATGATGGCCTTACCAAGAAACTTCAGATAGTCTCTGAGTATCCAACATCGTATTTGAATATCATGTAAATTATTCATTTTCTCTATCAGAAAATCTAATGCTGAACATTTACTAGTAGCAGTGTAGAAGTCCTCTGTTTTACTGTAGTGGAACTGGCTTCCTAGAAATAGTCCCTGCTTAGTTATCTTTATATTGCATGTAGTCCAGTTGTTCTGTGCAAATTTAATACATAAATCCCTTCTGGTAGTGAAGAGGTTTACTTAAGGTTAAAGGATAGAAGACTCAGATGCAGTGTCAAATTCTTTGTTGGCTTGCTTATTTCTGGCTCATTCATTTCTTTGGTAGAAGTAAACAGTCTAATCCTGTTGCTTTTAGTTTTCCTTCCCATGAAATGAGAATGGAGATACCTGTAACTCACGCTTCCACAGATTTTAGGGTGAAAGTTGAGTATCTTGGTAGCAATGGTGCTTTTAAAGTCTTTCTAACTAAGTAAAGAAAAAAATGATGATTAAGATTTGAGGCTCCTAAGAGCACCCTTGCTGCTGTAAACAGGAGGCAAACAACAGATCAAAACAGGAAAGTTATTTGACTATTAAGTGTAAAGAAAGGATCACACTCTGTAAGTTCTAAACATTTTGCAAGCCTAGGATTCATCCAAGAGCACTTTAAATTCTCAAGGAAAACATTAGTATACTTCCTTTTATTTTGCTTAGGCTGCCAGAGTATTTTTTTTTTTTTTTTGAGATGGAGTTTCACTCTTGTTGCCCAGGCTGGAGTGCAATGGCGCAACTCGGCTCACCGCAACCTCCGCCTCCCTGGTTCAAGCAATTCTCCTGCCTCAGCCTCCCGAGCAGCTGAGATTACAGGCATGCACCACTACGCCCGGCTAATTTTGTATTTTTACTAGAGATGGGGTTTCTCCATGTTGAGGCTGGTCTCGAACTCCTGACCTCAGGTGATCTGCCTGCCTCAGCCTCCCAAAGTGCTGGGATTACAGGCGTGAGCCACCGCGCCCGGCCCAGAGTATGTTTTTGTGACTTGTGCAAAGATCGCCTTCTGAAAGAATCCTTGCTTCATTCCAGATTCAAAGCTTTCAACTGGCAAATGTCCCATGGCTCTAAGATAATTTATGTGTGGGGCTGCCTAGAAACAGAGGGATGGACTACTTGTTTTTGTCAACCTGCAAGTCTTACCTTTCAAGATATTGTGTGCAGTCTGAACGCAGCGAAGGGACGGGGAGCAATAGACATGATCGATAATGGTATTGCTCTCTAATAAGGCTTCACCTGCAAAGAAAACCACAAAAAAATCAGTCTGATGGATTTACTCAGTCTCACCTTGACCTGCAGTGTGAGAGGGGGCCAAGCAGTAAGCTCCTGTAAACCCCTTTCCTAACTGGGGCTCACATAGAGCCAGTAGTTTCAGCCTTTGTTAGTTTCTAACAAAACCCCTCATCGGTGTTCCTATGAGAGCAAGCGACAGAGCCCTTGTTGTCTTGTCTTTTTTTTTTTTTTGAGATGGAGTCTCGCTCTGTCGCCGGGCTGGAGTGCAGTGGTGTGATCTCGGCTCACTGCAATTTCTGCCTCCCGGGTTCAAGCCATTCTCCTGCCTCAGCCTCCCGAGTAGCTGGGAGTACAGGCACGCACCACCACGCCCAGCTAATTTTTGTACTTTTAGTAGAGATGGGGTTTCAACATATTGGCCAGAATGGTCTCGATCTCTTGACCTTGTGATCCGCCTACCTCAGCCTCCCAAAGTGCTGGGATTACAGGCGTGAGCCACCACACCCGGCCCCTTCTTGTCTTTTCTTTCCCTTCCCTCTGGTGCTAACAAGTGGTAAAGACTTTAGCTAGGAGATATTTAGAAACAGGACAATACTTTGGCTTCAAGTTTGTGAAAGAGGATTTATTTTATGAATATTAGGTCTTGTTTTATTTTATTCTGTGCTAACCAAAATCTCAACATGTCATATTTTTAGATACCAGAGATAAATCCCAACACCTCATACTTTAATGCTATCCTCATAAAATCCACTTCTTTAAAAAATTTATTATTATTCTTAATTTAATTTTTAGAGATAGGGTTTTGCTCTGTCAGGCTGGAGTGCAGGGGTGTGATCATACCTCAGTGCAGCCTCGAACTCCAGGTCTCAAGCAATCCTCTTGCCTCAGCCTCTCAAAGTGCTAGATTATAGGTGAGAGCCATCACGCCTGGCCTGGAATCCAGTTATTTTGTCTACTGGATTAAATCCAAACACCTTAATATGGTGGCCAAGGTCTTCCATGAACTTGCCTTTATCCATCTTGCTAGCCTCATCTCTGCCTTGCCTCACAATTTATACTCCAGACACAAGACACTTTGTTTCCCCTGCATTCCTGAGGCTGTTTCTCAAGCCTAAGACTCTTTATGTGGTCCCTCCCACTGAGAATGCCATTTCCTCACTCCTATTCCTTCTTTGCCCGGCTAACTTCTACTTCAGCTCTCAGCTCACCTCTTCACTCTTAGATGTCTTTTTGTGTTCCCATAATATTCTGTGACCATGCATAGCTCTATGTATATCACTATGTCTGGATGCATGCAATCAATACATACACATTAGTGCATAGCTCTATGTATATCATATTGTATGATATTTATCCACACATAAGTTTGTTTCCCTGACTCACACTTGGGTTCCCCTAGTCCAATACCTTGCACAAAGTAAGTGAGCACTAAATATCTGCTAAGTGACTGAACAGAAAATACTATCTCCCCGTGGCAGTAATGGAATGGGCTTGCAAAGAGCTAGGCATCTTCAAAGGATCAGTTGGCCTTTATAAATTCAGCAAGTCCAGGGTCCATCTTCTTCACTCTTGTCCTCTTCCACAGCCATGTTTGGCAGATCCTGCTGTCTTGAACTAGAAGCTGACCTGTCTGCTACATCCAACAGTGAGCACAGTAACCCAAGCCATTACTGGATCACGTGCTCCTCAATAAGGACCACACCTCATTCACTTTGGTCAACCAACCCAGGGCTGAGCACAGTGTCCTAAACTTAATGGTTGTGTAGTAAGTTCCTTTTGAATTGAGGAAACTTGTAGGAAAGTTATAGAAACCCACAGGAAGTGTCTTGCATAGCCATGGTACCAGTGTTTTGAAGGAGGAGGCAAGAAATGCCTGGAGTAGTCACTCCAGGATACTTACCCACTAGTCTTGCTTGCATGCATCCAAACACAGTGATGGGAGCATCTTTCTCGTAATCTCGGAAACCACCACTCCGCTGAGGTAAACTATGAGGCATGTTCAGGTTGGTGCGTATGTAGCGGCCTGAAAAATAAAAAGGTTAGACAGAGGATACATACATTTCTTGTTTACTTGGGACTCCCTTACTGATCCTGACACTCTCCACCCCCATTCCTTCTTGGCCAAAGAGATCACACAGAGCTCTCTGGAGCTGATGGAAAATATCAAGGCTGACATTTTGTTTCATAAAGTGACTTGGAATCCACTTTTCCATTCTACTGACAAAAGTGACATGAGGTAGTTTCTCAGTGAAGGTAATAACCAGGCACTTTAAAGCAGGTGAGATTCCCTGGTTAAGCAAGCCTCTGTATCTTCAAATGCTACTCAAATGAAAATGGAACCGAGCAAGCCAGGGAGATTTAATGGCAGGAACTCTGGCCATAGGATCAGGGCACGTTTCTGCTGCTGACTTTGCCATATGACCTGGGGCAAGACATCTGTCTTCTTTGGTCCGTGGTATCCCAGTTTATAGAATGGGGACAAGAACACTTACTTCTTCTCTAAAGCTCAAGACAATCAGGAGGGGCTTACACATGACAGACATCTTCTATAGTATGCAAAACTATAAATGACTCCATCTAGATAACTGTAGCTTGACTGTGCCCCCTAGAGGCCACTATGGGTATGGCAGTGCTGAGCAGGCCCACCAACAACTCACCTTTGGCATCGAAGCACTGGGACAGCCAGTACTTCCCAAACACAACATCCATCCTCTCACCATGCCGACATACAAAAAGGCATCGTTTCTGGGGGCCGGGCTGGCTGTTGACCCTCAGCGGCTGCAGAGAAAGAAAGGCTATTAGTGAAGACACACATGGCAAAGTGGACATGTCTTGGAGCCAGGTGCCAGGTGAGCAGAGCTCTACTACCAAAGTTCTGCCAAGGTATGACTTGGTGAGGACAGTAAGACTCGTCCTACAGCCCTCATAAGTTATTTGGAGGCTGAAATAAGATAAACTGCATGTGCTTTATAAAATAGGAAGGGTTATGAAAAGGGCATTATTGTTGCTCTGGCTGCTCTTTGTAGGAGTAGCATTTGGCCATTACTAAAATATGATGTCCACTTTAAGTTACAGCTCAGAGGTAAAACTAGCCATTCATGTAGAGAGAGCCATCTAGTGGGACACCTTCCCCCCCAAAAGGGGCAATTCATCAACTTCTTTAGGGAGTGAGGACTTCTGTGATCACAAATGTGTCTACCTCTTCTCTAAAGTGTGTGGACAGACCACATGGTCCTCATGGTCTGCTCCAGTAATGAGACCCTGTTTTCCTATTCTAATCACTATGTAGCCTCTGCTGTCTGACTATATATATGTTGGTGATCCCCAAAATGAGACAACTGCTACCTCTGCGTGATGACATAGGCAAATCTAGTCAAAGGCTTGTCCAAATGACTTTGGCTTCTATAACTGCTGGATGGAAACTTACAGATGTTTCTACATTCCGTCTTTCTGATGCAGTCAGCTTTCCCAGTTTCCTTAGCGCGGGCCAGCACTTCACATTTGCTTCTAGTTGCCCTGACATGGTTAATATGTGGAATGGTGGCATGATCCTTCCCATCTCTTTTCCTATTGTTCCTTAATTTAAATCCTGGGTTCCAGCCACAATGGTTACTCTCTTGATCCTCAACATGCTTGAACTTTCAGCTTGCCTCTATTTGTACTGTTCAACAACGACTCCCTGCCTCCTTCCATCTCCAACCTTCCTTGAAAAAGTTAACACATACTGAGCACTCATTATATGCCAGTTATGGTGCTAAGAGCCTAATTTTACTATTTTCTTTAATCTTTGTAACAACCTACAAAACAGATACAACTATGGGCATTATTCCTACTTTAGAGATAAACTCTCCTCCTATCTCTGTGGAACAATGTTCCTTATGAACCTAGGTTCAAATGCTGGAAGTAACTGTCAGTACTGCTCATCTGACTCTTCCTAGCCTTGAATTTTTGTATATCTTTTATAATTTGGTGTACTTTCTTCCCAAGAGATCATGGAAGCTTTGGAGACAGCAAGGGCAAGGCCTCATACTTAATAAATAGGTTCTCAGTGAATCCTGGTTAGAGTTGGGGGTGTGACCCTAACAATCAGCCTTACCTGCATGGGCTGGCAGATGATAGTAAGAGGAGTCGTCTCCCCGAGCCCCTGGTCCTCATAAGGCCGCCTCTCCAATACTCCATCCCCAAATGTGAGAGAGTTGGACGATGATGTATTTAAGATTGAATAAGAACTGCAGAGGAAGATAAGGAAGGTGTTAACTGCTCTGGCCAGCGGTCATTAGCACTTCCTCCTGGGCTCAACAGGAGTGTGGGAGTTAACTCAAAGCCCTCTGTGGGTAGCACAATGATAGGGGATGCTGAGCAGGAGTGGCCTCATTCCTAAGGGAAAAATACCTTGTTTTATACTGAAGTCTTGCAGTTAATAAATTAGAGGTAGGCCGGGTGTGGTGATCACACCTGCACTTTGGGACGCCGAGGCAGGCGGATCACTTGAGGTCAGGAGTTTGAGACCAGCCTGGCCAATGTGGCGAAACCCCATCTCTACTAAAAATACAAAAAATCAGCTGGGCGTGGTCGTGCGTGCCTGTAGTCCCAGCTACTAGGGAGGCTGAGGTATGAGAATCTCTTGAACCTGGGAGGTGGAGGTTGTAGTGAGCCAAGATCGCACCACTGCACTCCAGCCCGGGCGATACAGCGAAACCCCGTCTCAAAAAGAAATAAGAATAAAAATAAGTAAATAAATAAATTAGAGGTAGATGGATTTCTGCACTGAGGACAGATATATTCATTCCTTTGGGCAGGGATGGATCCTAGTGATTTTGTGCCACGCATGGTTGGCACCAAAGACAAGTTCAAGAATAACAACGTATCAATTATCTGTTTGCAGCTGTTTTTCTGGTTCAAAAGAAATCTACGATCCCTGTTGCCTTTAATATTTCCCATGGTAATTTCTATCTGAAGTGAAGAGTGATAGGGAGGTATTTTCACCATCTCCACCTCTTAGCCAGTGGCTCCTAACAGTCAAGGAAACTTTGTGCCAAAGTCCCCTATTCTACCCTCTTCAGTCTCCAAACCCTATCTCCCCCTCAATCACGCCTCCAACAAGATGATTACAAATAGAATTATTTCAGAGAAGACCATTCTCACCAGATGTTTAGAGCTGTGAGCCAAGAACTGTCATTTCTGAGTGTAACACTATAGCTACAGAAGCCTAAAAGAGGTCTTGCTGAAAGGAAGACAGTCAAAACCTGCCAAGCTTAAATTATTGTCAATAGTTAAGACTTCCACAAAGCTTTATCTAATAAACATTGCAATGTAAATATGGTTGTTAGGCAAATCCAGTGAACATCTTTGGAATCACTGAGCAGAGTCCAGGGGAAACATTTAAATTTTATAGATTTCTTGCTTCTTTACAATTTGGGTAGCCATCCAACCCAGTTTGCTCCATATACTCCTGGCTTGCATCTGTTGACGAGGCAAACTGTCTAGGCTACCACCTGTTCTGGATTATTCACTTTTAACATTTTATTATCAGAATCTTATTTTATTTTAGAGATGGAGTGTTGCTCCTGTCGCCCAGGATGAAGTGCAATGACACGATCTGGGCTCACTGCAACCTCCACCCTGCAGGTTCAAGCGATTTTCCTGCCTCAGCCTCTGGAGTAGCTGGGATTACAGGCGTGCGTCACCACGCCCAGCTAATTTTTGTATTTTTAGTAGAGACGGGGTTTCACCATGTTGGCCAGGCTGGTCTCAAACTCCTGACCTCAAGTGATCTGCCTGCTCGGCCTCCCAAAGTCATGCTGGGATTACAGGCGTGAGCCACTGCACCTGGCCCATAATTTTATTTTTGAAAATACCTTTTTATATTCACCAATATAATACAGCAAACTGGTTGTTAGTAAATTTTTGTTCCTTCACTTTCAGAAGTGGCTCCTTTTTCACTAGAAGTGATAGACTCATTCTATCTACTTATAAACGAAGGTCTCAGAAGTCTCATGCCCTGAAAAACTGATTTTGAACCCTTGTGCATATCAGAATCACCAGGAGACTTAAAAAAAATGCACTCGTGCTGGGGTTCTGCTCCTCACAGATTGTGACTCAGTAGGTCAGGGGTGGGACCCAGGAACCTACAGTTCAACAAAGCAGCATCAGTCCATCTGCATATGTTGCCAAGTGAAACCTGTTACAGTAAAATTTAAGTAACTGTAGCCCAAGGAAATCTTGTGCCGTTCACACAGTATAATAGACCAGCTATTCTACTTTATTTTAAACTAAGACCCTCCCAAACATCACACTGGATTCAAAAAAATCCAGTTTGGCTGGGCACAGCGGCTCACGTCTGTAATTCTAGCACTTTGAGAGGCCGAGGCAGGCAGATCACCTGGGGTCAGGAGTTCAAGACCAGCCTGGCCAACGTGGTGAAACCCCGTCTCTATTAAAAATACAAAAATTAGCTGGGCGTGGTGGCACACACCTGTAGTCCCAGCTACTAGGGAGGCTGGGGCAGGAGAATCACTGGAACCCAGAAGGCAGAGGTTACAGTGAGCTAACATTGCACCACTGTGCTCCAGCCTGGGCAACAGAGTGAGACTCCATCTCAGAAAAAATTAAAAAAAAAAAAAAGAAAAAAAACAAGAAAATCCAGTTTTATTGTCTGACTCATCAAAGCTTCAGGGTGCAAAATGTCTGGCTACCTAGAATCGTTCTTGTACATATCTGTTTGTTTCTTTACTTTATCGCAGCTGTGAAGATACTGATAGGATCCCTTCTCTCCCTCCTTCGTCTCCCATGGCAAGACGAATGCCAGCCTCTTTCCCTTCTTAACTGTCATCATAATCAAAGGACCTGACTCACTCTGAGACAGCGTGGAGCTGCCAGTTCCAGTAAGAAAACAGTCAGATGCTTCTTGCTCAGAACAGTGGAGGGAGGAAGCCGGGCCTGACATCCAGAACATCTCAAGCATCGGGAGAGCTGGCTTCTCCCTGCAACACGCCAGGCCTGTGCTAAGCCCAAGCGGCCAGGCAGCTCACCCAGCTTCAGAGAACACAAGGGGGCTTCATCAACTTGTCTTGGTTCATAACTCAGAACCAAGTAAGACACTCCAGTTAGTGTGGAGAGAACGTATTTCCTTAGGAGGGACTCAGAGAACTGAGAAGCACTTGGCAGGGAGTGTTGTCAAAATCATTGACCCCCAGTCATGACTTGTTGCCTGGATCCCTGGGCAACTCCCACCATGCCAGCCAGGCCATGCTTGACATCCCCCTGGGGCTCTACCTCCTGATGTCTCTCTTGGGTTAGGAGAGAGAGAAGGTCTGTGTCTGTCTTACAAGGAAGCTGGGCTCTGCCTCCTTGAGTCATTTGACCTCTGGGGTTAAATAGGAAAGTGCAGTTCATCTACAGGATTACTTTTATGGAAGACACATTTCCTTTGATGAGCACTAAGTGAGGACTGGCAAACACGAGATAGAAAAAAGAGAATAATCATCATTATGCAAATGGTGATTTTATAGTCACCGCTATACACCAGACTCTGAACCATGTAAAGCTAAGCTCTGTATTGCAGTCTTCCCAACAACCTTATGAGGTAAGTGCAATTATTAGTTCCATTTTCTAGATGAGCAAACAGAGGCTCAGAGAGGTAATGCAACTTTGCCAAGGCCACACAGCTGGTAAGTGGGAGAGTTATTGTTTAAATCCAAGACTATTGGAATCCAGTCTCAAATTCTTAATTACAATAAACTAATGCCTAACTTATTTACCTACTTTGAGCAGGGTTGGCTGTGGAAGCTGTTAGTTTAATTTCAGACATTGTTCTCACAGACATGACATCATTAGTAATCTCTCGAATAAAAGATGACACAAAGACCTCCCTGGGAGGCACTGACCGAAGTCACTCAGGTTCACCTATACGTCGGCCTGAGCTGTAATTTAGCGAAGAGTGGGTTTGGATGGAGTGAACTCTAAGAGATCAGCACTGCTTCTCACATACCTCCACTTTTTTTTTTTTTTTTTTCAGACAAAGTCTTGCTCTGTTGCCCAGGCTGGAGTGCAGTGGCGTGATCTCAGCTCACTGCAACCTCCACCTCCTAGGTTCAAGTGATTCTCCTGCCTCAGCCTCCTGAGTAGCTGGGACTACAGGTGTATGCCACCATGCCCGGCTGATTTTTTTTTTTTTTTTTTTTTTGGTAGAGACGGGGTTTCACCATGTTGGTTTGGCAGGTCTTGAACTCCTGACCTCAAGTGATCCACCCACCCTGGCCTCCCAAAGTGCTGGGATTACAGGCGTGAGCCACCGCACCTGGCCATACACCCACTTTTAAGAAAGAGATCTGATAAAACAGCAACTCCAAGTACTGTAAAATAAAAAATAACAGATCTGAAAACTGTGCTTTGTCAGGCAAATAATGTTTTAGTTCTCAGTTTATTCATGCATATTTTGCTTTACTTGTTGTTGTAGGGATTAAAATGGAGACTTTGGAAACCCAGCTTATATATTTTGATCTTCCAAAGCATTTCTGAAAAAGCAAAATGTTTGGGGAACATGAGACAGCTTTGACCTCTAATTTTGTGCCATCCAATTCTGGAGGCTCATGGGCTGGGCTGAGGTGGGAGCAGAGTGAGAGAGAGGGGGAGGGATTGCTGGGTGGGGTTATTGAGGAAGAAAATATTCTTTCCCATCTTTGGATTTGTGGTTTGTCTGTTTGTGGCTCACTAGGGTAGGGGACCTTTATTTTCTCCTTCCAGGCAAAAGACTTGATGAAATCATCTCTCTCTGCTTCTCCTTTATGGCAATAATAACAATATTAGCCACCAAGCAGCTGGTGCTCAGGGCTTCTGCCTCTCAGCCATGTTGCCACATGACAAAAACAAGTGGGAGAAAAACAAACCAGCATGCAGACCCTGGCTAGATGCCCCAGTGTGCCAGGGAAGCGCTGGCTTTGAGCTGCTCCAACTAGGAAAGAGAAGATGCTTTTTGTTTCTATTTTATCTATTGGGACAAAGTTGGCCACTGAATGTGGTACCAGTATGGAACGGGGGCAAAATAGTAATGAGGGACGGGTGGAAAGTTATTACCCTAAAGAAGACTGGCAGAGGGGAGGGGGGAAATGGACCCCTTTTCAGTCTGGCAGTTGCCTGTTCCCTTAGACACGGTCTTTGTTGTCTAGGCATGCACAGGCTGTGTCTGGGGACTTGCTCAGGGTCACTTAGCAAATCAAGGATACAGTTAGGGCTCCTGCCTCTTGAAAGCCCCTTCTCCATTGGTCTGGATGGCAGGGTAGTAATCTGCCCAGCTGCTTCGGGAAATCAGACCACCCTGACTCGTGACCCAGGATAAGGTGGACAGAAGCCCTAAAGCAGTGAAGACGCAGCACTGGGATGATGCCACTCTTCGGCCAGAAGAGATGGACCCCAAGCCACCTCAGTTTAGTCTCTGATCAGGAACTGAAGCAGACAGCCATGGCAAATGGGGCAGGCAGAGGGAAGCAGAGCAATCCATTTCGCATTTTTCCCATGCCTCAAATCAGCTCCTTTCCTGGAATTCTGGAATCCACAGGGCCTTCTTCCCATGGACTCCATTTACTGCTGCCCTGTGTATCCAGGATCCAGTCTGCCTTAGCAACATTCTTCAAATGGCATAAAGGTCTTTGTGTCTGCTTACCCATGAAATATCCAGGTGCTGCATTCATCAGCCTTGGTAATGTAATTCTCAGGCAGGAGTCCAGAGCAGCCGGTGGTTAAGGACGTGCCATAGATCCAACCCTCGCTGGTGCTCGTCTGCTCCATTGGAGACATGAAGATGAAGTCCCCGGGGACCAGCTCCAGCTCATCGTCATTTTGTGGGGTATAGGGGTAGATGACCTGTAATGTCTGGAAAAGGAAGAGAGGGTGAGTGAGCCCCACGCCTCACCATTCTCCTGAGCGCCTTGAGGGCAGGACTGTGTGTTCTGCATTAATACTGCACACCTCCAGAGGGTGATGTGCCCAGGAGCCCTTGGGGTCTGCAGGCCCTGAGTAGATGTGAATTCCTATCAGAGAGCACTTCTCTCTTCAGGGTATTGCAGGTGTATGCCTGGTGCTAGAAATGGTTCCATACTTTTCTTCAGGCATGTCTAGATTTCCCATTAGGATTCAAGTATCGTTTTTGGAAATTGACCTGAAATCCTGTAGGCTCTCTGGCCAACTGCTGTATAAATGGACATGGACCTAGCTTCCCTTGCTTCATCTGATAGTCACCATGATAGACACCTGAAACCCAGCTCATGGAAAGCCAGTCTTCCATACGGGGGTTACAGAGGAGCCAGGTGGAGTGTCTCTCCTCCAGGAAGGCTCGGGGAATGAAGTACCCCCTTTCTGTGTAACATAGCTCTTTATTTACGAATTATTATTATTATTATTTTGAGATAGAGTTTCACTCTTGTCACCCAGGCTGGAGTGCAATGGCATGATCTCAGCACACTGCAGCCTCCGCCTCCTGGGTTCAAGTGATTCTCTTGCCTCAGCTTCCCTGGTAGCTAGGATTTCAGGCGGCCGCCACCACACCTGGCTAATTTTTGTATTTTTAGTAGAGACAGGGTTTCACCATGTTGGCCAGGCTGGTCTCGAACTCCTGACCTCAGGTGATTCCCCTCTCTCGGCCTCCCAAAGTGCTGAGATTACAGGTGTGAGTCACCACGCCCAGCCAACTTAGCTCTTTAAACCAGACATGGTTCTTGCCTTAAAGGAGCTTTCTTTAAACCTATAGTTTTAACAAAGATCCTGAAAGAAAAATGTCTAGACATCAGTGTCTATGTCAGCATGTAGCCAGCTTTCATCAGACGGAGAAAACGTTCTTACTCTGGGCTCCGAAACAGCCCCCAGGCCAAAAACAGGCCATGCCAGTTGGCTATTTATTCTTTATTTCTTTTTGCCTTGCTTTCCTGGTATGTATTAACTAATCACAGGTATAGGCATGAAGGTACTGTAGCAAACATTTATTTTAGTATTTTTTATTACTAATAGTGGGAGACCTCAATAGTAAGGAAAATATTTCCTATCTTATTTGTTTCACAAGGGACACAAAGACAGAGAAAGCTTTAACAGCTTTTACTCTTTTCTAGGGTCTCAAAGCCATTAGTTGGAGGCTAAATATTCTGGTCTCCACTTGCATATTTCTAACTTTGGCTTCAGGCTTCAGTTTCCTCATCTATAAAATAATACTTAAGCCCATAAAAGTTAAATGAGACAATCTAAGAAAACACCTTAGGACAGAGCCTTGTGCACCGAAGGGGCATAATTATTTCTACAGAACCAGAGCACCTGATCTCCCACGTCACATCCTTCCTTCCAGCCGACCCTGATCCCTGGACTCTGTGCTGGGTAGGCCTGTGAACTAACTGGCTGGTTGATGTCAAGGTGATACACCAGAACATGTTATAAAGAGAGAAAGGAGCCAGTAAAGGTGTGATTCTTTTCAGAGGATGAGAGTGATTGTGCAGAGAGCTCATTTGCACCGCTGCATTTCCGATTTTCCTTTTATGTAGGGCACCTGTTTGTTTCCCTAATTCTGACTCCAGCATCTTTCAGTTCTAGGTCTTCCCTGCTCTGATTGCCTCCTTATTCTTCCTGTCCCTCTGCCTCATACACACTGAAACCACCTCCCCAAACAAGCCAGGAAGGTTTTCTGTGGGATTGTTAAATCAGCTTAAAGGGAAAAACAATTCACGCGAAATCTCATAAACTGCAAAGCTAAATGTGTGACGTCCCATGAAAAGGAACATTCTATTTTCTGGGACAAGTGGAGAAAGTCACCGAGTCACAGGGAAACAAGCCTAAACTTGTGTTCCTTAAATGTTCAAGCACAGCATGGTCTTGGCTAATAATGCCTTTGGCCCAGTAGTGCCTTTCCCTTGAGAAACTCAATGCGATTTCAGAGAAGTCCTCATTTGTTCTATCATGTGGTGGTGGGGGGGGGGGGTGGGGGGGGGTGGGGGGGTATTCATTCTATCTCTAGGTTATCCCCAGGAAAACTGAGGCACAGCTAAGGTTACAGACAAATATGTCCTAGGCATAGGGAAGCTGGACAATAAGTAGCTTCGATTTATTGAATGAACAATAAAAGAATTAAGGCATTGTAGCAAATCTAAAATTATAACTGGGACCCATGTCCCCAATGCCCTTTCTCGCTCACCAAAAGCAGATACAAAACCTCAGCCTAAGTTTGAAAGATGTGAGAACACATGCCTAATTTATATTACATTCTACTTATTCTTTTGTTTTATGTTTGCCATCTACTTGTAAGAACTCTTTTTTTGTGTGTGAGACGGAGTCTCGCTCTGTTGCCCAGGCTGGAGTGCAGTGGCATCACCTTGGCTCACTGCAACCTCTGCCTCCCGGATTCAAGAGATTCTCCTGTCTCAGCCTCCCGAGTAGCTGGGACTACAGGTGTGTACCACCAAACCTGGCTAATTTTTGTATTTTTAGTAGAGACGAAGTTTCACTGTGTTGGCTAGGCTGGTTTTGAACTCTCACCTCAGGCGATCTGCCCGCCTTGGCCTCCCAAAGCGCTGGGATTACAGGCGTGAGCCACGGTGCCTGGTCTGTACTCGTAAGAACTCTTGAATCCAGGACAGGCACCATGGCTCACACCTGTAATTCCAGCACTTTGGGAGGCCAAGGCAGGCGGATCACGAGGTCAGGAGATCGAGACCATCCTGGCTAACACGGTGAAACCCTGTCTCTACTAAAAATACAAAAAATTAGCCAGGCGTGGTGGCAGGTGCCTGTAGTCCCAGCTACTTGGGAGGCTCAGGCAGGAGAACAGTGTGAACCCAGGAGGCGGAAGTTGCAGTGAGCCGAGATTGCACCACTGCACTCCAGCCTGGGCGACAGAGCAAGACTCCGTCTCAAAAAAAAACAAAAAACAAAAAACAAAAACAAAAACAAAAAACCTCTTGAATCCACCTCAGGTATGTTTTTCCTCCTTACTACAATGGGATGGAACTCAGTTTGCTGAGTGAAATGCAGCCACAGCCCTGAGTGAATACAAGAGCCGAACTGTCTTTGGAGCTCTTTTTATTCTCACTCACAATAATAGCTGCAGCAATTTTTCGTTGCTGTTGCACCCACCTTGTGCTGGGTATTACATTAGAGCCTTTCCATACATCTTCTTTATTTAGTCTTCATAACCATCTAGCAAAACATTGTCACCATTTTACAGATGAGAAAACTAAGGACTGGAGATTTATATAAGTTGTCAAAGTGAATTTAACCCTTGCTAAAGTGATGGAGCCAGGATTTGAAGCCAAGTGTGCTAGACTCCAAAATTGATGCTTTTTGGATCACCCTGTCCTTCCTCTGGATTTCTATTGGTTGGTATATTAAACTGGCATGGCCAATGTAATCACTAACATGGAAGAGCCCATGTGAAATCCAAATGGGATTCGCGTGTCCAAATCGAGTGAGAATCTAAATAGCAGAGGGATGAGGCCTTGGAGTTTTCCTAAGCATCACGGTGCCTTGCCAGAGTGTCCTTGCCTAAACCACTCTCCTTCTCTGGACATCTGTTCCCTCACTGGAACAATCAATCAAAACTGCCTCCTGGGGGCATGTTGAAGAAGGCAGGCAAGAAGAGGGTTACATGTGCAGACGGCTTAGGTAGGACCGAAAGACCTCACGGGAGAGGTCCAGTCCAAAGGGGCCGAGGAGAGCTTTATCAGAACGAACGGTAATAAATGAGCTTTTACAAATAAGAGATAAAAGAGGCCAAGTTATTTTTAGAAAATAATTCATGTGGGCGCTTGCTGCCTTTTTCCTTCCATGCCAATTGAGCAGAATATGGGTCAGGCAGAAAAGCAATTACCCTTTGAGTTAACTGGAGGGCAGTGTTGATTAGAGGATATTCCTTGTAAAATTCCACTGCCACCTTCCTTCTCTTAGAAAGGTGACTTCTCAGAGGCCATCTGCACTCAACCCTTGACTTTTTCTTTGCCCTCAGAAGGAGTCCAACCAGCCACACCTCCCTTGTTATCTTCAGGGTTCGTTCTACGTGACTCTAGGAGATGTCAGAATTCTTAAATAAGATCAGGCCCCGTCTGCTCAAGGCATCTTACAGAAACCTGCATCAAATGACTCAAAAGGAGGACATCACGTTCCCGTCAGCAGAGTCAGACAAAACTGCATGCCCCTGACACTCACAGGCGCATGCTTAGCCCTGAACCTCTGACTCATGGGTTGGCTCTTCTACCACTTCCAAAACAATGAGCTTGCCTGCTCCCAGCCCTGGGGTTCTAACTGTTTTTCATGTTTTGTTTGTTAAAGAAGTCTAAAAGAGATATTAAAAGGCTATGTAAACTAACAAAAATACCAGTTCTTTGGCTGTTTGAAAAATTGGGAAACAAATATAAGTGTTGCTTAATAAATGTAGTTAAGTTGGAAGGCACGTTTTTAACAAACGATGAGGTCTTTTGTGGGTGGGTAGAGATACAGTCTTACCATGCTGCCCAGGCTGGTTTGGAACTCCTGGTCTCAAGCAATACTCCTGCCTCGGCCTCCCAAAGTGCTGGGATCATAGGTGACAGCCGCCATGCCTGGCTATGATGTAGTTTTGTTTCAGACAGGTTGCCCTTCTTTATTGGTCAAAATACATGGGCTCTTGCTTCATCTCTAGCCCTAAATTACTAAGACACTAATGTTTTTTGTGTCTCAGCTTCTC
This sequence comes from Gorilla gorilla gorilla, assembly GCF_029281585.2. Lineage (NCBI taxonomy): Eukaryota > Metazoa > Chordata > Mammalia > Primates > Hominidae > Gorilla > Gorilla gorilla. Next base: position 130,708,157 of record NC_073233.2, on the reverse strand, counting down.
CTTCAGGATAGAAAAAGACACTATTGGCCAGGTACTGCGGCTCACGCTTGTAATCCCAGCACTTTGAGACACCGAGGCGCGCAGATCACCTGAGATCGAGAGCAGTCTGGCCAACACAGCGAAACCCCGGCACTACTAAAAATACAAAAAATTAGCCCAGTGTGGTGGCGGGTGCCTGTAATCCCAGCTACTAGGGAGGCTGAGGCAGGAGAATCGCTTGAACCCCAGGGGCAGGGGTTGCAGTGAGCCAAGATCGTGCCATTGCACTCCAGCCTGGGCAACAAGGAGTGAAACTCCATTTAAAAAAAAAAAAAAGGCAATATTATGCTTCCAAGATGTCACATACTTGTCTAGAAGGCAATGTTGATTCCCTCAAAGGAAGGGTGCTAGGGGTGTACCAATCTTTCTTCTTGTGATGGAATTCAGTTTTCTCACTCAGGCCTCCCACTGGGATGTGCACAAACTCTCACAAGAGGTGGCTTGAGTTTTCTTTTCATGTGTGTCTGTTCTCAAAGCTCCTTGAGGACAGGACCACATTTAAAAATTCCAGTATGCTCCATGGTACTTTGCATGATACAGATACACAGCAAATATCTGTTGATTATGTCTTTGCAAGTTTTTTTGTTTTTTGTTTTGTTTTGTTTGGTATTTATATGTTCTTCAACTCACCTAAGGTCAAAATGATGTCTTCCATTAACACCATAAATTTATATAATATTAAAAATTTTCCAATATATTTTTTATTTATTCTCTCCCATTTCATTTCTTTTTTGCTGGAGTAGGATTGGCATGGGAGACGGAACTAGGGGGATGTTACCCAGATGAATCACTTGTGACCCAGAGAGGAGGGAGGCAAGCTGGAAGCCTCCCTGTGAGGCAAGCAGAGGCTGGACACAATCCTGAGCCAACGGACTCTCTGTTAGGTGCTTGCTCCATTTTTCCCCTGTAGGTACCCATCTCCCTGCAGCAGCGAGCTGCTGATTCTGATTGCAACCCTGCACCTGGTAGCTTCTGGAACCACAGTGAGACATTACCTCATGGTTAGCAAATCGGATATCCCGAGAAAATATGGTAGCCACCCAGTCACACCCTAGCTTGACGTCAATGTTCTGGGCCAGTTTCTCTAGGGTGGGTAGGTGGCTGGCTTGGAAGTGGTAAGCCAGGGTCACATGTAGCTGCTTCTTATGAGGTTCCACATGCACTTCTGGAAAAAGGAAGAAAAAGGTCAGTAATTAAAAGGTGGTGATGATAGCAATGGTGAAGACTTAAGGAAAGGCATAGAAAGGTACCCTGAGAAATTCTGCTTCCCACATAACAAAGAAGACAAAAGACGTTTCTCTCCTTCAAGGCAGTAGAATAAGGGGGTAAGGGGATGGCAAGAAATTCCGAATCGAGCCACTGTTCAAGAGATAGCCACCATATGGCTTTCCTCTAGGAGCTGCGGGTCAGCTGAGGGCAGTCCTTTTAGTTAAGTCCTTCTCACAACATTCCAGTTGGGGGTCACCAGCCCCACCTTTCAGAAGAGGGCACTATGACCTACAGTGATGAAATAATTTGTGTAGAAATACAAAGCACGTTTTATAGCTGCATGACTCCCAAGGCTCTATTCCCTTCATTTTGGAATCAGGTCTCTTAGCTTCTGGGTGAGATTGATGGAGAAATGAGGGGAAAAGATGGATATTTTCAAAGTTTAATGCAGAGTTTCTCTCAACAGCATTTTGGGTTGAATAATTTTTTTTTTGGGGGGGGGGGCTGTCTTGTGCATTATAGGGTGTTTCGCAGCATCCCTGGCCTCTACCCACAAGATGTCAGCAGCACTCTCCAAGCTGTAACAATTGAAAATGACCTCAGACATTGCCAAATGTACCCTGGGAGGCAAAATCACCCTTAGTTGAGACATACTGGTTTAAAGTATACAGACTGTTATTCTAAGATATCCCAAGAGACAAAACAAAACAACCCTACCTACAGGAGGGAATGGCTTTTTTTTTTCTCACTCTGGTACTTTTTTTTTTTTTTGAGACAGGGTCTTGCTCTGTTGCCCAGGCTAGAGTTAAGCGGCATGATCATAGCTCACTGCAGCCTCCACCTCCTGGGCTCAAGTGATGCTCCCACCTCAGCTTCCTGAGTAGCTGGGACTACAGGTGTGAACCACCATGCCTGGCCTCTTTTGTATTTACAATGAGGGAGAATCATCTACTGTACAAACTAGAATAATGAAGAAGTTGCAACTAGAAGAAATTAGGGAATTTGAGAATTTAAGGAGCTTGGTCAAGTCACACAGAGAATTAGTGGCCCAAGATAGAACTAGAAATTGAGCATTTCGGTTTTAAGTACTTTTTCTTTTATACTGCATTGCCTTTCTTTGGTGTAAGCCCCATGAGACAAGGTTTTTGTCTCTTGCTTACACTGTATCCTTACTCAGCATATCATGCAGGTTTTCAGTACTTGTTAAATGAATAAATGCACATGAATGAATCTCCCTTGACCACTTCAAATGGAGGACGACACTAAATCTACTTGATGATATCTGGGCCTGCCAACAACTGGAGAATACCAAGTTCCAGGGCAAAGACATGGTGGCCGGCTTCCCATGCTGGGTAATGAGGAGCGGGACCAGCTAAGCTGTGCAGGGTCATCCAGTTCTCCACATCCCCACCAGGGGGCCACACAACAGCAGAGAAACGAAGCCGGCCAAGTTCTTCATGACAGCAGGATCTTGGAGAGGAACTGGCTCCGCCCGCGTCCCACGGGGAAAGCTGGGGCTTCGACTGCTGCTCACTCAGTATGCACTCCAAGAATCTGTGCGGCCCTGGCTGAGGCTGGCTTTTCTCATTTGTGAAGGATTTGGGTTTTGCGGCTTTGACATTAGTTTTGGTCCTTGTGGGGATTTAGTGGTTCTGACAATAACTACTGTGGGATGAGAGAAAGCCATTTCCTTGAGATTGAGGGATAAGAGCAGGAAATAATTTGCCTCTCAGTTATGCTCTTTCTCTGAAATATTAAGCTCCTATGAAATGTCAGGCTTCACTGAAGTCAGGACCCGGAGACTAGTCCCGTCGCTGAGGGAGAGGAAGAGGTGGGGGTGGGGGTTGCGAAGTCTAAAGAGGCCCCTCCCCAGGTACAGAGGGGTCTTAAGGTCCTTGTGTTCCTTCCGAGAGCACTGTGATCCTGCAGTGATACTGAGCCCCGATCCCACTCATAGGTCCCAAGCCCTGTGTGGTGCTTTTCTGGTAAAGAGGAATATGGAACAAAAGGCCTGAGATGGTGATGAAAATAGCAGCAGGGAACAATGGCAGGTGAGGGATAGGCCAAAGGCCAAAAGGCTAAGGAGCAAACTGTGCGGCCTTGCTCAGGTCTTCCCCCTCTCTGGCACTCCATAAAATTAGGGGTAGGGGAATTCTACGTCTCCTCCAGCTTTACACTCAGCACTCGGCTTCCACTGTGCATCCTGCACCATCCACTCTGGTCAGGGCAGCCTCCCCACTGTCCTCTGCTCACACCATCTCATGCCTGCCTGCCTGTGCTCCTGCCACCCGCCCGCCTGCAGGCCTTTCCTCCATTGTCCTGATCAACATCATCCCAGGGCAAGTTTCCTTCCTTCCGTGAAGGTAGAACCACCCCTTTCTCTTTTCAGAGCTGATGTTACACAGGGCCTGGCCGGGAGAAACCACTTCTTGTTCTCTTCCTTGTTGCACTCCTCATGTAGGAGAAATCCTCATAGTAGGTGACCAATAAGTACCTGCCAATTGTGATTTCATGCTGGAGTGAGCCAAGAGGCTCTCCCCCCACCAGGTTGTCTGTCTGTTTCCCTGCTGTCATTGAGCTAAGTGAGCTTGTCCACACCTGTAGTCAGACAGGAGAGCTATGCAAACTTCTCCCTCTTTTCACCTCCATCGTGTCTCCTGCCTTGAGCACTTCTTTAAGCTAATTCCTTTGACAGGAAATCTCAGGTGTCCTGAACTAAGAGCTCCCATGAGAAGAGCAGGAGACATTTGGAAGGGGTTACATTTTTAGACAGACTCTTGGGGCTTGGGGTCCTATCTAATGGTTTTCAGCAAGTTGAAGGGTATTGAATTGGCTCAGTGGATTTTATTGTGATATAATACGAAGTGCTTCCACTCTTCTCTCTATCCTCTGCTACCCACTGAGAAAAGATCTGGATTGTCATGGAGTGAACAGAGACCCAGATAAACACCTACATGGGTGGGAGCTTGGGAGGGAGAAAGGATGTTTCTTTAATTCTGAATTAGGAGGAGATGGTGGTGCTACAAAGAAATACATTTCTAGTTCAGTATGGAAGTCATTTGTGAAACTTCAACTTGGGTGTTAGGGAATAAGCCTTAGACGGTCTCTCCAGGTCAGCAGAAGAGGAGTTGAACGTTTTTACAAGGGAGCAAGACGTGGGGTGCTGCAGGAAAAGGCTGTTTTTTTGTCACACGTCCATTCCTGCAGGGTCCTCCATCTCCTGACCCCATCCTGCTCCTCTACCACTATTTCCTATCCTTTTTCCTTTCCAACTCTTTGATTGACAGGGCCCAGGGCTGGCCTGGCAGCTGTTTGCTCACCGGTTTTGGATGCGGCCTCTGCAGCAAAGTCAGCAGCAAACTTCTTGAGGACCTCCGCACTGTCTTCCTTTACGAAGAGGCCGATGAAGTTGGACGACGTATAGAGCTCCAGGGGCAGCGGGGCCGAGAACTTACATTTCCAGCGACTGACCGTGGTCTGCAGGGCTTCCCCCAGGGCATCCACCTTGCTGTCCTCGCACTGGCAGGGAAAACAGGCAGTCTTCACTCAGAGACAAGGGGAGATGGAAGTCTGCTGCTACTTAACATTGGCATCCTCTCCCCAGAGACTGGAGGAGGCTGATAATGCAATTACTTAACCACCACCCCTGTCTGTGGGGAGAGAGGAACTGCAGACTTCCAATTATTCAGACACAGATTACCCAACTGGTGGATTAATGTGGGGAACACATGACCTTTTCCCTCCTTTCCTTGCTGTGAAGTGGCCCCCGTGGACCCAGCCAAAATGCTGCAGAACTGGTTGAGCGGAAAGCAAGAAAGGGGAGCGAGATTGGGGAGATACTGGTCAAAGGACATAAAACTTCACTTAGGAGAAATAAGTTCAAGAGACCTATTGTACAGCACAGTGACTATAGTTCATCATAACGTATTGTATGCTTGAAAATTACTAAGAGAGTAGAGTTTAAGTGTTCTCACCACAAAAGCATGATAAGCATGCGAGGTAATGCATGTACAATTAGCTTGATTTAGGCACTCCACAATGCATATATATATTCAACCATCATGTTATACACCATAAATGTATATAATTTTTATCAATTAGAAAAAAATCAGGCTGGGCGCAGTGGCTCATGCCTGTAATCCCAGCACTTTGGGAGGCCGAGGCGGGCAGATCACTTGAGGACTGGAGTTTGAGACCAGCCTGACCAACATAGTGAAACCCCATCTCTACTAAAAATACAAAAATTAGCCAGACATGGTGGCGGACGCCTGTAATCCCAGCTACTTGGAAGGCTGAGGCAGGAGAATCACTTGAACCCGGGAAGCAGAGGTTGCAGTGAGCCAAGATCACGCCACTGCACTCCAGCCTGAGTGACAGAGAGAGACTATATATCAATAAAAAAGAAAAAGAAAAAGAAAAAAAAAATCAAAGTTCTCCTTGCTTGTGAAAAAAAAAAAAAAAATGAAGGAACGTGACAGGAGAGAGTGCAGCATCCCAGGAGAAGCTGCGTGTTTTCTACTATTTTGTATCATCTGTACTTTTCTTTTCCTCTCAGATGATCAGAAGTTGACTCTACATCCACCCTCATGATAGTTGGGAAGAATGAGTCCCAGAGAGCTATGACATCATCCTCCTACCTTCCTGAGAGCATTGGAAAAAAGAATGAACGTCTCTCAAACTCTGAAGGGTTTTGAGAAAGATCTTGGGATGACTAAGAGGAAATGACAGTCACTTTAATTTTCAGAGTGAATGGTAAAAGAGAAGGTGTTAGGAACATATTATTACCTGAGAGAGAGAAAAAGAGAGAGAATATATCTGGGGAAAAAAGCAAAATATTTTTTATAAAAATGTTTTAAAATGCTACCACTTTGGTCTTGAATATATGGAGATAAATCAACTCTTCTCTATTATCACAGAGAGCTAAAGTAGACAAAATGTATTTACATGTGTGATAGTGAGGGGGATTATATTTGGTCAGTAGAGGCCGGGCATGGTGGCTCATGCCTATAATCCCAGCACTTTGGGAGGCTGAGGTGGGCGGATCACTTGAGGTGAAGAGTTCAAGACCAGCCTGGCCAACATGGTGAAACCCCGTCTCTACTAAAAATACAAAAATTAGCCGGGCATGGTGGCATATGCCTGTAATCACAGCCACTTGGGAGGCTGAGGCAGGAGAATCGCTTGAATTGGAGAGATGGAGGTTGCAGTGAGCCGAGATCATGCTGCTGCACTCCAGCCTGTGTGACAGAGTGAGACTCTGTCTCAAAACAACAACAACAACAACAACAACAAAAATTGGTCAGTAGATAAGCTTTCTGACAGCTAGGATTATACACTAGGTAACAATGGCAAGTAAATATCTTTGCATTCTCTAGAAATATATAGCAGGAAAAAAAAACTTGTGGACAGGAAATGGCTTTCCCTGTCTATAAACTGCCTTTTTTGTTCCCTGCTCTTAGTTCCTCCTCTTTGCTTGTCGTAAGAGTGGAGAGGGTAGACAGCAAACAGGTGTGACGCTAGATCAGTGATTCTATTCCAGCAGCCAGACCAGTGTGTCTCTCACAGAGGGTTACAATCTGGTGCTACCCCCATCCTGGGGTGCTCCTGGGCCTCAGCAGATAAAACTAGGAAGCGTTGGGGTGAGGGGCCCATTGTGGACCTCACTGATGCCTTGAAGGTCCCTCCAGCTGTAGGAGCCTGTGACTATTCCTGCTATCTTCCTGCGAGGCCCCCCTTTGCTCCAGGTCCCAAAGGGCCCGCTGGGATCCTAGGAGCCAGGCTTCCCAGGGGCGGGGGCGCTGCCGCTCACCATAAAGAACTGGCAGAGTGTGATGTGGGGGAAGATGTTGTGTGCCTTGTTCTTCCCGCAGATCTGCTTCGACTGCTGCCAAAAGTCGGAAAGCTTCTGTGCTAAGGGGCCGGTGGGACGGAGGTAGAGGACGTACTCCCGGGGCAGGGGGTCATCCAGGAAGGGGTCACCGACATGGGAGAATAACCTGTAAGACAGAAGTAAGCCAACGAGGTGTCACTTGAGAATAATGGGAGGGGAAAAAAGAACTGAGAGACAGATCCACCCTCCATGTGCTCCAAATCCCCGGCACAGTGCGGGGAAGGGTTTTCATTCATGATTTAAAAATCTACTTCTGGAAACTCACACTTCATAACCAACTCTCAGATGCAGCAACTTCTGTCTTCCTTCTTGTCATTTTGCCTCCTCATCGTACAACTCCCTAAAAAAGTCCTAAAACCGCTCTCCAGGAAGCATTCTTGGATCAACTCCAAATCCTTTCCCAATCCACTAGGACCAACCCAGCCTGTCCCTCAGGTCAGCCTGTAATTAAACCCATGTCCCTCCAAAGACAAGGGAAGCTCCAGAGAGGTAACCTTGTAGGACCCACCCTGGGTAGGGATACCCTGGAAGGTCAGTAGGGTACTTTTCTAAATTGACTTGCTCAATATCCATACCCCTAAAATGAATCTTTAAGTGACTGGAGCAGGGACAGATCTTATGAGAGAGGCTCTATCTGGGAATTACGTAGAATTTTCTTTAAACAGCTCCAAGGAGAAACATACCCTGGGGCCAGGGCAGAGGAGGCAATTGACTTGATAAACACACTTGCCACAGTCTTTTGGCTCCTGTCTCTTCTGGAAGGGTCCATTAGAGAAAGTCTGCACCTCCCCACTCATCCACATGCACTTTGAGTTAATTATATGCTATTTTCTCTATTTATTTATCTCATACCAACCAGTCACATGCTGCCTGAACACTTCTTCCTCCCGTGGATGCCAAGGCTTTTTGTCTGAAAGAAGAAATCAAATTTCTATTGTTAATATTTTTAGCCTCCTCTCCCTGCAGTGGCAAGAGCTGAGTGTGAAGGAGGCGACATCAAAGCCTGTGTTCCACTCAATCCTCTGTGGTGGGGAGTAGACACCTGCAGCAGGTTTTCCCCCAAGGGTCATATCGAGACATATGGAAGTTAGGACTTGTAATTAATTTCCATGTGATTAGCATCAGATTTGCATGCAGTCTGACAGCCCAGGCAGTCTATTTTCAGCAGTTTCCACATTAGAGTTTTATTTTTGCTTCTCTAAAGGTTGTCATGTCTTGGTTTTTCCTCCTTCCTCTTCACCCACTCATTCTTAGTGACCCAGATCCCTGACAGAGCAGATTCTTGTTTTCAGCCCCTTTGGCAGAAAGTATTAGAAGTGGTGCTGATGGTTTTCTTTTTTTTCTTCTTTTTTTTTTTTTGAGACAGAGTCTTACTCTGTCACCCAGGCTGGAGTGCAGTGATATGATGATCGTGGCTCACTGCAGCCTCAACCTCCTGCACTCAAGCAATCCTCCCGCCTAAGCCTCCCAAGTAGCTGGGACTACAGGTGCATGCCACCATATTTGGCTAATTTTTTATTTTTGTAGAGACAGGATATCATTATGTTGCCCAGGCTGGTACTAATTATTATTAAGACATAGGGCTAAAAGCTCACAAGGACAAATGGTTTGGATCAATTCATTGCCTCCCTCTACCCACTTCCAACCACCACCAGGCTGGATCCATCATCTCCAAGTATTTTACAGACATCTTTGAGGATGAGTATCACTGGATTAAAGGGAATGGCCAGAGCAGTGCAGCTATCATTCTCGCTTCTGGAGAAACAACTCAAAGCATGACTAACTGTAGCTAAGTATCCATAGGCTGGTTATAGCAGTGAAGCCCTGTGTACAAACTTAAAAGTGGAGCTCTTCTTAAATTATACACAGGTCTCCAAGAGCCAGATAGTTCTGGATTTGTATCTAGCCTTGCTATTCATCCATCCTTTCATTCATTCATGCATTCATGCTTACATTTATTCAGCAAACATCTACTGAATCTCAACTATTTTGTCAGCACTGTGCTAGGCTCTAGGAATACAGTAATGAACAAGACTTATGTGATCCCTGCCCTAAAGGAGTTTTCTGTCTAGTAGGCATGTAAATATTAATTATACAGATAACGATTTAATTACATTGATGTTAAGTGCCATGGAGGGAAAGCATAGGGGACATAAGAACATAGGACAGGGAGATCTAACCTGGTCTGAGGGGCTGGGGAAGGCTGCACTAAGGATGGAACATTTCAAGTGAAATCTGAGGGTGTAGACACATCTGGGTGGCGTGGATGGGGCGCGTGGTGGTCGTTGATGTGGAAAACACCTGGTACATCTATTCTATAGTGAGATGTAAAGATTAAATGAGCCAGTGTAGAGAAGGAGCCTGGGACAGTGTCTGACCTATCATAGGTGATCAATAGGTGCTCGCTCTTGTCCCTTCACACTACGTTGATTCAGGATCCTTGGGAGAGAGAAGAGATGAGTGGGAATCCGAGTTACACTGACACTCTGCAAGCATGCTTTCCCCAACTGGCTGCTAAACTCACCCCCTCCTTCCTTGTCCTACCCTTCTATGGAGCGATTAGAATGACCGATGCTGTGAGAATTGCAGGGTTGGATTGGAAGGGACCTCAGAGGTCATCTGTGAACCCAGCTTCTTCATTTGATACAAAGAAAAACTTAGGTGGAAAGAAGTGATGAAATGCGCTTAAAGCAGCCTGGCTGGGGTGATGGCTGAGCAAAGGCCAGCCTCTGTTGTTCTGCTCCACAGAAAGACAAGTTAAAGACTATCCCCTTCCCCTATGAAAGTCTGCGCACAGATACCAAATGATCAGGATGAGGAAGTCTGCACAGCTAATGAGAACAGCATTGTAAAAGGCAAGCCTACTTACAGGTTGATGAAGTTACGGAGAAGCAAGACAGACCCCTCTGCTCCGCTTGGAACAGCTGGTGCAGAAAAGGCTGGAAGCACAGAGACCCACACACGCTCATTCCCACACTTTGACAAGGTGCTCAACTGTTGCTGGGGTGCAGCCTTGTCTGTTTCCTCACGATTTACTAGACAATCAGAGGCCACACATCTCGCTTTTTTTTTTTTCAGTACAGAAGCCGTGTACGCACAAAACAACACAAATCATGACCTTTTAGAGGTTAGAATCTCTGAGGAATTAAAGTCACCAAAAAAGGACCCATTGTTCCAAAAACAACTGGGAAAAGGAAAACGCATTTGTGGCACCAGACAATGTGCTATTTATATAAGGAATTCAATTTCTTTTTTCCTACACCCTTCCCCCAATGAAATATATCCGACTGAAATTTAATTTATTTCTTCCTAGGCACTAGGAGTACCCTCTGGAAGTGAAAGATCTAATTAAGTGATGGCCTCTGTAACTCAAAAGACAAGTTTTGGAAAGAGTTCAAAGAAAAAATTGAAAAAGATAATGAAAGGTTTGGGTGATAAGATGATGATGAAAGGCTAAGGAAATCCAAATTCTTTGTTCTGAAAAGCCGAGATCTGAGAGGTCCCTGGTTTGGTGGAAGGTTATCGTATCTGGTACACATGCTCCGGGGAGGCTTGGCCAAGATAAAATAAGCACAAAGGGCTCAAGTTAGCTACCAAGAGGGACTTTCTGACAGCCATGTACTTTAAAGTTTTTATTTTTATTTTTGAAAGCTTCAAGAAAGCTGTTACCTATCTGAAACAGGGGTGTGCAATTCTCCAGGCAGGAGGCTGCACGAGGAGTAAAATCTCATTTTCCCTAAGGTCATGAGCCATAGACAAACCTTGCTGGCCCTTCACCCACTGCCAGGCTGGCATCAATTTGGGCTAAGTGTGTTCCTACAACTCTGCCCACAGAACAGACTGAACATGGGCACGGCAGAACATGTGTCTCCCTCTCCACTCTGCTGAGGAATGACTGTTGCCATAGAGCACCCACCTCCATGGTCCACCCATGGGGCCAATGCCAAGGGCAAGTGGGGGTATGTGGAGTGGACTCTAAACCCCAGACTGAGTCTGCGCATCTGCTATCCTCAGGGTGACTCAGGACTCGGCAGAGAGTTTACTCAGACACTGTCTGAGACCTCGAGAAGATAAAGGAGGCATATCCCTTTAAACTAAAATGCACCCATTGGATGACAGCAACAAATTACAGCAATCAGTGATTTAAATGGAACCTTCTTGTTTTGAACTGGTGAAATGTGAATTGTTGAAGTTTTGTCATGTGTGAACCTAAATTTGACTTCCGATCCTAGCCCTAACCTTCCTGATTATGTGTAGGGCTCATTTATAGCAGAATATGAAAAAGAAATAGTGTAAAAACTCTCCTGCCTACTAAGGATGGAGAAGAACAGCACAAAGAAAAGAAACACAATGGCTAATTTAAAAAACCCAGGTGAGCAGTGGTCCTTCCCACAGGGGAGGGAACAGCAGTGCCCGCCAATGGCCTTGCAGTGCTCCGGCGGAATTCTTCCTACTTTCTGCCCTCAGCTTGGAGGATTTTTGAATTCAAGGTTGGTCTGGCCCCAGGGTCACAGAGATATCTCTCATGACCTTGAAGGAGGTTTGCAAGGAAAAATCGCTTTCCTGTTAGTCTGCCTGAGACAAAGCAGCTTTCCTTCTTTCTGCCTTCCTTCCCTCCTCTTCCTCCTTCCCTCTCTTTCTTCCTTCCTTCTTTCCCTCCCTCCTCTCCCTTCTTTCTTTTCCTTCTACTCTCTTTTTTCTTCTCCTCCTAAGGAACCCTTATCAGGAAACCAAATGAAAACCAAAAACAAAACCCCTGAATTATCACGGGATGTACAAAGAGGAGGAAAGTATGGTCCCTACCCTCAGAGAGCTCACAGCCTCAGAGAGTCAGATACAAAAGCAGCTTCTTACAATGCAATATGCCAAGGGCCATGACGGAGACATGCAGGGTGCTAAGAGAGCTCACGGTGGGCCCAGCTCCGTAGTGGGGAGTTCCCAAGCCTGAGGTTCTCAAATTGTACACCAAGCTACTGTAGGTCAGAACGCCACAGCAAACTCAAAGAGGTGCCACTGGATATTTTAAATGTTATAAGGGAAACACAGCAATACTCATCATCTGTTGAACACCACATAAGCTTCTAGCTTGAGGTAGTTAGAGTTCACAATATCAGACTGGGCTGCATTCTTGAGGTCCTATCTTGGTGAAGCTGCAGTTTTAGCAACTGTTGTAATAAAAACCAAGTACCCAGTGAAAATCAATGTGGAACAGGCAATGAGAGTGGCAGTGCCCCAACTGATCCTAAGGCTGGGGCAGTTGTGCAGTGCCCCACAGACACACACATCCCATTAGTAAGTAGCTGTGGTTATTTAAGAATAAAAATGTGATTATTCTTTCTGTGTGTGTGTGTGTGTGTGTGTGTGTGTGTGTGTGTTTTGACACAGCTCTCAAGTTGCCAGGACATAAATATTTATTAAGGTGTTTAGATCTAACTACTAAATAAACAGAACTGTTGGTATTTATGTTGGCCCACAGGCTCTATGTAAAAATTATTGGACACTAAGGGGTTGTGGGCTGAGAAAGTTTAGGACTCTTTCCTAAAAGAAATGATGCTTGATCTGGACCTTAAAAGCTAAGTAAGAGGCTGGACACGGTGGCTCACGCCTGTAATCCCAGCACTTTGGGAGGCCAAGATGGGTGGATCACCTGAGGAGAGGAGTTCGAGACCAGCCTGACCAACATGGTGAAACCCCGTGTCTACTAAAAATACAAAAATTAGCTGGGCGTGGTGGCGTGGTGGTGGGTGCCTGTAATCCCAGCTACTTGGGAGGCTGAGGCAGGAGAATCACTTGAACCCGGGAGGCGGAGGATGCAGTGAGCTGAGGTCGTGCCACTGCACTCCACCCTGGGTGACAAGAGCAAAACTCCATCTCAGGAAAAAAAAAAAAAAAAAAAAAGCAAAGTAAGAGCTGACTAGAGAAAAAAAGGAAAGCAGAAGGACATTTGAAGTAGAGAGAATGGCACAAGCAAACAGATGAAAGCAAGAGACAGCACTGCATGTGCAGGAAAATCCAAGCTTGGTAATGCTAGGGCCAAAACTGTAAAGCTGGATGAGGGTAAAGATAAAGGCCTTTGCAGGTACCTGAAAACGTAAGCAGGAGATCACTCGCAAAGGCCTTATGCGCCACTTTAGAGCTTGGACCTGATCTCAAATTAAGCTAGAGAGAGGCATGATCAGATTTGCTTGCACTGAAGGATACATTTCAGAGAGATAAGCTGGATGCTGGGAGGCTAGAAGGCCTTGACAATAGATGGGAAGAACACATTGAGAGGTTGAACTGAAGCAGTGACAATGAGGATATTGGCAATGATGTTTAGATGGTTGACTGAATAAAGCTGAGACTGATCTGGCACTGCAGCTTGAATATTTATGTGGGTGGTGGAGACACCCTCTGAATGAAAATGCAGGAGTAGAAACAAGTTGGGGCTGGGGGTGACAGTGACAGTGAGCTTAGTATTGTTCCAGGCGAATAGTGGGACCAGGTATCATTAAAGAGACACAACCAGTCTTGTTGTTAGCTGCCGTTTTCTTTGGCTTGACTGCACTTTCTTGTCTCTTTGCGTTTGTAATCCAGACACTTCTTTTGGGCCATCTATTGAGCTCCTATTTCCTGTCTAAGGAATACCTTCTGCTCCCAAATCACTCAATGATATGGTCAAAAAAAAAAAAAAAAAAAACACTTAAGACATCCCCGACTCAGAGGGATAGGTTATCCCAGACCAGCAGGTTCTCTAGGGGTGCTCAGCATATGCCTTCAGAAGAGAGTTCCCCTATTTTAGTGCCACTTGATAAAACTCAAATATTTGACACCTGCAGTAAAAAGCAAGAGACAAGATGCAGGCTAACGGAATGAAAAATATATTCCCTCAAAATAGTAAGACTTTGATTCAATTAAGTAGAAAACTAATTGGTTGAGCTTTCCAGTTACTTGGAGCTGTATTGTCCTTGACTTTGCATTGCTGGGGGACTCACACGCGTGGCGGCAGGCACTGCACCTGCTCCATGCATTGGTTCTCTGTGACCAAGGACTTGTTCACTTAGGAAATTGGAAGGCACAGGGTCAAGTATGTAATCCTTCAAGTGGTTGAAATTCCCTATGCAACCAATATTAAATTATATCTTTCCTTCATGTAGCTAAGATGATCTTACATTTGGAAACATTTAATACGAACTACAATATTTTAAAGAATGTTCTCAACCTCCTGGATACCACTTGTTAAATTTTCCATACCTAACAGTTTGAATTCAATTAAAAGATGACCTAATTAATCAGATGCCTCATTCTCCTCCCTCAAAATCAGTTTAAAAGTCAGCAATGAACTGGGGGATGGGTAAACTGAGGTAGAACCCAACTCCTGTTTTCCCTGGTTGAAGAGTCCAGCCACACAGTGGTCATTGTTGCCACAAAGGAAGATAGAGGTATTCTTTTGGGGTATATTTGGAAAACAACACTTTTTCATAAAGTAGTTTTAGGTAGAAATATCACAGCCTTTTGTTGTGCTCTATGAACTGCTGAATCAGTACTGAACATCCTCACAGGATGCTCTGAGGCTGCTCAACAGAGTGCCTGGGGCTGGCGGCCATCTTGAGAACAGAGGGCACACAGGTGACTCTCCATCTATTTGTTTCTCTAGTAGAAGAAAAATGAGGATAAGGGAGTCTATCATAATTGAGGGTCTTTATGTACCAGGCACTTCAGACTTTAAACCTTTATGGCATGGCATTGCTTGACCCCACCAAGTCTCATGTTGAAATTTGATCCCCAGTGTTGGAGGTGGGGCCTGGTGGGAGGCGTTTGGATCATGGAAGTGGATTCCTCATGAATGGCTTGGAGCCAGTCTTCTGGGAGTAAGTTCTCACTCTTCGTTTTCACGGGAGCTGGTTGTTGAAAAGAGCCTGGCAGCTTCTCCCCTCTCTCTCTCCCTTCTTCTCTCCATATGTCTCCTCCCTTTGCCTTCTGTCATGAGTGGAAGCTTCCCGAGGTTCTTGACAGAAGCAGATGCTGGAGTCATGCCTCCCGTATAGTCTGCAGAACTGAGAGCCAAATAAACCTCTTTTCTTTATAGATTACCCAACCTCAGGTATTCCTTTATAGTAATAAAAATGGACTAAGCTACCTCATGACAAACTTATGAAGCTGGTATTGTTAGAAACTTCCATGCACCTGCTGGCTCTGCCCTGAATGGCCAGCAGTAAAGTCATCTCTGGTTGTCCCGTAACAGGGGTTGGTTTTAGACGTTGTGATTGAAAGTCCATAAATCAGTGTACTGAGTAGTTGTCAATCTTGAGAGGGTCAGATGTTTAATTTTGTTTTGTAAATATATGAGTAAATAGGCTGGGCACAGTGGCTCACACCTGTAATCCCAGCACTTTGGGAGGCCAAGGTAGGTGGATCACTGAGATCAGGAGTTTGAGACCAGCCTGGTCAACATGGTGAAACCCTGTCTCTACCAAAAATACAAACATTAGCTGGGCCTGGTGGTGGTTGCCTATAATCCCAGCTACTTGGGAGGCTGAGGCATGAGAATCACTTGAACCAGGGAGGCAGAAGTTGCAGCGAGCCGAGATTGTGCCACTGCACTCCAGCGTGGGCGATAGAGTGAGGCTCAGTCTCAAATATATATATACACACACACACACACACACACACACATACACATATATATATATATTTTTCTTTTTTAATATACTCATATATATATATGAGTAAATACATGATTCAGTACCCAAAACTCCTGACTGCAATATGGTATTTGAAACCTCATGCCATCCAGACAGCCCTCACGGACACAGCATTTTTGCTTCTCCACAGAGCACCCTCTTGACAGGAGAGTCATTGGCCGTGGTGGTGGGAAGGACACTGTCTGTATCTAGTCACCAAATGGAGCCAATCAGGTCTGAGATATCTACTTCTCTGTTCCCTGTACTTTCTCAGTTAAGCAATGTGGCAACAGGACTGAAGGCAGCTTGAGATTTGTGGAGGGAAAAATCTCTCCCAAGAAGGATGCATGAAAATCATCCCAGATAGCAAACTACTCAGGAGGGTTCCCAGGCTAGCAGTCATTTTTATCCTATTACAGATGAGGAAACTGAGGTTTCAGGCCACACGACAGTCATGCAAGTCAACCGCTACAAGTCAGGAGTCATTTATTCAGCACCTGAGGTCCATGTTTAAGGTCCAAATAAACGCAGAGACATCATTAAGACATTGGCCTTGCTCTTGAGGAGTGCACTATGTGAAGGTCCCCAGGTTTGTAACTCGGTTGCTTCTGACTCCAGAGCAACATTCTTGCCCACCCTGCCTGTCTCTACAGTACCTGTCCCATCCGGCTGCTTCTCTTCCTCTGTGAATGCTGCCCAATGAGACCTGACTGCAGTCAAAGCTTTGAAAATCTCCTTCTTAGTCCTCTGTGCTGTGTGGCTTGGGAAAAGCGAGCTTGCCTCTCTGTGGTAAAGTTTTGTCCCTTAGTTAACCGATAGCATTCCCTTGAAATACAAAAAGAGCATAAGGGGCCGGGCGTGGTGGCTCAAGCCTATAATCCCAGCACTTTGGGAGGCCGAGGCAGGTGGATCACGAGGTCAAGAGATCGAGACCATCCTGGCCAACATGGTGAAACCTCGTCTCTACTAAAAAAATACAAAAATTGGCCACGCATGGTGGCACATGCCTGTAGTCCCAGCTACTTGGGAGGCTGAGGGAGGGGAATTGCTTGAACCAGAGAGGCAGAGGTTGCAGTGAGCCAAAAATCATGCCATTGCACTTCAGTCTGGGTGACAGAGAGAGAGACTCCATCTCAAAAACAAAACAAAACAAAACAAAAAGAAACCTTTACTATCAGAGATTACTTTTTTTTTTTTTGAGAGGAGTCTTGCTCTGTCACCAGGCTGGATGCATTCTCACTCACTGCGACCTCCGCTTCCCGGGTTCAAGCAATTCTCCTGCCTCAGCCTCCCGAGTAGCTGGGATTACAGGCATGCGACACTATGCCCAGCTAATTTTTGTATTTTTCGTAGAGACCGGGTTTCACCATGTTGGTCAGGCTGGTCTCGATCTCGTGATCTCGTGATCCGCCCACCTCGGCTTCCCAAAGTGCTGGGATTACAGGCGTGAGCCACTGCGCCCGGCCTAGAGATTACTATTAATAGAAGTCTGGGCTCTTCTACACCCACAGCTGAGTCTCCCCCAGACTCCTGTCAGCAGGACTACTCGGGGGAAGGGGCTGGAGACATGGGTGGGTGGTGGGAGACTAGAAGCACAACTGAGTCCAGAGGTAGGCAAAATATGCCCATGCAAACGCATGCCAGAGCCAAGCAAAGATGTTTGTTACTATATCCTATTTTATTTTATTTATATATTTATTTATTTTTATGTATTTATTTTTGAGACGGAGTCTTGCTCTGTCGCCCAGGCTGGAGTTCAGTGGCACGATCTTGGCTCACTGCCAGCCCCGCCTCCCGGGTTAACACCATTCTCCTGCCTCAGCCTCCTGAGTAGCTGGGACTACAGGCACCTGCCACCACGTCCGGCTAATTTTATTTTTTATTTTTTGGTATTTATTTATTATTATTATTTTTTGAGACGGAGTCTCGCTCGCTCCGTCGCCCAGGCTGGAGTGCAGTGGCGCGATCTCGGCTCACTGCAAGCTCCGCCTCCCGGGTTCACGCCATTCTCCTGCCTCAGCCTCTGGAGTAGCTGGGACTACAGGCGCCCGCTACCTCGCCTGGCTAATTTTTTGTGTAGTTAGTAGAGACGGGGTTTCACCTGTTAGCCAGGATGTTCTCGATCTCCTGACCTCGTGATCCGCCCACCTCAGCCTCCCAAAGTGCTGAGATTACAGGCGTGAGCCACCGCGCCCGGCCACTATATCCTATTTTATATCACTTGTGCTGCTTCTCCTAATTGGCAACTATGTCTATATTCCTGGCAGAATAAGATAGGCAGTTCATGATAGCTCTTGACTCATGGAGGCCTCCATTTCACTTGGAGATGCTTCTCCCTCAACTCATTCCACTGAGAAGGACCCTGGGTATCCACAGCTGCTATCCTGCCCCTCTCCTTTCGCTTCTTCCCTTAGGACAGGCAGCTTTCACAGCCTAGTGAAAGGCCATCACTTTTCTGCAGTGCACCAGCCACGCTGGGTGATTGACACAGGAGACTGCATACCTCAGGTAAGGCCTAACCTGTTACAATTTTAAGCTGAGCAGGAAATGATGTGCAGAGTGGCCACAGGCAATGGCATAGGAGTGAGACTATGTTACATGAAGCTGTGTAAAGGGAGGGTGAAGACACTAAAGCCACAATCATAGCCCAGGAGCAGCCTGGGCACCAGGTCCAGGACTTAAAACATACGTGAGCTCCCAGGCATGAGGCTTCCAAAAGACTTATATGGAGATAAGGGCTAGGCACAAAGCATCCAGTAACCCAATGGGCTGAGAGCCAGAGATCCATCAGGCAGTGGTTGCCAGAGTGGTTAATTAATTATCAATCACTTCTAGTCTGCTAAACTTCTTCCTCCACTGAGGTGGAACTCAACCTCATGAAAAAGTTGCCACTCCTCTTCTAATGTTCCTGCTGTGTCCTGTCATGGAGGGGTGTGAGCAAGCAGCCAGGCCAACTCTTTGTTCCCCTTCACCCTCTAAGTCACTTGGATGAGCTGGAATCCTTGAGTCTCAGGTCGAAGCAAGAGTTCCACTCTCCAGTGTCAAAGCACTGAGCCCAGGGCTCAGTGGGAAGCATCGCAAGTGCCCGTCCTTCCCTGGAAACCCAGTGAGAAGTGGCCAATAAACCTCTCCTTAGGCACAATCATGGAGCTCTACTCCAGACCCTTGGTGCCTTCCAGGCTGGAATGGGGCTTCTTGGCATTAGAGGAAGTTGAGGATATTGAAAATTTCACTGCCTCTCTGTCTTAGGGCCTGTGCCCCTGACATTTACCTTGGCTAAATCAGCAGAGGCTTTCCTTCTTATCTTCCAAAGACAAAAATGAATAAAACCGAACCTAGTCTCTGTGGGTGCAAGTCTAGACATGAAAAAAAAAAAGGGCTTTTATGACTATAAAACAAAAAATCCTGTTAATCTAAAAAGGATAGCTTCCCCCTACATTTTTTTTTTTCTATGCAGCAGAACTGACTTGCTTCTAGGCTTTTGCTAAATACCCATTCCTCTTGGATTCTACCTTTTTTCTTTGGCAAAGGTTCAGTTCCACCCCACACTAAAATCAGCATGCTTTCTTTTTCTCTTCTGTTGGCTTAGGCTGGTTCCAGGAATGGAGTCTACTCCATGTGCAGAGCAGTTGGGTGTGAGGATGGGCAGAATTAGAGCCAGCCTGATTCCAGGCACTCCAGTGACCAGGGATGGAAGATGCTGGTAGAGTAACCAACCTGATTCCCTGAATTCACGTACTACAGCACCTCTCATCTACCACTGTGTGTTAGTTGAGACTTCAGTTTCTGATATGGTCACTCTTTCAGCTACCAGTGGCCAATAAGATCCACGCAATTCAGTCCCACCTTTAATCAACAGAGGTCAAGTAAGTGTTGGGAAGCCTTGGGGGAATAGCTAAGAGCTGCGCAAGCCAAGGAGGGGAAGCAGTGGTATTTCAGCCAAGCCTTCCAGGCTAAAGCAAAATCAGGGACTGGCCACATACAGCTGCTCTAGCAGGTTCTTCCAGGAGCTGGAACATGGGTATGTGTCTTTTTCCCAAAGGAAGTCATTTCTTACTTGGTGCTTTCGTTTTTTTCATTTTCAAAAAGGAGGTGATTACAAGCCCACAGAGAGATCGAGAAAGATGTGACATCGATAAAGTGTTTTGAGGTCCTCAGAAGCAACCATAAGTGATAGTGATTCCTTGGCTGCAAAGGATCTTAGGACCATCCTGCCCATTTCTCCTTATGGCTAGATAAGACTGTACTTTAGACCATCCATGACTTTTGAAGGATTTTTCCTCTTCTCATGGATATTAAGAATAGGAGATCCAGCAATGTCTCTTGGTTGCCTAATGGCCCTTGCACTCAGAAAGTTTTTCCATGAGTCCAAACTCCTTCCAACGACACTCAAACTTACGCCACCCTTTTCTGTACCCGATAGAGTTGATCACTCTTTCCTACATAATAAGATTATTTATTCTATCACTTTCATACAAGGAAGTCCAGCTACTTTTTATCACCAAGGCCAGTAAAATAGGCTTGCAAAGAGCCAGGACAGTTCAGCTGAACAATCTCATCTCTGAAGTCTTGCCCCCTCTCCCCTAGCCTTCTCCCCATGAGGCTGAGGGAGGGCAGTAGAGAAGCCTGTCAGTAAATATCAACCATAATGGCTCTACCCATTTCCTTCAGAGGAAATGAAACTAATGGAGAAAGATATATTGATCACAAAGACTCAATTTCAGAATCAGTCTCCTGGTGGTGAACCCTTTCAGTTAGGTGGGGTTAATGGCCTCTGCTTTCAGCTGTTGTCCAGTGTGAGAGCTGCACATCCCACAATCAATGGGATAGCAAGCCTGCTGGGGACATTACCACCAAGGCCAGCCAACGGGGAGAAAGAGGCTCTGGGTTTTTTTATAAAGCTAATCAGAGAAAGGGAAAAAAAAATTCCTGAGCTATTTGGGGGCTTAAGTAAGTCTTCAGCTGAAGGCCTCCAACCTGTGGGGGAGGCCTTTCTCTCCTATCAACAAGACTCTGCTTTCCAACCCATAAAGAGGCTGTTAGGCAGCCCTCCTTAGGGGGTGGTTAGCAGGGAAAATGCTGTTTAGGTTTCCCGATGTTTTTATGTGGCAGGGCCCAGCAGCGCATATAGGAGGCCTTGTTTTGTTCTTGCTAAAAAGGGGCTGGAACTCTGGCCTCTGCTGTAGGGAGGCAGCAGTTTGTAATTGGGAAACCAGCCATTAGACCATGGGTGGTGATATAATAAGACACATTTCTCTTTGCCTTTGTTATGTGTCCCTCTAGCATCTAGACAATGCCTTTCTGCTCCCCAAGATCAATGAGTTTTTGCACAGGGGCACAGGAGGGAGCACATTCTTGGGAACAAAACTCTCATTAGCGATGGGACTGTGGACAAGTGAATTATCCTAAAACTCACTTTCCCAATCTCTTAAATGGTGGTAATAACGGCCTTACTGGGTAGAATAATGATTAATATCACATAATGTATTTGAAGAGCTCAGCACAATGTTTGGCATATATTAGGTACTTAACAGAAATAACCTTTGCACATACGCCTGTGCATTATTATCTAATCAATCTTTGCAATTTTCCTGGAATAATGTCTGTAAATTCCATGCTAATAGAAATATTTTGAGACTGGGGACCAGAAGACCCAGATTCTTTCTCTGCTAAAATAATCTACAACCATCTGGTAAGGTCTTAAGGAATGTATGGGATTCAGGGAGAGAGAAAAGCTCCTCAGGTAAGGCGATAACATAAGGAAAGGTGCAGAGGTAGAAACCATCCGGGAACGGGTGATGGTGGCAGGAGTCTACTGAAGAGGACACATGACGCAGATTGTTGGGAGCCAGGCAGGGGAGTTTAGATTTGATCAGGAAGAAAGTGGGGAGTCAATGAGAACTCTCAGCAGGCGTGGAGAAGAAGAAAGCAACATTTCCCACTGTCTGTTGTCTTCTAGGCTGTCAATGGAGGGTGTGCGTTTTTGCTGAGCGGAAGTATCCTAAAAGAAGAGTGATAGCCCTGAGCCGGTGTCCACAGTCAGGCTCTGGGGAGAGGCTGGCCAGGGCTGCCTTCTTCCTCGCAGATCCTCGGATCAAGTCACTAGCGCTATCCCTGAAGCCTTTACTCCCCAGTTGGCAGAGTAGTAACATCACTGCCCACCTGAATATCTCTGGAGGGAGTAAGTTTCAAAAGCTCTCTCAATTGCATGCAGTGAACTATTATTATTTCCTGAGAAACAGGATCAGAAGCCTGTCTTACCCAAGGACAACAGCAAGCCAGGGGCACGGTGATTCCAGAATGAGGTCACTGATGTTATTAGGTCGGTGCAAAAGTAACTGTGGTTTTTGCCATTGAAGGTAATGGTGAAAACCGGCCGGGCGCGGTGGCTCACGCCTGTAATCCCAACACTTTGGGAGGTGGAGGTGGGCGGATCACTTGAGGTCAGGAGTTCGAGACCAGCCTGGCCAACATGGTGAAACTCCATCTCTAATAAAAATACAAAAATTAGCTGGGCGTGGTGGTGCATGCCTGTAGTCCCAGCTACTTGGGAGGCTGAGGCAGGAGAATCGCTTTAACCCGGGAGGCAGAGGTTGCAGTGAGCAGAGATCATGCCACTGTACTCCAGCCTGGCGACAGAGTGAGACCCTGTCTCAAAAAAAAAAAAAAAAAAAAAAAAGGATCTGGGAGAAACAGATGAAAATGAAGAGTGATTTCAGGTTGCAGATGACAACAGAGACTAGCTGTTTTTTCTCCTATTTCCACCCCCTTTTCTCTCTAAACCACTAGAATCAGCTAAAAATACTTAAACTTGGGTAATTTTTAGTCCTTCTGAAATGGTTTCAGCCCAAAGCTACATAGGAGACTCTGGCTAACGGCTTTGGTGGGTCAGAGAAAATGTACACAGACCAGACAGAGCCATTGTCACTCTTCTGTAACTCTTCTTGGTAAGTAATTTGTTAGCAACATTTATTTATGTTTTATTTTTTGGAGTTGGTGTCTCACTCTCACCCAGGCTGAAGTGCATCAGTATAATCACAGCTCACTGCAGCCTCGACCTCCTGGCCTCAAGTGATCCTCCTGTGTCAGCCTCCTGTGTAGCTAGGACTACAGGTGTGTGCCACCATGGCAGGCTATTTTTTTATTTTTATTTTTGGTTGTTGGTAGAGATGGGGGTAAAGAATATGTGAGTAAACACAAAGAAGTCACGGACTTGGATAACTAGGCTGAGGCCTTTCTACCAGGAGGATGGGTTAGTATCATGAGACTCTTCAGAAGACCTTCCAAGGAGAGCGGCGAGATGCCGCTAAAGAGAAAACCTCCTCTCCCACCTCGGCCCTGCCGACTGACACTCTCGTGAAGATTTGAAACTCCTCCAAACCAGACTATAGGTCAGATTCTACCACAGGAAATACTGTCATGGCAAAAACTCCTGCGCAGTCAAACCCACCCTGCTGGTCATTATTTCCAGAGTTATCCAGGGAGACCGAAATCCACGGTAGAGAAACAACTGGATGGTCTTGGGGTTCATGGTATAAAGAGATGACCAGTATAGTAAGGTACGGAATATGGTATGACAAAAAGAGATTTCCAGTTTACACTGCTGCCATCCAGGATTCAACGTAAGGCATCCCATCCTACTTTTTAAACTCTTCATCTCCAAAAACATGTTTAGACTCCTTAGCATGGCATGCTGAGTCCTCCATGGTCTCACATCTGTCTCCTTCTTCAGTTTCACCCTCAAACATTCTGCTCCCTGGTTCTTCTCTCACACTTAAAACCTTTCTCTGGGACTGGGCGCAGTGGCTCACACCTGTAATCCCAGCATTTTGGGAGGCCGAGGTGGGTGGATCACAAGGTCAGGAGTTCAAGACAAGCCTGGCCAACTGGTGAAACCCCGTCTCTACTAAAAATACAAAAAAAAAATAGCCAGGTGCGGTGGTGCATGCCTGTAATTCCAGCTACTTGGGAGGCTGAGGCAGGAGAATTGCTTGAACCCGGGAGGCGGAGGTTGCAGTGAGCCAAGACTGAGCCACTGCACTCCAGCCTGGGTGACAGAGCAAGACTCCATCTCAAAGAACAATAACAAAAAAAAACAACTTTCTCTGTTGGTTCCTTTTCCTGCAAGGCTAACTCCACCCTCAGTTACCTGGCTAGCTCCTGCCTATCCTTTCACACTCACTTGCATTTTATTTCCTCCAGGAAGTGGTCCCTACCTGTCTGGGCACCCTTACCAGCCAGGCGGTTGTATCATAGCACCTTCCAAATTATATTTAAAAGATCTGTCTTTGCAATAGACCATGAGCTACTTGAAGCAGAGACCATTTCTTGTTTTCTTTGCATCTCTAGTAGCTGGCACATAGTAGGTGTTAAAATTTTAAAAATATGAACTTCATGAAGATGTTAAAGGTATATATATATATATATCAGTGTGGCAGACAGACCCTTGGTGACATCTTAGTAATCCTAACTTCTGGTGTTCACTCCTTTGTATAATTCCCTCCCCTCAAGTGTAGGTGAGACCTATGACTTACCTCTATATGGCAAAGGTGATGGAATCACTTGTGCTATTCCATTATGACACACATAAGACACATCTAAGTCAGGTGTCTCCAACCCCTGAGCCACAGATGGTTACTGGTACGTGGCCTGTTAGGAGCCAGGCTGCACAGCAGGCAGGCAGGCGAGTGAGCATTACTGCCTGAGCTCTGCCTCCTATCAGATCAGCGGCAGCGATAGATTCTCACAGGAGCACGAACCCTACTGTGAACTGCACGTGCCAGGGATCTAGGTTGCAGGCTCCTCAGGAGAATCTAATGCCTGATGGTCTGTCATTGTCTCCCATCACCCACAGATGGTCCCAACTAAGTCAGGGGTCTCCAACTAGACTGTCCCACCTAGTTTCAGGAAAACAAGCTCAGGGCTCCCACTCATTCTACATTACGGTGAGTTGGTTGTATCACTATTTTATTATATATTACAATGTAAGAATAATAGAAATAAAGTGCACAATAAATGTAATGCGCTTGAATCATCCCCAAACCATCACACCGCCACCCGGGTCAGTGGAAAAACTGTCTTCCACAAAACCGGTTCCTGGTGCCAAAAAGATCGGGGACCACTGCTCTAAATGACTTGCTTTCCTGCTGGCCAAGGAGAAGCAGCATGTTGCGGACTGCCTATGAAAAGACAGCCACGTGGCAAGGAACTGCAGGCAGCCTCGTTAGGACCTGAGAGTGGCTTGTAGCCAACGTCCAACAAAAAGCTGGGGCCCTCAGTCATATAACCAAAAGGAAATGACGTCTGCCAACAATGTGGGTGAGCTTATAAGTGGATCTTAGTCGAGCTTTCTGGTGAGAACACGGCCTGGCCCACACCTTGACTGCAATCTTAAGACTGAGCAGAGAACCCAGTCAAGCCATGCCTGGGCTCCTGACCTACAGAAACTGGGAAATTGTGTGTTTTAAGCCACTAAAGTTAGAGTGCTGAGTCATAAAAAGTGAAAACACCTAGCTTTTCAGGAAGAGTGAAATAGGAAAGGAAGAGTGAGCATTGGCTGAAATGACCTGGTATGACCAAGCTCAGCACTGAAGGGTAACCTAGGCATTTAATGCAAGAGATGGAAGATCCCAATCCCAGTGGAAATTGCTGATCTGAATTCATTGCATTTCACTCCTGCCATCAGTTAAAACCTGATTTAAGTCCTTCTAGGCTGAGAGTTAAAGCTTGGCAACTTAAGGGAGGGAGTAGAGTGGCGTGGAGTGGCAGTTGCATCTACTTACAATCGCACAGACCTAACCCATCTAATCTCAGTCCCCACATATGTAAATGAAAGGAGATTCACACCAGCTGTTAGGGTTATGTGACATGCTTAGCTCTGAGTTTGGCACAAGGTCGGTGTTCTATGGCCACTGGGTGCCCCCTCCGCCCCCACCACTGACTGCCCTTTCCGGCTGTCCCGACTCTAGGCAGGCTAGGCCTGTCTGGGAAGCTCCTGGAGGGAATCTTTTGGTAAAACAGTTCCTGGCAGATGCTCTGGAGGCTTACTCTGCAGCTGAAATCTCAGGAAATTCTACTCTGCCCGTTCCACCACTGGTAAGCTGCTAAGAAAGGTTACGCTCAGTTTCCTGAAATTATTTACTGCATCCTCCTTTATGGGAGTACTTCACATATTATAAATGGGACTTGACCAAACACGCCAGGAAGTGAGAGGGGTCCAAAACTCTCTAGCCAGCCGTGTGTCTGCTGGCCCAACTACGATACCCCCAAGACCGGCCCCACCCCCGGCCACATCTTCGCCTTCCTTCTGTGCCTCAGTTCCTAGCGCCCAGGGAATCTGGCAATTTGGCACTTGGTAAAGACACCCAAGCCCTTGCCAGACGAAGGGCCCCCAGGAAGCTTCGACTCAAAAGGAGTGGTTGAGTGTTTAAAGAAGGTCTTGTCAGCCTGGTGCGGTGGCTCACGCCTGTAATCCCAACGCTTTGGGAGGCCGAGGCGGGTGGATCATGAGGTCAAGAGATAGAGACCATCAACATGGTGAAACCCCATCTCTACCAAAAATACAAAAATTAGCTGGGTGTGGTGGCACGCGCCTGTGATCCCAGCTACTCAGGAGGTTGAGGCAGGAAAATTGCTTGAACCTGGGAGGCGAAGGTTGCAGTGAGCCGAGATTGCACCACTGCACTTCAGCCTGGCGACAGAGCGAGACTCTGTCTCAAAAAAAAAAAAAAAAAAGAAAAAGAAGGTCTTGTCTTCCCATTGGGCTTCTGAGCACTCAGAACTCTTACCCCTCCTGAGCCCTCCTCCCTCAATGCCTTAGGAGGGAGGAAAACAGGGACTGAAAGGTGATTATTAATTTTATACTATGGATTGAGAATATACAGCCCATTTGTTTAACAGAACACAGCATGAAATATCTAGATTTATCAGGTATATGCTGTCTTCATTTGTGCTTCTATGACAAAGTGCCATAGACTGGGGTGGCTCATGGACAATAGAAATGTATTTCTCACTGTTCTGGAGGCTATCGGACCGAGCTCAGGGTGCCAGCATGACTGAGCTCTGGGGAGGGGCCCCTTCCAGGATGCAGACTGCCAACTTCTTATAGCCTCACACAGTGAAAAGAAGGGGAGAGAGCTCTCTGGGGTTTCTTTCACAAGGGGACTATCCCGTTCATGAGGACTCTACCTCCTGATATCATCACCTTGGAGGTAAGGATTTCAGCATATGAATTTTGGGGGAACACAAATGTTGAGTCCATAATATCTACAGTAACATGCCCAGTACTGCATCGGGGCATCCCTTGGTGTGACAGTAAGTGTATGTGCGTGTAGGCAAAGATACTTAGGTTCTGATTTTAGGATCGAATAATAGTATATATATATTAAGATACGATATTTAGGATACGATGCTCACAGAATTTCAGGTCTTGGAGACTAAGATCACTTACTTCAATCCTCTCACATTACAGATGAGGAACTAAGACCCATGGAGGCAAGTGATTTGATGGGGACAGGAAGCCAGGTCTCCTAACTCCCCAAATTGTGCTCTTGGCACATTACCATGCTGAGTCTCTGTCTTTTTCGCTCAGACTGTGCTTCTTAATTTCCACTGGATCAAGTGCACCCTCTTTGGTCCAGTGTTAATTTGCTGAGAGGCTTGAGGACCCCCTTCATAGGGAGCAGCCTAAGAGATGACCATTCAGCTTGCCTTTGGCTCTGCAGTATGGTCATGGCAGGGGAGATGGGTTGTTCCTGTTCACAGCTTAGCCCTCCTTGCCTGAGGTCTAACTTCCTCCTTTGACTTCCTCCACAGTAGCTGCCCCTAGGGCCTACCACAGCCCTCCACACTGGGGCACCACAGCCTTTGATAGAAGCTAGAACCATCAGTAATGTGAAAGAGGCAGAAATGGCCCCTTCCCTGACATTTAGGAACCAGACACTGGAAATAAATGGGGTGTAGAGGGGATGAGGCAGGAAAAAAAGGCAGTGTAAGAAGGACTGTGTATCTTGCACTGTACTGGGCACATTTGCTCATGTAGCAATATTTTATTTAATCCTCAGGGCAGGACTTGAAGGCAAATTTTAAAGACCAGGAAGCTGAGGCTTAAAGAAAGAGGCAGTATTAAGCTTCAGCTTACAAATGTGCAAGCGTAAGAATCCAGTTACTGGCTCTAATTATCGAGATGTAGTCAGTTTCACATTTCTGGACTACAAAGAGGACTCAATTCAGCTCTAGGTAACTCTCCATGGTTGTCAAGGCCAAAAGCTCTTGAGAATTTTCCTCATAGTTCATTCTTATTGCCACACTCAAATGCTGCCCCTGAATACAGTCAGCCTTGATTCCTGTTAGGCCAACACATGTTAGTGCTTATGCCTAAATCGGGATGGATTCCTTCTGTCCTAATTAATTGACCCTCTTCCATAACCAGCTCATGAACTGCCCAGGAACTCCTGTGTTCAGTGCCTTCCGTGCTAATGGGGAGAGGAACACTGCAATGTTTAGGTACAAAAGACTCCTGTAATTAGCTCTAAGCCCCAGGAAACAGACAATCAAATTAATCAGTGAGTATGGGAAAAAAGCAGATTATAATTAATTACCTATGTTTATACCAGGGTTATCTTTAGCCATAAGTTTTCTTTTTTATCTTAATAGATACCCAACCTTAAAATTATAGGACCTCGGGCCTGAGTCGACAAAGCCTGAGTTGACAAAGCCTAATTTGACTTCTGTCCCCAGTTCAGAGGAGGATCCGAAATGAGTCAATTCTCCCTGCCTTGCTTCCTATTTACTGATATGGCCTCCCTCACTGAGTGGGAGGGAGAGATAAGCAGCTCAGGGCTGAGAGCCACTTTGGTACAACACAGGAGCAGAGAGCATGCCTTTTCCCTGCAGAGCCATTTTCATTCATGGTGGAGGCTTTTTTGAACCTGGCCAGGCAAAGCTCCTCGGTGTCAGACCAGCACTCCATGTGGCCACACCCTCCGGTCCCGGTTGTTCCCTCTGCTTGCCAAAGCGATAACCTGATCCTCGCTTTCCATAAAATAGAAGAAAATGTTCAAGTCTTTTCCACAGAAGGCTATAAGCCAAAAGGCCAACTGCTATGTGTGTTACCGGAACCTTCTGCATGGGCGAGGTGGGAAACCGAGACTCTGAGAGATGGGAGTGGAGCTGCACATCCTTGTGCTCATGTATTAAACTGAACTCCTGGTGACGTGCAATGTGAGAATGACAGTGGGTATTAGCTTTCACTACATACGCTTAAGAGCTCTGGGGCGTCATTGAAACCCACACAGAGATTATTCAGCGTTGAACCATGAAAAGAGAGAACCATGTAGTCTGACTTCTCCATTGCATGGTGGAGGGAACCAAGGCTTAGAGAGAACAATGGCTTCTTTAAGGTCCAGTGACTTGGTGCAGAGCTTACATTTAAGTCCTTGTCAAGTGCCCATTCCACCGCTCCAACGTGAGCCTTCTTTCCACCCCTTTTGACTGACTATCGTGCAGCTCTAGGAGGAGGACCGAGCTGGTGGTACAGTCAGGGGTCTAGTCCTGCTCTGTCACTAGCGGTATGACCTTGGGCAAGTCCTCCAACCTTCCAGGGGTCATGAAAAATGAAAAGGTGCTTACGTGGATCTCAAAGGCCCCTTCCAGCTCTGATAGCCTATGAGTTTCTGTGTGCTGCGGATTCTCTTCTTTTTCTGTCCACCAGAGGGAGGAAGTTGGGCGGTTTCCTTAACCTTAGATCACAATGAGTGGCTGAGGTGTGGGCTGATGATGAAGAGCAGCCTTCAGGGAGTAAGGGGTTCATGGAGAATCCTCAGTGGGAACCAAGGCCAGATGCCAAAGCAGGAATCACACTCACAACACCCAATGCAACATAAAGCAGCCATTTCAAACTCTAGCACCTCCTTCCAGGTGGCAGCCTCAAGCCGAATGCTGTTCATCCCAGCTAGAAGATACCAGACACTCACTATCCAAGCCACTCATGCACAGACTGACCATCCAGATGTCCTCCCAGATGTAACACAGGTTGGGATCCTCCAATTACTATTCTGTGTTCACTAGTAAAGACCCCAAAAGAATGATTCTTCAGGAAAATGAGGTACCAATTTTAGCTCATCAGGAAGACAGTTTCCTTGAGCAGAAGACAGAGAAGCCTGAAACATCCGTCTTCACTTCTGGAGTGGCATTGATAAGCCAGAAAGGCAGGCTCCCTTTTTCCTAGGAAAAGACTCATTTCCCCTGTAATTTGTCTTTGTTAGCAATTGAGGGTAACCTTTGGAGTTCTCCTCACTATTGACTGTAAAACCATTCCATTAGACGTGCAGCGGCCAAAATGCTAACCACTAGCCACATGCTGAATAAAACTGAACATTCAGTTCCACATCACACTGGCCATGTTTCAGGTGCTAGTGGCTACCATGTCAGAGAGTGCAGATATGAAACCTTCCCATCATCACAGAACATTCGGCTGGACATTGCTGCACTAGGAGTTTCACAGGGAACGCACTTGATTTGTCGAATGCATTTATTGAATTCATGGATAGGCAGTTTAGATAGGACAGGGAATACTGTAGTATTCCCTGGTGAAGGCATGTTAATCCTTCAAAATTATGCAGCAGGTTTCTTTTAAGAAACTCAGGGTTGGCTGGGCACGGTGGCTCACGCCTGTAATCCCAGCACTTTGGGAGGCCGAGGCAGGTGGATCATCTGAGGTCAGGAGTTCGAGACCAGCCTGACCAACATGGAGAAATCCCGTCTCTACTGAAAACACAAAATTAGCCGGTGTGGTGGTGCATGCCTGTAATCCCAGCTACTCGGGAGGCTGAGGCAGGAGAATCGCTTGAACCCGGGAGGAGGATGTTGCAGTGAGCTGAGTTCGCCATTTCACTCCAGCCTGGGCGACAATAGTGAAACTCCATCACCAAAAAAAAAAAAAAAAAGAAAAAAGATAAAGAAACTCAGGGATTTTTCTTTTCTTTTTTTGAGATGGAGTCTCACTCCATTGCCCAGGCTGGAGTGCAGTGGCACAATCTCAGCTCACTGCAACCTCTGCCTCCTGGGTTCAAGCCATCCTCCTGCCTGAGCCTCCCGAGTAGCTGGGAGTACAGGCACACGCAACCACACCCATCTAATTTTTGTATTTTTAGTAGAGACGGGGTTTCACCATGTTGACCAGGAGCCAGACTGCTCTTCAACTCCTGACCTTAGGTGATCCACCTGCCTCAGTCTCCCAAAATGCTGGGGTTACAGGCGTGAGCCACAGCACCTGGCCAGAAACTCGGGTTTTTTTTTTTTCTAGTGTTCATACTTGAAGATGGTTTTTGAGCATTCATATGTATTTTCCTAGGCTGAGTGCTACCAGGAATATGAAAAACAACAACAATAAGAGAAGAGGCAGCTGAATGTATTGGGAGGAACAGAGGATTGGGAAAGAAAAGACCCAGGTTCTAGCACGGGTTCCAAACAGAAGGGCAGGTGAGGTCCATCAGCCCCTTTGAGTCTCAGTCTCTTCAGTCGGTAAAATGAGAGTAATAATAATACTATCCTCAAGGGTTGGTTGTTTGTATGAATCACATGAAAATATAACGGAACACACTCTGGAGACTATCAAGAGTTAGATGTCTGTGTTATTGACCTTGCCCTCAAGTCGCTTTCGAGTCCCACTGTCATAATCCTTGAGAATATTTTTGCTGCCTCTTTCAACTGCTCTCCCTGCCTTGGGATCATACTTCATTCCATCATGCATACCTCCAAGAAAATAATTCTGCCAAAATACCACTAGGATCATGTGCCAATGCTGCAAGGACTACAATGGATCCCTACTGCCCGTAAGATCAAGACCAAACTCCTTCTTGTATTTGCTGCTGCATCGTGCCCTGTTTGCTTAGGAAGCTGCTACTTCATTTTGCAGGAGCTTCCTGAGGCGAGAAGCCTTATTCCTGTTACAAGTGTGACCCAGGTCCCACCCATGCCTTTCCTTCTTCTAGCTCTGCAAATTGCACCTGGTCCCTTGAGTTCACTGTCTGTAACTTGCGCCCCCTATAACCCTGTCATTCTTAATGCCCACCTGGCCTCGCACACTATAACATGTTCTCCCATGTGGACTTTTTCTCTGATTGTTTTGTGTGTCTTATCTCCTCAATAGCACTAGACAACACTCAAAGAGAGTGTGCTTAGGCAGTGCTTGGCATCTTAGGGGTACCAAGGGATGGGGAGGGATGGGGACGGATGGTTGACCCTGAAGGCCTGGGGTTAGATGGGGCCAGATTGATAGGGACAGCGAGGGCAAGACAGGAAGAAAATTTGGTTTGAAAAGACAGTTTAGCTTTATATAGGTGGACTATAGTATTCCTTCAATGAAAACCCTGTTTTAGTATAAAAATTTCAAATACCTTTTGTTTATTAAGTTAAAATAATTAATTTTCCCTTTTTTTATACTTTAGGTTTATATAATTCCAGCCCAGCCAAAAGGACATAGAGTTTTAGTTACTTGTGGCTCTTCTTTGGAGAGCTGACTCCTTTTGGTTGTAGCAATTGGTCTCACCCTAGATCAAACCTCCATGACTCATCTAGAGGTTTCTCTCACTGGAGAAGGCTGATGGAGCTAACATGAGCTGCAATGATGGATGTGATGTGGAGCACAGTTTCCTAAAATCAGCATTCTAATGAATAGTGGAGCACTGTGGTCAGCCAGGATTCTCTAGGAAAATAAGCCAGGCTCCCAGTCCACTGCAGAAGGCCTGGGTGTGTGGCTCCAGACTCCATTCCCTTCATAATAAACACCATCTTCCCAGGGGAGAACAGGTTGCAGCCAGGCAGCATTGCCTGTGTGAGGCCTCAGCCAGCACAACAGCTCTGGCTGAGTATAAACAGAGCACCCAATTAAAACACCTAATTATAGGGTAGGCTGGAGCCAGGAGGTGGGCTCTGTTGGTGGCCCTGAAGCCAGCTGCTGGCCAGGCTGCCAGCATCTCCCTGACAAGCCACATCCAATTTCAGACTGCAATGAGCCTCCAATGGACAGATGACGACAGAGTTGGGAGGGCAGAGAAGGAGTGTGACACACCTCACTGCTTCTTTAGCTCCTGGGGCGTGGACCGCATTCTCCCAAGGAGCATTCAGGAGGCTTCTGGGAAGACACTCCTCAGTGCAAGAGAATTGGAATTTCACATTTTAGGGACCCGATTATCTCATCCACAGAGTGAAATAATATCTAATTTTTCCATTATGATAAGATAAATGCTGCCAGGTGTAACTTAAAAAGCTCTTTGTTGTTGGCCAAAGCACTGCAATAAATTATGCACTTTCCCAAAACATGAGAGGCCGGGAAGCGTAAACAACATGGCCCAAAACCCAGGCGCGTGGTACGGTTCTTTCCGCCTACCTGCAGGTGCCCATCCCTCTTGTCAGGCACTGAAATGCTGATGTTCGCTGAACTCTATCTCAACAATCCCACTGTCAGTGTTCAATGCACCTTTCTCAGGGATAATGATAACAAAATGAGTTTCTGTATCCTTCTGTCAAGGATCTCAAGGCATGTTCACATGATTGCCTGTTTCTCCAGCCTTCCTAAGAGGTTGACAAGAGGGGCAAGCATTTGCGTCTTCCTGGTGGAGATGGAGGGGACTCTATGTTCAAGTGACTTGTCCCCAGCTTCTCTATCATGACAGAAGTAGAGCTTGGACTAGGATCTTAAAACACAAGCAATCAGGATCGTCACTCTGAGCTTACTAGCTTAGCCTTCAATGCATTATGAAAAATGGACTCTAGAGATGCAAAATGGCTATTAACCACCATCAGGTGCAAGGCAGGCAGCTTCTGGGTTCTTAACTTCTCCAGATTCACTTCATGAGGATCCTTTGGAAATAATTCTTTTTCCCTTTCTCTTTAGGATGGATGGAATTTGGTTCCTTACCTCATGGAGAGTAAAATAATCAGTCACTTGCCCTTAACACACATAATACTAGTGTGCCAGTAAGCTAAGGTGAAGTTGTTGTAGCTTTGGGGGTTTGGGTCAAAATCACAACAACATTCTGTGGGGGTAACTGAGGGTACATTGTAACTGTGAGTGTCTCCCTCCCGGTTCCACCCAGCCGATGTGTTCTTTAAACTTGTCCCTCCCAACCAGCCTGAGCAATATGCCGGAAGTAAAGAAGAAAGGTGGGGGGCCCTGCAACTGAGCCCTATCTCAACAGTGGGAGGAGGCCAGTGGTGATGAGCTGTTCCCCTAGCCCAGGCAGCATTGGCCTGAGGAACAGGTGTTGCACTCAGAAACTGAGTATGGGGTCACAGGATGTGACTTTGAGCCTTGGCTCTGCTATTTATCAGCAAGATTTGAAGAAAATCTCTTTGGGCATTGGTATCTCATCTATAAAAGTGGTTTAAGAATGATTACCTTGGCCAGGAGCAGTGGCTCACACCTGTAATCCCAGCACTTTGGGAGGCCAAAGCCGGCGTATCATTTGAGGCCAGGAGTTTGAGACCAGCCTGGCCAAGATGGCAAAAACCCATCTCTACTAAAAATATAAAAATTAGCCTGGTGTGGCGACGCATGCCTGTAATCCCAGCTATTTGGGAAGCTGAGGCACGAGAATAGCTTGCGCCCAGAAGGCGGAGGTTGCAGTGAGCCGAGAAAGCGCCACTGCATTGCAGCCTGGGGGACAGACCGAGACTCTGTCTTAAAATAAAATAAATAAAATAAAATAAAAAAGAATGATTACCTCTCAAATAGCGATTACTCTGTTAGAGTTAGAAGACAGTGTGGTGCAGTGGTCAGACCCATGGACTGATGCACAGTCCCGGATTTGAATTATGCTCCATTGTTCACTAGTTGTGAGGCCCTTGGGCAATTCACTAAATAGAGCTAACCCTCAGCTTCTGACAATAGAGAATGGAACAATACAGAGAGGGTTGTTTGGAGGTTTTTACAGACTCAATGCCTGGTGCACCGTTGGCACTCAATAAGCCTTCTTTGTTAATATTACAGATGTAAGATGCAAAGCACAATGCAAATGCAAACAATTGTGATTATTTTCTAGGTTTAAGGCAAGTGTTGCCAATACATGAAGTGCTTTGCATATAGTAAATGCATAATAAGTCTGTGCTAATTATAGCATCCATAGAAGCAGTTTCGCTCTGGAATGCAGCTCAGAGATCAGTATCATTTGCAATAACTACATTCCAGGCTGCCAGCCCCACAAATTAGACACCAACTAAAGACATGCAGTACATGATTCAGCTGTATCTCAGGGGAGGGCTTCTGATGACAGCCAAAGCCACAAGGGATCCGATCTGAGTACTTTCGATGTGTCAGCAGAAGGCTCTTCCTCTCACAGTGATGATGCACATACTGCCATGTGTAGTATGGGGCACACGGTGTGCTGGGACCTCTCCAGGTCCAGGAGAACACACAGCTGTCGTGGACTGTCTTGGCCATGAAAACATTCTCCATGTAGGCGTAGCCAAAGTTGAGGGTTCTGGCAGAGGTGATGGTTCTTTAAAAAATAAAAGTTAATTAAAAAAAAAGAAAGAAAAAACGAGGGCTCTCTTTCCTTCCGTGTACTCACTCTTTGGCTGACATCCAAGGGACTTGTTAAGTGGCAAATCAGTATTAAGCACAAGCGTGTGCAAGAGACCCAGGGACTGTGACACAGTTTGGGGTTGGTAGGCGCTTAGAGTTGGGTGGGCAGCAGGCCTTGCATTTAGCCTCACGTCACTACGACCCTTGGATGGACACTCACAGAGCTCTTGTGTCTTGTTCTGGGTTCACAATCTTCTGCGGACGGGAGGAAATGGAGGTATTCAAAGAATCAAGGAGAAGATGAAAACGTCAAGAAATGCTTTGTGGTAATAAATTGCATAAACGTAAATTATTTAGCCCAACCTAAAGGAAGCTAAACTGAGATTAAATGACATTAACAACAGGCTGTTTTCCATTTCCACTGAGGGAAAAGCAAGTAAGGAAGAGAATTCTCCGAGTGCACAGGGAGCTGGGATGGCGCGTGCCCGTCTATAGGGGCAGCTGGGATGAAACCAGACTGGAGGTATGTTGATCGTTACTGAATCTGGATGAAGATACATGGGGGTTCATTACACTATCCTCTCTGCTTTTGTGAATGTTGATAATTTCCAAAAAGTTAAAACAATGAAAGAAAGGTGGCAGCTGCTACTCAACTCCCACCTACAGCTGAAAGGCAGAATGACGGTCTGAAGTTGTCCACACCGATTTTTTTGGAATGATGGATTTCGTCAGTTTTAAACCACTATGTGAAGTCGCTCCACCTTTTCTTATTTGCCACAATGTGTTTCTTCCAACACAAGGGAGGTATTCTTGCTCTCCTTTTGCAGGATCCTCCTTTTGCAGGATCGGGGGACTGAGTGTGCAGACCTTTGTCCCAGTTAATGATTTCATAGCTGCTGCTACTTACAAGCTTATCATGTGTCACGTGGTGTATGTACTGTGCTCTTTACCTGCATTGTATCATTTAACCCTCACAACAGTCATCTCATTATTATCCCTGTTACACAAATGAGGGAACAGAGGCTTTGAAAGGTTAAATAGCTTACTCAAGGGAATATATGGATCTTAGGTCGCAAAGGCAGGATTTGAAACCAGGCAGTTTGACTAGAGTTCCTCTCCATGCCTGTGCTATGAAGCTTACTTAAACTTTGGCATCCTCCCTTTGTACTTGCCAGATAGAACAGCTCTAATATTTTCATTGCGTCTCTATAAAGAAAGCTTTCAGAAGCTTAAAGACGTTCCCCAGCTTTGACTCTGTCTCCAAATGTACAGGAACCCAAACCACCCAACATCACTCCAGCTGCAGATGCTATTGTTTATAATATGTTATCCCGCTTCTTTCTCACAGCAGTCCCAACGGGGGCTCAGACAAGTCTCATAACTCATAGCTCTCATAACAGAGCCATGGCCCAGCCCACACTCCCCAGGACTCTGGTGTATTTTTCTCCCCTCCTATCTGATGCTGCCTCTAGGTCCTAAGCTCAGCACTGTCCCCACAGGGTGCCTTACATGCACAGTGAGAGAATAACATTTCCCCAAACTCCTTGGCTGGTGTCATCAGGACAATTCCACTCCACTGGTTCTGGGTCTATTAATTCATTCTGTTCTCAGTGCATAAGCTCTTGCTAAGACGATTTTAGGCGTCCTATTGGCTGCTGGTTTCACTCTCCCTTTCATTCTCCAATTTATAGACCACCCTCCAAGACTAGAATAATCTTTCTTAACCATTAATCTAGATCACGTCACTGTCCTGCTTAAAATCCTGCAGAGGCTCCCCATATCCTTGGCCATGCCTGTGCTGGCCCCTGTCAGCCCAGCTGCCTCTCCGGTGGTCACCCCCACCCCGCAGCCTCTGCTTCAGCCAGGAGCCTCGGCAGTTTCCAAAACACACCCTGGTGTTCTCTCTGTTGAACCTTTGCCCACTTTGCTTTTTCTGCTGGGATTGTCCACATTCCCCCTTTTCTGCCTAATGAATTTAAAGGATGACTTTAGGTCAAGATTTCACCATTCAGCGAAATCCTTTCTGAATCACAAATCCCCCCTCACGGCCCCTCCCACACTTTACCTATCCATCACTCCCAGTGGACTGTAAGCTCTTTGGAGATAAGACTCCATATCTGTTTAACTTGGTGCCTTCAAAATTGAGCACACGGTAAATGCCCTGAACTATTCATGAAATAAGTATAGAATGAATAAATCCTCCCGACTTCCCCACCACAGATAGCAGAGCAGCTTTCTTCGGAAGTCTCATAGCACTCTCTACCATTCTTCTATTAGCCCTTCCAGTCTTATCTCTAATTATTTCCTTCTATGTCTATTTTTCCCACTACATTGGAAGCATTCTTCTCCATTAGACTCTGAGATCTTCAAGGGTAGGAGGTAAAGGCCTGAGCACGAAGCCCAGCACATAGTAGGTGTTTAATTTATTGATTGAATGAAGTGACGCTTTCTTGTCAAACTTAATCACCCGGAGGCACCATCTTATACCTCAGATAACTTCCGCGTCAATACAGTGGTTTGAGTTTGTTCACGCTGAAGCAACCTTCCACTTGTCCGCCCACTCATATCTTAGGGGATCCTCCCCTCCTCTACCCTTTTGGCATGGAACCTCCCTACCGAAAGAGCTCTGTGTCACCCATAGACGTGTGAGTTTCAGTCTGAACTTCCTTTTTCAGGTTATTTATAAAAATGTAAAAGCTGCCCTACTCAATGCACTGTTGAAACACTATCCTTTGCATGGTCCCTGGGCCTTAGCTCAGTCCTAGGCTGCCATCTTTGTAGTGTATATCTTTCATGACACAAGGGCGGGCACGGAGCCTTCATCTAACCATCCGTCTGCTCACCCACCCATCCGTTCATCCATCCCACACATGTTGAACACCTAAGAAGGATGAGGTCCCGTGCCAGGCTCTGGGAACTTCAGTGATAGACAAAACAAAGTCTCTGGCCTCAAGGAGCTCAGCTGAGACAGAAAACAAACACAGAGCAAATAATTGTGATACTGTCATATACGTGCTCCCCCAGTCATTTAAAGCATGCAGGTGGGTCACCTAGCGGGAGATGAACTCTGCCCAAGAAGGGACAGGATTTGAGCTAGGCCTTGATACATAAGTGGAATTTTGCTACCCAGACAAGAGTGACGGAACAGCGGGTGCAACGAGGGAAGGGACCCAAGAAGCCACAAGGTGGTCACAGGAGTGAATGAGGGCATGGCAGGGGAGATGAAGCTTATTCATTTATATTTTCTCACTAGGGGAAAATTTTTGTTTTCAAAGCCTGTGGGTCAATAATATCTCTGTAAAGGAAGAAAGGCATATTGATTATGGCCTTGCCTCTTCCAATAGCCAGAAAAAGCCAGAGTCTCTTCTACAAAGCTATGGAAAGAGCTGGAAATGGAATCCATTCTTTCATCCAAGATTTCCAGCACCTGTCACATGTACCTATGTATTCATGGGACTGTGATCATGCCC
Organism: Gorilla gorilla gorilla; assembly: GCF_029281585.2. Lineage (NCBI taxonomy): Eukaryota > Metazoa > Chordata > Mammalia > Primates > Hominidae > Gorilla > Gorilla gorilla. The sequence goes on along the minus strand of NC_073233.2, from coordinate 130,669,361 downwards.
ACCAGTGCTGTACACTCCCTGAGATCAGAGACTTTGTTATGATCTGTGTTGCCACATGGTAAGCACCCCATAAATACTTGCTGAATGAATGCACTGACCCCTGCCAGCTACCAGGAACTAGGTACTGGGAATAGGAAAATGGACTAGACGTGTTGCCTGCCCATCCAGCTAGGAAGGCTGACAGTCTGATCTGTTTGTTACATGATCCAGTTTCTCAGGAAGGCATTTTTGGAGTGGTAAGAAATTATATGTTTTAAAGCTTGAGGGAAAAAAAAGATACAAGCTGAGAGGTGAGTCTTTCAGTGTGGATGGAAGGCCTCAGGCAGCTTCCAGGACATGCTTGCAGATGCCAGTGTTACCCTGCTCCTCGCTCTTGCCACTCAGGCAGACAGGTTCCCTGGGAGGACCACCACTCCTCAACACTCTCTCCCCAGACCCCAGACCAGACTGGTCCCCTGCAAGGAAAGTCCTCTGCCTCAGCTGCCCTTCCCCGGGCTGTGCGGCACACTCACGTGCCCAAGTGCGCACACACACACACACACACACAGAGTCACACATGTGATCACACTCAACACACATTCTCCCCTGGCCACACACATATATAATCACACACGATCACACAGTCACACACATGATCACTCATACGGCACACATGTGATCACTCACACACTGACACAATCACACACAAAACACTCACATCAGGTCACACACACAGTTGCACATGTGATCACACCCACAACACACACTCACAGTGACACACATTTGATCCTACACTTGCATTGTCACACACATGGTCACTCATACAACACATGCACACAAACACCCTCACACACAGTCACACACCCACACAGGCACTCTTAAACAGACATGATCACATGATGACAGTCACAACACGAGCTCAATAGGCACACGTGCTCATGCAACACACACAGTAACACACACATGATCATATACTTATACAGGCACTCACACAGCCACACACCGATACACATGCTCAAATGCACACAACACGTGTCCATGTACTCACTCAACCACTCACAGTCACACGCTCACCCACATGCACAAACGTATGCTCATATAGTCACACCTACACTATCACACTCAAATTCACATTTGCACATACACATTTATGTGCGCACACAGGCTCACACAGCACAAACTCACACAGAACCTCACACACCCAGACACACACACAGCCTGAGCCATTCAAGCGGCAGTACTCACATTTTCCATCTATTGGTGGTTTCAAAACAGGAAGCCTGCGTGGGAAGGGGAGGTGCTGGTGAAGTGAGAACCGCTGTAAAGGGGCCCAGGTGCATGGGCTGGATTCAAAAGGGACATCTCACTGACGCCTGGGTCTCCCTCACAGGCAGGAGAGCTGGGCTGCGTGAGGCCCTGACTTGGCTCAGCTCCTGAGCAGCACCAGCTCTGGTGGGAAAGGTACTGAACGCCTGTCTGATGCAGCCACCCTGATCAAATCACACCTCTTCCTCACCAGGGGTTTTCTGTGAGGAAGAAGGGAGCACCCTGCACCTTCCTGCCTGCCAATATGGGGCCCTCTCCTTTGGAAACTGCTTCTTCCAAGAGCCCTGCCAGACTTACTTGTGCCTGCCACGCCACCTTGCCCCTCAGGCCCTCTGCCGCTTACTCCATCACGCTCCTTTGCAATGGAAACATTCTGCTTTGTGCCGTACCCCAACCCGACTCCAAAGTGAAAGAGACCAGGGACCTGCTTTCGAATATTCACATCCTTGCAGCACTTTGTGTTTTACAGTTTTTTCATAATTAACATCTCTTTCAATCCTCAAGACAGCTTCATGAGGCTAATAGTACACCCATTTTACAGATGAGGAAGCTGAAGGCAAGAGATTAAGTCAGCCAGGCATGGGACTTAATCAGTCAGCCAGGAATGGGTTCATTCCTGTAATCCCGAAACTCTGGAAGCCGAAGCAGGAGGGTCACTTGAGCCCAGAAGTTTGAGACTAGCTTGAGCAACATAGTGAGACCCCCAACTGTACAAGAAGTAAAAAAATTAGCTAGGCGTGGTAGTGCATGCCTGTAGTCCCAGCTACTTGAGAGGCTGAGTGGGAGGATCACCTGAGCCCTGGAGCTGGAGGCTGCAGTGAGCTGTGATCATGCCACTGCACTCCAGCCTGGGCAACATAGCAAGACCCTGCCTCAAAGAGAGAGAGACAGAGATTAAGTCACTTGTTCCAGGGTCCCAGAAGTAGACTTTCTGATCCCAACTTTCCATTTTCAAGGCTGTCATAACTCCTATCTCCCACTCTGGCTCTTCAGGTACCTCAGAACGGCCACAGCAAAAACTGATGGCAACAAGGGCGCTGAAAGGAGAGAAGACTAAACAGAGAAGGAACAGAGAGCTGCCACAGGGAGGGGGCACCCAGGGCCAGGTGGGCCATGGAGGCACTCACTCTATCCCATTTCTCACACACCACACACACACACACATACACACACACACACACACACTCACAAAAAAACTCTAGCCGGCCAGGCTCAAGCTCAGGCGGTGTTCAGGAGGTGGGGTCACTCCATTTACATACTTGAATTGCTGGAGTGGCTTGGAACAGATTTCCACAACATACAGAGAAAAAGATTAAGGGGAAGTCATAGTATGACATTTCTGGGGGTGAATGACATCTCCGGGGGTGAATGACATCTCCGGAACTTCAGTTTTTCCCTTTCTCTGAGAAAAGTGATTTAAAACATTTTCCCACAGTAGTGCCCTTGCAAAGGAAAATGGCCTCAATGCCAGGCAGCTGAGAGGGAACCCTTTGTGCTATATTCCTGACAAAGGGGGTTCTGGAGGGGAGAGTGGGGATGTCGGCAGGCCGCCCTCCCAAACTAGCCTAAGAGAAGGCCTAGTGATGTCACACGTGTGGCTGAAAGGAGACAAGAGTGGACCGCAAAACAAGCCCAGACTGGCTTTTTCCGCCAGGCTAGCACTTCTGTAGCAGACCATGGCCTCCTTTTCCTGGCCCTCTTCCTTTTAGGTTTTACATATTTAACAGCCGGGACCCATAAAATGGAGCATCAGAGGTCACAGGAAAAAGGATGGGTTAGACTCAGGGGAAGCCCTGGAATTTCCTTTCCTGGAGATCTTCAAGACTGAAATGAGAGACTCCTGTACTTAGGATGGTTTCTTGCACTTCTTGGCTCGGTTTGCTTCTCCTGTCTGCAATACTGTCCAAATCTCTTTTTCTCCAAGTCCCACCCTTTTCTAAAAAGCTTCTCCCGACCCTTCCAGGCTTGAATAATCCCTGAGGTCAGAGGTTAAGACCAAGGCAGTCTCGCTGACTGACAAGTGAGGAAGAATCTTCCTGGAGGAAGCGGATCCCTGAGAAGACCTTGGACCGTGTCCAACTCCAGATTTCGTTGCCGCTGAGCTAGTTTTGTGGGGAGGTAGGGAGGGGTTCTCAGGATTCTGCTCCACCATCAGACCAGAGAGGCTAAATCTCATCTCATGAGTAGTGAGAGTGACCCAGTTTCCAGAAGAGATCTGGCAAAAGGAGAGGGGAGTCGTCCTAGGGGGGTTGGACTGCTTGGGGTTGAGTGAAATACTTAGGAATTGCTCAAGGCTGGTTTCCTTGGTCAGCAGAAGGGTCCAGGAAGCAGAACCCGTGGGAGGGAGGGGGGAAGAGCAAAGGAGGGTTGCTGACTCCAGAAGAGGCTCTGAAGCAGCCTGGCCACCCAAGTTCAGAAAGTTCACGTTTCTGGGGCCTGGCTGTCGTGAGGGCCTTATGGGAGGGAAGAGGAGCAGCTGGATGCCTTGCTGCTTACAGGTCTGTGCTCTCCCAAGCAAAGCATCACGGGGCCTCATAACGCAAATGTCTCGGCCTTCCCACCAGGAGACCTGCGAGGATTTCAGGCTTGGAGTATTCGATCACTCACGCAGTTCCTCTGGAGTGGGATGTTCACTGACCACTATGTGAACTGACTTAGATCTTAAAGAGACGGGCTTGAAAGGAAGCAAACACAACCTCCGGTTTTGCTCATTCACTGAGTTCTAACACGAACCCGAATGTTCATTTATTGGTAAACAGCCAACGCAAAGAGTGCTATTTTTGTTGATTTACGTCTTTGTGGGTTTGGGTTTGTTTCTGCTGTTTGAAACACTTCGGGGATACATCTCATTTAAGATCCAATTGAAAATTTTTAAAATTCATTATGAAGGAAAAGAGCCGAACATGAAAATATTCTATGAACTGAGAGTAAATTGAATATTTTATTCTGTGAAGATCTTATAAAATCTGAATCACATCACAGCTTTAGTCCTCAAACTAGCTGAGAGGTTAAGTTCTGAATTCCTCAATTTTTATATAAAAAATAAACTTTGTCATTTTTAAGGTGAAAAGAGCGAATAACCTGGAAATACTTTTACATAATTGGGGCTTACCTTGAGGACAGAATTCATTTATATGTCAATATCCACTTTGAAGTAAGAAGGAATCAAAATCCCTGAGAACGATTTGTTTTTAATTAGATTACTAACCTCAGTCCCCATTTTATATACACATTATGTCCCACTAAAGCAGGACTTTTGCTAAAAAATGCTCTAAATAGTGGGTTCTGTTTCACTTTAAAAGTAATATAGTGAATTTTTATAAAAAATGAACATGCAGAGATGTTTGTCTACAACAACCTCTATCTTGGTGTTCAGTATCTCAAAGCTGGCCTCAATTGACCTTTCTGCCTTCAGCTTGCCCCCTTGCCCCACACACATGTACACAGATGGCCTGCACACATCTGGTATGGCAGGGTGGCTTGCAAATACAGACTCAGGAGTGTACAGGATGGTTTATATTCAAATTATAGCTTATCACTCTGTTATGGGCAAGTTATCCAACCTCTCTAAGCATCAGTGATATCCTGTGTACAATGGGAATAATAATAGGACTGCCTCATATGGTTGCCGTGTGCATCAAGTGAAATAAAACAAGTACTTAGCACCATGCACACAACACATATTGTGCTTTCAGTAAACAGCTGCTGGCATCCTAATCCTGGGACAACACACGGTTCACCCTTTACAGAGCCAGCCATTCTCTTTCAAGTACAGGCTCTTTCATCAGGAAACATGTCAGGAAAGCCCATCCCCCTTTCTTCACCTGGAAAGATTCAGTTCACAATTCAAGGTGCAGTTCAAATGCCAGATTTGCTGAAAGTTTCTTGTGACCTCCCAATTCCCACCTGCATGATAGCCAGTTAGTAGCTCCAAATTAACCTATCCACAGTCTACTTAAATTATGTCTTTAGATCTTGCTTTGCCACAAAATATGGGATCCTTCAGCGTGTAGAACTGAATATTATTCCTCTTTGCACTGCAGATGCCAGGCACCAAGCAGACACTCAATATTTATTAAATGAATATGACAAAATGGAATCAAATGGCACTGCGAGGATGTCAGGATGTATGGAACATATGGCTTTACAGAAATACAATCCATATTACAGCTTTTCCAGAAACTAGTTATTTCTGGGTGGACATGAATGTAAGGAAATCAGCTATCATAGAAGACAGGATAAAAGGAGAACACTGAAGAAGAAATTAGGCAATGGCTTCAGGGCTGTGCCATCTGTCCGAAGGATGTGTTACCCATCTTGTAGGTAAATCCCATAAAGCTTAATGGGAAAGTGATACTTTTGAACCACTGCCCAGCCCCAAATGTAAAAACTCTTGCATCAAGACAATTTGGTACATAGCAAATGAGCTATATCAATTTGTCAAATCAGAGAGTGAGCAGAGATGAAAATTTAGCCCTGCACTTGGAAGGAAACTTTTCAGAAGACTGTTGTTTTCCTTCAGTATTGCAGAGTTAGGAAGCAAATTTATGTCTCCTGAAAATCAGAGGAGAGTAAGACATTCCGATACCCGACCATGGATACCCACCAAGAGCATGGAGCTGTCAGGAGGAGGATAGAGCGTGAGAAGAATACTGTATGCCAAGCACTATAGTAGGTACTTGATAGAAAATGCAATGCCCAAAAGAACCTCAGAGAGAAATCTTATTATTCCCATTTTATTAGTGGAGAAACTGAGTCTTGATGAGGTTAAGTGACCTAGCCAAGGTTAAATGCTTACAAGTGATTTTTTTGCTCTCTATTAAAATTCCTCCCCCAGCCACACACTGTGGACAGCTCTTATCTAAATCTTCCTCCTCTATACTCCATACTTCTCTCTACTGTTAGAATAATTTGCCTAAAACAGGTTGAGTTAAACTTTCCACTCCTCAGTCTGGGCATTGAAGTGAGACCCTGTCTCTACAAAAAATTTACAAATTAACCGGGTGTGGCGGCACATGCTGTAGTCTCAGCTACTCAAGAGGCTGAGGCAGGAGGATCCCTTGAGCCCTGTAATTTGAGGCTGCAGTAAGCCGTGATCGTGCCACCACACTCCAGCCTGAGCAACAGAGTGGGACCTTGTCTCAAAAACAAAACAAAGCAGAACAAAACAAACCCTTCCACTCCTGTACAACTGTCCATGGCTCCCTTATATCCACACAAAGCAAAATTCAAATATTCAAATTCATAAATGTAACTTTTTTTTTGAGACAGAGTTTCACTCTTGTTGCCCAGGCTGGAGTGCAATGGTGCGATCTCGGCTCACCGCAACCTCCTCCTCCAGAGTTCAAGCAATTCTTCTGCCTCAGCCTCCCAAGTAGCTGTGATTACAGGCATGCACCACCACACCCAGCTAATTTTGTATTTTTGTAGAGACGGGGTTTCTCCATATTGGTCAGGCTGGTCTCGAACTCCTGACCTCAGGTGATCTGCCAACCTCAGCCTCCCAAAGTGCTAGGATTACAGGCGTGAGCCACTGTGCCTGGACGAATGTAACATTCTTTACAGGCTCAACTCCCACCGTAGCTCTTCCTGCCTCTTCCTGACCATTGCACTTGACCACATCTGTTGTCATGCTGTGTAACCCCATGCCTCAGGCTTCTTGCCATGCCTGTCCTTCTGTGTTGCTTTACTTTATTCCCACTGAAAGCCTGTCTTCTCCTCTATCTTCTATCTCTTCCTCCCTGGAACTGCTTCTTTGCATTTAAACAGCCTCTCTCAAGTGCTCAATTGCACTTTCCCCTTCAGCTAAAAGTCACTCTAATTTGGCACTTCCCCACTAACAAAGTCCCTAATAGTTATTCATGCCATTGAATAATAATGGCTAAGATTTACTGCACATGTATTAAGACGCCAATCTAAATACAATGCAATCATTCCAACTTATGGATGAGGCTCAGTGTAAAATTAATAACTGGTCTAAGGTCACTTAGTAAGTAACAGTGAGAATCTGAGTCACCACACTCTATTCAATGGGATTTTTGTCTCTTGACCTCTCAACGGCATTTCCCATTAGGAGCCCTCCCTTTGTTCTCTACTTTTACTTTCCTGATTATGCCCCTTTGGTTTGTCTTTTGCCCTTTTCTCTAGTGGCTTATTCTCAGTTTCCTTTGTAAACTCTGACTTCTCTACAGGCACTTTAATTGCTAGTATTCCTCAGGAATCTGTCCAGTCTTTCTCCATACATTCTACTCATTCTCTCCGGGTAATCTCAGCTCTTCCCTGGGCCATACCTCCGGCTTCTACATGCTAAGGATGCCCTTAGTCTCCAGGTCCCTCCAGTTTCTCCTGCTCAACCCTCTGGCGTCGTGACCTATTCCTTACTAGAAATCTCCACTTGAATATCTTGCTTGCACTAAACCTCATGTGTTCAAAAGGTGAACTCGCCTTTTTCCCCGCCAATTTTGCTTCTCTCCAGAGTCTCTTGGCTCAGGGCAGAGCATCCATGCAATTTCCCAAGTTAGAAACCTAAGATCTGTCCTTGACTTCTCTCTTTCTCTCACCTCTCCTATCTAATTCATCATTAAGTCCTGTCCATGTGTGCCTCCTAAATTTCTTGGACACTGGTTCTCTTTTATCCCTTGTTTTCTCTCTGTGTTAAGCCCCTATCACCCCTCGCTTTGACAACTCCAGCAGCTTTAACAAATCTCCTGCTTCCAGTTTTGCCCTTTCCAATTTATTCTCCAAATATACAATAATAATCATACACTCTTCTTAAAACATCCCAGTAGCTCCCTATTTCCTCTAGGGTAAAGTTCCAGAACCTTAACATGGCTAAGTTGCCTGTATGCTCTATTTTCTGGCCCTTCCCTGGTTTACTTTAGGCTACCCTCTTCCAGCAACATTAGATTTCTTTCAGTTCCTTGAACGTGCCACATTTTCTCACAGCTGAGCAGTGGGCATGCATTCTTTCTTCAGGAACATTCTTTCCCTTCCCTACAGTAATATCTCTGCCCACCTCTCAATCTTAGCTTAAATCTTCTATGTTGCTTTCCTTGATCCTTTATTTCCTTTCATTTCATTTTGAGAGAGGGTCTCACTATGTTGCCCAAGCTGGACTGAAACTCCTGGGCTCAAGCGATCCTCTCTCCTCAGCCTCCCAAGTAGCTGAGATTGCAGGTGTGAACCACCACCACGCCCGGCTTCCCGATCCTTAAATCTCCCAGTTACACATTCTCATGACACCCTGCATTTCTTTCCCAGCATGCATTCTGCTTGTAGTTAATTACTTATTTGATGTGTGTTTTCCTTCTCATCATGTGTGCGTGTTAGCCTGTTGATCTCAGTGCTAAGTGTAGTACAGGCCATGAGGTAGATGCTCAGTAAGAATGAAGAGCGTCGCTAAAGCCCCACCTTCTACATAAACTCCTGAATTCTCCCAGCATTCTCTCTGTGTTCCCCTAGCCCTTTTTTTTTCCATTCTGCACGAATTAGTATTTAGAGTTTTATCTGTCTCTCTCCTCCATAAGCTTATGAACTTCTTGGAGAAAAAGGTCTCCCTTCTGCATGCCTTAACTTCTAGCATGATGCCCATGCTGAGAACTTGTAGTTCTCAGAACTAAAAGCATCAGAATATAGAATGAGGTTGTGTCCGAAAAAACTCTAGGGACGAGTTACACAGTTCTGAGAAGAAATGGAAGAACACCGAGAAGCAGAGGGAGTTGGGCTTTAGCAGTAGATGTTTTTATCTGTGCACTTGGAGAACTGGCACAAAGCTGAAATAACAAGAAGTTAGGAAGCATTCTTGACTTCTCTATCTTTCTCTGCCAGGTACCAAAGCATCCTAAATGAGGCTGAACTGCACTGCCTTTCCCCTTTCTGAACCTCCACTGTCTTGGGCCAGAATATCTTTGTCTCTTACCTGGCAAATCTGCTCTGGTTTCCTGTCTTCTCTCCCATTTTATACACCATCCACATTGCTATCAGTTATTCTAGAGTTCAGATGTAACCATATTACCTCTGCTTAAACCTTCAGGGACTCCCTGTTACCTACAGGTAAAATCCTTTTCAGATGGTGTCCAAGGTGCTCCATGATGGCGCCCAAATCTATGTCTCTAGGCTCAAGCCGCCACTTCGCTCTCATGCCCCCTACATCCCACAACTCTGAACTCTCCCTCCCTCACGACCTCATTTCTTCTTTGCCTTTGCACATGCTGGGTCCTCTGCCTGGAACTCGGCTTCCCCACTTCGACAAGTAGGTAGATGTCTTCTACATACTTTTCTATGTCCAGATCAAATATTTCTCTGTGAAATATGGTGGAATTAGTTGTTGCTACTAGGGACTCTCAGAACTCTCTGGGCATTTCCCACACTGTGTATTCCTTTACCGAACCCAAAGAAGACAGGGCAATGTCTTTTTCTTCTTTGAATCTCTCGCCTCTATCACATATTAGGTGCTCAACAAATGTTTAATAACTAAAGGAATGAGGTCTAGGTCTTTGTGAATTGGGTTGGTGGAACAGGCCTTCCTGTTCATCTAGCATTGCATTTCTTTCCTTAACTAGAAGAGTGTGTATTCAGCCTGTCTTTGTGACAAGCTGTTCTGGTTAGGAAAGAGTTATATTACACTAGCTTTCTGTTACCCACATGTTGGGGACTGTACATTTCATTGCCCATCTAGTGTAAGAACTGCAAATGAAGCAGTTTAGTGCACTAAAAATACTATTTTAAGTACATTCCAAGGGCAAATAAACAAACGAGAAATATATGCTATTGGGTATTATCCATGTGATTGTTCTAATGTCATTTTGCTTGGAATTTATGCAGTTCTTCTTCTCTACTCAACCTCTTAAGTGCAAATAATTGAAGGTTGTCAAAACATTTGAAATAACTCTGACCCTCGTGTGTACAATAATAATAAGTTGCAGAAAAAGTACTGGCCTCCAAAAAGGGGAAAAGTTCACTCCTGAATGGCTTAAGTAAAAACAAAATGAGTTTATATAAAGTTTGCTAGGAAACAGGAAGTTAGAAAAAACTGTGATAAGGAAAGCCATAAAGAGCAATGGTGACCTAGAAAAGACAGATCTGAAAATGCAGAGGGAAACATTTTGACACAGATGCAGGATCATTTCTCTAAGGGTTTTTTCTTTTTCTTTTTTTTTTTTAAGATACAGCTTAAAAAGTGAGGATTAAACTCATCATAATTCTATAAGATTAAGCACATCTGATGAGGGGGGAAAATGATTATTCACTCTACTGGAATTGCCTTAATGAAACCGTCTTGATGAAAGCTGCATCTTAAAATACTCATCCAGTGATGAGGACTTATTTCAAGATGTAAACCAAGGCAGTCGTTGGAGTGAGGCTTGCTTGTGAAGCACACCACATCTTCAGGATGTTGAGCTAAGCCAGATTACAGTGTGCTCACCAAGTGTCCCTCCCAGATGGCTTTTCTGGACAGCCAGTTCCCACCCCAGTGGTATACTGGAAGCCACCAACAACTAGTAAATCTATGAACACCATTCAAGCAAAGACATGGGGTCAGAGAACAGTGGCTTCAGACCTTGAGCCTCTTCCTTTCTCCTTGGGAATCCCCGTCTGCTCAGGCCAAGTCCTTTCCTCAGGCTCAGCCATTTCAAGCTCTTTTCAATGTCTTCCTCTTCGCTGTAGCTGTTGATAAGGCCCACAGTTGATCACCAGGCTACCAGCCCCTTTTCTGTGCTCATGAAAACCAAAAGCTTTTGAAGTACAAATCTTAAGAGAGGAGACATTCAATTTCGGCTGGGCGTGGTGGCTCAAGCCTGTAATCCCAGCGCTTTGGAGGCTGAGGCAGGCAGATCACCTGAAGTCAGGAGTTCAAGACCAGCCTGGCCAAGATCGCAAAACCCCGTCTTTACTTAAAACACAAAAAATTAATGAGGTGTGGTGGTGCACACTTGTAGTCTCAGCTACTAAAGAGGCTGAGGCATGAGAAATTGCTTGGACACAGGAGGCAGAGGTTACAGTGAGCTGAGATCATGCCACTGCACTCCAGCCTGGGCGACAGAGTGAGACTCTGTCTCAAAAACAAAACAAAAAAAAAGAGAGGAGACATTAAATTTCGACTGCTCAAATCTGCTGTAAATTCCCTTGTGCATCATTCAAGATACAAGTCAACTGTCATCCTCTAAGATATTCTAGTTCTTCGATAAGACAAGACATTACTTCTTCTGAGTTCATGCAGTGCTATACATACCTCTATTATCATATATTCTTATCATTACAATAATAATCTGTTGACATATCCATGGGTGTCTGTAAGGCAAAAATTCCAGGGCTACTTAACACATGTGTGGAATGAATACATCAATGAAGGCAGCTGCGAATGGAGGATTATGGGAAGTAGATTGTCTGTCAACACCCATTAAGAAACAAAAGCTAAACATGTTGAATGGCAGGAATTACTGATGTGAAACTTGGATCTGGGCCATGCTTTGGCGTGAGGCACTTGAACCACATAAACAAGCAAACTGGATGGCTGGGATTTGTTTCTAGTGACTTATCGTTGACATACTTGTTGATGTTAAGACTCCTCTTTCCAAAGTCAATACCTTCATCCAATCACTGCCAGACGTCTTTCCCTGAAGAATTTTTTAAACTGGACACCAGGGAACTCCAGAAATAATAGAGATTGAAGAAAGCACTTTGTATTCGTGATGATCTGAATTAAAATTTAATTGGGTTTGAGATGGAGTGAGTGGGAAGCTGCTAAGGTTAGTCTTCCACAGCAAAGGAGGGAAACATTTTCTGCTGTGTATGAAGCCAGCACCCCACCTCTACACTCGACTCCCCATATCCAAAGACCTTTGGCATTTTCTGTTTAGCACAAAGGCTTCGAGTCTTTAAAGAGAGAAAAGCCAATGATATGACCAGTTGGGTGGGGAGACCCTTGCTCTGCTATCTCAAAAGGCCTTCAAAAGCTTTCTGCTTGATATTATGTAGGTATAGTGATGGGTACATCATAACAAGCCAGGAATTTTAATGATTCATTGAGAGAGATACTAACATTCCACTGGAGGGAAGGAAGGCAGGTAGGATTCTGCCACTATTTGAATAGGAGGAGCTATTGATTAGAACCTATTGTTTGGAATCCAGAACACTGCCTGTCCCTTTGAATGAGGATGGGAAATTCCAGGGAAAACCTTTTCTGATAAAGTTGTTGGTTTACACAAGTGTCCTTACTTTAAGGCTATTTTTAATTAGCTTGTTAGTTTATCTAATTGAGGGTTGTTGGGGGTGGAAAGATGGGTGGTGGAAAGACAAACCATGATTTCATCTCCATTATAAACACAGGAAATACGTGGGGCTACAATAGGACTTTACAAGTTGTATTTTACAAGTTGCAGGAAATACCATGGAAGAACACAAGCCTTCCTTAAGGCAAGATGAAGTCCAGCCCAGAGCAAAATTCCTGTGTCTCCATTAGGAAACAGAGACTTACAACGTGCAGGGCCTGGGCAAGAGTATAAAGAGAAGCCCACATACGCCAATGTCTAAATGTTTACAAATAATAAATCAAGCGAACCAACTCATAAATATGTCTTAGCCTCCAACCTTGGCCAATATACCTTCATAACAACCTGGTTAGAAGCTCAGACTTCTTGCCATTGTGTGTCAGGGTATGGCAACCTGGGAAGAGACAGCAGCCAGCCGGCCTTGGTCTCTTCTCCTGTGGTCTGCTTCCATCTGCTTTTAGCTCAGACCCTGGCTTCTGTGGGGGTACCAGGAGGGTCCTCACATGTATGCATATGGGTACCCCAAGAAGATGTCAAAGTTGTGTCCACACCCCCACAAACAGAAGCTCCTTTGTCATCCTCAGGGCTAGGGCTATCTGTCTGCGGGAGACTGGAGATGGGGGTGACACCCCGGAAGCAGGTTCCTCATCATTTGTGTTCCTAATATCCAGAGCATGGTGTGTGTGTGTGTGTCGTCGGGGTGGGAGACACATAGGCTCCAGGGTATGCACATCTCCTTCAAACTAAGAACTCTTCACTCTGTACTAAAGAACGTGGCCATGGGAAAACCAGAGCGCAGTGCTCTAGGCTAGGACATTTCTGGGTACAAAAACCTCAGTAGTGAGTGTGACAAGACAGCAAACATTTAAACAAACTAGTAGAGCAGTCCTGCCTTATCTGTGGTTTCACTTTCCAAGGGTTCAGTTACCAGTGGTCAACTGTGGTCCAAAAATATTAAGTGAAAAACTGCAGAAATAAACAACTCACAAGTTTCCAATTGTGCGACGTTCTGAGTAGCATGATAAAATCTTGAGCCATCCAACTCCATTCCACTAGGGACATGAATCATCCCTTTGTCTAGTCTGGATACAGGCTGTGGATGCAGTAGTGAATCCACATTGTTTGCACTCTCCGCCTGTTAGTCACTTAGTAGCCGTCTAAGTTATCAGACCAACTGTCCCAGTATTACAGTGCTTATGTTCACATGACCATTATTTTACTTTATAATGGCCCCAAAATGCAAGAGTAGTGAGGCTGGCAATTTGGATATCCCAAAAGAGAAGACGTAAAGTTCTCCATTTAAGTGAAAAGGTGAAAGTTCTCAACTTAATAATGAAAGAAAAAAAATTGCATGCCAAAGTCACCGAGGTCTACAGTAAGAACTCATCTTCCATCCATGAGATTGTGAAGAAGGAAGAAGAAATTTGTGCTGGTTTTGCTGCCACACCTCAAACTGCAAAAGTTATAGCCATAGTGCATGATAATTGCTTAGTTAGGATGGAAAAAGTGTTAAATTTGTGGGTGGAAGACATGACCTGAAACAGAATCTGATTGGCACAATTGGGTCTGGTGCTATCTGCACTTTCAGGCATCCACTGGGGGTCTTGAGTATCCCCAAGGATAAGGAGGGGCCACTGTAATAGGAAAATCACGTTGTAGAGACTATGGGGATTGCAGACATGTCAGAACCTTTAGGGGGCAGAAGCAGTGAAGGTTCCACTGTCAGGGAGGGAAATGAAAGACAGCAAGACAAGGACAGAAGGTGAATAAGAATCCAAATATTGGCCAGGAGCGGTGGCCCATGCCTGTAATCCCAGGACTTTGGGAGGCCGAGGCGGGCGGATCACCTGAGGTCGGGAGTTCAAGACCAGTCTGACCAACATGGAGAAATCCCGCCTCTACTAAAAATACAAAATGAGCCGGGCGTGGTGGCACATGCCTGTAATCCCAGCTACTAGGGAGGCTGAGGCAGGAGAATCACTTGAACCTGGGAGGCAGAGGTTGCAATGAGCCGAGATCGTGCCATTGCACTCCAGCCTGGGCAACAAAAGCAAAACTCTGTCTCAATTAAAAAAAAAAAAAAAAAAAAAGAATCCAAATATTTGCATCACAGAGGGCTGAGAAGGCAAGCTCAGTTGTGCAGCGATGTGCAGTGCTGGCCCTACACCTCTGTGAGGGGGTTTGGCTTAGGATAGGCCTCTCTGGGTGTCTGAGGAGGCTGATCTGAAACAGAGATGGTCTGGCAATGTGAATGGAAAATACCAAGGATGGCATGGAGTTCACCTTGGCCACTGTGCCCGGCCAAGTCCTTGGGTCTCTTAGGGGACACATGGAAAGGTGGGAACCTCCCCACAACATGAGTGCAATTGTTCAAGGACCCATGTGATGTCACCCACACCCTGTCATGTCTGTGGAAGCCACTTCTTCCACAGCCACCAAGCCATCTCGGCTCACTGCAACCTCCACCTCCTGGGTTCAGGCAATTCTTCTGCCTCAGCGTCCCAGGTAGCTGGGATTACAGGCGCACACCATCACGCCCAACTAATTTTTGTATTTTCAGTAGAGATGGAGTTTTGCCATGTTGGCCAGGCTGGTTTTGAACTCCTGACTTCAAGTGATCCACCTGCCTCGGCCTCCAAAGTGCTAGGATTACAGGTGTGAGCCACTGCACCTGGCCTTTTTTTTTTTTTTTAGGGTCTCACTCTGTCACCCAGGCTGGAGTGCAGGCATGATCATGGCTCACTGCAGCCTCCAACTCCCATGCCCAACTGATCCTCCCAGCTCAGCTTCCCAAGAAGCTGGGACCTCAGGTACGAAGCTAACTGCCTGGGTAACTTTTTAGGGTTTTTTTTTTTTTTTTTTTTTTTGTAGAGATAGGGTCTTGCTATGTTGCCAGGCTGGTTTCAAACTCCTGGGCTCAAGCGATCCTCCCACCTGGGCCTCCCAACGTGTTAGGATTACAGGCATGAGCCACCATGCCCAGCCTGGAACATTTTAAAGCAAATCCCAGGTATTATATCATTTCACTCCAAAATACTCATAAAGATTTATTTACCCTAGAGTATTTTAAAACAACCCAGACATTAGCATGCATCTCTGATAAGAACTGTTTTATCTTTAACATAATCACTTGCCTTTATCATATCTAACATTTATAATCATTCTTTAATATCACTGAATATCAAATCCACATTCATTTTCCCCTGATGGCCTCAAAAATGTCTTTTTCCAATCAGTTTGTTTGAATCAGGGCCAATGAAGGTCCTGACTTCAGCAGGATGGAAAGCCCCAGTGTGTGGCTCAGGCGCCAGGGCCTCTCACACCCCTTCCCCTCAACAAGAACCACGTGGCATCTCAGCTGAACTGGGCCACAAGACCAAAAGTGACAAGGCTTCATCTTCTGGGCTTTCTGGCCTCTGGAGAAATAAGTCTCAGTGGGAACTGCAGGGAGCTGGCCCCTGTGGCGTTGGAGTACTCACTCCGCAGTCCTAGTCAGAGAGCCACTGTCCAGAGCCTCCCAGTCTTCCCAGGATTTAGGTCACTGAGCCACAGTAGACCTGCAATGAAAGTGGGTTCCTGCTCTCTCTGGTACTCCCTCTACTTTTCATGATTTGATCTTTCTAGTTAAAGGCCAAAGACAAGCTGCATGGGGTGATAGAAAGAGCCGAAAGCAGGGACGGCAGGCTGAGCACTCTCTGTCCCTGTCTGACCGGGTGGCCTTGAGCAAGTCTCTGACCAATCAGTTTCTTTACTTCCAAAGTGAGAGGGAGGGACTTAACAATCCCTAAGACCCTCTAGCTCTGACATTTTATGACTCTAAGCTCAAAAGCCACCAAATGACTTTGTTTCTGCCCCTGTGCTAGATGTTGGAAGTACACAGATGTCTCTCTTCTTAGATGATAAACTGTTTAAGAGGAGGGGCTCTATCAGATTTTGTCATCACCAGACTCCAGCACAGCACAAAGCGCATTCTAGGCACTCAACAAATGTTGCTGAATGGGGTACCCAATCCAACAACCAATTCTTGAGCATCTACAGTGAGCCAAACACCATGTTAGGGTGGGGAATCACAAAGATCTCCCTGGGGAGGCTAATATTTAAATAGGGAGATGTTCAATGGAGAAGAAAAGTTTGATAATTATAAGAGAAGTAGCTATGGGTCTTAACAGCTCAGACCTAAGATAAAGAAATTGGGCTGGTGGCCCCCATCTATGAGCTTCCTGCTCCTCAAATTTTACCCTGTCAGCTATGCTTAATTCCCAATCCCCCCCACCTGCTTCAACAGCAACACCATAAAGAGTGGTCGTAGGACAAAGAAAAGGCAGAAAGATGTCTGTGCCAACTTGCAAAAAGGAGTATCTCCCAAGTAGCATCCGGAACCCTTTCCAGGGTCAGCCTAGGGAAGCCCACAGAAACGACATGGACGGCTACATATTCCCCATGTAAACTCAATGACTCTGCATCTTCATGGAGGACAGGCATGTAGATCCTCCCAGAACAACTGCATAGTTTCACCTCAAGATGGGCTAAGGTCGGGTGTGGTAGCTCACGCCTATAATACCAGCACCTTGAGAAGCTGAGGCAGGAAGACTGCTTGAGCCCCGTAGTTTGAGACCAGCCTGGGCAACACAGGAGACCTCATCTCTAAAAATAATAATAATAATAATAATAATGATAAGATGGGCTAAAACTACAGGGCAGGAGAAGGTCCCCAGTAAGGTGGACTTCTTCTAGGTAAGGAGCCTTCAGGATAGGGACTGGGCCACTGCTGCCATCCGGCCCAGCTGTGCGGGGAGGGTGAAATGACTGTTCAAAGTCTCTTTGGGTCTTTGGGTGGAAACAAGGATTTCTTGAATTCACGAAGCTGGCAAGGCTTTGAATCACAGCCCAGAACTGAGTTCCGCATTGCCAAGTCCACGTCTGAGAGAAAACAGCCTTATGCTCTACCTAAGAAACCAGATAAACACACTGCCTCAAGAAAAGACTTCCAGGAAGCATCCCAGCAAAACAAAACCAAATCCCTTTCAAAACAGTAACCAGGTCCCGTGGTGTTGAGACAATAGCCTCACTGTCCTTGTCTCCTGGTGCCCATCTTGGAGGCCTCCACGGGGCTTGCTGGGCCTGGTGCTTCACTCCCTACGTGGGGACAGGCGGGCCCTGGAGAAGATGTCATTAAAGTGTAATTTTAGAAGTGAAGGCATGTTGAGGATCATCTAGTCTCGCCCCTCCCTCAATTGATAGACAACTTCCTTCCTCTGAGCCTCTCCAGCGACCCTTAGAGAACGCAGGAAATTCACCACAGTAAGCAAAGACATGATGTCTTTATGACCAGGAGTTTGCAATTCTAGCTAATTACAGCCAACACTGGCTCGCTGCTGCGCTATGATTTGGAGTCTTAAAGCTTCTGTGTGGCTCGGCACATGTGGTGGAAGAAAAAAAAAAATGAAAGAACTCTGCAACAGAAACTGGGGGAGCACTTCCAGGCACATGTGTGCAGCAGGAGTCCCCGGCAGGACGCGGCTTAAAATCAGACACACATGGCCTGGCCAGAAACCGGGGCTGCCAATTAAGGCTCAGAAGTTTTGAAAGGAAGAGCTGGAGGGGAGGAGAAAAACCCAGCAACTTGTTAACAATTAGCAATCGGAATCCTTTTTTAAAAATAAGTCCTGGGACCCGTGGACAAGAGGGAAGTATTTTGCTGAGAAACCATCAAAACAGCACTACTCTGAGCATCCCTTCTGCCAGAGAGCTCAAAACGGTTGATAAATGTGAAATTACTTATTACTTTCCCACATGGGAGTCAGGGCGGACAATATTGTCCCTCATTTACATAACAGGGAGACAAAGTCACAGCAAAGCTTCTGCTTCCCTTTATTTCACTCTGGAAGGAATAACTGCACTAGCTAGAAATCCCTTAGCAAATATGACTCTGATTTTTCAAAGACCTTGTTGATACATCCTACAAGTGAAAGGGAAAACAGGAAGAATCTATGATCCCATTTGCTCATAGTTGCATAAAGAAATGTTGGTGCTGGGCACAATGGCTCATGCCAGCAACTTCGGGAGGACGAGGTGAACAGATCACTTGAGGTCAGGAGTGCGAGACCAGCCTGGCCAACATGTGAAACCCTGTCTCTACTTAAAAATACAAAAATTAGCCGGGCGTGGTAGCAGACACCTGTAATCCCAGCTACTAGGGAGGCTGAGGCAGGAAAATTGCTTGAATCCGGGAGGCGGAGGCTGCAGTATGCCAAGATCGCACCACCGCACTCTAGCCTGGGTGATAAAGCAAGAACTCAGTCTCAAAAAAATAAAAATAAAAGAAGAAAGAAATGCCGAAAGGTGATCTTTTTATAGTTCATAAGCGTAATGACTGGGTGTTCACGTGCGTGTTTGAGATGTGCCACCCTCGAACCTTGTTACGATGTCGGTATATTACCCATCTGACATGAAAAGAAAAAAAAGAAATGCTAGGATACCCAAGGAACAAATAAGAGTGGTTTCTTCTGGCAGGTGTGGAGACAACAGGGTGGATGAGCACAGAGGGAAGGGCAAACTTGTGTGTAAACCTTCCTATCATTTTGTTCTTTGAACCATGAGCATGTTTCCTATTAAATAATAAAATTAAGTGCAAATATATTCTATAGAAAAATGAAACAAGGGGCCAGGTGCGGTGGCTCACGCCTGTAATCTCAGCACTTTGGGAGGCTGAGGTGGGTGGATCATGAGGTCAGGAGTTTGAGACCAGCCTCGCCAACATGGTAAAACCCTGTCTCTACTAAAGGTACAAAAAATTGGCCGGCGTGGTGGCACACACCTATAATCCCCGCTACTCAGGAGGCTGAGGCAGGAGAATCGCTTGAACCCGGGAGGCGGAGGTTTCAGTGAGCCAAGATTGAGCCACTGCACTCCAGCCTGGGCGACAGGGTGAGACTCTGTCTCAAAAAAATAAAAATAAAAATAAAAATAGAAAAGAAAAATGAAACAAGCAATGGAGCCCCACTTTTCCTCCTGAGTAGGCTACATTTGCAGGAAATCCAGTACAGCATGCTCCTCCAACACTGTCTAAAGATCAGCTATGGAGAGGGAGTATGATATCGCTACTGCACCTACAGAACGATGGGGAGACCAGACACCGGAAGGGCTCTTCTCCGGGGTACCCTGAATGTCGTGGGCCGAATCAGCACCACATTTTCCAAACCCTTGCCTCCTGACCACGGTTGAGGTTGGGCCCTCTCTGAAATGGTAGATACCTTACACTCACATTTAACAAGGGCGAGGTACTCAAGTCATTGAGTTTGTTTCTTTTCTTTTCTTCTTCTCTTTTTTTTTTTTGTTTATGGTGCTATGCTCATCACAGCAACTAGAGTGATTTTATTAAAATCCAAATTTGAGGCCGGGCACGGTGGCTCACACCTGTAATCCCAGCACTTTGGGAGGCCGAGGTGGAAGGATCACCTGAGGTCAGGAATTCGAGACCAGCCTGGCCAACATGGTGAAACCCTGTCTCTAGTAAAATTACAAAAATTAGCTGGGCATGGTGACGGGTGCCTGTAATCCTGGCTACCCGGGAAGCTGAGGCAGGAGAATCCATTGAACCGGGGGGTGGGGGTTAGGGGGTGGTGGGAGGTGGCAGTGAGCTGAGATTGCGCTACTGCACTCCAGCCTGGGGGAAAGAGCAAGACTCTGTCTCAAAAATAAATAAAGAAATAAATAAAATAACATACAAATTTGAGCCTGTTCTTCGAACACTCCCAGTGAGTCCCAAGTGCCTTTCCTCCAGGCAAAGTCCTCATCCCTTGGCATGGGGCTTATGATTCTCAGGATCTTAGGATGCCGCTCACTGGACTCTCCACTTCACCTCCCACTTCCTTTTCATGCAGCACATTCCCCACTTTCTGTCATTTCCTGCACATGCTGGAGTTGTCATGCCTCTGTGGCCCTGTGTGTGCTGTTGCCTCTCTCTGGAATGCTGTTCCCCTTTCCCCCATCTGGTGAATTGCTAATGACATTTTAAGATCAAATGCTACTACCTCCTCTAAGAAGCCAGTTCAGGCCTGGCCCAGCCCATCCATGGCACACAGCCGGCCGCTCCTCTGTGTCCCCACAGTCCTGATTGTTCCTCTATTACAGCATTTCCCATGTCAACAGCAACTTTACATGGCAGTGGTCTGTTTTCATGCCTGTCTCCCAGTAAACTGTGAACTCCTGCAAGGTGGGCCCCTGGTGGTTGCCTCTATGCCCTCTATGCCACAGTGGTGGACCCAGAACATGATGTTTGTCAAACAACAGTGAAGCTAGCACTTATGCTGCAACTTCTACGTGTCTGCCCCGATTCTAAGCACTCCACACATAATAATTCATCTGCTCCTCGCCAAAACCTGAAGAAGTAGGTACCAGTGTCATCATGATCTTACCGATGAGTACACCGAGGCACAGTGACAATTACAAAGCTAGTAAGTGGCAAAGCCAGATATGGAATCCAGGAAGTCTGCCTCCAGAGCTTAGGCTCTTAACTCTATGTAATAATATCTATCAATAGATGAATGAACGAAATAACCAGAAATCAAACTCCCATTCCTAAGGCAAAGGTCCTGCAGGTTCCAATTTCTAAAATCCCAAGAATAGCTGCCACACTGGGAATCTGGGATGAGGGGACCACCCACCAAAGTCCACATAAGCATTTAAACTCCGGGAGCTCCCAATGACACAGAACCAGCTAGGACAAAAGAGCCCTGCTCTCAAGTTACTTCTACACGCTGACATAGCCTCACCCAGAAGCACCAGAAAATCCACTCAAAGTTTCCCATAGCCACCCCCAGGGCCACCCTGCCTCCTTCCTATTACAATGAAACTTGAGATTTTTGAGGTTTCTTCATGATGATCTAGCTCCAAAACACAATGCACATGGAAACAGGAAAGGTTTACCACTAACTCTCTAAGCCATCGGCCCGTGGTTTCTACCCGGTGCTCTTCGGGACTCTTTCTTGGAACTGGGCTGAAACATCCCTTGGGCCTGCCTGCCATTGTCTGATGGGCCCAGACAACTGACAAGGATGGATACTTTGAGACACTTGCCTGGGGCCTGCCTTTCCACCACCTTCTCCAAATCTGCTTAGAGCTGCTCGCAGGGAAGAACAAATGAATTTGGCCTTTTGCTGGTGAGCAAAGCAGAGTATGAGAAGAAACCAACACCCCTGGGACAACGGATAGATGGGAGAATGCGTCTCCAAGGGAGATCACAGTGGAAATGAAATCAGGTTTGGAGACAAAGGCTTTAGGCTGGAGACTTGGCTCTACTATTCACTAACTTAAGGACTTAGGTTATTTACCATATTTGAGTCACATCTGCAAAGGAGGTTAACGGCTTCCTCATGTGTTGTGATGAACAAATGAAATGTTATATACAAAAGGGCTTTGTAATCTAAACAGTGGTTTCCAAGCCTGGTTAATTGTCAGAATTGCCAAAGGATTTTTTTTTTAATTACAGATTTCTGATCCTCTTAAGCCTACTGAATTAAAATTGCCAGGAGGAGCCCAGGAATCTGTATTTTCAGAAACTTTCTGGGAGCTTCTGAAGCATAACACAACTCTAAAGCTCTGTGCAAAGGCTGGCAGTATTATAGCCCCATGGCGAAAGAAATACCAGGTCTGGGCCAGGCGCGGTGGCTCACGCCTGTAATCCCAGCTTTGGGAGGCCGAGATGGGCAGATCATGAGATCAGGAGATCGAGACCATCCTGGCTAACATGGTGAAACCCCGCCTCTACTAAAAATACAAAAAATTAGCCAGGCATGGTTGCGGGCACCTGTAGTCCCAGCTACTCGGGAGTCTGAGGCAGGAGAATGGCATGAACATGGGAGGCAGAGCTTGCAGTGAGCCAAGATCATGCCACTGCACTCCAGCTGGGGGCACAGAGCGAGACTCCATCTCAAAAAAAATAAAGAAATACCAGATCTGAATATTATGCTTAAAGGGTAACCCCCTAGAGCTGTCAGACTTTCATGTGAAGAATTTCTAAGGAATGTGACTTCACTATGGATATTCAGAAAAGAAGCTCAATTCTCTACCAAGCTGGAGCTTAGAGACCGAAGAACTCAGGAAGAGCAGTTTTCTCCTTGGATATCTAGATGGTTCCTTCTGCCACTGAGCACTCTCCTAGACAAAGAACAGTCTCAAAATATCCAGAGACACACAGACATTTCCCGTCTCTCTCAGTATCTGGCAGAAGCAGGAGAACCAGAAAAAAGATGTTGCAAGTTAGAAATGGACCCGTGCAGCAAAAGACAATCTTCAAGTGTTTGAGACCTGTACTTGGGTTCCTGGAGTGCAGGAGAGAACCAGGACACCTATCAGTAATTAGGAGAGGCAGAATGTTTAAATGAAAGTCTTGCAAGGCGAGGAAGCAAGAGAGCATGAGGGCGGAGCTCTAGGTCCCACTGGGCCATCCACCAAGGGCAGCCTTCAGCTGGTCACTACCCTCCCTGTGCCTCTGTCTTCATCTGTAAAATGTGATACAACTTGTCTACTGCAGGAAGCTTTGTGAGCTTCAAACAAAATAACAGATGCAAAAGGTTGCAGGGCCCTGGGAGAGGGCAAATACCATGTGATGTCTTTATTCTTCAAAAGTATGATGACTAATGCATTATACCACAGATATGAACATTCTCCCAAGAATCAAAAAGTCCGTGTAACTGGTTCATCCAATAAACAGTGTCTTCTATGAATGTCATTCTTTGACTCCTTAAGAAAAAGAAGCCTCTCTCTGCTAAGAGGCATCCCCAAAGAACAGAGTAGCATGTTTCTAAATTTCACCCAATAGCAGTGAAATGCATTAACGGATTTGCCAATGAGCTACTAAGCCTAAGAAGTTATGTTAGGAGACTTGGAAAAGAAGGGTTAAAAGTGAGCAACCTCACTAGGGTAAAAAGGAAAGATCCTGGAAGGCTTTTGGAAACCACTAAGTAACAAATGTAGCTCCCACCTCCCACCCACGCACCACTGGAAATAACTTTAAATAATGCATCTGAGAATGTCTGCAGAACAGGCAGTCTGGATTAAGGACTTTTAAAGGGATGGTGTTTGAACAAGGATTCTTTCAGGGAAACCATCTTGAGAATTACTGAACTCTCAGGCAAGCTCACTCTGACAAATATCCTTAAGCAAGCTTTGAGCTAGAGCTGAAATCCTGGTATGGTAAATATCATATGGGAAAGCAATTTATAGCAAAAAAGAATTAGTGGTCCTCCTAGCCACCACATTCCCACTCCCACCCCCCATAGTGTTGTGGAAGGTTTGCTTACTCTAAGTGAACAGAATTCCATAAAGAGCTTGGCTGGTCAGTCAGCATCTGTTGTAGAAACTGACCTAGAGTCATTCATTCTTTTTTTTTTTTTTTTTTTTTTTTTGAGACACAGTCTTGCTCTGTTGCCCAGACTGGAGTGCAGTGGCGCGATCTTGGCTCACTGCAAACCTCCACCACTGGGTTCAAGCGATTCTCCTGACTCAGCCTCCAGAGTAGCTGGGACTACAGGCACACGCCACCACGCCTGGCTAATTTTTTGTATTTTTGGTAGAGACGGGGTTTCACCGTGTGAGCCAGGATGGTCTCCATCTCCTGACCTTGTGATCTGCCCACCTCAGCCTCCCAAAGTGCTGGGATTACAGGCGTGAGCCACCGCGCATGGCCAAGTCATTCATTCTTTTAACATCTACTATGTGTCAGGCATTTTTCTAGCCTTGGGGATATAGCAGAGAAAACAAAATACAAAGATTTTTGACCTCATGCAGTTTATATTCTAGGGGAGAGGACAGTTATAGTAAGCGTTTTGGAAAAAATAAGGCAGGGAAGGGTGGGAAGGGATTCCTATTTTGCATGGAAAGATTAGATAAAGGTAATGAATGAGTCAGGGAGGGAGAGCTCTGTGGATAGCTGTGTGAAGAGCCTTCCTGGAAGAGCAAGCACAAAGGCCCCAGGCAGTGGCCTGTGTAGTGTATTCAAGGAACAAAGAATAGACCATGCGGCTTCAGCTGAATGGGCAAGGAGGTGCATGCTAGGAAATAGATTCAGAGAGGTAGCAAGGGAACACCCTAGAGATAGGAAGGCTTTAGATTTAACTTTGTGATACAGAGAACGTTGGGGCATTTTGAGCAGTGGAGTGATTCCATCTGCCTTACACTTTGAAAGGATCTCCAACTATTCTGATGAGGAGAGACCATAAGAAAGCAAAAGCCAAAACAGGGAGACCAGGTTGGAGGCAATTGCAATAATACAAGCAAGAGAGAATGCCAGGGATTTGGATCTGTGGAAGCGGCGAAGCTGACAGATTCACTGATGGACTGGATGAGGGAAAAAGTGAGGTGCTAAGGGTGACTCCAAGGCATTAGAATGAACATCTGGAAGAAAGAGTTATCCTGCTTGGAGATGACAAGACTGTGGGAGGACCCATGTTTGAGATGCCTATTTGACATCCATAGGAGATGCTGAGTGTGGAGTCTGGAAAATGGGAGAGAGGACTGGGTGGCGGATGTAAGTGCAGGAGTTGTCAGCATATGGATAGTACATAAAGCCAGGAGTTTGGAGACTACTATGGGGGTGAGTTTAGACAAAGGAGAGAAGGGGTCCATGGTTTTCAGCTGAGGGCTCTCCAATATTTACAGGTGAGGAGATGAGGAAGCCAGCCAAGGAGTTGGAG
This sequence comes from Gorilla gorilla gorilla, assembly GCF_029281585.2. NCBI lineage: Eukaryota > Metazoa > Chordata > Mammalia > Primates > Hominidae > Gorilla > Gorilla gorilla. The sequence goes on along the minus strand of NC_073233.2, from coordinate 130,644,091 downwards.
CAGAAGCAGGCACTGCAGTAGGAGGACTAAGAGAGAAGAAACTCCTAGAAGCCAAGGGTCTTTAAGGAAGCATCGAGAGAGGACTGATCGCCTGCATCCAATGCTGCTGATGGAGGATGGAATTGCTCACAATATATGGCACTACTGTGGCCATTAGTGACCTTGATGACAGCAGCTTTGGGGGGCAGTGTGACAGAAGCCTGATTGAAATAAGTTTAAGAGAAAAGAGGAGGATAGGAAGTGGAAACAGCCAGCAGAGACAACTTGTTTGGGAAGTGTTACTGTTCAAGAATCTGATTTAACACTTTAGGTTTTGCAAGAAGAGAAACAGATGAAATGATCTTTCCAGCTACTAAGGCTGATTATTACTACCTTTGCTGGGAGGCTCCTTGACCTATGTGATGGGATACATAGATGCCTGGTTCTGATGAACTCATGATGTGAACCACAGGTTTTTCCCCCTCAGAGACTTATTTTAAGGAGGACGAAGGGGAAAAGACAAGGAGAGAGTAATAAAAGAAAGGGACCAGAAAAATGGTAAGAAAGACTTTTAAAGAGTTTCAAGCCATGTTAAGTTTCCTAAACCATTTCTTTTCCATTGCAAACATCACTAACATAACTCCCAAATTTCATGGTTAAATTTAGCATAGATGTAAAATTTTGAGCACTGGTGGACATGGGTATCTAAACCAATCATCTGATGAGGAAATTGAAGCTTAGAGAAGGGAATTGACTTCCGGGCACTCCCAGTTATTAGCCGTGTGGTCTTAGACAAGTTACTTTTAACCTCAGCGTGTTAGTTAATCCATCTGTAAATTGGCAGTGTAAGAATACCCATCACCAATCTAACGTAATCATGCTTAGGTTGTTAGAACAGCAGCTAGCACATGGTAATACTCAGTAAGTGTTATATATTTATTTTTGAGAGACGGTCTCAATCTGTCACCCAGGCTGGAGTGCAGTGGATCAATCATGGCTCACTGCAGCCCCAGCCTCCTGAGCTCTGGTGGTCCTCCTGCCTCAACCTCCCAGGTTTCTGGGACTACAGGCATGTAGCAAAATGCCCAGCTAATTTTTTTGTATTTTTAGGTGAGACGGTGTTTCACCATGTTGCCCACGCAGGGTTATTCTTTATTCCTGTTGCCCAAGTCACGTGGAGGAATTGTGTCAGATTGGAGTAAGAAGAGGATGATTCTACTTTATCCCTCCCGCCACAAAACACACACATGCGCTATGAGTTAGCTTTTCATTTCTGACCCTCTAATATCCCTTTTTTTGGGCTCCAATCAAAAAGACTTTTCTTTATTCCATACTATTAATATAAAAAGTACTATAATTGAGGGCCTGCTGGGTGCAATGTTAATTTGCTTTTACATATGTCATCATACTTAATCCTCACACAATCGTAACTATCCCATTTTCCCCCCTAAATATCCCATTTGATGGATCAAGAAGCCAGTGCTCAAAGCTTAAATAACTTGCCCAAGGTCACACGGCTGGAGATGGCAGATTCAAACCTGGAGTCTGAGACTCCACATCCTTTCACAAGTCTGCCCAATAATATAACACTAGTACCCAATGCCATGCACTGACTTAGTGACTTGCAAGGAATCTGAGGCGCCAGGGCTCTATGTTAAGTAGTTTTAGAACAAGAAATGCTTCATCCAAAATGTATTTTAAACATTAGACTAGGTAGGTATGCAACCACTTTCTTGGATGTGTTTAAAACTTGGGTGAGGCCGGGCATGGTGGCTCACACCTGTAATCCCAGCACTTTGGGAGGCCGAGGCGGGAGGATCACTTGAGGTTAGGAGCTCGAGGCCTGCCTGGCCAACATGGTGAAACCCCGTCTCTACTACTAAAAATACAAAAATTAGCCAGACTTGGTAGTGGGTGCCTGTAATCCCAGCTACTTGGGAGACTAAGGCAGGAAAATTGCTTGAACCCAGGAGGCGAAGGTTACGGTGAGCCAAGATGGCGCCACTGCACTCCAGTCTGGGTGACAGAGTGAGACTGGTGACAGAGTGAGACTTGTCTGAAAAAAAAAAAAAGAAAGAAAGAAACTTGGGTGAGAAATCCACGTACAGTTGAATTTATTCTCACCAGGCAAGGACTGGCCTAGTGTCATGGGGGGTGGGGGACAGTAGGGGAAGGGAACAGGAAGTCATTTGCTGGTGGTTGACCAGGCCCCCTGTGACTTCTCAGAGTTGTAGAACTGCCACCAACAGTCACAGCAGTTCCTGGAGAACAACGAGAAACTTGGGGTCAGCCAGAAGGCACCTGTGGTGATATCACGAGGTAAAGCGGTGAAAAATACACACTTTCTAAGGGGCTGTTTCCCCACTTTGCTGAACACAGGGTACCAGAGAAACTAATTATAGCCACTGAGGGCAATTGACATTTACAAGCATCCGTGCTGTGTGCAGTGCTTCTCCCTCTACTGATCTGTGGCCAGAGCCACGCCTAATGCATGTGGTGGAGGCCATAGGATCCAGGCAGCCTGGGTGTGACAAGGACATCCTCCTCCCTACCCCTTCTTACTGCCAGGAAATCTCTCACACTACTGCAGGTCTGCTATATTCTGATGTGATTATCTCCTTGGACTGTGGGGTAGCATCACTTCCTCAGGGGCAGAGAGGGAACCTGGCCCTTCCGCTATCGGTTAGTCCAGGAAGTGGTGGTTCTTAGGACAGGCAATGAGGATTTGGAAGGAAGGCCTTAGGTGGGAGAAGAAGAGAGAATCTCCATGTCTCTGGGCCTTGCTTTCTTATGCTAGTACTCCCAGGAGTCTGGCAAAACTTGAGGACTTTTCTGGGGGCTAGAGGACAGGGATCTCTGTCATACAGTGGTAGCTTTGAGGGAACCCCCTGAGAATGGGCTGGTCCTAAGCGTAGTCCTGATCCTGAGCTGCTAGTAAAGTCTTGTTCAGTTTGTTACACCTTGGCCTCGGCTGTGCTATGGGAAATTAAGGCATCAATCTGTGTGACTACTTAGACAGGACGGGAGAAGGGGAGATGAGGCTATAATCATCCTGATTCCATCTAACATCTCCAAATTGTGAGGCTAGAAGAGCCATGACCGACAGCTTCTACCGAGAGAAAAGGCAAGGCTTTTGTCTTTCTCTTCCTTCCAGCAAAGCTTTCTGGGGCTCCCCTCCTTAGCCTGGTCTGCTGTTCAAGATTCAGAAAACTGAACTGGACTCCTTAGACAGGAATTTTACAGAACTGGGTGACATTGTGGTTGCATTACCTGCCTTCAGGTGGAGAGAGGACATGTCTGCAACCCAAACCTCCTTACAGAACGGGGCAGACTGAAAGCTCTGAGCAAGGTCTCCCACAGGCAACCTTGCCTCAGGAGGTGAAAGGACATCCTGATGTCCCAAGCCTCTGGGTGGACAGCGATTCCCCATGCAAGAGGCCACACAAGGGATATTAGAGGGGCAGAGATGAAAAGCTAACTCACGGCATATGTGTGTGTTTTGTGGAGGGAGGATAAGGTAGAATCATCCTCTTCTTACTACAATCTGACACAATTCCTCCATGTGACTTGGGCAATAGAAATAAAAAATAACCCAGCCTGGGCAACATGGCAAAACACCGTCTCTACTAAAAATACAAAAAAATTAGCTGGGCATTGTGCTACATGCCTGTAGTCCAAGCAAGCTGGGAGGTTGAGGCAGAAGGACCACATGAGCTCAGGAGGCTGGGGCCGCAGTGAGTCGTGGATTGAGCCACTCCACTCCAGTCTGGGCAACAGAGTGAGACCCTGTCTCAGAGCTCTCCTCTGCAGCTGAGATCCCCCTTCCTCTCGCAGTTCTCACCAGCCCCAGCTTGCTGCTACTACCGTGCAGTTTTTCTGCCCCCACAGAGGGACACTGCATCACGATCAGGAAATTCCACCTCCTCGTCCTCTCTCCACAGTCCCTGCTGCCTCTAATCCAATACTGGAAAGAGAAAGCTGAAACAGGGACAAAGAAAGGAAGCACTTGAATCTCCTCTGTTTCTGGAGCATTTTCAAATGACAGGAAAATGTAATTTTGACTACAATTCAAGGGGTTGAACACCATGACCCTCTAGTCCTTGGCGGAGGAGCGCTGCCTCTGTCAGCAAATAGTGGCAAAGCCAGGGGACCATGGTGGAGGCTGGAGACCTCTCTCTTTGTGGTTACAGAACCTGGCAATGGCTGGGAAGCCATATGTTGTGTTCTGAGACTCAAGCATAAACTTCTGCTGGATGTTTGGATTTTGGTTTTTTAATTATCCCCTGTTTTGAGAGAGAAAAAAGGGGTGTGTGTCTATGTGTGCTTTGAAGGAAGTAGGGGAACAGATGGGTGGAGAGAATAGAAAGAGAGGAGCCATCATTATTGGGCTTTCGGATTCGTGTTTCTCCAGCAGTTTCTGCTGTGTCTCTTTGGTGACACATCGGGTAAATGGCCCTAAAAGATGATAGCTATGCCGAAGCTACAACAGCCTCAGAGGTTCTATTGATTCAGAAGCTTTCTGGATTGTCTCTGCCATAGCATATGCACCACCTCATTCTTAACAGACACTGACAGCAGCGCTACAACTGTTTTGAAGGAGGCAACTTTTGATGGCAGCAATGCAAGGTCTGTCCAGACCATAAAGTCCCACCTCAACCACCAATCAATAATCAGACACGACATCTTAAGTGTTATTTAAATGCTAAACACTGTGTCAGCATTTAACATTTATCTCGGCTGGGCACAGTGGCTCATGCCTGTAATCCCAGCACTTTGGGAGGCCGAGGAGGGCAGATCACGAGGTCAGGAGATCGAGACCATCCTGGCTAACATGGTGAAACCCTGTCTCTACTAAAAATACAAAAAATTAGCCGGGCTTGGTGGCAGGCGCCTGTAGTCCCAGCTACGCGGGAGGCTGAGGCAGGAGAATGGCGTGAACCCGGGAGGCGGAGCTTGCAGTGAGCCGAGATCGCGCCACTGCACTCCAGCCCGGGCGACAGAGCGAGACTCCATCTCAAAAAACAACAAGAACAACAACAAAAAATTTATTTCATTTAGTCTTCAGAACAACTCTATGACATAGGTACTATAATTGCACTCACTTTACAGATGAGCAAAGGAGAAGGTAAATACTTTGTACAAGGTTATGCAGATAATGAGTGCATCCCCGGCTCAGACACAGGCTTGCCAGACACCTCTGTTCTTCAACACCATCCTACCCTGCCTTCCCATCATCAGCTGACATTGTTTCACTCTGTGCGAAAATGGAAAGAGGAAGCACATTTCAGGCTTAATTCTCACCATCAGTATCTTCAGTTTTACTGATGAGGAAACTGAGGGTCACAAGTTGTGAAGCAATCTGTCCAAAGTCACACAACCGTGAAGCAGCAGAACCAGGAGTCAGAGCCAGGACTGAGTTCAATCCTTCACTCTCTCCATTTTACCCCACTGCCTCTGGGCCAAATACCTGGAAAAAGAGGTCTGCCTCTCACTTGCTTCAGGTTTTAAGGTAAAAGCAGAAGAGGAAGTTCAGAAGGTGTTCTTCTTCAGTGTCCCCTAAATATGAGATTTTGGGAAAGGCTTGACCCTAAGGGCCAATAGGTAGCAATTTCAGGAAGGCTGATTTAGAGAGAATTGGATGGCCTTGTAACGTGGTGAGCTCCCCAAGAATGGAGGAGTTCAAGCACAGTCTTGATGACTGTGGCAACACTGTAGACAGCAATTGTTGTTTTGGCTGTCCAGTATCTAAGCACTCTTCTTATTTAGGGGAATCCCGATATGAGCGAAGGGGGAGCCCCGCTAAAGAAGCTGATGGGGCAGATGTTCTGTCTTTCAGCTTCCTGACGGATGATGCCCAGCATATGACTTAGACGAAGGCAATCAACTACTCCCATTAAAGACTTCGGAACCTAAGATGACCAAGAGTGGAGGGGTCATGGCAAGTGTCTGCAGCAGTGTCCTTCACTCCTGCCTGTTTCTAGAGTCTGATTATCCATTCCCCTGATCAGTTCTGTGAGCCACCTAAACTCGTTTCCTGCTTAAGTTATCCAGAGGTGGTTTCTAACCTGGATATAAACATCTGATGGAAGGCTGCACTGGATGAGGTCACAAAGCCAGCTGCATATCTGAGTTACTGGTGGAGTTCAGTAAAAATACAGATTCCCATGTTCCCCAAGACCTACTGGATCAGAATTTTCAGGAATAACCCTGAACATTCATTTTTTTTTTTTTTTTGAGATGGAGTCTCGCTTTGTTGCCCAGGCTGGAGATGACTGACATGTGGCCAGATTTGGGAGTGGCTGAGATAAATAAACTTTAGGGCCCCCAAAATAAAATACTATGATTTTCAAAAAAACTCTTACCAAGAATTTGGCCATGGCTCTCAGAAAATTGCAACATGCCTATAGTTTCTTTATAATTGCTAACATAAAGCTTATCTTTTTGGACAAATTACATACACTCCTAAGAGGCTAAAGCTATGATATATCTTCTATTTCCATAGGATATTCCTTCCAAGGCCTTTTGCATCTACAGATCTATTATCACAGTTGATGTAACTTCCCACCTTCCTCAGGTGGGTGAGATCCATGATTTCACGTGCATTCGTCTGATGCCGCAGAGTCAGCTGACCACATGGCTTTTTACTTCCCAAACCAAAGCCTCTCTTCGTCGTGTGGCTATTCTTGGGATCTACAGTGCACCTCCTGTGCACCCTAAAGAGAGCTTCATCCCATGTGAGCCTCAACTCCTCTGTGTGAAAATGAGGAACACTGGGCCAGGTGCGGTGGCTCACGCCTGTAATCCCAGTACTTTGGGAGGCCGAAGCGGGCGGATCACAAGGTCAGGAGATCAAGACCATCCTGGCTAACATGGTGAAACCCCGTCTCTACTAAAAATACAAAAAATTAGCTGGGCGTGGTGGCGGGTGCCTGTAGTCCCAGCTACTCGGGAGGCTGAGGCAGGAGAATGGTGTGAACCCAGGAGGCGGAGCTTGCAGTGAGCCGAGATCGCACCAGTGCACTCCAGCCTGGGCGACAGAGCGAGATCCATCTCAAAAAAAAAAAACCACCCAGAGAAGAAAGATGAATGTCCAGTCAGCTTCCTGGGGCTCAGCTCAGAGATGTACATCCCTGTACCACTATTCCTCATTCATCCAGGAGCAAAATCCCCTCTTCTCCTGCAAATGTAACTGCTGTTAAGAAGCTGCACTTGGTAGTGGAGTTCTATATACTTCAGGGTGTTTGCTTTTGTTTGTGCAACACCACAGGTAGGAAGGTACCTGTGAAACCCATGGAGTTCTCCTCTTGCCTCCCAGCTAGTCAGGGCTGTTGGGTACTTTCTGGGGTAGAAATTCCCTAGCTTCCCTTGGTGACCCTCCTGGTGCTCAACAGGATGCAGAATGTGAGGGAAAAAGAGCGAGCACCAACAGGACCCTGGTTTATGCCTATTACTCAGGGCCAGGATGGAAGCAAGCATGAGAGCCCCTGGGTCCATTTGGGCTGCTGAGAAAGCCCCTCTCGTGTGACGTGCGTCCCCCACCAAGGAAGCATCCAAGTCCACCCTGGGTGTGTATCTACCCAAGCAGCTCCTTAGGAAAGTCAGCAGACCTCCCACCTCCTCATGATGGAGCTTCATGTCAGCTACCGCCCTCCAGAGGACTTTGAGGACAATCTGGCCATCTGGTTTCTGTACAATCTGCATCCGTATAGTGCTCATAAACTTATCTTCCAGCTCGTTCAAAATGTACACAGCTGAATTCTACTGCTGACTTTGGCACTTGCTCCTGGTATCTGAGAAGAACAGATTCAATTAAAAAGGAAATAACAGATGCTGCAAATCACTCCCTCATTTTCAGAGAAGTTTTTCCCCCCCAGTGCCCTGAATTACTTGATGATGAACAGCAATGCAGTAAAAAAAAAAAAAAAAAAAATGCAGCTGGCATGACAACTTCCAACTTGGCTTCAAACCAAGGGGAAGCTGCGGGCTGTCCTTTCTAGATGGTCTTTATGCCCGGCACATTCCTTTGTTTGGTATGGGTATTATTGTGTAGAGAACTTGGCTGGAAGTAAAGGGACAGAAAAAAATGAACCCTGGGGTTCTTTTAGCCTTAAGATTCTTTGCTATTACTCACTCTTCCTCACAGTATCTTTGTGAGGGGTGTATGTGGTCAGTGGGACATTGAAGGCAGGATTAGTATTCCCAATTTAGAGATGGAAACACAAAGGCCCAAGGACAGCAGGTTATTTGCAAACTCCAGTAAAGGAAATTGATTCTATCAGAAAACCTTGATTCTTTTTCCACATGCACCTGTGCCCGTTACACAGCATGAGGTAGTAATGAGGCCAAGGCCAGGCTGAAGTGCCCGGGGGCATGCTCAGGAGACTTAGAGGCACACACGCACTCCCGACACATGTCCTTGCAAGGCACTTAAAGGCTGCCAGTGCCCGGCCTTCCTCGGCTCCGTTCAGGCCTGCTTATCACATCCTGCCCTGTGCTCAGCTTCACTCTGCCTGAGTCTTGTGAGCCTCCCTTGGACTCAGGGGTGACCATCTTGTTATTGATGACTTGTGATGGGACCCACGTGGCTGGAGAGTGACGAAAGAAAAATGGAAGGAAAGAGATGCATTTTGAATAGGGTCTGATTACCTCTCCTCTCTTTCCCTAAGCACTAAAATGATTATGATTTCCAAGGTTTGGACAGGAGATGGGGGACCCCCAAAAATGTCTACTACAGAGATTTTGGGAGCCTGGGACTGCAAGATTAGGAGCTCCCTTGCCAGAGTGTATAAAGAGGAAGGGTGGGGGCTCTCTTCTGGAGAATTAACTGAGGAGATTCTGCCTGGACACTGAAGCACAAAGTCAGGAGAGCCCAGGCTTCCTTCCATGAATCTCGTTTCCAACAGTCGTCACAGAACAGAGCTCCCACACTTCCTAACCCATTGACTTTGCTGGGACCTTATTTTCTGAAACAAGAGTCAAGACCAATGTTTCCTCTATGGCCTGTCAATGAAAAGGGATGATTTGAAAATTATGATTATCCCTGAAAATCCAGGGTATATGCCTTTATGTTCCCATGGCTGCTCCACCATCTCCACCCCCACCACCCTGCCCCCAGGACAAAGCCTACCCACCTGGGGTTCCTCTCCTTATGGAACGAGAGTCAAAAGCTCTAGGGAAGTGGTATGCGGCATGGGCTTTCTGTGTTCCCATTGCCTACCAATTCTACATGGCCTGTCCCCCTCCCCAATTCTCCCCAGCAGGCCCTTATGGGGCAGCTTCCACCCCCTATACCACTTGTACTTTGGTGCCTTTATTTGTCCATTTTTGGCTATATCGGCATTAGCTATGATTTAGCAAGATCACACGCTTCTGGAGGCAGAGATTGAGGATACCACAACCAGATAGATGGATGAACGTTTGACTTCTGGCTCTGCCACTTTTCAGGTGGGGGAGATCATGTCTAGTCCTTAATGTCCCTGAGCCTTCTTTTCAAGAAATGGGATGAGACTGGACCTGCCTTGCAGGGTGGTTGTGATGATACAGAGATAATGTGTGCAGAAGGCAGCACAATGCCTGGCTTGTAATAAGCGTGCACAACAATGGTGGCCCCACCATCTCTCCAACCACCAGCACACTCTGGGACTTGCTCTTTCTCCTCCTCCTAAATGCCTTTCCTAAACTGCATTTACCTCTGTCTTCTAACTGTTGGCCTTATCTTTCTTCTGCTGTGAGAACCTGGAAGCTAGACCATGTTGTTTATTATGATTATCTTAAATCCATGATTCAGAATGCTTTTTTTTTTTTTTTTTTGAGACAGTCTCACTCTGTCGCCCAGGCTGGGGTGCAGTGGTATGACCTTGGCTCACTGCAGCCTCTGCCTCCTGGGTTCAAGCAATTCTCCTGCCTCAGCCTCCCAAGTAGCTAGGATTATAGGTGCCTGCCATGCCTGGCTAATTTTTGTAATTTTAGTGGAGACGGCTTTCACCATGTTGGCCAGGCGGTCTCGAACTCCTGGCCTCAAGTGATCTGCCTGCCTCAGCCTCCCAAAGTGCTGGGATTACAGAAGTGACCCACAGCCCCTGGCCTGGAGAATGCTCTTTTGATCTAGGCAAATGAATGAACTAACAAATGAACAAACACATAAACCAAAAACAGGTTAGAGCTCTAGTTTTTGAGACCGTGTGATAATCTCTTCCAGAACTCTAGGAGAAAAGGCTAGGTGGGGACTCAAATTCCTCCCTTGCAAAAGCCTTAGATTAGATAATTCCACCCAGGATATCAGGAATGCTTGATGACTTGGAGCATTTCTGCTGATTGTAGGCCTATACCCAGAAAGAGTTAACCAGCAGCTGCTGGGTTTATTTTCATTCTCTTTAATAAGGGAATCAAAGCAGCAGGACACAAACACACTGAATCTCTAATCACTCCAACACCCACACATGTTCCCCATCCCCTTCTGATTTAGTAAAGTCAAAGCTCGCTTACCACGCAATACATTTGACTGGCTTCTACAGCGGCTCGCTTGTAAGTGATGAAATCTCAGCTTTTCCCCCAAACCTTTATTCCTGAAAGTCCATCATTACCAAATTCTTCCCCTGGAATAGATATTGGTATTGCCCTCTTGCTGCAGCCTCTTTTACAACGTAGACATGAAGGTGGGGCTGGGGATGGGAAAGTGAAGACTTCTAAGTCTCCAATAAAATAGTTTGTTTTGAGACAGGGTCTCGCCTTGCTCTGTCACCCAGGATGGAGTGCAGTCGTGTGATCATGGCTCACTGCAGCCTTGCCAGGCTCAAGTGATTCACCCATTTCAGCCTCCTGAGGAGCTGGGACCACAGGCATGTGCCACCACACCCAGCTAATTTTTGTCTTTTTTGTAGAGACAGTGTTTCACCATGTTGCCCAGGCTGGTCTCGAACTCCTGGGCTCAAGCCATCTGCCAGCCTGAGCCTCCCAAAGTGCTAGGGTTACAGGCATGCACCACAGTACCTGGCCATGAATGAGTTTATCATGTTTAAGTTGGCTGGGTTCTGCATTAAGGGAAGGTGATGGGAAATGACCATGTACTGAACACTGGCTAGATACATTATATACATGTTCTCATTTCTCAATAACTGTGACAGAAGGATTATTATATGCTTTCGGCTGGTGAGAAAAATTGAAACCTAAAATGGGAACTTGCCCCATATTACATGGCTCCTGGAAGACAGAGCCAAGACTCATGCCAACATCATACTTAGAGATGCCTGACTCCAAAACCTGCGTGGATCTTTTTGAGGTATGCAAGTGAATGGTGCTGTCTATTTGGCAATAAAACTTTTTGGAAGAATGAATGAATAAATAGGTTACCAAAAGCCAAACAAGAAGGCCGGGCACAGTGACTCACACCTGTAATCCCAGCACTTTGGGAGGCCAAGGTGGGCGGATCACTTGAGGTCAGGAGTTCAAGACCAGCCTGGCCAACATGGTGAAATCCCATCTCTACTAATAATACAAAAAAATTAGCTGGGTGTGGTGGTACACGCCTGTAATCCCAGCTACTCGGGAGGCTGAGGCAGGAGAATTGCTTGAACCTGGGAGGTGGAGGTTGCAGTGAGCTGAGATTGTGCCACTGCACTCCAGCCTGGGTGACAAGAGTGAAACTCCATCTCAAAAAAAAAAAAAAAAAAAAGCCAAGCAAAGTTCAAAATGACTTAACAAAACTCCCTGGAGAATAGTCAGCATCTCACCTCTGAGGAGCAATCTCTCCTAGCCTCTCTTCTCTAGCATGTTGAAGATGGTGAGAACCTGCTCTTAATTCCTTTCCTTTGGACACTGAGTCTCCAAAGAGTAAGTGGCTTGGAACTAAAGCCCAGTTTTCAGATTTCTGGCTCAGTGTGTTTCCTAGTATTATGATGTCAGGAGAAGAGATAGCCAAAGAAGAACTCTATCGTAGTATTCAGGCATCATAAATTATATATTAGAGGCCAGGTGCAGTGGGTTCATGCCTGTAATCCCAGCACTTTGGGAGGCCAAGGCAGATGGATCGCCTGAGGTCAGGAGTTCGAGACCAGCCTGACCAATATGGTGAAAGCCCATCTCTGCCAAAAATACAAAAATTAGCTGGGTGTGGTGGCGCACACCTGTAATCCCAGCTACTCGGCTGTGGCAGAAGAATTGCTTGAACACAGGAGGCGGAGGTTGCAGTGAGCCAAGATTGCGCAACTGCACTCCAGCCTGGGTAACAGAGCGAGACTCCATCTCAAAAAAAATAAATAAATAAAAATAAAAATTATATATTAGATTAGCTGATTATTGCTACTGGAAGAGACAAATGAGACAATAGCCTTTAACTGCCACCTGAGATTTAGGATGCTTATTCATTCAGCAAATATATATTTACCAGGCATTGTGGTTAGTAATGACAAAAAATAAAAAATAAAAAGATAAGCTGTCAGAAACCTCACAGCTTAGTGAGAAAAAAGGCTCATTCAAATAATTGTCTTTTATTATGGCAAGTGCTAAGCAAAGTACAAACAAGGTGCTTGGGCAGCCCAGAGGAGGAAGAGGCAAATTTGTTCTCTTGCAAGGAGTAGAAGAGGCACCACGCAGAGAAGGCACATGCTAGGAAAAGGTTACCACTCCCCGTCAGAAGCAAGAGGAAAATAGTGGAAAAGCCTGCAGAGTAGGGTTGTAGCCTGTTCTTCTGGGACAGGAGAGTGTCATTGCCTAATGGCTTCCAAGAAAGTAAGTAGGTCAGCTAGTCCCAGATATTTGGATTTTATGGACCAATATCCTTTGAAAAACAGGGGTCTATGGGGTAGGCGGGGTTGGATTGTGTGGATTTAGTGTTTAATTTTCTCCAGCAAAAATCTGCATCTGAAATCCCCATGATCAATTACCACCATCAGTTCATAAAAGTAAGGACGTTTTAATCACAAAAAAAGTAGAAAGGGCACCATCTCAGAATAAAAGGAACTTCCTTCTAAGGAAGATCATCTACCAGTCTTCCACTGGCATTCTTTTTTACTTGACTCATTTCATTGTGGACTAATGACAACAGAATTTAGGTCCAAAGTCAGGACTGAAGAATGTAGCCCATTAACCCAGATAGATTTAGAGACAAACAATTTTCTTTTACCTAGAATGGTGCAATCTTCTGCCATATAAACATGTTAATCTACAGAAATGTGCAGCTGAAATTCTCCATCTTATATTCCCTTTTCGGTATGTGATTGCGTACATATATGTTTCTTCTTGGTACTCCTAGCCAAGGATTTCTATAACTATCCATCTACATAGTTCCTCTAAAAGCCTACAAGTCCACTCGTTAGATTCCAACATCAGGAGATCAGCAAGCCTCAAATGCATCATTCTAAAGGCTCTCCTTGAGCCCTTCCACAGACACCCTCAGAAAATCAGCAACTCCCTAAAAGAATCTCGTATCTAGGTACTGGAGTAAAATGCAGAATGTACACTCTCTAGCTTAACAGCACAAGTTGTTAGCAACAAAGCTATTTCTCCAGACCTTTATGGGAGGAATTTCCCCACAGATGGCCAGATGTGCAAACAAGACCTTTGAGTGCCTTTCAGAGCTTGGATTATAGAAGCCAGCAAAAGTGTATAGCAATGGAGAGGGATTCTTCCAAATAAGCCTAAAGTCCCAAGCCCTAGATCTGAATCCAGGGGTGGCATTAAGAATTAGAGCTCTGTGGCGCATGCCTGTAACCCCAGCTACTTGGGAGGCTGAGGCAGAAAAACTGCTTGAACCCGGAGGTGAAGGTTGCAGTGAGCTGAGATCGTGCAACTGCACTCTAGTCTGGGCAACAAGAGTGAAACTCCATCTCAAACAGAAAGAAAGAAAAGAATTAGAGCTTTGGTAAATAAAGAAGGAATTTTTTGGCTTTTCTCTTCATGATGAACATTTTGACCCCTTCAGAATGGACATGAGGTGGCCTGAGAGCTGAACCCTGGCAGCCCCCACGTGTGTCCCAGTGCCTCCATGTGACTTGTGGAGTGGATGCCACACCTGTGATCACAGGAGTCCAGCCTGGTCAACGCCTCACAAAAGAAGGGCATCAGCTGCTGCGGATTGATTTAGTCAGAGCAAGGGTGGAACGAAGTCCTGTGATAAAGTTGAACGAAGATGGGAGGTCAGCAAATCCATCGGCAGCCATTTTCTTTCTACTCTCAAAGCCCCGCAGCCTCCCTATTAACTACATGAGGTGGTAGATGGCAGTGGATGCCCCCATGAGTTGGTGAGATTTAAGGTCCCCGGTGAGGAAGCCCAGAAGCCACAAGCACATTTGTGACGGTAGCGCCTGGGGCAATAGTCCTCCTTGATTAGGGCTAGAGAGCAGGCCTTGCTTCAACAATTTCTGTGAGACACTGTCATGGCGTGTAAAGGGAAGGCTGGCCCTCGGGCAATGGGTAGTGGACTCTTGGATTGACTGTCAGTAATGGAGGGATTTTAGATTTTTTTCTTTCTTTTTTTTTTTTTTTTTATGTTTTTCGAGACAGAGCCTGGCTCTGTCGCCCAGGCTGGAGGGCAGTGGTGCGATCTCAGCTCACGGCAACCTCTGCCTCCCAGGTTCAAGCGATTCTCCTGCCTCAGTCTCCTGGGTAGCTGGGATTACAGGCACATGCCACCACACCCGGCTAATTTTTGTATTTTTAGTAGAGATGGTTTTCACCATGTTGGCCAGACTGGTCTCAAACTTCTCATCTCAAATGATCTGCCTGCCTCAGCCTCCCGAAGTGCTGGGATTACAGGCATGAGCCGCTGCTCCCAGCCAGGATTTTAGATTTAGCTGCAACCTCAAAGCTCTGGGACTCATGAGTCCGGCTGGCAGCTAGGAGGGCAAACTGTGTCCACGGGGATAGTTTCTGTCTGTGCAGAGCCAAGGCCCAAACATATGTTGGCCAGGTTAGTGCCTGCTCCCTCCCATAGTTACAGTAACAAGGCTTAGAGCCTGAAAACAAATCCTTCTTTAATCATAGGTCTTTTTATCAGAGTGACCTTCTTTTCTTCTAACCCCTCAAATAAGGAAAACATAAGACAGTTGCCTATTTTCACCCAATGCCACTTCAAGAAAGTGCGGCCCTTTAAAGAAACCCCATAATAAAGTTTTCTATTAAAAAAAAAATTGTTGACGGGGCACGGTGGTCATGCCTGTAATCCCAGCAGTTTGGGAGGCCGAGGCGGGCAGATCACTTGAGGTCAGGAGTTCAAGAACAGCCTGGCCAACATGGTGAAACCCTGTCTCTACTAAAAGTACAAAAACTAGCCAGGCATGGTGGTGCGTGCCTGTAGTCCCAGCTACTCGGGAGGCTCAGGCAGGAGAATTGCTTGAACCTGGGAGGCAAAGGTTGCAGTGAGCCGAGATCACGCCACTGCACTCCAGCCTAGATGACAGAGTGAGGCTCAGTCTCAAAAAAAAGATTTCCAGAGACACCCATCTGTAACCTCTCTGAGGAAAGTGGCCTCTCTAACACGCCACCAACCTGACACTCGGGGAATTCGCTTATCTTCTGCAACTAAAGCCCTTCGGTTCCCCCATGCTCAGGGGCTCCTGGAAACTACTCTCCTACTCACGGCTGACCCGTGTAGCGTTTTGTAAGGCCATCTTCAACAGAGGTAAAGAGCAGAAGGTGTTTTCAATGCTGAGAAATGTGAACTTCTTCCAGCCACCTTCTCAGAGGAAGACTCAGGAGGCTGTGATTCAGATGCTCCATGTGACACCAAGTTAGACTGTTCAGCTGGCAGGTTTCAAGCCAAGGACTCAGCCCGTAAATAAAAGGTCACTCAGCTTTTGTTCCTGTAAGTTGCCCATTCAGCTTATAAAGCACTTGCTGCCTTTGGCAAAACTTGGCTTTGGTCTACAAAAGCCCCACAGCCGCAGGCACCCTGAGTAAGTTAGGTTGGTTTCCGAGTCCAAGTGAGTCATTGTTGAGGTCTTGACTATTAGCACCTTGGAGACAGTGTCCCCCCAAGCCAAGAGATCTTGTCCATAAGATAGGGAAGGACAGCCCCTCCAATGCCTGCAGGTCACATTTGAAGAATTCCAGGTCCCTGGAGTTCATATCCCCGGCTTATGCCATCACCTGTCTCTCTTCTACCCTAGAGAAATGCATCTTTCCACTAACCACTAAACCAGTATCAGGGCACCATGTTCTCTTGCTTTTAGAATCCCAGTCATTTCCTGTGTCATGGGACATGAGATGCTTGTCTTCAAAAAACAAGGGGCTTTAAGTACAATAAAACAATACATTATATTTATGTTTATGTTTAACCCTTGTTTAACTTTATGTTTAACCCTTGAGTCTGAGACAATCCCACTTATTCACAATGTCTAAAAGTTTCTATTTCAGACATGATCTAAACTTCTTTTTGAAATCAATAAACTGCCCCAGTTTCGAAACCTAATCTATGACTTGCAGGCATTTTCCCCCATATTTCCAAGGGAATAAGCATCATTTGACACTATTTATTTTGAAAAGCGGTGGTGGAGGGGAGAAACAATATATTTCTTTCTTTTTTGTTTTGAGACGGAGGCTTGCTCTGTTGCCCAGGCTGGAGTGCAGTGGCACAATCTCGGCTCACTGCAACCTCCGCCTCCTGGGTTCAAGCGATTCTCCTGCCTCAGCCTCCCGAGTAGCTGGGACTACAGGCACCCACCACCACGCCTGGCTAATTTTTTGTATTTTTAGTAGAGACGGGGTTTCACTGTGTTAGCCAGGATGGTCTCTATCTCCCGACCTCGTGATCCGCCCGCCTCAGCCTCCCAAAGTGCTGGGATTTACAGGCATGAGCCACCGTGCCCGGCCAAAGAAAAAAATATTTCAAAGAAGTGGGATGTCTGCCACCAACCCGGTTCAGTAAACATCTACTAAGTACCTGTTGTGGGCGAGGCTTGGGGGAAAGAGGAAAGAGGACATTTCAAAAGGAATCAGATACAGCACTGATCTTGAGGGAGTGTCCAATTTGT
Source organism: Gorilla gorilla gorilla (assembly GCF_029281585.2). Classification (NCBI taxonomy): domain Eukaryota; kingdom Metazoa; phylum Chordata; class Mammalia; order Primates; family Hominidae; genus Gorilla; species Gorilla gorilla. The sequence continues at coordinate 130,627,145 of NC_073233.2, read as the reverse complement.
TTATAGAATGACTGAATAAATCAGAAAACAAATGATGAATGAATGCAGAATCAGGATTAGTAGTAAGTTTTATAGCAATTCCACTCCTTCATTTAATGGTGTTAGTACAATTCAAAGATGAGTGAAGAGAATATAAATTTTTCCTGAGTTAAAAATCTGGCCAGGCACGGTGGCTCACGCCTGTAATCCCCAGCAATTTGGGAGGCCGAGGCGGGTGGATCACCTGATGTCAGGAGTTAGAGACCAGCCTGGCTGACATGGTGAAACCCTGTCTCTACTAAAAATACAAAAATTTGCCGGGTGTGGTAGCATGCGCCTGTAATCTCAGCTACTCGAGAGGCTGAAGCAGGAGAATCGCCTGAACTTGGGAGGCAAAGGTTGCAGTAAGCTGAGATCGCACCATTGCACTCCAGCCTCGGCGACAAGAGCGAAATTCCATCTGAAGAAAAAAAAAAACCTGGTGATTTTTTTTTTCCTACTGCTTACTGTTTTATCTGTTCCCCAAAACCCCAAACACGTTTCTTGCAACCTAGGGTTCTCTGAAATCTCCAATCTGACCTTGAACGATGAAGGCAAGGGATCTCCGTGCTTGGTAGGGGTAGGGTCCTATATTATACTTTATGTGATGATATTCTCTGGCCTCCTTTAAGTACTTTAAAAAGATCTTTATTTTAGACTCTTCTCTCTCCATGCTGATGTCATTAGTATTCTGGATGAAATGTTTCCTTGCACGTAACTATGTTGGACTTGGATTCATTACTAAAGCAAATAATTCGGTTTTCCTAGGAACAAATGCTACTTTTCCTCATGGGCTGTTTGCTGACCATCCCTCTTGGTTGAGCATACGCTGCATTACTTGGAAGCCACATGTTAGGACTAAGGGAGACATAGAGAAGTAAAGAACACAGCATCTGTCCTCAAAGAAACGGTCGTCTTCACTGGGAGGGAAGATTGAAATGTGGCATTACAGCTGGGCGTGGTGGTTCACACTTGTAATCCCAGCATTTTGGGAGGCCGAGGCAGGAGGATCACGTGAGCCCAGGAGTTTGAGGCTGCGGTGAGCATGATCATGCCACTACATGCCAGCCTGGGTGACAGAGCAAGACACAGTTTCTTGGAAACAAACAAACAAACATGGCAGTACGAGGGCTCAGAAGGGAAGCTGCTAATATATTCACTCAGAGTTCAGAAAAGGCAGATGGTTTGCTTTGGGCAAAAGTTGTCAGGAGAGGTTTTTAGACCAAAGCAAGGACATCTTGAGGGGAGAGTCAAAAGGAAAGAATTAATCCTATTTTCAGCTCTCTATCCCTGAATACTCTTAGTTCCTTCAAGCAGCAGTGGGCTAACAAGTGATGCTACAAGACCGTATGCCAATGCAAGCGAGGACCCTGTGACTTTCAACAGACCTCTGCGTCACCATGGAGCTTTGAGATGAGTGTCAGAAGGAAGAACAAGCTCATTTTGAAAAGTACACAGACATTGGAAACTGTGAGTATTACCCCAAAAAAAGCTTGAAAGGCTCCCATCCCCATCGGGTGACCAGCAGAACTTGCCACTGCAAGAGCCTTGTTCTCATTAATAAGAGTTCATTTTATTATTTCCATGCTATGTAATTTCTCCCACTGCCTTTTAGACTGGAACATTCAACTTTTTGCACTTCATATTAATTACCCTGGGGGATTCAGGCTACAGTGCACAATAAGAAGACCCAATTAGAACATTGCCTACTGTCTTTGTGTTTCTTTGTAATCCAAAATCAATCAATAACATCCTTAAATCCTCACAAGAAATGACTAGAGTTATTGACGTCTTAGACAAAGAAGCCAAGAAATTCAAAGCAGATGGAGCAGAATCACACAAATCACACAACCATGCAAATTAGTAGCAGCCCATGGGCTTGACAGGGTCAGAATACTGGGGGTTGGGAATTTTTAATATGAAACAGAAAATATATCCCATAACACTAATGTTCTTTTTGTGATGAGACGTGATGATTCTGGTTTAATGTGGAGCAGGGTGTCTTTAGGAGCTCTGAGAAAACACAGGCTTCCCAGTGCTCGTCCACATAGCACATCCCTGTCTGGGACAGTTTACTGTTCACCCTACATGAAGTGTTCTCTCACCTGTCAGAAACACACTTCCTCTACAAATTGCATCCCCTACTGTTAACATCAAGATCAGAAGTAGGCCAGGTGCATTGGCTCCTGCCTATATTCCCAGCGCTTTGGGAGGCCGAGGAGGGTGGATCACCTGAGGCCAGGAGTTCAAGACCAGCTTGACCAACATGGTGAAACCCCATCTCTACTAAAAATACAAAATTTAGCTGGGTGTGGTGGTGGGCACCTGTAATCCCAGCTACTGGGGAGGCTGAGGCAAGAGAATTGTTTGAACCCGGGAGGTGGAGGTTGCAGTGAGCCGATATCATGCCATTGCACTCCAGACTAGGTGACAGAGCCAGACTCCATCTCAAAAAAAAAAAAAAAAAAGATCAGAAGTAAACTATGAGAGTGAGTAAGATGAACATATGAACATTTACATTGAAAAATATGAAAAAAAACTTAAGATGTAATGGTGTTTGGAAAAGAATTGTTAACTGTATCCACTAAACCATAAAGCTTAACAAAATCCCAAACTTGGGAAATGAATTTAAAAAATGCACTCACCATGTGTAATTCTGGTCAGAGCCTAAACAAAGGAGGAGACAAAGCTTACGATGTCAGCCCATCTCATTCAGCACTGGGGACTTTGTGCTAGCTCAAAGTGTTGAGGAATTGGATCTCTACCTAATCATAAGAGACTGACCTCTTCCTCACTCCAACAGCGGTGCTGCTCCCAGGGGAATGATGGTTACCTCAGTTTCTCTTGGCCTCTCAGATGTGCAGCATGTCGGGTCTCCACTAGTACCCACACATGATACCTCATGCTGCACGCCTACCCACTGAATGTGGCCAAGTGAATAAAGCACCGCCAGCAACACGACCTCTAGTTCCACTGCTGGGCTCTGGGTACCATTGTCAATTCCTTGATCGATTCCCAAAGCTAAACAATAATATTTACGTAAAGCTTAATAGACTACAGGACACTGAAATATCAGTCATCTGGGCTGGGCATGGTGACTCATGCCTGTAATCCCAGCACTTTGGGAGGCCGAGGCAGGTAGATTACTTGAGCTCAGGAGTTCAAGACCAGCCAGGGCAACATGGCGAAACCATGTCTCTACAAAAAAATACAAAAATTATCTGGCTGTCATGGCGTTTGCCTGTAGTCCTAGCTACTCAGGAGGCTGAGGTGGGAGGATCGCTTGAGCCCTGGAGGCGGAGGTTGCAGTGACCAGAGATTGCACCACTGCACTACAGCCTGGTGACAGAGGGAGACCTTGTTTCAAAAAAAAAAAAAAAAAAAGAAAGAAAGAAAGAAAAATTAAAAAAAGAAAAATCAGTCATCTGATGTGTTTCTCACAATAATTTTGGAAGGTGGATGATATTATCCACAGGCATTTCACAGAAGAAGAGATAGCATAGAGGTTGCAGGAAATGCCAAGAACACATAGCAGCTTCCTAAGATTCAAACTCAATTCTGTGACTCCACGTGCCACACTCCTCTGAGTTGTGAGTTCTCTAAGATGAAGATCACATTTTTCCATCTGTAAGACACTGAGTGTTGCCATGAGGATTAAATAAAATAACCTAGGTACAGCAGGCACCTAATAGATACCAGTTCCCTCCCATGCCCCTCCTCCATCAGCGGCGAAAAGATTTAAAAATAATCCCAGTCCTGGCACAGTGGCTCACGCCTGGAATCCCAGCACTTCGGGAGGCCAAGGCAGGTGGATCACCTGAGGTTCGAGACCAGCCTGGCCAACATGGAGAAACCCCGTCTCTACTAAAAATATGAAAATTAGCTGGGTGTGGTGCTGGGCACCTGCAGTCCCAGCTATTCAGGGGGCTGAGGCACGATAATCGCTTGAACTAGGAGGTGGAGGTTGCAGTGAGCCGAGATCGCAACATTGCACTCCAGCCTGGGCTACAAGAGCAAAACTCCGTCTCAAACAAATAAATAAATAAAATCCCAGTATATGATCTGCACACACTACACATTTATACCCACAACTTCAGATTAAAGTGAACATTAATGACCGTACTGAAGCAAATAGAGTTCCAGAGGCATGGGGAGTGCTGGGTGTCGGGTGGATGGAATGTGGGGGCTGTGGGATCATTGGGAGTTAGGGGACTAGCTTTAGGTTCTGACCATTGTAGCAACTCAGTGAGCCTCCACACACGGCACCCAGGATGCTCCCACACCTGATTTCTAGTATCCTCACAGCTGGCACCTGCCTTACCAAACATATGCCCCAGGCTCTTCCATACTGTGAGTGCAGTTTTCATTACATAATGCATCCATCTTCTTGCTCTTCTTTAGCCTTATACCATCCTAATTTTCTATAGTTCCAAAGCCATTCTCTCCTGCCTTGTTGCAAGGTAGGGAGAAAATGTAAAATTCAAATGGTCACATAGTGTTACTTGGGAACAACTTTTGCCAGAGCCTAGATGAGGGGCATGGAAGATTTTGGAAGGTGGGGAGCAACAGAAGATAGAAATCCATGCCTGGTGTGAATTGCAACAAAAATTTGGCGTGACTATGGGGGTATGGGTAGGGGGAGAGGAGGTCATCTGCAATGTTGACAACTTTTCATCTAATAGGACAGAGGAGAATTCCAGCTCTAAGAGAAGAGATCTGCCAGGTATACTGGCAAGAACACTGAGACTACATGGCTGAGCCCAGCTCTGCCCTTAATTTGCCAGAGCAGTCATTCCACCACCCTGGTTTCCTCATTGAGAGAATGTGCGGGTTGGACAGGGCTGGCTTTGGAATGAGACAAATCTAGGTTCAAATGCAGGCTCTACCACTGACTCGCTATGCAATTTTCGGCAAGTTTCCTTACATCGCCACGCCCCAGTGCTCTTAACTGTCAGATGAAAATGAGAGAACGTGTTTCCGGAGGCTGTTTGAGAATTAAATGAGGAGGTATATAAATATACTCCCCCTTGGACAGTGTCAGGTCTATGAAGCTCCCAGCACAGCAGCTGCTTCCTCTTTTCTTTATTCTAAGTTGCTGTAAACCCGTGTATCCATGGTGCAACGCAATGACTCAATCCTTGCTTATTTAATGTGGCTATCCTGCCCAACCTAAGTCCTGACTATCAAGGTACTGAGGTGCTGTATGCTGAAGCAGCAAATAAACAATTCAAGTTGGACAAGAAGATGGAAACAAGTGTGAGGGAGGATGGTGGAGGAAAAAGGATCCAGAAGTGGGAGGCAGTGGATCTGGGATCGAATTCTAGCGCCCTCAGTCACTAGAAATCTCTGGAACTCTATTTGCTTCAGTACGGTCATTAATGTTCACTTTAATCTGAAGTTGTGGGTATAAATGTGTAGTGTGTGCAGACCATATACTGGGATTTTATTTATTTATTTATTTGAGACGGAGTTTTGCTCTTGTAGCCCAGGCTGGAGTGCAATGTTGCGATCTCGGCTCACTGCAACCTCCAACTCCCAGTTCAAGCGATTATCGTGCCTCAGTCCCCTGAATAGCTGGGATTTCTGAGCTTCAGTTTTCTCTTCTGTAATAAAGGGAATAATCACATATCTAAAAGTACTTTGTCGATTGGAAAGCGCAATTGAAATGTTAGTGGTCTCTTATGCCACCATTCCCGTTGTTTGGAGAGTCCAATTACTTGAGTCTGAAAAATGTTTTGAGAGCTATCTAATTCCTCCTAGCAGTCAAACAAAACTTCAAACTTCCCCCAAACCCTAATCTTCAAAATCAAATGGCTGCTGTGTAGATTACTGATGTATCCCCAAAAGAGCTGGGCTGACTTTTCTTTGCTATGAACAAACACCGCCAGTGACCCACTGGAGTCACCAACTCCTGGTGGCCTGATCTTTACTTGAAAAACAATACGGTAAACCACCCTCCTATTTTAACAGCTAGCACAGGGCAGGGCGGGAGGAACCCCCACCCACGCTTGCTCTGAACAGAAATCGTGCTGCAGCTGATGTGAAAACAAGATAAGGAGAAATGTCTGTCAACAGACTCCGGCCTGCCCTAGAACTGGGCTGCTCTCCGTGTATTCTGTGCAGATGGGAAGGCAGGGGCCATTAGCCACCTGCAATTCTGCTCTGATGTGGCTGCGGTACTAAACACGGCCCAGGAAAGGGTGGGCATAGCTCGGACACACGTGCAACTTACACATTCTAGTCTTTAGCTAAAGTCTTTGAAAATATAGATTTAGAAATGTAGTATTGGTTGGGTGCAGTGGCTCACTCCTGTAATCCTGGCACTTTAGGAGTGCCAGGTGGATCACCAGAGGTCAGACATTTGAGACCAGCCTAGCCAACATGGTGAAACCCTGTCTCGATTAAAAATGCAAAAATTAGCTGGGCATGGTGGCAGGTGCCTATAATCCAAGCTACTCAGGAGGCTGAGGCAGGAGAATCGCTTGAACCCGGGAGGCAGAGGTTGCACTCCAGCCTGGGTGACAGAACGAGTCTTCATCTCAAAAACAAAAAAAAAAAAAAAAAAAGGAAAAAAGAAAAAGAAACGTAGGGCCCTGAAGAAATCCTCATTAAGGTTAAAATCCTGCCGGCTTATTACCGAGAAATTAAAAACTATTTGGGGCCAGGCGCAGTAGCTCATGCCTGTAATCCCAGCGCTTTGGGAGGCCAAGGTGGGCAAACCACCTGAGGTCAGGAGTTCAAGACCAGTCTGGCCAACATGGTGAAGCCCCGTCTCTACTAAAAATACAAAAATTATCCAGGCATGGTGGTGGGCACCTATAATCCCAGCTACTCAGGTGGCTGAGGCAGGAGATTCGCTTAAACCTGGGAGACGGAAGCTACAGTGAGCAGAGATCGCACCACTACACTCCAGCCTGGGCAACAGAGTGAGACTGTCTCAAAAAATAAAAGTAAAATAAAAAATAAAAAAACTATTTGGTTATCAGGCTGAGTGGAAACATAAGCTCAATGTGACTATTTAGTAACTTCCCAACAGTTCTAAACTACCACCCGTAGCTCTAAAGGAAAACTTCATTTTTTAACCACTTTGGGCATGGCTGGGATGTAGGAATCAATGTGTTGATGCAAAAATGCTGCAAGGCAGTTCTTTTCTCTGTCTTTCCTGAGCATCATTAGACCTCCAGGGAGTGAGGCACAGTGTAACTGAAGGTCCAAACAACACATCCAAGGCTCTAAGAGGATCACAGTGCATAAAACACGATGTGCATAAATGCTGATGGATAACGGGGAAAAAGTAAAAAAGAAAAGAAAGAAAAGGAAAGAAAACCACAGAGTCTCCTAAGAGCTACTGAAATGGCGACAGCATCAGACACTTATTAGCATTCACCACTCAAGGAGACATTCCCAGAAGGGGTTGAAGCGTTATCAAGGTTGGGAGGACTCAGCATGTTTGCAGAGGAGGAGCCGGATGCATATGCTCACCAGCCTGCTGGCACGAGTACTGGAAACTCCCACCCATCCGCAGGCTCTGATCAGATCATGCCAGAGCTTCAAGCTCCTTCCAAGCATCCATGCAACTGAGTGATGACAGGAGTGGATAGAAGAAATAAATGCAAGTTTTTGAATTTTAAAGCAGACCAGTGGGCCGGGCGCGGTGGCTCAACGCCTGCAATCCCAGCACTTTGGGAGGCCAAGACGGGTGGATCACTTGAGGTCGGGAGTTCAAGACCAGCCTGGCCAACATGGTGAAACCCCGTGTCTAATAAAAATGCAAAAATTAGCCGGGCATGGTAGCAGGTGCCTGTAATCCCAGCTACTAGGGAGGCTGAGACAGGAGAATCGCTTGAACCCGGGAGGCAGAGGTGGTGGTGAGCTGAAATCGTGCCACTGCACTCCAGCCTGGGGGAAAGAGGGAGACTCCACCTCAAAAAAAAAAAAAAAAAGGAAAAGAAAAGAAAAATAAATAAAATAAAAATAAAGCACATCAGTGGTGAATGGCGTACCCTGGCATACCTCAAATTAAGCACAGGCTAACTGTTCTATGCTAACAGCTAGGGTTTTCAAATCCAATGTGGCACACTAAATCTTGACACTCAAGGAACCCACAGTCCAAACAAGGCTTGTTTTAGGAGCTCTTCCTTGCCCTGTGCTTAAAACTCTTAAAACTTAAAACTCCCTCCACTGGCTTCCGATTATCAATAACAGCATTTCCAAGACTTCAGCCATTTCTATCATCAACCCATTAATTTTTCTATATCAATATCTATACTGTACTATATTTAAGTAACTTCCTTCCTTCCTTCCTTCCTTCCTAGTTTTTTTAGAGACAGAGTCTTGCTATATTGCCCAGACTGGACTGCAGTGCCTATTCACACATACAATCATGGCACACTGCAGCCTACAACTCTCAGGCTCAAGCGATCCTCCCACCCCAGCTTCCTGAGTAGCTGGGACTACAGGCATGTGCTACCATGCTGGCCTAAGAAAGTTTCATTAAAATAACCTATCTACTTTTATTCAAATAACTTTTGAAGAAAATGTTATTTTTACCATAAACAGAAAACTAGTACCACTTGCCATTAAAAAAACAAAACAAAAAAGGAAACAAAGGAATCTTACTAAATTCTTGTTACAACCCCTCCCTGCCAGTGTTCTGCACCTAAGGTCTATAGCTCTCATAAAAAAGAGATTAACAAGTACTAGAGAGGTTTTAAAGATAATAGGCTCTGAACTGAGCCCCTCACCCTTTGTAATTAGAATTGTAAAAAGAAAAATTGTTCATTATGTGATTCATCATTTCTTAATGTCACGTCTACATATCACCCAAATCAGGCTGCATGGGCCACCTGATACCACCTGCGCGCCCTAGTCGACCTTATGACTGGGCCTCCGTCGTTGCATCCCCAGAGCTTCAAATGTCACATAGGAAAATTGCAAGCACACAACACAACTGGGTGAATGACTGAATGAATGGATGCATCGCTTAGCCTCATCATTCTTTCTTTCTTATTTTTATTTTTTTCGAGACAGAGTCTCACTCTGTCACCCAGGCTGGAGTGCAGTGGCACGATCTCGGCTCACTGCAACCTCTGCCTCCCGGGTTCAAGATTCCCCGGCCTCAGCCTCCTCAGTAGTTAGGATTACAGGCATGTGCCACCACGCCTGGCTAATTTTTGTATTTTTAGTAGAGACGGGGTTTCACCATGTTGGGCAGGCTAGTCTCCAACTCCTGACCTCAAGTGATCCGCCCACCTCAGCCTCCCAAAGTGCCAGGATTACAGGCATGAGCCACCACGCTCGGCCATCATTCTTTATTTCAGCCTCATTTACAGGCTTATTTTTCCTCCCATGACCCATGCCCACTCATCCCTCCATGACTTTGTCCATTCTGTACCTTTCATGGAATGTTTTACTTTTCCTCCAACTGGTCAACTCTAAAATCTTCAAGTCTTAGGGTGTGTGATCTTCCCTTGATGGTTTCTCCTTACCACTCTGGGTGGAGAATAAACATTCTTCTCAGTGTGCCCACCACACACTTACCGTCAGGCCTCTGAGCCCAAGCTAAGCCATCATATCCCCTGTGACCTGCATGTATACATCCAGATGGCCTGAAGCAACTGAAGATCCACAGAAGAAGTGAAAATAGCCTTAACTGATGACATTCTACCATTGTGATTTGTTTCTGCCCCACCCTAACTGATCAATGTACTTTGTAATCACCCCCACCCTTAAGAATGTTCTTTGTAATTCTCCCCACCCTTGAGAATGTACTTTGTGAGATCCACCCCCTGCCCACAAAACATTGCTGCTAACTCCACCGCCTATCCCAAAACCTATAAGAACTAATGATAATCCCACCACCCTTTGCTGACTCTTTTCGGACTCAGCCCACCTGCACCCAGGTGAAATAAACAGCCTTGTTGCTCACACACCACCTGTTTGGTGGTCTTTTCACTCGGACACTTATCACACTATAATCACAAATGCACTTGTCCTTTCTCTCCCTACCAGTCTCTAAACTCCTTGAGGGGAGGAATGTGTCTTCTATTTCTGTTGTCAGTACCTGGCATTAGTTGACACTCCATAGATATGTGTGGAATGAAAGCATCTCTGGCTATTTCCCCATATTCTCCGATCGTATGAGACAAACCCTGTCTTTCCCTTCTCTGAGTTTTAGCACATACTGTGTCTTTGACCAGCGTGCCCTCGGCAGTATGCAAACTCTCTTCCACATTCCTGCTGAGAAGGCTCGCGGGGCCCATTCTCCAAGCCAAGGGTGCATTCCTTCCTCTCTGTTCCCACCATATCCCCTGAGTATCACCTTTACTGTAGGGTGTATCCCACATCTCTGCAATTCTTTGTTTCTATGCTGCTGTAATTCGGTAAATTATGAGCTTCTTGTTTTTGTGTCCCCAAGGTTTAGAGAGTGGTTGACATCTTACAGTGAGTAATCAATAGATATTAAATACTGTCTGAAGAATGAATGTTTAGCAAGAAAATATTTTACTAATGTTTAGTAAGAAAATATTCATCTTTCTTCTCTTAGCAATCCCAAAAGTCCCTGGAGTTGAGGTCAGTAAAACCATAAACATATTAAATTTATTGCTGACTTATATGGAGTACCTACTATCTGCCAGGCACTCTGTCAACATTATCTCATTTAATTATCCCCATCTTGTGAGGTAGGTACTTGTATTGATGCCAGTTTCCAAGTGAGGAAATCTGGGCTTAGGGAGATTAAATCACTTGTCCAAGGTTCTATAAGTGGCAGAGCCAGCACATGGAAAGAGGCCTGAAAAGCTCCAGTGTTCTTAACTACCACTCTGGCCTGGACTCTGAGCTTATCCTGTCTGACCTACCGCCCTCCTTCATGATCAGAAGCCAGATCCTGGGCAGATGGAACTGGGCCTGCCTGGGGGTAGCACTGATTGTGTCCTTTGAGAGCCCAGCTAAACTACCAAGCAAACCCTGCCCAAAACACAGAACCCCATCACAAATGGCCATCACAGCCTTTTGCTCAAGCCAGGGGACTCAGCAAAATCACCAGCTCCACACCTACCCAGCAGAAGGCCAGGCAAGGCAGCCTTTTCATTGATTCCAGAAATGTCTCTTTTTCATTTGTAAAATACCCACATTTTGGGATTTTCCCGCAAGTGGTGGGTGGCTACAGCAATAACAGATGAACTGGTATCTTTGAAAGCTGAATAAAAACACTTTTCAATAAAGATTTTAAGCCTTAAATTGACTGAGGAGCTAAGTGAGAGTCCAGCAGCACCCCGGTGGGAGAAAACATTGGCCTGGTTTTTATAACTGCATTCCCTGCACGAGAGGAAAGGGGTTACAGCTGCTCTTTCTTCACTCACAGCCTGTGTTGAAAGCATCTGAGCTAACAAAGGCCAGTTTCCTCTAGTTTGCACCCAAGGAAATCAGAGAAATGCTGCTTGGCTGCAGAAGATTTGTCCAGAAAAGAGTGACTTTAACCTACAAAAGCCAGCTTCAAATAGTTGTATAAAATTTGAGGAAAGAAAAGGAGTCAGAGCCACCTTGTAAAAGCTCCTTCCTGCTTCTTGATGATGTTGCCAGAATTATCTGCAGGAAAGGCCCGGCAGAGGCACACAGCAGAACACACAGCCATGTGGTTTCATTTTTCCAGTGATGAACCTCTCAGGAGAAAAACTCCATTTTGGAGAGAGGCAAACATATCTGGACAACAAGTTAACCATGACCTTTCATTTGCTGGAAATGAGCATAACCCAGGGGGAGAATCCTGCATAGGGGAGGAGTCCGGAAGACCCGGGGTTTCGTTCTGGCTTTACCGCTAATTTGCTTCGTGACCTTCGGTAAACCATTTAAGCACTCTGGGCTTCAGCCTTTCACAGAAGTGAGAAGATCGGGCCCAGTGATCAAGTTCCTCAGCTCGGAAATACTATGATATTAGTAGCATATTACAGAGCGCAAGATGACAAGTCTGACTCAACTCTCCCAGGTGCTGTACCCTAAGAAGAATCCTCTTCCAATAGCAGTGCACACCACCCTCAGCCATCATTCCCACAACCGAGGCATTCACAACCGATGTGAAATAAGGCAACAAGCGTGAGTTTTGGAGGGAGCATAGCGCTATGTGTCTCTCACTGGCTCTCCATGCGTATGTATCTAAACTTTAGCAGCTGCTGGACTCATGACAGCCAGTGGATTCGGAGGCCAGAAGATACTGGCAAGGGATGCTTGGGACAGCAGCAGTTTGACTGCCAGGACCCCATCTTTGAGGCCGCTGAGATGTCACAGAGGCTACCTGAACTTCAGATAGGGTAACACAGTGCAACCACACACCCTTCAAAACCATGAGAACATAATTCTACTTAGCATTTCACTTACTAAAACCAAAAGTCAGATGTAAAGTAAGCTCAGAATAGTAGCTACCATTTATGGAGAGCTAACTATATGTAAGGCACTGTGCTAAGAACTCTACATGTATTATAATATAGAATCCTCATTATATATATATGTGTATATATATATGTATAATTGGATATATATATGTTTTCCTGCCTCGGGAGCAGGCCTCAGGAAACAGAATCTCTCCGACCATTCACCTGCCCTAAGGCAGGACTTTAATCTTCCAAAGCAGGCCTCTGACTGTGGGTCAGAAGACCCTCCCCAGAGAATGTCCCACCCTGGGGGAAGAAATGCTGAGGTAATGACACTTCCAAGAAAACCCAAGAAGGCGGGGTTTGGTGGGCTGCCCACATGGAGGGTCCTGGAGGGTGGCGCCAGGGGAGGCCGTGGAAGCTCCATGCCCCTTCCCCCATACCTCACCTTACACATCTCCTCAACTATATCCTTTGCAATATCCTTTATAGTAAATCAGTAAACATAAGTGTTTCCCTGAGTTCTGTGAGCCGCTCCAGCAAATTAATTGAACCAAAAGAGGGGGTTGTGGTAACTCCCAACTTGAAGGCAGTTAGTCAGAAGTTCCAGAAGCCTGGACTTGCAACTGGTGGGGATGAGGGCAGTCTGGGGCCAGAGCCCTCCCACTGTGGGATCTGAGGCTATCTCCAGGTAGACAGTGTTGGAACTGAATTGGAGGATACTAGCTGGTGTCCGTTGCTTGCCGTGTGGGGAAAACCTCCACATGTGTTCATAGAAGGCTTCCTCGGTGTTGATGATTGCTGTTGCGGTGTAAGGGCAGAGGAAAAACCCAGTTTGAGAGTTTTCTGGAAACAACCTCCATTTTACAAAAGAGAAAACTAAAGGCTTTTAATCCCACTCTGCTATTCAGGACACAAAAATTCGTGTGTAAGAATATTCATCTAAATAAAATGACCTAGTTTTCCAAAAATAGGGAACTGATTAAATAGTATATTCATGTACTAGAAATGCAGGAGAAATCATTTTAGACAAATAATTGACAGAAAAATGTTTAGACAAACAATTGACAGCAAATTGCGAAGTAATAACCTCAATTTTGTTTAATTTAAACATAATTATAAATAATATGGTATTTATTCTTTGGGTTTTTCCATACTTTTCAAAATTTACACAATAAACATACGTTACTTTTTCCATTGTGGGGCTATTTAAAAGCCCATCAGAAATAACCAACAGCTGGCCAGGTGCGGTGGCTCACACCTGTAATCCCAGCACTTTGAGAGGGCGAGGCAAGTGGATCACCAGAGGTCAGGAGTTCGAGACCAGCCTGGCCAATATGGTGGAAACCGCCCCCACCCCCCCCCCCCACCCCCCCGTCTCTAGGAAAAATACAAAAATTAGCCGGGCGCGGTGGCTCACGCCTGTAATCCCAGCACTTTTGGAGGCCCAGGCAGGCGGATCACGAGGTCAGGAGATCGAGACCATCCTGGCTAACACGGTGAAACCCCGTCTCTACTAAAAATACAAAAAATTAGCCGGGCGTGGTGGTGGGTGCCTGTAGTCCCAGCTACTCGGGAGGCTGAGGCAGGAGAATGGCGTGAACCCGGGAGGCGGAGCTTGCAGTGAGCCCAGATCGCGCCACTGCACTCCAGCCTAGGCAACAGAGCACGCCTCCGTCTCAAAAAAAAAAAAAAAAAAAAAAAAAGAGAAAAGAAAAGAAAGAAAAAAATTAGCCAGACGTGGTGGCGGGCGTCTGTAGTCCCAGCTTACTCGGGAGGCTGAGGCAGGAGAATGGCGTGAACCTGGGAGGCGGAGCTTGCAGTGAGCCGAGATTGCACTACTGCACTCCAGCCTGGGCAACAGAGCCAGACTCCGTCTCAAAAAAAAAAAAAACAAAAACCCAAAAATTAGCGGTGTGGTGGCTTGTGCCTGTAGTCCCAGCTACTCGGGAGACTGAGACAGGAGAATTGCTTGAATCAGGGAGGCGGAGGTTATAGTGAGCCGAGATCGTGCCACTACGCTCCAGCCTGGGCAACAGAGTAAGAGGGAGGGAGGGAGGAAGGAAGGGGAGGAAGGGGAGGAAGGGGAGGACGAGGAGGACGAGGAGGAAGAGGAGGAAGGGGAGGAAGGGAAGGAAGGGAAGGAAGAAAGAAAGAAAGAAAAAGAAAGGCAAACTCCCATCCCTCTCAGTGTCTGGGTCCTGAGGAAGTGCTTTAACAGGTTCAGATTCTACACAATTGTCATCACCCCAATTAAAACCAAGAAGTCCCCTCAGCTTCTCCCTTTGTTCCTGAGGTGTGCAGTAAATAGGTGGGAAACCAAGGCAGTTGAACAGTTCTTTCTCCAAGGCTGGGGCACCTGCCATGCCAAGTGGCCCAGACCCCTATGCTCTAAAGAAGTCAGGCAGAGAAGCAAAAATAAAACCACTTAATAAAAGAAAACAAAATTTATGTATAATCTATCTCTGCTCAACTATTATGATTGTTATCATTATTATTAGGTATTTAAATGAGGCACTGATGGCAGGATAGGGAGGTAAGACAGGACAGAACTGGCTTCATGACTTGGCAAATTCTCTCATCTTGGAGACATGGGAGCACCAGGAAGAAGATGATCATGGAGAAATAGCAAGACTCAGAGGTGTGGTGGGGGAAATGCAGAGGCTGGCCTTCAAGCACACATGGATTAAAATGCTGATCCCATTTACTGAGTGATGCTGTGCAAATTCTTAACTTTCTCATCTGTAAAATGGGTTTAAAGAGGCTGCTGAAAGAAATAAATACAGCATACAAAACACATAGTAGAAGCATAGCAGAGGACATGCAGTAGGTGCTTAATATCTTTCTCGTGGTCCCTCCTCACTCATCTGCCCCCCACAATACAACACACCTGCTCTCCATCTTCCTCAAGTTCTAAAGTTTTCCCCTTCGCAGAAGAGTAATATAAAACCTCCCCACTGGAGGCCCAGTGCTGTGAGGGACCACGTTAAGTGGAAGGTTTGAATCAAAGGGCAAGTCATTTCATCAGTCATCACTGCTAAATAAGAATCAGGCAGGCAGCCCAAGCGGAAGGCAAGTTGCCAGCTATTTCATACTTGGAAATACCGTGACCTTATATGTATTACACACTGCTAAAGTGTCTACCATGATGCCATCAAAATCATCTACCATTTTTATGGCTTATGACAGACTTTCTACTTTTGTATTTGCTGTATCTTACTGGAGGTACAGAATAGAAATAGCCTCATTTGCCCAGGTGCGGTGACTCACACCCGTAATCCCAGCACTTTGGGAGGCCAAGGCGAGTGGATAGCTTGAGGTCGGGAGTTCGAGACCAGCCTGGCCAACATGGTGAAACCCCCCATCTCTACTAAAAATACAAAAATTAGCTGGGCGTGGTGGTGCACATCTGTAATCCCAGCTACTCAGGAGGCTGAGGCAGGAGAATCGCTTGAACCTGGGAGGTGGAAGTTGCAGTGAGCCGAGACCGCACCACTGTACTCCAGCCTGGGCGACAGAGCTAGACCCTGTCTCAAAAAAAAGAAAAAAAAAATACCTTCGTTTTACTTACCGAAAAACAGGGCTTAGAGAGATGGGTTGATTTGTCTGAGATAAGCTGGCACATAGGAATAGCACATAGGATAAGCTGGCACATAGGATTAGGAAAGGGAAAAAGTCAACACCTGGACTAGTTGTTTCACTAAGGCATTTGTGGTAGGGTAGGAAGAAGAGACAGGGCCTTCTAGCCTCCATTCTCCTCCCAAACGCCTGCACACGGAGCTCTATTAACAAGCCTGGATGGCTTTTCCTCCAGGGCCATGTTCTTTCCCTGCACACCACGGCCAAAAGCCTTACTCATCCTGCACAGATCCAGCCCCCAAACAAGTTTTATGGTTGTTTTCTTAACATTTAAGACCATCTCAGTACCATCTCCACCTTTCCTATAAATCTACCACTCCACTGTCAACACATCCTTGGATCCCGGTTAGGAGGAACGCTTGCTTCCAGATCCACACCCTGAAGTCAAGCCCTGTGCTTCCTCTCGGAATAATTGTACCTGAGTCTGCTGTCTCATGCTCGACCATGCATGTTGACCAGTCTACTTACATATTTCTCCTTGGTAGCCATTTGTCTCTTCCTCGACATGACTCAGCTCATAGGAGAAAAAAATCTGCTTCTCTCAGCTCCACTTAGACTTTGTCTGGCAGACTTTTTGCTAAGCACTTAAGCAGACCCAAATAATCATGTTCCCCAAAGGACTCCAAACCACTTAAGGCCATAGTTGGGATTGGACTTCCTCAGGGAAGAAGTGACCCAGGAAGAAACCTGCTCTTTTTAGTCTTTATTTTCCATGAGCAGAGAGAGAAGGGACTGGTGGTCTTGCAGAAAGAGTGCCAGGCAGGCCTGGGTTCAGTACCTGCTTTGCTCCTCCCTGGCGTGTGGGCTTGTGCAACTTAACCTCTCAGAGCCTCAGTTTTCTCCTCAATAAATGGTGGTAACATCATCTGTTCAGCCTGTATCCAAATAGGGCTGCTGTG
Organism: Gorilla gorilla gorilla; assembly: GCF_029281585.2. NCBI lineage: Eukaryota > Metazoa > Chordata > Mammalia > Primates > Hominidae > Gorilla > Gorilla gorilla. Next base: position 130,610,221 of record NC_073233.2, on the reverse strand, counting down.
AAGCTCGAGGAAGACCCCACGAGGTGAAAATGCTTTGAAAATGTAACGAGCTATAAAAATGAGAGGTGCTGGCCGGGTATGGTAGCTCACGCCTGTAATCCCAGCACTTTGGGAGGCCAAGGCGGGTGGATCACCTGAGGTCAGGAGTTCGAGACCAGCTTGGCCAACATGCTGAAACCCCATCTCTACTAAAAATATAAAAAAAATTAGCTGGGCATTGTGGCAGACGCCTGTAATTCCAGCTACTCGGGAGTCTGAGGCAGGAGAATCGCTGGAACCCAGGAAGTGGAGGTTGCAGTGAGCCGAGATCACACCACTGCACTTCAGCTTGGGTGACAGAGCGACACAAAAAAATAATAATAGTAAAAAAGAAGTATTTTCATTATCACGAGGATGTGTCAGATTAAAACACTTTATATTTTGAAAACTCCATCTCTGCCTATAAATTGGAGTACTCACAGGCAGACACTTTCAGAGGGAAACCCTACCCTAGGTAAGAATGACAAAGATAAATTAATTTGCTCTATAGTATTTCTTGAGCACCTGCTCTGTGGCAAACACTCGTCCAGGCAGGAGAATCAGAGTAATGAATAAGACAGTCAAGGTCTTTGCTCTCAAAAAGCTACATCCCGGGGGTGGGGATATGGGACAGAGAATAAGCAAATAAAGAAGAAAAACAAGGCAAGTTGTCCTTCCACTGAAGGTACAATGGACTTTCACCATATTTTCCTATTCTGAGGCTGCAGAAACATCAGCTGCAAATTCAGTGATAATCCAAGGAAAAGACCCAGAATTGGTGGAAAAAAGATAGTATTTTCCTCTTGCCGGGGGGCAAGATAATGCAGTTTCAGACTCGGGGACCGTGAAGATATGTTGATGAGCCAGAAGAATGAAGGAATGAAACATCTGGACAAATGATTTATCAGTTATATAAGGATTTCTAGCCTCTGCTTGGAAGCCTTGTTGAAAATCTCTCTTAAAAAATAACCACAGGCTGGGCGCAGTGGCTCACGCCTGTAATCTCAGCATTTTGGGAGGCCAAGGCGGGTGGATCACCTGAGGTCAGGAGTTTGAGACCAGCCTGACCAACATGGAGAAATCCCGTCTCTACTAAAAATACAAAAATTAGCTGGGCGTGGTGGTGCATGCCTGTAATCCCAGCTACTCGGGAGGCTGAGGCAGGAGAATCACTTGAACCCAGGAGGTAGAGGTTGCAATGAGCCATTGCACTCCTGCCTAGGCAACAAGAGCGAAACTCTATCTCAAAACAACAACAACAACAAACACAAACCTGCACCGCTTTGAGTTCCTCTTTACTTCTCCAAATTCAGGAAACTGAACCAAATATTTTCTGCTCTAAAATTGTTGATACCTCATCCTTCATAATATGTCACCCCTTCCAGGAAGCGTCACCTGCTTTAGTGAGGTTAACACACACTCTTCTCTGCAGCCCTTGCTATCTGTGAATAAGTACACACAGCATTTTCACAATATACCACCATTCCTAACTTTTGCTTGTCCCTCTCTAGGCAACCCCAGGCCAGGACTAGGCCTTCCTTATTTGATTTTGACTTCTTAGCACCTAGTATTAGGCAGATACACAGTAGGTACTCAATGAATGCTTATTCACTAGATCACTCCTCATTGATCAATCTTGTCTCTACAGCCAGTTTATTAGATGGGTTGAATGTGAACACAGACTCTAGGATACGCCTTGTACATGTGTATAATAGAACAAAATGTCTCATCTCAGTCTATTCTTCAGCGACTTTCCCATTTTTTTCTATAAGAATGTGTGCTGTATCTGATGTTTTATCAAGAGTTTTTGGTCAAGTGAGCTTTTGATCCAAATGAGATCTATATTAAAAACTAATAGTTTCCTCTTGACTTAACTATCAACTTAAAGGAACTACAAGAAATAGATGTTCCCTGCCATCCAGGGCTGCAATCAGCATAATCTGGGCTATGGAGACTTTAGACATTAGACCTTGTCATCAACAAGAAAATTACAAATAAAAAAATCAGAAAAGACTGGGCAGGGAAGCTAACTACACTAAGAGACACAACCCTCCATCTCAAGTATAGATCTTATTTGAAACCTGGCTCACACACACACACACACACACAAAATTTTTTTTTAATTATAAGGCAATTGAGGATATGTGATCACTGACTAGATATTTGATAATATTAAGTAATTATTTTTCAGGTGTGATAATGATCCTATGGTCATATTTTATTTTATTATTTTTATTATTATTTTTTTGAGAAGGAGTCTCGCTCTGTCCCCCAGGCTGAAGTGCAGTGGCACAATCTCAGCTCACTGCAACCTCCGCCTCCAGATTCTCCTGCCTCAGCCTCCCAAGTAGCTGGGATTACAGGCGTGCGCCACCACGCCCGGCTAATTTTTGTATTTTCAGTAGAAACGGGGTTTTGCCATGTGGGCCAGGATGGTCTCCAACTCCTGACCTCAAGCGATCTGCCTGCCTTGGCCTCCCACACTGCTGGGATTACAGGTATGAGCCACCATGCCAGGCCCTGTGGTCATATTTTAAATAGTCACAGTCTTTTAAAGATACAAACTGAAATACAGACTAAATGATACATCTAAGACTTTTTTTTTTTTTTTTGAAACAAGGTCTCACTCTGTCTCCAGGCGGGAGTGCAGTGGCGGCTCACTGCAGCCTCGACTTCCAAGGCTCAAGGGATCCTCCCACCTCAACCTCCCAAGTAGCTGTGACTACAGGCATGCACCACCATGCGCCTGGGTAACTTATTTTTTTGTAGAGATGGGGTCTTACTGTATTGCCCAGGCTGGCCGCAAGACCAACTCCTGGGCTCAAGCAATCTTCCTGCCTTGGCCTCCCGGAGTTTTGTGATTACAGGTGTAAGCCACCATGCCTCACTCTAAAATTTAATTCAAAATTATATGGGGAGGGTGGGGAAGTGGGTGGTATTGATGAAACAGGATCAAGGATGAATTGCTTGACGCATTTGTTTTGTTATACTATTCTTACTACCTTAGGATAAGTTAGAAAATTTCCATTACATTTTTTTAATCAGTAGTTTATTATATTTATAATCACTGTAGGATGGCTGGTGAATTCTACAGAGCAAGCTTACCCATGACAGTGCTGGGCTTGGTGCAGCTCCCTCTTGGAGGGGAGGGGAAGCTACAGGCAGCCCAGAGCTGGGTTATTCCTCTAGCCCTGCCAGGAGAGAATGAGAGGAGAGCTGGCCCCTAGTGTCCTAATTACCATCTTCCTCAAAGAAGCTCTCGGTTAGAAAGAGACGTGCATCTCAGGCTCCAGGAACCAAATGAAGGAGAAAGAAGTGTTTCTCACCTTTTTACATGGAAAGATACAAACTCGGGAAAGGCAGACTGGAAAGAATATGGAATTTGGAGTCAGAAGGTTAGAGTCACTCCTTGCCCCACAACTGGGACAAGTGAACTTCTCAGGACAAGTGAATGCCTCAGCATCCCCATCTATAAAAATGGGAATATAACTATCATCCATATCAAATAACTGCCATGAGGAGGAGATGAGATCTCATACTGGACGGTGAGAGGCAGCTTGGTGCCGTGGGTCAGACTTGTGTCTGTTGGTGGCTCCGTTGTACCATCCACACAGTCAACTACTAAATAAACGAAAACTATTATAATTAATTATTTAAGAAAAAGCAATTTGTCCAAGGCCTCACGGCGCGTCGGCAGGGTCGGCAGGGTGCCACGCAGGAGGAGAATGTGCACTCGCTGTCCTCGCAGTGATCCCTCCGAGCTTCCAAGTGGCCGTACATGGGCAGATGATTCACGACTGGTGCTTTTTTGACAAGGCAGGGAGAACAGACAGGAGATGGGCCCATCTTGTTCTGACAGCTGGGCCACCCTGGGTGGCAGTGATGAGTCAGCCTTGCTGCTGCCACACTCAGCACACAAGGCTTCCCAAACCCAGGCAGAGCATCGTGGATCGCAGACACGCTGACCATGCAGTTGTGTGATGGCAACAGATGACTTGTCTCTTTGTGTCCCTTCCCCAAAAGTACTCAGTAACCTAACAGGCTTCTACCAGCCTCCAAATAGAAGCATCTTTTTTTCAAACCCTGAAGGGATCAAGCAAGCCAGAGGGGTAAGCATGTGGGTTTGCATGCATGTGCCTGTGTGTGTGTGTGTGTGCATGTGTGTACAGAAGAATGCATATGAACCTGTGCCTATTACCCCTGCAGACAGCATGCTATCCCAGTGTCATGGTGGAAGAACAAGGAACAGGACATTCAAACAGTGGATGACCAGGTCCCTACTTCCCAGGACTCGGCTTTCTTTGGAGGGAAGGTTATCCATGTTCCCCGAGGACCTCCTACATACGTGATTTCAGAGTGGACTGTTCAGTGTGGCTTGTCTGGGACTTATATTCTCAATCTCATCATTGCCTTTCTGTGTCCAAAACCAAAGCATCAGAGGTACAAGAAGGCAAAACTCCATTTCCTCTGTGAGCACTGTTCCTGTTTGACTGAGGAATCTGGCTAGAACAAGAAGAAATAGGGCCAGAGTTGGGGCTATGTATGTAGAAATTTTGGGTGGATTTAAAGAAATCAACAATGTCTTGGATTTGTCACAAGAAAAATCACTTAGACACCCTACAGTTATGGATAAGAAAACAAATGGAATGCTTGATTCATTCTATTATGCTTTTAAGTAACTATTACAATGAATGATTCATTAATTACTATGAAAGAGCAAGGTTTCAACAAAAACAAATACGAATAAATTGAATAATTTCTAGCCAAACTTCATTTGTTATGGAATAGCACCTAATCTAACTTTTATTTTGCTAAATAAAAAAGAGTTTTGGTATCTTATTTCAGGTATTGAAATGCCTCGGGTCTTCCTCTGGACAACACATTGCCCTGGGACAGGCTGCTCACAGCATTTTGGCTTTGACACAGCAGCTCTGACATTAAAAAGCCCTTAACTAACCATTTGTAACATATCAGAAAAAAGGTTAATTTGCCTTTTACGCATCCTTTACTCTGCTCTGTTGTGGAGGAGAAAAGATAGGACTCTGGTTCTCCTTTCAAATCAGTTATGCATAGAATAAAGGAAGAGCACGGACAGGCACGGTGGCTCATGCCTGTAATCCCAGCACTTTGGGAGGCTGAGGTGGGTGGATCACTTGAGGTCGGGAGTTCAAGACCAGCCTGACCAACATGGAGAAACTCCGTCTCTACTAAAAATACAACATTAGCCGGGCATGGTGGCACATGCCTGTAATCCCAGCTACTCAGAAGGCTGAGGCAGGAGAATCGCTTGAACCCAGGAGTCAGAGGTTGCGGTGAGCCAAGATTGCGCCATTGCACTCCAGCCTGGGCAACAAGAGCGAAACTCCGTCTCAAAAATAAAAATAAAGGGAGAGCACTTGATAGGAAGGCAGCAGACCTGCATTGAAGTCCTAACCAGTAACAAGCTGTGCTACTCTCAGCAAGTCACTGTCCCACTCTGAGTCTCTATTTCCTGATCTGAAAATAAGGACTTAGTGTAGGTGTCCTTCCCCGTGCCTTTGATTTTCACAATCACTCTCTGAAGCATATAGTTCAGGAGGTTTTATTTGAAGCTGAAGATACAGAAACCCACAGATCAAGAGCCAGCAAACTACAGCCCGGGGGCAAAACCAGCCCACCTCCTGCTTTTGTACAGCCTGTGAGCTAAGATGCTTTTCACATTTTTAAATGGTTAAAATAATTGGTTGGGCATGGTGGCTCACGCCTGTAATCCCAGCACTTTGGGAGGCCGAGGCGGATGGATCACTTGAGGTCAGGAGTTCGAGACCAGCCTGGCCAACATGGTGAAACCCCATCTCTACTAAAAATACAAAAATTAGCCGGCTGTGGTGGTGGACGCCTGTAATCCCAGCTACTCAGGGGGCTGGGGCAGGAGAATCACTTGAACTTGGGAGGCGGAGGTTGCAGTGAGCCAAGATCGTGTCATTGCACTCCAGCCTGAGTGACAGAGAGACTCCATCTCAAACCAAAAAGAAAAGAAAAGAAGAAAAAAATCAAAAGAAGAATGACATGTTGTGACTGATGGAAATTATATGAAATTAAAATTTCAGTGCCCACAAATAAACTTTCATTGGAACACAACCATGCTTATTTGTTTATATATCATCCATGTCTGCTATTGCAAAACAGCAGAGCTGAGTAGCCACCATGGAGACCATATGGTCGGCCAAGCCTGAAATATTTACTCTCTGGCCCTCTACAGAGTTTGCTGGTCCTTGCTAGAGATCAAGGTGTCCCAGACTTCAGTGTACATACCAATCACCTAAGGATCGTATTAAAGTGGAGATTCTAATGTAGTGGGTTTGAGGTAGAGCTGAGATTCTATGTTTCTAACAAGCTCCTGGTTGGTACCAAAAGGGCTGGTCTGAGGACCACATTTTGAGTGGCGAGGCTATGCTCTCTCAGACAAATCTGGTTATATCGTGAACTTGCTCACCATCCTTTGGTGCCTTTCCGGGGCCTTCAAAATAAACTGAGACTCCCTAGTACCATGCAATTGTCGCCAGCTTCTTCAGTTCCTCTGCCCCCAAACACACTGCGTTGGTGCACCAGGATTTCTCATCCATCGTGCCTATGCACGCACTGACCTCTTCACCTACGCTATCCCCTCCTCGCCCCACCCCTTCACCCTCAACATGTCCAGTTGCCCAACTCCCTGTCTTCCCAACCTCAGCTCCAGTGGCACCTCCTTAGAGTGGATCCTTCCTGGATCCTGTGAGTCTTGTGCTTTCTGGGCTACGTGGCTTTTAGTCAGGTCTCTTAGTACCTCGTGTACCTCTTCACAGCCTGAATTACATGGTTATGACATTATGGCTCTTAAACACAGAGGCATCCTTGTTTATTCCTGCGTATCCAGCAGCCAAGCACAGTTCTTGGTACATCATGGGGTATAATGAGTGTTCTTTGGAATGGAACAAATGAATTGTCCAGGATTATGCAGCAAATCAGGCGAAAAGCTGGGACTAGAGCCCACACTTTCTAAATCCTGGTGTGCGGTTCCTTTGCTCTAAGCCATGCCTCATAAGTGGATACTCACTCTCCTAACTGATGGAGGAATTTGTTCCACAGCATTCCAAACTCTGAATGCTCTGAAACTCTTAAGAGATTTTGGGAATGGCAGCCCCTCCCCACGAATGACTATTTTGTGGAGCACAAGGGTCAATCAGCTCCTGAAAACACACCTTTCAGCCTCTGGGCAGTGGGTCCTGGGATGATGGTGGCAGTGCCTGCTGGACCATCACATATACTAGTGAGTCATGTGGAAGTGATCCCAAGTGGTTAGTGAGAGACCTAGGAAAGAGATTCAGCCTTCACCATCTTCACTCCTAGAGGCTGCAGGCATTTCCCTTCTCACTTCTTGTGGTTTCTATTTTCTTATTGGACATCTGGACTCAAAGGAACATGGGTCAGCCAGACAGATCTAGGCTGAGTGCAGCCACAATGGAAAGAAGGGCAGAGAGGATGGTCCCCATTGTGACCCCTGCTAGCTGACAGGGCTGTGGCAGGATGGAGTAGGGTCCCACCTGGCCTCAAATTCCCACCATTCAGTCACATAGGTATTCTCTCCAGGTCACTGATGGCTGATATGAACTGAACTGAATTGTTTCCTCTTAAAATTCATATATTGAAGCCCTAACCTTTAATATGATGGTATTTGAAGATGGGGCCTTTGGGAGGTAATTAGGGTTAGACAAGTTCATGGGAGGAATTCTAATGATGAAATTAGTGCCCTTGGCTCATGCCTATAATCCTAGCACATTGGAAAGCCTCGGCAGGCACATCACCTGAAGTCAGGAGTTTGAGACCAGCCTTGCCAACATGGCAAAATCCCGTCTCTACTAAAAATACAAAAACTAGCTGGGCATGGTGGTGGGAGCTGGGTGTGGTGGTGGGCACCTGTAATCCCAGCTACTCAGGAGGCTGGGGCCGGAGAATTGCTTGAATCTGGGAGGCAGAGGTTGTGGTGAGCCGAGATTCTGCCACTGCACTCCAGCCTGGGCAACAGAGTAAGACTCTGCCTCAAAAGCAGAATAGTACCCTTATAAGAGCCTTTTCTTTTTTCGAGACGGAGTTTTGCTCCTGTTGCCCATGCTGGAGTGCAATGGCACCATCTCAGCTAGCACAGGGTATACGAAATAATAAATGTTAATAAAAGGTTATTAAAGAGATGAATGAATGGAGTGCTTATTATGTACCAGGCACCATGCAAAGGGCTAGGGAAAGATAAAAGACTAAGATACTATCTCTCCAAGGAGTCACAGTCTAGTCTGGGAAACTGACATAAGCTGACTTTGATGATGTGATAATGGTAAGTGCTCCACCAGAGGCACGGCATCAGGTATGTACAATGTTCCAGGGCAGCACAGACGCACATAAACACATTCTGCCTCGAGATGGGAATGTAGTATATAGAGGAGTTAGGAATGGATAATGCAACCTGAGAAATTTTCTCAAAGGAGAGAATATTTGAAAAGAACTTACGGTACTCCCTTGGTATCCATAGGGGAATGATTCCAGGACCTCCCTCAGATATCGAAATCCTCAAGTCCTTGATATAAAATGGTGCAGTATTTGCATATAACCCATGCACACCGTCCTGTGTACTTTAAATCATCTCTGGGTTACTTATAATACCGATTACAACATAGAAACTATGTAAATAGTTGTTATACTGTATTGTTTAGGAAATAATGGCAGGAAAAAATTCTGTTCATGTTCAGTACACACGCAATTTTTCCCCCTAATATTTTTGATTTGCAATTGGTTGAAACAACAAATTCAAAACCTATGGACATGGAGGGCCGACTGTATAACATTTCATCTAAGAGAAAAATGTACCCAGGATGAAGTTATCCATGGATTCATCAACAAACATAAGCAAGACCCAGAGGTGTTGAAAATGCAAGGGCTTGAGTGATAAAGGCGGCTTTCATAAAGGTGGCTGAGTCACACAGAAGAGCCTGGGGGTGGGAGGCCAAGGTGAGCAGGAAGGGCCAGAAGGTGACAGTGATGCCAAGAAATACAGAAGGGAGCCTGAGGGAAAGACAGGGAGACAACAGTTCAATAATGCAGGGATGCTGGAATGTCGCTATTTAGAATTTTTTTTTAGACAGGGTCTGGCTCTGTCACTCAGGCTGGAGTACAGTGGCACATTCTTGGCTCACTGCAACCTCCATCTCCTGGGCTCAAGCAATCCTCCCACCTGAGCCAGTGTAACTGAGACTACGGGCCTGTGCCACCATGCCCAACTAGTTTTTGTATATATTATTTTTTTGAGATGGAGTTTTGCTCTTGTTGCCCACGTTGGAGTGCACTGGCGCAATCTCGGCTCACTGCAACCTCTGCCTCCCAGGTTTTCAAGCGATTCTCCTGCCTTAGCCTCTTGAGTAACTGGGATTACAGGCACCTGCCACCACGTCCAGCTAATTTTTGTATTTTTAGTACAGACACGTTTTACCGTGTTGGCCAGGCTGGTCTTGAACTCCCGACGTCAGGTAAACCACCTGCCTCGGCCTCCCAAAGTGCTGGGATTACAGCTGTGAGTCATCCTGCCCAGCCAGTTGTTGTATTTTTTTAGTAAAAATGGGGTTTCTCCTTGTTGCCCAGGCTGGTTTCGAACTCCTGGGCTCAAAGCGATCCTCTTGCCTCAGCCTCTCAAAGTGTTGGGATTACAGGCCTGAGCCACCATGCCCAGCCAAAAATTTTTTTAATGAAATCTTACAAGGGCTATTAGGGTGAGGTGGGAGAGCTGAGGGTTCTAAAGCCAGATGAATTTAAGTGCATTGGCACAGTCACTTCTGAGTGGGATAAATCCTTTAATGTATCTGTCTTGCTTTTCTCATTTGTAAAATGGAAGTACTGCTTACTACTTTCCTCAGGATTGGGAAAAGAGTAAAATTACACATAGTAGGTTCAGAACAAATGTAAGCTCTCACTCTCTCTCTATTTAATTGTAAAGAAGTTCCAAATACCCTGCAGTTCCAAGATGGTCCGCTGCAAACCGGAGGAAAATGGGCTCTGCCTTCAGCAGGTACCTCCTTGTTTTGTGATTATCTGCTGTGTATGCGTCTATCTCCTTCCTAATCTCAGGAATTCACTGGGGCCAGGATTACATCCTGTTTATCTCTGGGGGCCATGGACCCCAGTGCTTGGCTCATCAGAGGTGCTCCTTGCAGCTTTGAAGAACTAAATTGCACAGATGGGCAAAGCAGACATAAACTGTCTTACCCAAAGTCACAGGACAGAACAGCGGCTGAGCTAGTTCTAGAACTTTGACCTCACAGTCCATTGATTTCATGATGCGACATGGTCTCAGACCAAACAGAACAAAGACTCTGATCTCATCCAGTGACATATCAATTCCTCTCCAAATCCCCACCAAATGGGAACTGCCACAGAACACTGAGCATCCGTGTCACCTTTCTCTTTCTCAGAACAGCATCCACACTTTCACACGGAGGAACAGAACCAACACTCAAAACAACTCTTAAAACACTTTCCTGCAATGTGGTCTCTAAACACAGGAAACAGCAGCTGGCTGCATTGCCAGTAATGCTTATTTGCCAGTCAGGGTGCTAGAGCTCTGTGTGCAAGTTTAAAGCTGTGATCCAGGAACAAAAATAAACCAGCAAAGCAGAAACCGAGGCACCATAAACATGGGTCTAATAAAAGGTTTTTGGAGCCAGGAAAACTTGGGTTAGGGACCCAGCTCTGCCACCTAATCATGGTGCATGTTTAATAAACTCAGTTCCCTCATCTGTAAAATGGGTTTATTAATACTAACTGCAGGCCAGGCACAGTGGCTTACGCCTGTAATCCCAGCACTTTAGGAGACGAAGGTGGGTGGATCACCAGAGGTGAGGAGTTTGAGACCAGCCTGGCCAACATGGTGAAACCCTGTCTCTACTAAAAATACGAAAATTAGCTGGGTATGATGGTGCACGCCTGTAATCCCAGCTCCTCAGGAGGCTGAGACAGGAGAATCGCTTGAACCCAAAAGGCGGAGGTTGCAGTGAGCTGCGATTGTGCCACTGCACTCCAGCCTGGGCCACAGAGCGAGACTCCGCCTCAAAAAAAAAAAAAAAAACTAACTGCAGAGCTTTGCTGTGCTGAGTAAGAAAGACAATGTTTGGGCTGGGCGCGGTGGCTCATGCCTATAATCCCAGTACTTTGGGAGGCCGAGGAGGGCAGATCACGAGGTCAGGAGATCAAGACCGTCCTGGCTAACATGGTGAAACCCCGTCTCTACTAAAAATACAAAAAAATTAGCTGGGTGTGGTGGCGGGCGCCTGTAGTCCCAGGTACTGGGGAGGCTGAGGCAGGAGAATGGCGTGAACCTGGGAGGCGGAGCTTGCAGTGAACTGAGATCACGCCACTGCACTCCAGCCTCAGCAACAGAGCTAGACTCCGTCTCAAAAAAAAAAAAAAAAGACAGACAATGTTTGTAAGGTGCCATGGCTTATGATTGGCACATAAGAGATGACTGAATGGTATTTACCTCCATCACCTTTGAGAATCTAACATGAATTCACTTGACAAAATCCAGCTCTTCAGAGGAACGAGGGGCCCCAACTCGAGTTATTTTCACTAGCTCTTTCATGATTCCATAGCACCGTTTACATCTCTGTGTTTGTGGGCACTTAGCAGGCTGCTATATACTTATTTGGTTTTCTTTTTTTATTTTGATATAATTTAATTTTTATTTTTGTTTTCCCTACTAGACTGGGAGCACCAAGGTGGCAGCTCATTCTCTATCCATATCTGTTTCTTTTGATCCTAGCAGAGCACACACTTAATAAATGTGTGTGGGAAAAACAACAACACAGCCCTATTAACAGGAAATTAGTGGAAGGAAGAAAAAGAGGCATCCTGAACCCTAGATATGCAGCTCTAAAAAGATACTCTAATATTCTGGCAGGAGTCCAGCAGTAAGCTGAGAAAGGCTGAAGAAATTTGAGAGTACTTCCTTCTTCATCATGATCTTCTTTTTCTTTTAAAGTAGAAAATCCCCTCTGCAGAAAGAGCAATTCCAGAGCAAAGAGGACCAAACAAGGAGATAGTATTGGACTCTTTAGCAAAAAAAGGGGTTGCAATATACATTCTCTCCATCATCAGAAATTGCAGTGACAATAGAAAGAGCACCAGGCCTTCTGGAACTTTTTTAAGTGACGGAGTCTCACTCTGTCGCCCAGGCTGGAGTGCAGTGGAGCGATCTCGGCTCACTGCAAGCTCTGCCTCCCGGGTTCACACCATTCTCCTGCCTCAGCCTCCCGAGTAGCTGGGACTACAGGCGCCCGCCACCATGCCTGGCTAATTTTTATTTTTATTTTTGTATTTTTAGTAGAGACGGGGTTTCACCGTGTTAGCCAGGATGGTCTCGATCTCCTGACCTCGTGATCCGCCCGCCTCAGCCTCCCAAAGTGCTGGGATTACAGGCGTGAGCCACCGTGCCCAGCCCTGGAACTTTCTATGGTAAGGAGTTAAAGGTTGGCTAAGGCTATTCCTTTTACTGCTGAAAACTTCAGCCTCCTAACTGTTACAAATTCAAATCCTCCTGAGTCTCAAGTGCCTGCACCCCCAGCTCAATAGTTCCTTTTCTTCTTCCTAAGGTGGCTGTTCTGCCCTGGCTTGGTTACACTGGACTTGCTTCCCATCTCCTTTGCCAAGGCCTCCCTCAGCACTAACCCCTTCCCAAAATGCTGAGCGCAACTCACTGTCATGTGCCCAGAGGCCAGACAGTGGCTGGCCAGTGAATGCTTGCCCAACCAGCGAATGCTGAGGGCTCATCTTTCCTAAGGCCATTGCTCAATTCTATCAGTTCATCACTGCACATCCCCTCAGCCCTGGGGTATGGATAATCCATCCCTAACCAAGCTGAGAATCATGCCCATGAAAGCCGCTATCCAGAAGCTGATCCATAAAGGACACCCCTAGAGGCCATGTCCCTACTGCAGGCTGGCCCAGCCTGGTCCCCCAGGGACTTTAGGTATGCTCCTGACTCCAACACAGAATGCTTGGGTCCTTCTGAGGAGGCTAACCAGGAAGCTCTGCTGTGCTCACTCAGAACCAGAGAAAACTCTCGCTGAGGAAGTCGAGCATCTGTACGTGGGCCAATGGTTTCCAAAAGTTGTTTTTTCTTGTGAACTGAAATCTGACCCTGTCCCCAGCAATTATAACCACTCATTAAAGTTCACAAAATAGGCCGGGCACGGTGCCTCACGCCTGTAATCCCAGCACTTTGGGAGGCCGAAACAGGCAGATCACCTGCGGTCAGGAATTCGAGATCAGCCTGGCCAACATGGTGAAACCCCGTCTCTACTAAAAACACAAAAAGTAGCTGGGCGTGGTGGTGTGCATCTGCAATCCCAGCTACATGGGAGGTTGAGGTTGAGGCAGGAGAATCGCTTGAATCCGGGAGGCAAAGTTTGCAGTGAGCCAAGATTGTACCACTGGACTCCAGTCTGGGTGACGGAGACTCCATCTCAAAAAAAAAAAAGTTCACAAAATAGGCATCCGTTTTTCAGTTGACAGCCCTTTCACTATTAGAGGAGAGATACCCTCCCTCCCTCTCCATCATACCACATTATGTTGAAGTCATCTGCTTGAGTCTGTCTTCTCCAAGAGGTTGGGGGCTCCTTGTGGTCAGGGTCTTATTCATGATTGTACCTTCAGAATGCAGCACAATTCCCAGGTGCCTGACACAAAGTCACCGCTCAGTAAATTTTTGTTGGACTAACAGGAGCCTGGTTCTGTCCTGCCTCAACATCTTCCTTATCTCTGCATGTCTCTTCCAGACAAAACATCGGTAGACCTGCACGACCTGTTTCCCAGGACAACCCATTCTGGGGCAGCGGCTGGTGCCCCAGCATGCAGAAGATGGAAAAGGAACATTAAAAAACCAAACAACAAAAAACAAACAAAAACTTCACATACTGAGATTCCATCCTCCACATCCTTCGGAGCCAGCTGCACAGCAAACAGCAACCGTCTGTTTACTCAACACCCCCTGGGAGTCATCCCATTCGGAAGTCTTCACCAGTCACGCACGATGCAGGCCATCTCACCGAGGCGGTTTTCCTGGTGTCCCACCGCTCTTCCTCTGAGGCCCATCTCTCCTGCTCCACTGGTCTGTAGGGCTGGCAGCCACAGGCCGGAACAAGACAGCCCACTTGTGGCCTCCCTGCCAAGGCCTGATGGATAAAGTGATACCGGGAGATCTGTGGTGCCTGAGGCGGCCAGACAGCAAGGGGACACAGCTGTCTGTTCAGCCTTCCATTTGTGGGCCTGTGGTCTTACGTTTGGAGGAAGATAAGAACTTCAAATATTCTCCTCCAACCTGATGTAGAAAAGCTGCTGCAGATCTGAGGCCCGACGTCCCAGGAGGGTATCTTGATTGCTCAGTGGATTTTCAAGACCAGGTGCACATCACCATGCTGGCTAATTTTTATGCATTTTTTGTAGAGATGGGGTTTTGCCACGTTGCCTAGGCTAGTCTTGAACTCCTGGCCTTAAGCAATCCGCCTGCCTCAGCCTCCCAAAGTGCTGGGATTATAGGCGTGAGCCACTGCGCCTGGCCCATGGATTTTTCTTGACAAGACAGCAGCTCTGAACTTGCGAGGCCAGGCAGGAGCCAGGAGTGGTGTGGCTCCCACTGCGCACCACACTCCTAAGCCAGCTCCCCGCATCTCTGTTCCCCTCCTCAGAACACTCATCACACAAACTGAATGCTATTTTAATTGTTCCTTCTAGCAGGGTGTGTGGCTTGTAATCCCAGCACTTTGGGAGGCCGAGGTGGGCAGATCACCTCTGGTCAGGAGTTCGAGACCAGCCTGGGCAACATGGCGAAACCCCATCTCTACTAAAAATACAAAAATTAGCCAGGCGTGGTGGAGCACGTCTGTAATCTCAGCTGCTCGGGAGGCTGGGGAAGGAGAATCGCTTGAACCTAGGAGGCGGAGATTGCAGAGAGCCACAATCGCACCATTGCACTCCAGCCTGGGCAACAGAGCTCAGTCTCGATAAATAAATAAATGAATAAATAAATAATAAATTATTCCCTAGGCTCCATCTAGGTCTTGAGGAGGTTGGGGAGGAAACAGAAACACACTCTTACCAAAAGACTTAGAATAGTTTATTAACATACCCAGAGTCCCCTTCTGTACTCAACACTGTAAGCCCAACCACCATGCCTACCATTTATCATGCACTTAAGGTCAGGCTCTGCACTCACCATTCTTATATGTATTATCTCATCTAATCATTGTAACAATTCCTTGAGGCACAGACTATTACCTTCATTTAACAGAAGACAAAACTGAGCTTAGAGGGATTTGGTAACCTAAGTGGAGTAGGAATTTGAACGTACATCAGTTTGATCATACACTCAAGTACTAGACACACCACTCTGCATTCTGCCCCAGGAGCCCTTTCTTGAGGCCACAAGAATAGGAACATGCTTCCTATTTCTACCACAGAGGTTCAACTGGCAGCAGCAGGTGGAGGCTGGGGTAGGTGGTTGGCAGAGACTTGGTGCTCTGTGACCCGTAAGTACAATCCTGTCCCCATTTTCTCACAGTTGGGAGCTGAGATGGGCAGTCTATATACACACACACACATTCACACTCAGAAACACATACACACACACACTATTCCAGAAAGTGTGATAACCATTCCAGCTCCAGACCACATCACTAGACAGCCAACCACACTGCATTTAGCTGGGGCCAAGTCAAAGAACAAACCAATGGGCAAGTCGGGTTGCCCTCTTGACCCCAGTTCCATGTAACCTAGAGACTTCATATCATTTATTTAGATCTCAAGTTTCCTTCCTTCTGCTGTTCATCAAAGCTTCATGAACACTAGCTACATGCCAATACCATGGATGCTGGCTAAGAACTCTTGAGTGTGCAGTTGATTGCCTGGGATTCGCATCCTGGTTTCTACCACTTTCTAGCTGTGTGATGTTGGGCAAGTTAAAATCTCTGTGCTTCAGTTTTCTTATCTGTAAAATGGGTATAATAATAGTTCCTATCTCATAGGGTTGTTATGAAGAACAAAATAATACGTATGTTAGGTGTTTAAAATATTGTCTGGCACACTGTAGGTACCCAGTGAAGGTTAGCTGTGACTACCTGGTGCTTGGGTTGGAAATGGTAAGGGTGACAAGTTAGTAACAGAAATGTCATGAACTCAGGGGAAAGGCAGACCAAGCGCTTATATACACACATGCTGTGGCTGACAGAATAATAGTCACCAAAGCTGTCCATGTCCTAATCTGCAGACCCTGTGAATATGTGACCTTACATGGCAAAAGAGACTTTACAGATGTGATTCAGCTGAGGAGCTTGAGCTGGGAAGATATAATCATTAGGGCCCTTACAAGGAAAGGAGTGAGGCAGGAGAGTCAGACAGAGACGGGAGGTGATGATGATGAGGAGGGCTTGGAGTGACGTACTTGAAGATGGAGGAGGAAGGGGCCACTAGCCAAGGGATGGAGGCGGACTCTGGAAAAAGTCAAGGAAACACATTCTTTCCAGGAAGAACACGGTTCTATTGACGCGTTGACATTAGCCTATGATATGCATTTCAGACTTTTGACTTCCTAACTGAATAAATGTGAATGCATGTGTGTTGTTGTAAGCCACTGAATTTGTAGTACTTTGGGAGAGCAGCCATAGGAAGCTAGTACACATGCTTTTGGCTATATTTGCTGCATTTCACAAAGCCTCTTGTATTTCACAAAAGCCACTTGCTAACTCATTATGACTCATGTCCCTAGTTCCCAAGAGATAAAGTGAAAATTTAAGCTTCCAGAAGGATGTGTTTACTTTGGTGGAGATGGCTTCTCGAGTGACTCCTTCTGTTCCTCACGCTGACGGAATTAGCCTCTCTGAAACAGTGGTGCTTGGCAAGGAAGAAGACTAGAATAGCCCACTAAATACCACACAAAACCAACAGTTCACAGTACTTTGAGAGCCTCAAAGTACCAGGACCCAATTGTTGGTAACAAATAATAGTATCACTTTGCATGTGCATGACTTTTTGTGGTTTTTATTACTTTTATATCCACTGCCTCATTTTGATGCAGCCACCTATAGAAATAACGTTCAAAACCACATCCTCAGAAAGTGACAGATCCAGGACTTGAGCCAAGTCTTTTGTCTCTAAAGCCAATTTTCTTTCTGCTATAGCAGAAGATCGCTTGTTCTTACCCTCATGGATGGGTGACTGAGACCACTGTCTATCCCTTCAATATCCTATCACTGGTACAAGTGGCACTTTCTCACCCAAGCATCCCACCCACCTAGAGAGATGCCCACTCCCATGGCCTACGGACAGGTTAGCTTTGTCTTCTACAGGCTGAGATGCAAACAAAAGGCCAGAAGCAAGAGAGGAGCAAAAGGAAAAGACAGAGAAAACCATATGAAAAGACAGAGAAAACCATATGAAAAGGCTAATTCAGAGAACAGATCCTCCCATTCTTCCAGAAAACAGAGCCAAAACCTTGTTAGAAAGCTGACTCGGCCACGCGTGGTGGCTCAAACCTGTAATCCCAGCACTTTGGGAGGCCGAGGTGGGAGGATCACCTGAGGTCAGGAGTTCAAGACCAGCCTGGCCAACATAGTGAAACCCCAACTCTACTAAAAATACAAAAAAAATAGCCTGGTGTGGTGGCAGGCGCCTGTAATCCCAGCTACTTGGGAGGCTGAGGCAGGAGAATCGCTTGAACCTGGGAGGCAGAGGTTGCAGTGAGCTGAGACTGCATCATTGCACTCCAGCCTGGCAACAAGAATGAAACTCTATCTCAAAAAGAAAGAACAAAAGAAAGCTGTCTCTAGGTGCCTGGACTCAGAGAAGTAGCCTGATATGGAAAAAAGAAACCATGGTCTCAACTGAGATCAGCAGGCCTAAGCTCTGGTTTCTATCACAGACTAGCCGTGTGGGATCTTGAAAATATCACTTCATTTTCTGGTCTCATTTTACTTAAGTGTAAAGAAAAAGGGTACTAGACTAGATGAGCCCTACTAGCAATTCCAGCTAGAGATTTCTGAGCGTCTACCTCTGGAGGTTTCTTCCAAGCAGGATCTTACACCTGAGGCATAATATTAAATTATTTGAACTGTCTACTGGCCTTCCCAGAATTTTTCCTCTCCTCTCAAACTGAAGAGTATTGCTCCTGTCTTATTGGTGCTTCAGATGTAATCGTGTGCTCCCTGTCTGGTTTATGACCCTCACCCTCCCACACTGATGTGTCTTCCATCTTCTGTCTCTTGCCTCGCATTTACCACGCTTTATCATAATCGTGTATCTTCCACCCTAGATTGCCAGTTTCCTGAGGGTGGAGATTATAGCTAATTATCTTTATACTCTCAACTCCTGTTATAATAGGATATTATAGTTGCACATAAATGTGTGAAGTGTCTGTACAGTATATACATACATATACAGAGAGAGAGAAAGAATGGACCGGGCGCGGCAGCTCACATCTGTAATCCCAGCACTTTGGGAGGCTGAGGCAGGTGATCACCTGAGGTCAGGAGTTCGAGACCAGCCTGGCCAACATGGCAAAACCCCGTCTCTACTACAAATACAAAAATTAGCCAGGTGTGGTGGTGGTGCATGCCTGTAATCCCAGCTACTTAGGAAGCTGAGGCAGGAGAATCGCTTGAACCCAGGAGGCAAAGGTTGCAGTGAGCTGAGATCATGACATTGCACTCCAGCCTGGGTGACATAGTGAGACTCTTTCTCAAAAAAAAAAAAAAAAAAAAAAAAAAAAAAATGTCATTACCAGGGGACTTGTCATGGAGAAAGTGGCTGAGGACCCTGGGCAGATCACTGTGCATCTTCGTAGGTGATTTGGGGTAATCCCCTTAGCCTGGCTTGCTTCACAGGGTGTGAAGCTTAATAAGGCTTGTGGCAGAAGAGATGAGGAGAGTGAGAGAGGAGGGGAAGAGAAAGTGAAAAGAAGGGAAGAGGAGCCAGATGCATTACAGTGGAACTAGTTCTCCAGGATGGGTAAAATCTGATTAGGAAAAAAGAGGAGAAAAAAATGAGCAACCAGGCAATTCAAGGAAAAGTCGATTCAAAATGAAACTGCAGCCGGGCGCGCTGGCTCACGCCTGTAATCCCAGTACTTTGGGAGGCCGAGGCGGGTGGATCACAAGGTCAGGAGATCGAGACCAGCCTGGCAAACATGGTGAAACCCCGTCTCTACTAAAAATACAAAAATTAGCTGAGCATGGAGGCACGCGCCTGTAATCCCAGCTACTCAGGAGGCTGAGGCAGGAGAATTGTTTGAACCCGGGGGGCGGAGGTTGCAGTGAGCCGAGATCGTGCCATTGCACTCCAGCCTGGGTGACAGGGCGAGACTCCGTCTCAAAAAACAAAAAAACAAAAAAAAACAAAAGGAAAAAAAAAAAAAAAAAACGAAACTGCAGATGCCACGGTTGAGAACTCCAGCGACCCTGCATCGTTCCACATGTCTGTGTCTAAATAGACTGTACACAAAAGCAGCCACGAGGCAGATTTCTTCCTAAGGTAAAGGAATAAACACTTAGGGAGCGAACGCTCTCTGTAAAATTTGAAAGGAGCACCATCAACGTGGAAGCAGGATTCTAAACAATCCTGCTACCTGAATCACCGAGAAGGTTCACCCAACAAAAGCTGAAAGAAGTCGGGGGCATGCAGCTGCCTCTGGCCATCTGTGCAGTCGGCTTCCCCCTGGCGTTTTCCAGACTGCCATGAGAGGCTACAGCGGTGGTTCTTTCAGCTTCCCACTCTGCACGAGAACAGCCTTGGTCCTGGTGGAGTTCACTGCCACAGTTGCTTTATGTACAAGAATGTTTATGCTTCCACAGAGGCCGGGAGCACAACGGGAAGTGTCACCCAAACAGCTGGTGACTCCACAGAAGGGAAGATGTCCCTTTAATTTAAAAGGTGCCCCTGAGCAATCTATTTGCCTCAGGTGCTGGGCTCAAGGCACTACCCTCCTCTTATTTAACCAGCACTTTGGTTGTATTTTGCAAGAAAACAAATTGTTTGTTTTTGTTTTGTACCAATTTGAGAATTATACTATTGCATACTAGTAAACGGCTCCCCACCACTGTAATTGCCTCATATCTTTCTTCCTTTCCGTTTATTTACTCTCTAAAATATCAAGTCCTGAAGAGTTTTCTTTAAAGGGAGAGGAGAAGAATTTGACCATAAAGCACTGTGAAAAACAAAACAAAAACAGGAACAGAAAAGCCAAATGCTCTGGAACAGAGAAGCACACCCATGAAGCAGTGAGAGCATCCTCGTGCTGTCCAAAAACACTGGTCCAGGCTGGGCGCAGGGGCTCATGCCTGTAATCCCAGCACTTGTAGGAGGCTAAGGCGAATGGATCACTTGAGCCCAGGAGTTTGAGACAAGCCTGGGCAATGTGGTGAGACCCCCATCTCTACAAAAATAAAAATAAAATAAATTTTAAAATTATCCAGGTGTGGTGGGGCACACCTGTAGTTCTCACTGTTCAGAAGGCTGAGGCAGGAAGATTACTGGAGCCCAAGTGTTCGAGGCTGCAATGAGCTAGGATCGTGTTATTGCACTGTAGCCTGGGAGACAGAGTGAAACACACACGAGCCGGGCGCAGTGGCTCACACCTGTAATCCCAGCAGGCCTCAAAAAGGCAGGCCTAGGTCAGGAGATCGAGACCATCCTGGCTAACACGGTGAAACCCCGTCTCTACTAAAAATACAAAAAAATTAGCTGGTATTGGCGGGCGCCTGTAGTCCCAGCTACTCGGGAGGCTAAGGCAGGAGAATGAAGTGAACCCGGGGGGCGGAGCTTGCAGTGAGCTGAGATTGCGCCACCGCACTCCAGCCTGGGCGACAGAGCGAGACTCCGTCTCAAAAAAAGGCAGGCCTGCCCTCCGAGGGTCACTGTGGAGAACGTGCAGCCAGCTCAAAAGAGCAGTTGACTTCAGAGTGCCAGATGGGAAAAACCTGACATTTACCTTTTCCTCTGGAGAACTGCACAGAATTTAGCAGGGTGCTGCATGCACAGTAAGAGCTCAGACAGTTTCTGGATGTTCATCTAGGACACTTCACCATGGGCCTCACCGTCATAGATAGTAGGTGGCAAAGAGCATGACTGCAAAGTCACCAGGAAAACAGGGATGTGAGCAAGATGAAACAAGAAAAGGGATCACCTATCACATACCGAGGGCCCCAGGCAGAGGGTCCAGAGGACTGCGATCACTGCCACATCTACCCACCCATCCTCCAGGGAAAAGAGAAAAACCACAGATTCTCCATAAGCCTTTGGACAAATACAAAGTGGCCCCTGGGAGAATCCATCCATGAAAATGACAAAAGTGTTCAGTTCAATGAGGATCATAGTCATCTCATTCTCCTGGCAATGGCTCTGCATTCTGCTTGGCTGAGTCTGTCACTGTGCAGAGAGGATCCATTCTTGAGTGTGGTTTTTTTTCTCCCCTTAGGCTTTCTCTCTCTCTTAGGCTTGAGTCTGATTCCATTTGAAAGTAATCAGAAGACAACCATATGGTACCCCTTCCAGTCCCCAGCCCCTGCCATTTATTATAGTCAGCAGCTTGGGTGGTGCTCTCTCTGCCCTGGGTCTGCTTTTTCTCAGGCCCCGCACCCCTCTGGGCACTCTAGAGAGAGAGGCACAGAGAGCAGAATGCAGTTATCAGGGAGAAAGCATCCACTGGCCTCTGCCCTACCTTACTGCCTTACACCCAGAGCTCAGTGAGGAACAGAGAACCATAAAAGTAGAAGGCGACCAAGGAACCAAACCACAGAGGGAGCCATGTGGAGTAACATCACCACTTGAGTAGCACTAATACCGACCTCATTTCTGAGGGTGTGCCCAATGCCAGGCGCTCTCCAGCTGTTTGCGTGGTTTGGCACCCTTCCCTCACAAAGGTCCTTCAAGACAAGTGCTGTTATTGTCTGCATTGTACAGACAGGAAAATTGAGGCTTAGCATGTTCAGCAACTTGCCCAAGGTCAGTCCCTCAGCTGGTAAGGGGCAGAGCTGGAATTCAAAGCCAGGCTGCCACAAGTTCAGAGTTCTGTCTATCAGGGCAGGATGGATGGGGGCAGATAATGATGGGGTCTCTTCAGCTTCTGGATGGCCAAGAAAGGAGATACCCTTACACAGGCTGATGCCGGCTGGGATTGGGGAGGCAGTGATAGTACCACTACATCATCATCAGCTGGAGCAAAGCTGGCGGGAGACACAGGATTCCCTAGGTTGGCTGCCTCTCTGAAAAGCAACGCCTTTAGCTCTGCGAATGACTGTCCACTCCCTGAAAGGGAGCTGGACTTTGAGGCAGCTGAGGGTGGGGAGCAGGTGGTGATCAAAGCCACAGGATAGAACAGTGAGGCAGGATACTCTTCAATCTCTGTAGCACTTAATCTTCCAAACCTCAGTTTCCTCATTAAATTATCAATGTCTGAGACTTAATAGTGATTATGTATGTGACTCTGCTTTGTAAGCTCGAACATGGTCTAAAAACTTAAGGTATTATTAGAAATTCTGGCGTAAGGCCAGGCGCGGTGGCTTATGCCTGTAATCCCAGCACTTTGGGAGACCAAAGCAGGCGGATTGCCTGAGCTCAGGAGTTTGAGACTATCCTGGGCAACATGGTGAAATCATGTCTCTACTAAAATACAAAAAATTAGCTGGGCATGGCGGCGTGTGCCTGTAGTCCCAGTAACTCAGGAGGCTGAGGCAGGAGAATTGCTTGAACACGGGAGGCGGATGTTGCAGTGAGCCGGGATTGTGCCACTGCACTCCAGCCTGGGAAACAGAGCGAGACTCCATCTCAAAAAAAAAAGACATTAGCACGTAAGAGGGAATTTTCATAGAAGCTGTGTGCAAGGGGTTATAATTACCCTACTAGCACATCCAAATACCTGAAGGTCTACTCAGCAATTAAAAGAGATAAACTATTCATACATGCAGGATGAGTCTAAAAAATATGCTGAAGGAAAGAAGCCAAGTACAAGGGTATGCACTGTATGACCTACATGCAAATCTAGGAAATGCAAACTAATGTACAGTGAAAGAAAGCAACTGGGCTGGGCGTGGTGTCTCATGCCTGTAATCCCAGCACTTTGGGAGGCCGAGGCGGGTGGATCGATCACCTGAGGTCGGGAGTTCGAGACCAGCCTGACCAACATGGAGAAACCCTGTCTCAACTAAAAATACAAAATTAGCCAGGCGTGGTGGTGCATGCCTGTAATCCCAGCTACTTGGGAGGCTGAGGCAGGAGAATCACTTGAACCTGGGAGGCGGAGGTTGCATGCAGTGAGCTGAGATCGCACCATTGCACTCCTGCCTGGGCAACAAGAGTGAAACTGTCTCAAAAAAAGAAAAGAAAAGAAAAAGCGACTGGTGGCTGCTCAGGGTTGGGGGTTGAGAGAGGACTAACAGCAAAGGGGTACAAACGAAACTTTTAGGGGCAGTGAATGTACTGTGTCCTGTAGCAGGTAATCACACAGGTACAGTTGTCAAAATATATCAGTCTTTAAATAGGGTTAGCTGACTGTACATGAGTTATAACTCAAGAAAGTTTTTTTTAAAAAAAGCACATCGGCTGGCCGGGCATGGTGGCTCCCACCTGTAATCCCAGCACTTTGGGAGGCCAAGGCGGGATGATCACTTGAGGTCAGGAGTTCGAGACCAGCCTGACCAACATGATAAAACTCTGTCCCTACTAAAAATACAAAATTAGCTGGGCACGACGGCACATACCCGTAGTCCTAGCTACTTGGGAGGCTAAGGCAGGAGAATCACTTGACACCTAGGAGGCAGAGGTTGCAGTGAGCTGAGATCACGCCATTGCACTCCAACTTGGGCAACAAGAACGAAACTCTGTCTCAAAAAAAAAAAAAAAAGAAAAAGAAAAGAAAAAAAGCATATCAAGGTATTTTTTTGTTTGTTTTTTTGTTTTGTTTTGTTTTGGAACCAGGACCTCGTGTAGCCTGGAAGGTTCAGGAGACTTGCAGTTTAGCCTGAGGCTGTTATGGCAATACAGTCCCTGAATACCAACTGTGTGACTCTAGACACGTCCTGAGCTCTTCTAAGCCTCCAGTCTCATCTTAAAACAAAGCATATGTTGTGTGCTTTACCTCACAAAGACTGCTGTGGGGTATCTAATACACATAAGAGCAACTTTTACAGTGTATAATAACACAAATAGAAGGGCGTGTTATGTGGGTGCACAGTCACAGCAGGTAGAAGAGACTTCCTTGCCCTGCCCACCTATAAGAGCCCTTCAGCTCCAGGTGGGTTCCAGTTTTTCCTCTTTCTGTCTATCCAAGGCTGGGAAAGCAGCTGCAGCCCCACGCCAGAGTCAGCTACATTTCAGAGATGTTGAGTTGGCCAAGTGTTCTCAGAGGATCCAATGTCAACCAACAGGTAAGCTGGAAAAAGCCAGGGAAACCAGATACTTTAATTCATGGGCTCCACATGCCGCTTCTCAACTCCTCATGCAGCCAAATTGGAGCTGCTTTTATCTTTGGGCAGTGAGGCATAGCTAACACAGCTTACTGTCCAAAGCCAAGTCAAAAGCGCTCATTCCAGCTCTTTCCTTCTGCCACTGCCTTGCTCTTTAATTTGGCATTGTTCAAATATTCTCAGTAGAAAAAAAAGGACAATCCAATAATACACGTAAATCCTCGCCAGACACCTCAACCACCATCTCACCTCCTCTCCCTTCTTCCAATCCAACACAATAATGCCCCAATCACATCTTGCATTCTGATCCTATCTTTAACTTTCCCAAGTTCTTTTCCGTCTGTTATCTCATTTTGTCTTTGGAAAGGCCCGTGACACATGACAGGTCTTGCCATGCACAGAAGCTGGTGAAGATATTAAGGAAAAGAGGTTAAATAGAAGACCTAAAAGGTGCAGATGTCATTCAGAAGCTAGACCAGACCTTAGGACCTTTGACCCCTGCCACAGTGTCCTTCCCAAGACTATTATCTCTTAATCACTGGAAACATTAAAAAGCCATTTGTTGTAGAAAAAGTTCTAGCCACCAGCAGCCTCAAAAAATAAAAATAATAAAAAAACTGGCCCGGGTTGTATCAGCAAGGATTCCTCCAATTCAATTATTCAGTGACTTGCTCCAAGGCCCAGCATCAGCCCCAAGCTACAGAAGAGATGAGAGCCTGTCTCCCCAGAAACCAGAGGTCAGCAGGGGGATGACAGTGCTCTGACATCGGATCCGGCTGTGCAAAGTGATGGCTCTGATCTGAGTCCTGTCCCATCTTCTCCGGTGTTAGGCTCAGACCCTCTCCTGGCCTGTGAGGTCTCCTCTTCCTCAGGTCTTTGCCCCCAATACATTCTTTCTTTTCCTTCCAACCAACCTCACTAGCCTCAAGGAAGCTGGACCCTTATTTTTAGAACCCTTAAAACAGGGAAGTGCTAGTGGGCATAGAAAAAAGGAAGCGATTGGCCATTTTGACCTTTGAAAGGTTTCCTTCCTGATGCCTCCTGAACACCTCCTTAACTTGGACTTGCACACGAGCGCACACGCACACACACACTGTGAAATCGCCACTTCTCAGTCCTTCTCCATGAGGCAAATTCTCCTATAGCAGTGTCTAAGTTGGACTGAAGTTCATATAGTAGAATGGAAAAAACCTAGCCCAGCTCCAGGGAGTAATGAGCTAGAGAGAGCACACCCTGAGGTCACCCTGCTTGAGCCAGCCCTGCAGCCCTCTGGTCCTCTTAGCTCTGTCAAGCACTTAACAAGCATGCAGTCATTAATTGCGTTCCCCTCAGAGGGCAACAGCATGGCCCTGAGGGGACTAAGTGACTTTTGCAAGACCACAGCACAGTGCAGCCCAGCACGGGCTGGGTGGGATCCAGCCTTGCTGGCCTCAACCCTCTCTGCCAGCCCACCAAGAGCCTGGCCTGAGTGCCCCTTCTTGCTGCCGCACACCACCAGACCCAGTTACACCCATAGGGGAAACTAGAGCTGTCAGCCCTGGCTGCTGTCACTCTGTCAAAAGGGCCTAGAGCTGTCAGCCCTGGCTAATGTCAGTCTGTCAAAAGGGCCAGGTTTGAGACAACCATCTTACCCCTTCTGAAAGCATCACATCCAAGTCTTCTAGACCCAGGAGACCATCACTGCTCTTTGGGGCTTTGGATTTTCATTATGCTCAGCCCTCCAGGCATAAAGCTCAAGAGAGAAGCTTCTGATGAGCTAAGCCCGATGCCCTTGCTCTTTCTTCTCACCTGTCAAAAATGAAGTTAAATGCCTGTTCTCTGAAGCCTCCGAGGGCCCCTTTTCATACTGGTCTAAGTTATTGGGGGGAAGGCCGACCACATCAGCCTTTCTGGGTTGAAGTAGAGGAGGGAAGCAAGCCTGGGCAAGGAGTCCAACTAGATCAGGTGACCTCCAAGACCTTCACTCCCTTCCAGGCAGAGAATTTAAGAAAAAGAGCAGCAAACCCAACCTCCCTTTCTCCAGGCCTGCTCTTGTTACCTCTTTGGTAAAGAGGGGCAGTGCTAGTAGTAATATAATAATAGCTGTGATAGGCTAAATAATGATCCCCCAAAAGACACCCACATCCTAATCCCTAGAAGCTGTGAATGCCACCTTATACATTTTTTTTTAAAGGACTTTGCAGATAATGATCTTGAGATGGGGAGATTACTCTGGATTACCCAAGTGGGCCCTAAGTACAACCACATGTATCCTTATAAGAGACATGCCAAGGAAGATTGGACACAGACAGAAAACAAAGACAATTTAACCACAAACGCAGTGATTGGATTGATGCAGCCACAAGCCAAAGAATGCCAGCCCCCAACAGAAGGTAGGAGAGGCAGGGAGTGGATTCCCCTAGAGCCTCCAGAGGGAGCACGGCCCTGCTGATGCCTTGATTTCAGCCCAGCGATACTGATTTTCAACTCCTGGTCTCTACAATTGTGAGAGAATAAATTTCTGCTGTTCTAAGCCACGCAGTTTGTGACAATTTGTTACAGCAGTCACAGGAAGCTAATACAGTAACTAACACTTAATGATTGCTCACTATGTGCCAGGAACTGTTCTAAGCATTTTACCCACATTCAATCATTTCTATCCTGGCCCTACTGGCCCTAGATGGTGTGAGGCCTGGGCTGTGCAGATAGAATACTTGGGTTTGAATCCCAGCTTCACTGCTTACTGTTGTGACCTTGAGCAAGTTATGCAACCCTTCTAAACCTCAGTTGCCCAATTCATAAAATGGGCATGTGGTACCTTCCTCATTGAGTTGCTAGGAGGATAAAATGGGTAATAAAGATATAAGTACTTAGAACAGTATGGAGTAAGTACATGCTAAATACATGCTAGCTATTAGGAGACCTCAGGGGTTGAGCAAGCCAAAAATGACCCTTATGCTAATCTGTCAAGACATGTCAAGACCTCCTGGACTCAGAGCAGGAGAAAAGATGTCCCTTTAAAGCTGATTTGAATTTGAATCTCAAATATGTCTGAGGAGTTCAGTTAAGTATTTCTTCCCTTAATTAAGCAATTTAGGTTTTTAATGCTGGCCTTATTTCAAAAAAGGCAGTAGCCTGAGGCTATGCTAATTCTGCAGCATTCCCCAGCTGACTTCCCCACTCCCACCTCCAGTTTTTTTTTTTTTTTTTTTTTTTCTTGAGATGAAGTCTCGCTCTGTTACCCAGGCTAGAGTGCAGTGGTGCGATCTTGGCTCACTACAACCTCCACCTACCGGCTCAAGCGATTCTCTTATCTCAGCCTCCCAAGTAGCTGGGATTACAGGCATGCACCACCCCACCCAGCTAATTTTTGTATTTTTAGTAAAGACAGGGTTTCACCATGTTGGCCAGGCTGGTCTCAAACTTCTGATCTCAAGTGATCTGGCTGCCTCAGCCTCCCAAACTGCTGGGGTTACACCCAGCCCCACCTCCAGTTTTTAAGGAGAGCTGTGCCCATTGATCATCCACACCAACGACTTCACCTGAAGTGTCCACACCTGACACACCCCTGCAGAACCCACATTTTCTCCCTGTAATTCTGGTATCAGGAACTGGAGCCCTAGTATTAGGAAGTCGTATTGGGACGTCAGTGGAAGGCAGAAACCATCAGTCCATTTTGCAGCCTTCTAAGGCCACTCCAACGTGTCCCAGCAGCCTGGAGAATAACAAATTCAAGGGTCTACTTTGATTAAGAGATTACAACCAAGTTAGTAAAGAATAAACAAGGTTTGCCCAGAGATAAGGGAGGGGAGACATAAAGTTATTGCCTGTAATCCCAGCACTTGGGAGACCGAGGTGGGTGGATCACCTGAGGTCAGGAGTTCGAGACCAGCCTGGCCAACATGGCGGAACCCCATCTCTTCTAAAAATATAAAAATTAGCCCGGTGTGGTGGCGCATGTCTATGGCCCCAGCTACTCAGGAGGCTAAGGTGGGAGAATCGCTTGAACCTGGGAGGCGGAAGTTACAGAGATTGCGCCACTGCACTCTAGCCTGGCGACACAGCGAGACTCTGTCTCAGAAAAATAAATACATAAATAAAGTTATCGCCTGAAAAAAAAATGTGAGAAGGGAAAAAAATAAAAAGGACTTTCATTTACTTGGCCCTCACTGATTAAGTTTGGCCAACTCTCCTGTTCAGGTGATGTAATTCAAAGATGAAAAGAAGCTGCGCCCAGTCCGGACGCCAGGCCTTGTGTCCCCACCTAAGAAATCTGCACGGCAGGGATTAACAAGGGGAGAAGGGCCTGGCCGCTGGGCCTTGGCTTCCTCTTAGGCAGAGTTCCAGCCCGTGAGACTTGAGCCGACGGGCTTGAGACGACTCCGGCCGCCGCCACCCTATGCTGGCAAACAGGCCTCTCCCCAGCAGGCTCCAGGGGCAGCCACCTGCGCTCTCCCTGCCCTCCCCTACCCCACTCTCCTAGAGGAAGGATGAAGAACAGCTCCCCCTCCTTACTCTCAGGCACCCACAGATTTCTGAGCTGCCGTCACCACTGACGAGAACCCAGGTCCCCTGGAGGGATCGCTTCTCCTTCTGATTCCATCCTCCCCATCAATGAACACGCAGGAACACCCACGCTCCCGCTCCTCCTACTCCAGGGGGAGACCGAACCCGAGAGCGACATCCGGAGCTGGAAGCCGCTGCAACGGGGGCGCCGGCCTCCCTGCCCCGCAGTCTCTCGCCCTTTCCCAGACACCGGAGGATCCCAGACCAGCCCAGTATTCCAGATG
This sequence comes from Gorilla gorilla gorilla, assembly GCF_029281585.2. NCBI lineage: Eukaryota > Metazoa > Chordata > Mammalia > Primates > Hominidae > Gorilla > Gorilla gorilla. The sequence goes on along the minus strand of NC_073233.2, from coordinate 130,580,931 downwards.
GAGAGGGTGCCCGAGTCCTCCGCAGGGCCCCGCCTCCCTAGGCGCTCGGCGCTGGAGACCTAGGGGAGCGCGCGAGAGAAACGCTGAGCTCCACCCGGGTGGGGCGGAGGCTGGGCACTGTACCCGGGACTCGAACCCCGCGCCCTCGTCCCCCAGCTTTAGGCATCCCACGGCGAGACCTGGCCCAACGCCCCCGCGCCGCGTCTTCCCCCGCACCCCCGCCCGGAGCCGAGTCCCGGGTTGCCAGCGCGCCCATCCTGCCCCCAACAGGTCTCGGGCAGCGGGGAGCGCGCTGCCTGTCCCGCAGGCGCTGGGAGGCGAGCCGGAGCGAAGCCGAGGGCCGGCCGCGCGCGCGGGAGGGGTCGCCGAGGGCTGCGAGCCCGGCCACTTACGCGCGGGCTCTGGGGAACCCCATGGAGAGGAGCACGTCCAGCGCCGATCCATGCTTGATGGTGCCGGGGCGCTGTTGGCGGTTCCTCCGGGGGGTGACTTTGCTGTACAGCTCCTCTCTCGCAGCCATGCCGAGCGGACTGGGGTGGCCGTACTGAGCCATGGCTCAGCGGCCAGCCATCGCCAGGGAAGGAGCCCGAGCCGGATGGTCCGGGAAGGAGGAGGGAGTCGGGCTGGGCCAGGGGAGGGGGCTCGGGGACCCAGAGCCAGGCAGGAGGCGGCGGCGGCGGAGGCGGCGCTCCGAGCTTCCCCAGTGTCGAGACTCTGACGCTTCCTGGTGAGGCCACAGGAGCCAGAACGCCGGCAAGCGGCCCCTGCGGGACCAGCCTCAGCCACTCGGGCCCCCGGCTGCCCCCAGCGCTGCGCCTGCAGTAGCCCTGTCTCCTCCGCCCCCTTCCCTCTCCTCGCCTAGCAGTCCGGGAATTTGCAATGAGTAATTTTTGAATGGATCAAAAAGGAAAAGGAGCCTTGTGGGCTGGCCCTGACTTGCCTGTACCCGGGCCCCGCCCCTCTCTTAAAGCGGCCGCGCTGTCCGAGGCTGCTCCGTGCGGGCAAGAGCTGTAGTCGCGCTACTTGGAGGCGGAGGATCCCAACCTATGGGCTGCTTGTGTGCTTCACCTCCCGAGAGTCACCCCCGGCGCCCCAGCCCTCTCCTTGGCTGGCATACCCGCCCAGCTAGGCCTCAAGACAGGAGATCAACCCATTTCAAGTTTCATGTGGTTCTAGATGCGGTTATTAATGGAAATCGGGTGAACTGGTGGATGATACTAATGGACCAGAAGGCCAAGCCATAAGGCCTAGGTAAAAGGTTTTGCTTCTCAAAGATCCTGCAAAACCCAAAGGGTTGTTAGGACCATCGGAAATTGAGTTCCCCATCAGCTGGCCAAGTGGCTGCACTAAAGACCTACTGCGCTCTACAAGGTTATGGTCAGTGACTGAATAGTGCCTTCCCGGTGGGGCAGAGGGGGTGGGGAGAAGGACCTCAGGTTCTCAGAGCTGGCAGGACCTGGGAGGGGACAAGAAAAGAGGGACAGGGCAGAAAGAAGAGGGAAGGGAAAAAGAAAGGAGGAAGGAGGAGGAGAAGAAGGAAGGGCTAGGAGGGTAGAGGAAGAAGGAACAGAGAAAACACACTTCCTAATTATAAGAGGTGTTCAAAAGGGAATGGGCTTATTTCATTAGGGAGTGGATATCCTGTCAATAAAAGGATTCAAAGAAGGACCGAATCACCACTGCACAATAATAAGTGAATTGTATCGTAGGCTGGACAAAACTACTCCCACTGCAAAGATGGTGGAAGTCACAACCATATTGATGCCCCATGCTGGTGAATTTGGCTGGGGGATGCTAACCCTCTTTCATTTGGAAACAAAGTCATTGTCTTCAGTCAGGGACAAGGGTCCCACTTGCTATAATGAAAGAGGCAATGAGTACACCCTGATAGTCTTTTTTGGGTAATAATAATAATAAAACCTAACATTTATTGGGCTCTTGTATGTGCCAGTCATTGTGCTAATCGTAATGAATGAATTAACTCACTGAATTTTTATACTGACCCTAGGAGTGTGTTTAATCATTATCCCAGTTTTACAGATGAGAAAACTCAGCTCAGAGAGGTTGGGGAAGATCATAGAGCTGGTAAGTGCGTAGCTACAGCACTCGTATCTACTGCGGTGCCTTAGACAAGTTACTTCTCTCTACAGCCTAATTTCCTCATTTGTATGGACCGTGGTAACCTAACCTTGCACACGCTGGGTTTTCCAGAAATGTCAGTCCGGGCCTGTCCCTGGTTGGAATATGGGGGAGGGATGGTGACCAGCACCCATGGAGTGGCTTTTTGAGGTTGCTTTATAAGGCCTGTGAAGGTTTTACCAGGGGAAATGACACAGCGTAACTCCCTGAGCCCGGAATTGGTTTCCTAAAGAATAGCCAGTGGTGTTTGGAAGCAGGGAGATAAGACAGTTGGAGCTTAAGCAACAATGTGTATTAATTCTGCCTCCTGCTGTACAAAGGATGAGGAAAAATTAATGCTTCCTGGGTAGTAGCTGCTTCCAGAGCAAAGGGGATATCCTGGAGACCTTGCAGAATGCTCTTCCAGGACATGGAGCAAAAAGACAAGACTGGGCTGGCAATACCATACCTAGTATTAGCCTCCTTGGATGTGTTCAGTAAAACATGCTGGATTTTACCCAGTATTCTGAATTGTTTCCAAATGCCTGGGTTGAAAGTCAAATGATCTGGATCTTAGTCAAGAGATAATAATGTATGTGAAAGCGCTTTGTAAACCATAAAGCGCTACATAAATGATAACTCAAATTTATTGAGTACTTACTATATGCTGGTGTTGTTCTTTGCTTCTTACATATGTGACTCAAACAATTCCTTGACAAGACTATGAACTAGGAACTACTTTACAAATGAAGGTGCTGAGACAGAGGTCAAGTATCTTGTCCAAGGTCACATGGCTAGTAAATGGCAGAGCCAAGATTTGAACTCTTAACATTTGGCCAAACAACTACTTAACGACCATTGTTATGATGATAAAAGGACACCAGCCTTTAAGATAGTTTTTTGACTCCACCTATGCCCCTTGACATAGAATTGCTGGATCTCTGTTTCTCCAGAAAAATTGAATTAATTGTATTTCTCCCTGCCTTTAGGCAAACTGTAAGATAAAGGAAATGATGCATATAAAAATAGTTTTAGGTAGACTGGAAAAAGCACTATGGAAAACTAGGCATCTGAGATGCAAACTGTTTTTGTCTGGGACACTTTTACAGAAATCCCAGCTTGGCTTCCTCACTTGTCTTCAGCTCAGTGCAAACCCCTGTTTTATTTAGGACTCCTGCCATTTGTTCTGCACTGGGTTGGGGGGGCTGGCAATTCAGATGCATTGTGCTTTATTTGTGTTGACATTGAAAAGCTAGGAAAAGCTTCATAAATGTCTACATTGTTCTATTACAAAGAGAGAAGAGGGGGGCTGGGTGCGGTGGCTCACCCCTGTAATCCCAGCACTTTGGGAGGCTGAGGTGGGCGAATCACAAGGTCAAGAGATCGAGACCAGCCTGGCCAACAAGGTGAAACCCCATCTCTACTAAAAATACAAAAATTAGCTGGGCATGGTGGCATGTGACTGTAGTCCCAGCCACTCCGGAGGCTGAGGCAGGAGAATCGCTTGAACCTGGAAGGCGGGGGTTGCAGTGAGCTGAGATCATGCCATTGCACTCAGCCTGGTGACAGAGCAAGACTCCATCTCTAAATAAATAAATAAATTGAGAGAAGAGAAATGACTTCATCTGGCAGTATATCTTACAGTGGCCAAAAGAAGTGAGATGGGAGTAGGGGTCTTGCACAGGGACAGAGCTGACACATCAGCATGAAGTTCCTCCCTCAGAAGGGAAAGCAAGTTGACATGTCCCCGTGTGTGGTCATGTCAGAATCCACTCTGGACCACAAAGCTCTCTTTGTTCATGTGAGTATGTTTAACCTTCCCTCATCGGCCCCTGCCATATTTTTGCTATGGTACATCCTCTCAGATGGCCAGAGGGAGACCCAGGGTGAACCCGGTTGGCTGCACTCACAATTTCTGAAGCATGCCCTATATCTTATCCTTCTCCTTCACTCTGTCCTTGAGGAACGGTCAAGTAATAACAATAAGAACATGCAGTAGGTCTGTAATTCTAGCACTTTGGGAGGCTAAGGCAGGTGGGCAGATTGCTTGAGCTCAGGAGTTTGAGACCAACCTGGGCAAAATGGTGAACCCCATCTTAATTAAAAATATAAAAATTAGCCCAGCATGGTGGTGTGTGCCTGTAGTCCCAGCTGCTTGGAGGGCTGAGGCAGGAGGATTGCTTGAACTTGGGAGGTCGAGGTTGCAGTGAGCCAAGCTGAGACGGCACCATTGCACTCCAGCCTGAGTGACAAAGTGAGACCCTGTTAAAAAAACAAACAAGGCCTGGCGCGGTGGCTCATGCCTGTAATCCCAGCACTTCGGGAGACCGAGGTGGGTGCATCACGAGGTCAGGAGTTCAAGACCAACCTGGCCAAGATGGTGAAACCCTGTCTCTACTAAACATACAAACAAATTAGCCAGGTGTGGTGGCAGGTGCCTGTAATCCCAGCTACTCGGGAGGCTGAGACAGAGAATGGCTTGAACCTGGGAGGCAGAGGCTGCAGTGAGCTGAGGTCACGCCCGCCACTGCACTCCATCCTAGGCAACTGAGTGAGACTCCGTCTCAAAACAAAACAAAAAAACAAATAACAACAACAACAAAAACAGGCAGTAAAGTCTGCCCACTGTTTCAAATCCTAAAGGCTGGGGTGTTGCCTTGCCAAACAAAGGCAGCTTTGGAACTGCTGGGAATGACTTTCACCCCTAGACTTTAAGGGGATCCTTCCTGGTCAGAAGACTTTGAAACCATGTGCTGCCCCTCTCTGGGCCTCAACTTCCTTGCTTGCCAAATGAGGGGGTTAGCTTAGCCTAGGGATCGCTAGGATTTTGTCAAGGGACCCCCAGGAACTTTGAGGGACAGGGGTTGGGGTCACCCAACTGAGGATTAAGAGGGTAGTGTGGTATCCTCTTTTCTTTCATTGTAAGTCTATCAGCTTTATATGTTGGGAGTTTTTTTGTTTTTTGTTTTGTTTGTTTGTTTTGAAACGGAGTCTCTCCCTGTCGCCCAGGCTGGAGTGTAGTGTCACGATCTCAGCTCATTGCAATCTCTGCCTCCCGGGTTCAAGCAATTCTCCTGCCTCAGCCTCCCAAGTAGCTGGGATTACAGGCATGTGCCATCACGCCCAGCTAATTATTGCATTTTTAATAGAGACAGGGTTTCACCATGTTGGCCAGGCTGGTCTCGAACTCCCAACCTCAAGTGATCTGCCCGCCTCAGCCTCCCAAAGTGCTGGGATTATAGGCATGAGCCACAGAGCATGGCCAAGATCTAATTTTTTTAAGTGTTTTTTTTCTTTCCTTTTTTTTTTTTTTGTTTTGTTTGTTTTGCTTTGTGTTTTTCAGGGTCTTGCTCTGTCACCCAAGCTGGAGTGCAGTGGTCTCAACTTGGGCTCAAACTATCCTCCCACCTCAACCTCTTGAGTAACTGGGACTACAGGTGTGTCCCACCATGCCCAGCTTCTTTTTTTTTTTTGTAGAGATGAGGTCTTGCTGTGTTGCCCAGGCTGGTCTTGGACTCCTGGACTCAACTGATTCTCCTGCCTCAACCCTTCAAAGTGCTGGGATTATAGGCATGAGCCACCACACCTGGTCTCAAGATCTCATTTTGAATAGACTTGTTTTGTTTTGGGTAGAGACAAGGTCTTGCTATATTGCCCAGGCTGGTCTCTACCTCCTGGCCTCAAGTGATCCTTCTGCCTTCCTCTCAGCCTCCCAAGGTGCTGGGATTAAAGGCAGGTGAACCACCTCTCCCAGATGAATAGACTTTTTTAAATGTAAATTTAGGCTAGAAGTGGTGACTCATGCCTCTAATCCCATCACTTTGGGAAACCAAGGCAGGAGGATCCCTGGAGCCCAGGAGTTTGAGACCAGCCTGGGCAACATAATGAGACCCTATCTTTATTAAAAATAATAATAATAGACCTGGCACTGGCCAGGCGCAGTGGCTCACACCTGTAATCCCAGCACTTTGGGAGGCTGAGGGGTCGGATCACCTGAGGTCGCGAGTTCGAGACCAGACTGACCAACATGGAGAAACCCCGGCTCTACTAAAAATACAAAATTAGCCGGGCATGGTGGTGCATGCCTATAATCCCAGCTACTCAGGAGGCTGAGGCAGGAGAATCGCTTGAACCAGGGAGGCAGAGGTTGTGGTGAGGCGAGATCACGGCATTGCACTCCAGCCTGGGCAACAAGAGCAAAACTCCGTCACACACACACACACACACACACACACACACACAAAATAGATTGGACACAGTGGCTCATGCCTGTAATCCCAGCATTTTGGGAGGCTGGGGCGGGCAGATCACCTGAGGTCAGGAGTTTGAGACCAGCCTGGCCAACCTGGTGAAACCCCATCTCTACTAAAATACAAAAATTAGCTGGTCATGGTGGTGCATGCCTGTAGTCCCAGCTACGTGAGAAACTGAGGCAGAAGAAGTGCTTGGACCCGGGAGGTGGAAGTTGCAGTGAGCTGAGATCGCACCATTGCACTCCAGCCTAGGTGACAGAAGGAGACTCTGTCTCAAAAAAATATAATAAATAAATAATTTTTTAAAAAAAACAGACCAGGTGTGGTGGCTCACATCTGTAATCCCAGCACTTTGGGAGGCCAAGGTGGGAGGATCACGACGTCAGGAGATAGAGACCAGCCTGGCCAACATGCTGAAACCCCGTGTCTACTAAAAATACAAAAACTAGCTGGGTTTGGTGGCGCGTGCCTGTAGTCCCAGCTACTCAGGAGGCTGAGGCAGGAGAACTGCTTGAACCTGGGAGGTGGAGGTTGCAGTGAGCCAAGATTGTGCCACTGCACTCCAGCCTGGGAGACAGAGCAAGACTCTGTCTGAAAACAAACAAACAAACAAACCCCAAACAAACAAAAAAAATCCAGGACAAGTCTTTGTACAAGTGTGGCTCTCTGGATTGGAGACCACCAGTGTTGGCCAGCACCTAAGCAAGGAAGGGACAGGTCACCCTCTTTCTCTTTTCTCTCCTCTCTCCTTCCTTCCAAAAGACTCCTAGGCAAAAGAGATGCTTCATCTCTGGAGGAATCTGATTGTACAAGTTTCCTGTGGTAACTGTAACCGATGACCACAAACTGGGTGGCTTACAACAATTAGAAATGTTAATTTCACAATTCTGGAGGCCAGAAGCTCTAAATCAGAATCCCTGGGCTAACCTCAGGTGTCAGCAGGGCTGCGCTCCCTCTGGAGGCTCTGGAAGGGAATGTATTTCTTGCCTCTTCCAGTTTCTGGTGCCTGCTGGAGTTCCGTGGCTTGTAACTACAACCTCCTAGTCTTTTTAAATATAATTTAATATTTTTTTCCGAGACGGATTCTTGCTGTGTTGCTGAGGCCGGAGTGCAGTGATGTGATCTCGGCTCACTGCAACCTCCGCCTCCCAGGTTCAAGCGATTCTCCCGCCTCAGCCTCCCGAGTAGCTGGGATTACAGGCACACGCCACCATGCCTGGCTAATTTTTGTATTTTTAGTAGAGATGGGAGTTCTCCATGTTGGCCAGGCTGGTCTCGAACTCCTGACCTCGTGATCTGCCTGCCTCAGGCTTCCCAAGTGCTGGGATTACAGGCGTGAGCCACCGCGCCTGGCCTCCCCCAGTCTTTAAGGCAGCATCTTCAAGTCTTCTTGTTCTGTCTTCACATCACCTTCTCTGTGTGCATCTCTCTGACATCTCTTTTTACCTTTTCTTTATAAGGACAGTTGTGGTCGCATTTAAGGCCACTTAGATAATCTAGAATAGTCTCTCCATCTCAAGATTCTCAATTTCTTTTTCTTTCTTTTTTTTTTTTTAGATGGCATTTCGCTCTTGTCACCCATGTTAGAGTGCAATGGTGCAATCTTGGCTCACTGCAACCTCCGCCTCCCGGATTTCAGCAAGTCTCCTGCCTCAGCCTCCCAGGTAGCTGGAATTACAGGCATGCACCACCAACGCCCATCTAATTTTTTTTTGTATTTTTAGTAGAGACCGGGTTTTGTCATGTTGACCAGGCTGATCTCGAACTTCTGACCTCAGGTGATCCACCTGCCTCAGCCTCCCAAAGTTCTGGGATTACAAGTGTGAGCCAGCACAGCTGGCCTAAGATCCTTAATATCATTACATCTCCAAAAACCCTGATTAGGACTTGCTATCTCCGGGTGGCCATTATTTCACCTACCACACTAGTATTCCTTAGAGCAGCTAATTTTGAGGCTGAATGGGCTTCAAGGTTCAGGAGAAGCTTTTTCAGCCTCATGACTTAGGTTAAGGGGAAGAGATAGATTATGGGGAGGGACAAGAAATGAGTAAGTAAATCATACTTCCCCAAGCCTTTTGGGAAAGGCCATACTTCTCAAATTATGCTGTTCCCTCTGCCTGGAATTCTTCCTTCTTCTGGCCTCCTTTAAGAGGCCTTGCCTGACCTCACTTCCCTTCTTTGCCCATATTGCATAGATGGGGCAGAGAGGGTGGGAAGCAGGACCTCAGGTTCTCAGAGCTGGCAGGACCTGGGAGGGGAGGAGAAAAGAGGGACAGGGCAGAAGGAAGAAGAGGAAAGGGAAATAGAAAAACGGAAGGAGGAGGAGAGGAAGGAAGGACTAGGAGGGTAGAGGGAGAAGGAACAGAGAAAAGACACTTCCTAATTATAAGACATATTCAAAAGGGAATGGGCTGATTTCATGAGGAAGTGGATATCCTGTCCTCTGTGCCCCCTTTATCATAGCACCAAGCACAATGAAGGGCATTTCATTTGCTTAAGTGCTTCTCTCCAGGGTAGAATGGGAGCTCCATAAGGCTCCATGCATCTTACTTTAGCTGTGCCCTCAGTAGGGGCTTAATAAATGTCTATTGAATGGACTTGAATTGCATTTCAGCTGAGAGGCATCTTGATAGCACAAGTACAGTTGCATTTTCTCTTTTCCCTGGTTTTGAGACCAAAGCCAACAAATTTTCTTCCACCCCATAGCCCCACCTTGGCTGGACTGGCTCAGAGCCCTGGTCATAACCTTTCTTCTCCCTCCCTTGATTTTGTTGGTAATTAGACAGATCTTCATCCCCAGCTCATGTCTCTGGTGCACAGAGTGCTGTGAGTAACTTCAAGGGGATTCTCCTTAAAGGCAGTCCCTGAAGGGTCTGTCTAAGGGGCACACACAGGAAGTGGAGCAAGGAGAACTGGAAGTTTGAGGAGGGGAGCATCAGGGGAAAATGACCCTCCTAGAATGGGCTGGCCTGAACCAGCAAGAGAAATATTTTAGCCAATCTCCAATGTTCCATGGGAAGTGTGGTTTGGAAAACACATCTCTAGATGACAAGAGGCACAGTTCTTTCAGTTTCTTGGCTCTGACTTTTTACATTAGTCATTGCCCTCCCACCAGACTGCGTGTGGGTGCTCCTGGGGCTGAGTGTGCAAGGTGAGCCTGGACGGAGCCTCCTAGGAGCTTCCTTAGGGCCTGCTCCTCTATTAGCAGCTCCCGTTAAGGGAAACTAAGAGAGGGGAAGAAAAGCAAGCCCCAATCCACCTCTTAGCTCAAGGCTTTAATTGAAGAGCTGGGGACTGAGACTGCTCCTGGCCTTCGATTGTCTGTGCCACTTCAGCCCACCTAAAATGTCACACTCTTGTTCCTCTTTGGTAATAGTGTTTACATAGCTCTTTACAATTTCCTAGCACGTTCAGGCATAATACCTTGTTTAATTATTATTCACCTAAGAAAACAAAACAACATGGGAAAGTTGCTTCAATACATTTTTCTTTGGAAGAACAACAACAAAAAATTGAGGCTCAGAAAAATTATGTGACTAACCCATGATAATAGAGTGATGAAAGATGGTAAATCAGTGTTGAAATGCAGATTTTCTGAAATTAAAGCTATACATTTAATGTTCTTGTTTCTTTCTTGAGCAGGGTCTAGAAATGTCTTTTTATTTTATTTTATTTTATTTTTTTGAGACGGAGTCTCGCTCTGTCGCCCAGGCTGGAGTGCAGTGGTGCGATCTCGGCTCACTGCAAGCTCCGCCTCCTGGGTTCACGCCATTCTCCTGCCTCAGCCTCCCTAGTAGCTGGGACTACAGGTGCCCGCCACCACACCCGGCTAAATTTTTTATATTTTTAGTAGGGACGGGGTTTCACCGTGTTAGCCAGGATGGTCTCAATCTCCTGACCTCGTGATCCACCCGCCTCGGCCTCCCAAAGTGCTGGGATTACAGGCGTGAGCCACCGCGCCCGGCCTAGAAATGTCTTATGACTTGGTGCTCTTAGGAGGAAAGGGCAAGTTCCTTAAAGCAGCGAAGATGAATGTTTCAGGTGAGGCCAAGTGAAGGTTTAACTCACTCCCTCAGCCTCTGAAAGGCATCTAAAATAGAAATTCTCTCAGGATGAAGGTTGAACTGTCCTCTGGAGTCACACTGTATTGCTAGTAACCCTCATCATGTCTCAGGAAAGCCTGGGATGAGGAACAGTGACCTGGAAATTTATTGATTGCAAATTGCATTTACAAATTGCAGTGGACCAGGCATGGTCACTCATGCCTGTAATCCCAGCACTTTGGGAGGCTGAGGTGGCCAGATCGCTTGAGGTCAGAAGTTTGAGACCAGCCTGGCCAACACGGTGAAACCCCGTCTCTATCAAAAATACAAAAATTAGCTGGGCGTGGGGGCGAGGTCCTGTAATCCCAGCTACTTGGGAGGCTGAGGCAGGAGAATTGCTTGAACCTGGGAGACAGAGGTTACAGTGAGCCAAGATCGCACCATTGCACTCCAGCCTGGGCGACAGAGCGAAGCCTTGTCTCAAAAAAAAAAAAAAAAAAAAGATACACACACACACACACACACACACACACACACACACACACACACATAGGCCCGGTGCAGTGGCTCACACCTGTAATCCCAGCACTTTGGGAGGTCAAGGCTGGTGGATCACTTGAGGTCAGGAATTCGAGACCAACTTGTCCAACATGGTGAAACCCTATCTCTACTAAAAAGACGAAAAATTAGCCGGGCATGGTGGCGTGCACCTGTAATTCCAGCTACTTGGGAGGCTGAGGCAGGAGAATCACTTGAACCCGGGAGGTGGAGGTTACAGTGAGCTGAGATCAAGCCACTGCACTCCAGACTGGGTGACGGGGCAAGACTCTGTTTCAAACAAACAAACAAAATAAACAAAATAAAGTAAAAATAAAAATTTTAGTGGGCCAGGTGTGGTGGCTCATGCCTGTAGTCCCAGCCCAACCCAGCTGACGTGGCTGGATTGCTTGAACCCAGGAGTTCAAGACCAGCCTGGGCAACATGGTGAAACCCCGTCTCTACAAAAAATACACACAAAAAATGAGTCGGGCATGGTGGCACACGCCTGTAGTCCCAGCTTCTCAGGATGCTGAGGCAGGAGAATCCCTTGAGCCTGGGAGGTCAAGGCTTCAGTGAACTGTGATGGCACCACTGCCCTCTAGCCTGGGTGACCTGTCTCAGAAAAAAAAAACCAACATGAAGGTCAGGTGCGGTGGTTTAGCCTGTAATTGCAGCACTTTGGGAGGCCAAGGCAGGAGGATTGCTTGAGCCCAGGAGTTTGAGACCAGCCCGGGCAACATAGTGAGACTCCATCTCCACAAAAAAGAAAAGAAAATTTGCAGAGACAGCATACTTGGCATCTAGATTTTGAGTTCTAAGTATCGTTTTCTACTAAAAGGAGTCAGAGCTTCATGGAGAGATGCTGATTCCAGGTCAGAGGCAGGGCGATCGCAAGGGGGGCCTAGAGTATCTTCTGCTAGATCCTTGACTGGTACTTGAATCCCAAAAAAATCAGCTACGAAGGACGTTTTTGGGACAGTTTGGGAAATTTGAATGTGGATGCAGTGTTGGATGCTGTTTTTGTATGAATGTGAATTTCCCTAGATGTGATACTGGTGTTGTGATTAGGTTGTGATTATGAATGTTCTTGCGCTTGGGAAATGCAGGCTGGAGTTTTCGGGGTGAAATGTCATAATATGGGCAGCCTTCTAGATGATTTGGCTAAAGAGAAGTGTGTGTGAGTAGAAAGAGTGAAGCACGGTGGATATGGCAAAAACCTGCTGCTGGTGAATCTAGGTGAGAAAACATATGAGGATTTGTTGTATTATTCTCTTTGTATTATTCTTTCCAATTTTCTGGGGGTTTTAAAATGTTCATTTTTTTAAATTAAGAAATGAAAATGTTCAATTTAAAACAAAAAATTAAGAAATTGTGACTGAGCATGGTGGCTCGTAACTGTAAGCCCAGCACTGTGGGAGTCTGAGGTGGGCGGGATTGCTTGAGTCAAAGAGTTCGAGACCAGCCTGGGCAACATGGCAAGACCCTGTCTCTTAAAAAAATATAAAAAATTAGCCGGGCATGATGGTGCCTGTCTGTAATCCCAGCTACTGGAGAGGCTGAGGTGGGAGAATTGCTTGAGCCTGGGAGGCAGAGGTTGCAGTGAGTCGAGATTGTGACACTGCACTCCAGCCTGGGCAACAGAGGGAGACTCTGAAGAAAAAAAAAAAAAAGAGAGAGAAACAGAAAGAAATTGTGGCTAGGTGTGGTGGCTCACACCTGTAATCCCAGCACTTTGGGAGCCCGAGGCAGGAGGATCACTTGAGCCGGGGAGTTTGAGACCAGCCAGGGCAACATTATGAGACCCTGTTTCTTTTTTCTTTTCCTTTTCTTTCTTTCTTTCTTTTTTTTTTTTTTTTTGAGAACAACAAGAGCATTTAGCTCTCGTTGCCCATGCTGGAGTGCAGTGGCCTGACCTCAGCTCACTGCAACCTCTGCGTCCCAGATTCAAGCAATTCTCCTGCCTCAGCCTCCCGAGTAGCTGGAATTACAGGCACGCACTACCATGTCTGGCTAATTCTGTATTTTCAGCAGAGACGGGGTTTCCCCATGTTGGTCAGGCTGGTCTTGAACTCTTGACCTCAAATGATCCACCCACCTCGGCCTCCCAAAGTGCTGAGATTATAGGCGTGAGCCACCGCGCCTGGCCTGAGAGACCCTGTTTCTATTTTAAAAATTAGACATAAAGTAAAATAAAAAAGAAATTGCAGTTAAGCCTTTCAAATGACGGAGGACCTTGGGTCTCTCTCCAGTGGTTGTAGAGCCTTGCAGGAAAGACACTTCACCTGAGCAGGGGATGGTCTCACTCTGAGTGCCTAGCACTGGCCCCAAGGCTCCAGAGCCGTCTAAGCTGCTTGGCTTCCGGTTCTTGGACTTTTCCGTTTTCACATCACCACACAGGCATCTCACAAATCCACAGATCCAGCTAGTAATCACTGGCTAAGAGCATCAACATGGTTGGCCTTTGAAATCTGAGGAAGGTGGTTCTTCTTCAGGATGCTCACGGTCACGCAACTTTTTCTGTAAATAAAGGCTCTTGAGAACATCTCCAGGGAAGTGCTTTTCCCTGAAATGGGTTTGCCTCTCTCCCACATTACCCTTGTTACATACCACCCACCCCTCATTAGAGCCAGTGTTTTTAAACCTTTCTGTAGAGAAAAGAGTGCCCTAGACATGTGTAAATCTATTTCTGGTCCCCTCTGTTTTCAGGAATGTCACCATCCCTCGCCTCCTGTGACTAATCCATGCTGTTCCTCAGAGCCAATCACTTCCCCATTTAGAAAGTGGCTCCTGGTGAAGTTGCCAACAAGTGCTTCTCTGAGCATATCTGGAAAAAGTTCTGGGAAGCTGAGGGATACTTGGTCTGAGTGCTGAATGGCCACTCTGTGAAGTGGTGTGAGGGTTGTGGCTTGCTCTTATCTGTTCGTCTGTTTTGAAAATAATCACTCATTCACTTGTTCAGGATGAGTAACAGTCTATGGCGGATGAATAGTAAATCATTGATTTCATTTCCTGTGAATGTCTTCTGCTTGGGGCTCTGACTGGCAGAGAGAAGCATTCCAAAAATGTTTTGAGCAAACACAGTGAGTGGAGTCAGGCCAAGTGGGTAGCTTCCCAAGATGTACTGCTATGCTGGGGATGGCAGGGATTTAGATGTTTTCATTTCAGTATAGTTACATGAAATATCGATCTTGTTCTTTATTTCATAATCACATCTCATATATGGACTAGTAAATTGTTATGAACAAGAGATAGTGGAAAGAGACTAAAGTTAACTTGTCACTGGCTGGGCACAGTGGCTTACGCCTGTAGTTCCAGCACTTTGGAAGGCCAAGGCCGGTGGATCACTTGAGGTCAGGAGTTCAAGACCAGCCTGGCCAACATGGTGAAACCCCGTCTCTACTAAAAATACAAAAATTAGCCGGGCGTGATGGTGCATGCCTGTAATCCCATCTACTCAGGAGGCTGAGGCAGGAGAATGGCTTGAACTAGGGAGGTGGAGGTTGCAGTGAGCTGAGATTGTGCCGCTGCACTCCAGCCTGGGTGACAGAGCAAGATTCCATCTTAAAAAATAATAATAAAATAAAAAAATAAAGTTAACTTATCACCAAGTGCATATCAGGTCGTTTATATGAATTATTTCATTTAATCCTTATAACATCCCTGTAACTAAAGTTTTATTTTTCTCATTTTACGGATGAGAAAAGCAAGACTCAGGTGAGATTTACCCAAACACAGTTAGTAAGTACCAGAAGCTGAAATCCACACTTTTCCACTGTTGTCTGCCATCTCCAGTAATTTGTAGTCAGAGTTCAAGACCAGCCTGGACAACATGGCAAAACTCTGACTCTACCCCCCAAAATATACAAAATTCAGACAGGCATGGTGGCACGTGTCTACAGTCTCAGCTACTCGAGAGGCTGAGGTGAGAGGATCAAGAGGTGGAAGGATCCCTTGAGCCTGGGAGACAGAGGTTGCAGTGATATCATACCACTGCACTCCAGCCTGGGTGACAGAACCAGACCTCATCTCAAAAACAAAACAAAAAAAGAGATGTAGACACTATACATCAATTCTGAAAAAATAAAATAAAATAAAACAGTACATTGAAAGGTAATCAAATAACACTTTTAGGAGGCTAGCACAGTATTTAAAAGTGTGGTCATTGCAATTAAATATCAGAGCCTTTCTACTTAGAGTAACACTATTACTGCTGTTTAAACTTGGAAATTGCCGGGCGCAGTGGTGGCTCACACCTGTAATCCCAGTACTTTGGGAGGCCAAGGAGAGCGGATCACCTGAGCTCAGGAGTTAGAGACCAGCCTGACCAACATGGAGAAACCCCATCTGTACTAAAAATACAAAAATTAGCCGGGCGTGGTGACACATGCCTATAATCCCAGCTACTCGGGAGGCTGAGGCAGGAGAATCGCTTGAACCTGGGAGGCAGAGGTTGTGGTGAGCCGAGATCACGCCATTGCACTCTAGCCTGGGCAACAACAGCAAAACTCCGTCTCAAAAAAAATAAAAATAAAAAAATAAACTTGGAAATTAACTTAAACTCTACAAACTTCAGTTTCTGTATAGGTAAAACAGAGATAAGAGACTATCTTCATAAGGCTGTGTGATTATGTTATTAAATAATGGAGGTCAAGTCCAACACAGAAACTGACACATAGAATACCCTGCAGACTTCAACTCAAAAAATGAAATGATGTCAAATCATGGTAGTGATAAATGAAGAAAATAAAACAGGTGAATGAGAAAGAGAGTGAAGGGGAAGAGGGCACCTTAGCTGAGCTGGAAGGGAAGGCTGGCAGCAGGGAGGTGATATTTAAGCTGAAGTCTGAACGTTCAGCAGGAGGTAGACATACCAGATGAAAATAACAGTGATGCCAGGCTTAGCTGGAAAAGACCTGAGTTCAAGTTCTGATTCTTCTACTTCTGACCCAGTTCACTTTAAACAATTCTGAATCTCATACTCCTGGACTGCAAAAAGATTTTTTAAAATGCTACATAAATGCTGAGTGTAATGGCTCATGCCTGTAAATCCCAGCACTTTGGGAGGCCAAGGCGGAAGGATCGCTTGAAGCCAGGAGTTTGAGACTAGCCTGGGGAACAAAGGAAGACCTGGTCTTTTTATTTTATTTTATTTTTTAGAGATGGTCTCGCTACATTGCCCAGGTTAGTCTCAAACTCCTGAGCTCAAGTGATCCTCCCGCCTCTGCCTCCCAAGGTGCTGGAGTGCTGGGATTAAAGGTGTGAGCCATCACACCCGGCTGACCCAGTCTTCAAAAATTAAAAAGAAAAAAGTACATTGCAGACTGCAAAATCCTACAAACTCTGATCTAGTGCATCCCTCCATTTATACTGAAAATAAACCACTGTATCCATTTAATCATCCACTCATGCATACATTCCTTTATTTCCTCATTCATTATGCAGGGTTGATGAGCCTGAAACTGGACTGGCTTTGGAATAGCTCTCGTGTGTGGGGCTTTACAGTTATAACATCAATAGTCCTGGGCAGGTGGCAGTACTGTTGCCATTTCACAGATGAAGAAATTGGGAATCGCTTTTAATGATCATGGCTAAAGTGACAACATCTATATTCAAGGTAGTTGCCTGTCTCCACTGCCAGGTGAGAACACCTTGAAGGAAAGGATGTCATCAGGGTTCCGACTGGGGATGTTCGTTGAGGTGTCTTTCATCTTGTTAGCCTCTACATTGCTGGAGCCCCTACAAGCTCTTATGAGGTGTTAAGCACACACTATAAAAATGAAGACAAGATGGCTGCAGTCTGGCTGGCGTTCTTCCTTAAGAAACAACGGGTGTGAAACAGGCCTTCCCAGGGGAAGGTGTGCAGCCACGTATAAATGAAGCCGCCATATTTTCTGAAGCAAACCTCAGCTCATGTCACCTGACAATAAGATGCAATATTTAAAGTTGGACTGTCCCTAGCAGGGACTTGCTTGCTAAAAGGAGAAGTCATTCTTACAATGGACTTGGGTCTAGCTAACTTGCTAACTACCAGTAATACTGGAATTAGAATGGGAGAGGGGAAAGAAAAAGGGAAAACAAAATAGGTACAGGTGAAAATACAGTCCAGGCTCATCTACCTCCGAATCCCTGAGTTTTCTTATTTCTACTCATTAAAACCTGGGGAGGACAGCTCTTTGCCTATTGTTAATATCCCAGGGGTAACAACTACACAATGAGAGCTGGAGCTAGTTTCATAGAAATGATCGGTAAGGAATGAAAATAAGTGAATATCTTGAAATTCTTGACAACTTCAAATTTCCTGGGCCCATCAGAGGGGACAGAAGCCAGTTCAAGAAACCCCTAATTGTTGTCCTTTGCTGTTAGTCTGAAGGGGTTTAAAAGGCAAGCTGGCCGGATGCAGTGGTTCACGCCTATAATCCTAGCCCTTTGGGAGGCCAAGGCGGGTGGATCACTTGAGGTCAGGAGTTTGAGACCAGCCTGGCCAACATGGTGAAACCCCATCTCTACTAAAAATACAAAATTAGCCAGGCGTGATGGTACATGCCTGTAATCCCAGCTACTTGGGAGGCTGAGGGAGGAGAATCACTTGAACCCAGGAAGCGGAGGTTGCGATAAGCCGAGATCAAGCCATTGCACTCCAGCCTGGGCAACAAGAGCAAAACTCCATCTAAAAATAAAATAAAATAAAAATTAGCCAGTTGTGGTGGCACACACTACTTGGGAGGCTGAGCCTGGGAGGTGGAGGTTGCAATGAGCCAACATCAAACCACTGCACTCTACCCTGCGCGACAGAACAAGACTTGGTCTCAATATTTAATAATAAATAAAAGGCATGCTGTATTCCCAAGGCAGGAGTGGAGGAGGGACAGAGGAAGGGAAGGGTGAGAGAGAGGAGAGAAGACAAAAAGGATGGAGACGAGAGAGGGATTGGCTCCTTTAACTGCTTCCTGTTGTGGTGATGCTTTTGCACTTGTACATCTGTGGAAGGATGTGAAGTGGGAAGTGTTTCACGGTCATAAGAAGAGCAGCAGCTGGTGGGGGATGACGTGGGTCGATGGGTACTCTGGAGGGAAATGGCAGAGTACAGGAGGAGGGAGAGAACCCGCTAAGGGAGTGGTAGAATATAGAAGACTATCATCCCCTCCCATCGGGCCAGCTTCCTCACAAATGGTTGTTAAATGAAGGTGTCTGGCTCTCATTCTCAGTCCAGTCCAGGCCCCACTGTGGTAGTGCTTTCCTTTCTCCCAGATAAAAGGACAGAATTGGAAAACTCACTGTATGACCTGGAGCCCAGTAGAACAAATGTGAGCTAAACTATCCAGAAATCAGTCCACTTTAAATAGCATTTTGTGGGGCCGGGTGCAATGGTTCATGCCTGTAATCCTAGCACTTTGGGAGGCCAAGACAGTTGGATCACTTGAGGTCAGGAGTTCAAGACCAGCCTGACCAACATGTAAAATCTCGTCTCTACTAAAAATACAAAATAATAATAATAAAAAAAAATTAGCCGGGTGTTGTGGCACATGCCTATAATCCCAGCTACTTGGGAGGCTGAGGCAGGAATTACTTGAAGCCAGCAGGCAGACGTTGCAGTGAGCCGAGATCACACCACTGCACTCCAGCCTGGGTGACAGAGCAAGACTCCATCTCAAAAAAAAAAAAAAAAAAAAAAAAAAAATGGTATCGTGGTTGTGCTTTAAAAGGACTTCTTATTTTTTAGAGACACGTGCTGAAATATTTGTATATGAGCTAACATGGAATCTGGGATTTGCTTCAAGATAGTCCAGTGGGGTAGTGACTAGAGACAAGTGGCTGGGGATATAGATGAAGGAGGATTGTCCAGGAACTGATTGTTGCTATAGCTTGGTGAAGGGTACAAAGAGATTCATGGTGCCATTTGCCTCAATTTTGTGTATGCTTAATTTTTATTTATTTATTTATTTTTTTAATTTTCTTTCTTTTTTTTTTTTTTTTTTGAGATGGAATTTCCCTCTGCTGCCCAGCTGGAGTGCAGTGGCATGATCTCGGCTTACTGCAACCTCTGCCTCCTGGGTTCAAACGATTCTCCTGCCTCAGCCCCTGAGTAGCTGGGATTACAGGCACCTGCCACCACCCCAGGCTAATTTTTGATATTTTTAGTAGAGACGGGGCTTCACCATATTGGCTAGGCTGGCCTCGAACTCCTGACCTTGCGATCTGCCTGCCTCGGCCTCCCAAAGTGCTGGGATTACAGGCGTGAGCCACTGCACCCAGCCTTTTTATTATTATTATTATTTATTTTTCTTTTTATTTATTTTTTTTGAGATGGAGTCTCGCACTGTCGCCCAGGCTGGAGTGCAATGAAGCGATCTTGGCTCACTGCAACCTCCACCTCTCAGGTTCAAGCATTTCTCCTACCTCAGCCTCCCGGGTAGCTGGGATTACAGGTGCCCACGACCACGCCCGGCTAATTTTTTGTATTTTTAGTAGAGACAGGGTTTCACTGTGTTGGTCAGGCTGGTCTCAAACTCCTGACCTCATGATCTGCCTGCCTCGGCCTCCCAAAGTGCTGGGATTACAGGCGTGCCACCGCACCCAGCCTTTTTTTTTTTTTTTTTTTTTTTTTTGAGACAGAGTTTCGCTCTGTCGCCCAGGCTGGAGTGCAGTGGCACGATCTCGGCTCACTGCAACGTCTGCCTCCCGGGTTCAAGTGATTCTCCTGCCTCAGCCTCCCAAGTGGCGAGGATAACAGGCACTTGCCACCATGCCTAGCTAATTTTTGTATTTTTAGTAGAGATGGGGTTTCACCATGTTGGCCAGGCTGATCTCGAGCTCCCAACCTCAGGTGATTCACCCACCTTGGCCTCCCAAAGTGCTGGGATTACAGGCGTGAGCCACTGCGCCTGGCCTTTGTATATATTTAAATAATATCATAATACAAAATGAGCTACATCAACACTGAAGGGCTACAGAATGTTTCCCCCTTTATTTATCTATTTAACAGAGGTGGGATCTCTCTATTTTGCCCAGGCTGGTCTCAAGGGATCCTGTGCCCTCAACCTCCCAAAGTGTTGGGATTATGTGTGTGAGCCACTTCACCCAGGCTTTTTTTTTTTCACTTTAAAATGGTATCCATTTCTGAAGGAAAACATCAGCACGTTTTTGGGGATATAGAAGGACTGACTTTTGATGTTGAGAAATTGTTTGAATAGGATGTTGGCAGTACAGTTAAAAATGAAAAATTAGGTTAAAGAGATATTTTGGAAGTAAATCCACCCTTTCTAGAAGACTGAGACAACTTAGATATGGGACATTAAGGAGAAATGTTTGAGTCTACAGGACTAAGAAAATGGTAATGCCATTCTCAGAAACTGGTTATTCAAGAAGAGAAGCTTATTTAGGACAGGAAGAGAGGGGTTTGCTAAATTTATTTCGGATATTTTGAAAAAAGTGTCATGGCAGCAAACTGGAAATATGAAAGTGGGACTTGACAGATGTAAACCCTTCTCTTTCGAACCAAAGACACACCATATACCCTACTACACTCTGGACCGGGGGCCTCTGTGCTCAGCACACTATGGATAGAGCTGAGTATAAAAACCACACACAGGGCTGGGCGCGGTGGCTCACACCTGTAATCCCAGCACTTTGGGAAGCCAAAGTGAGTGGATCACTTGAGGTTGGGAGTTCGAGACCAGCCTGGCCAACATGGTGAAACCCTGTCTCTACTAAAAATACAAAAATTAGCCGGGTGTGGTGGTGCGTGCCTGTAATCCCAGCTACTAGGGAGGCTGAGGCAGGAGAATCGCTTGAACCTGGGAGGTGGAAGTTGCAGTGAGCTGAGATCACGCCGCTGCACTCCAGCCTAGGCAACAGAGGGAGACTCTGTCTCAAAAAACAAAAAACAATAAAACAACAACAACAACAACAACAAACCACACACAGGGCCCAAACCAAGGCTGGCTCCGTGGGACCAGAGATTCTCTCAGTCAGCCTGAACCAAGCCCTAAACTGGAAGGCACCAGGAGCGGTAGGAACAGTAGCCGTCACCGCGTGTGGGGTGGGGCAAAGGGCCTGGAGTTCGCCTTACCCTGCATCCAGGAAGTTGCTGGCCTGACTTCCAGCCACCACCAGCTGTGTGAGTTGTCACTAGAAGGCAGTTGTAACTGCCTCCTCTTTTTGGTTCAGATTACAAATGGTAAATAACCAACCCCCAAAAAGAAAAAAAAAGTTCCGGTTTGGAAATCTGAGACCATCTGTTTCTCATTCTATTTCCCTTCTCTTCTCTGGATTTCTTATATTTGATCCTCTCCCTCTCTCACTGTCTCCCACTCCTGAAAACACACAGTTCAGCCAGGAGCATAGTGACCTTATTTGACTATCTTTTCTTTAATAAGAATGCTGGATTTGTTATTGGGATTAAATTAGAAAATTCCTTGTTTCCATTCAAAATAGATGCCTTGGATTGTTTACTTAAAAATGTTTTTTCATAAAAATTGTTTCTGTATTTAATCTAGATAATAAATAAATCTAAATGAAATAAAATAAAAATAAACAAAGTCACATATGATGAAGCCACCTGTAGTTTTGTTGAAATCCATGCAAAATTCCATCTTAAAGTCTTTTTTTTTGAGACAAAGTCTCACTCTGTCACCCAGGCTGGAGTTCAGTGGCATGATCTCAGCTCACTGCAACCTCCACCTTCCAGGTTCAAACGATTCTCCTGCCTCAGCCTCCTGAGTAGCTGGGATTACAGGTGCCCACCACCATGCCAGGCTAATTATTTAATTTTTAGTACAGATGGGGTTTCTCCACGTTGGCCGGGCTGGTCTCGAACCGCTGGCCTCAAGTGATCTGCCCCTCTCAGCCTCCCAAAGTGCTGGGATTACAGGCAACAGCCACCTCGCCCAGCCTCTTAATGTCTTATTAACAGACTCATTTAAATTTAATGAAATGGCTGGATGTGGTGTCTCACGCCTGTAATCCCAGCACTTTGGGTGGCTGAGGTGGGAGAATCACTTGAGGCTAGTAGTTCCAGGTTAGCTTGGGGAATATAGCAAGACCCCGATTCTACAGACAACTTAAAAAATTAGCCAGGCTTGGTGACACACCTGTAGTCCCAGCTACTCAGGAGGCTGAGGTGGGAGGATTGCTCGAGTCCAGGATTTTGAGGTTGCAGTGAGCTGTGATCACGCCCCTGTATTCCAGCCCGGGTGATACAGCAAGTCCCCATCTCTAAAAAAAATAAAAATAAAAAAAAAAATTTAAAAATTAATCAAAGGATAATCGTTGACTTTTAAATCAGTTAAGGATTAAAACGCAATATTGAACTCTCTGTATTGGAAGCAGCAGCAGTGTTGCGAGGACTGCTTCTCTCCTGGGATTCAGGCGTGGGCCGGCTGGCTGTAGAGATGCTCTATTTCCCTGTAGTCTGGTGTTACAGGTCCCTCTTGTGTTGGTTGTTAACATTGTCTTGCTTCTGTTCTAGAACCATGAGAACCTGATTCTGTAATTGAGTTCATCAGCATATTGCAATCAATATTCTCCTCATCACCATCATCATCACCATCAATAGCTAGGTGTACATACAGAAGACAATGGGAAATCAGTGTAGGGTCGTTTAAAACCATGTGCTTTGTAGCCAGATGGATCTGAGTTCGAATTGTTTTTTCTCAGCGATATTACCTGGGGCAAGTTAATTACACTTTTGTGTATTAGTTTCTGCATTGATTAAGTAGAGGTGATAATAATACTCATTTTCAAGAGAAAATAGGATAATGTATATAAAGTGTCTGATGTAGAGTCTTAAAAAATGTACTTCCTTTCCTATTCACTTCTTCTTTTTCTAAGGAAGACAGAATTTTTTTTATTTTTATTTAATTTATTTTAGAGATGGAGTCTTGCTCCATCGCCCAGGCTGGAGTGTAGTGACAAGATCTCAGCTCATTGCAACCTCTACCTCCCATGTTCAAGCGATTCTCCTGCCTCAGCCTCTCGAGTAGCTGGGACTACAGGCACCTGCCACCATGCCCGACTAATTTTTGTATTTTTAGTAGAGGCGAGGTTTTGCCATGTTGGCCAGGCTGGTCTCAAACTCCTAACCTCAGGTAATCCACTCGCCTCGGCATCCCAAAGTGCTGGGATTACAGGCGTGAGCCACTGCGTCTGGCCCAGAAATTCTTGAAAAGAATGAGTAAAGATGTAATCGAGGCAAATTGGATGTGCTGTGAACTTATCAAAGGATTGAGTAATTGTTAAGCTTCCGACATAATGACAAAGCAAAATTTTAGAAAATGACAAATTAGTCAAAGTATCATTTTAACCCATCATTATGCCCAGTAGAGGACCCCTTTGCTTACATCCTGTTTCCCTGTCTTCCTTCCTTTACTGTCCCCACTCCGGAAGGCTTTGAAGGTCTTGGCTTTTCTTCTTGCGGTTGAAGTCTGGCAAGTGCCTGCTTGCTGCTTCTGTCCTATGACCCTGCTTATAGCAAGTCCTCAGGTCAAGATATAAACATATTTTATTGCAATTAGTAGGGCAAGTTGTGTGTACAAAATATTTGCTAAGGCACTACTGATTATACGTAATTATGCTTCTGCTCAAAATAAAGGATTTCTCCTTCCTCTGAATTCATATGGGACATGCAGTGCAAAAATCCATTGAACCCTTAGCATACACCATCTTGTTGTTTATACTACTTGTTCTAATACATACCTCTCCAGGATTCTTGGGGCTGTCTCAATTCCTCTTTGAATTTTTACCAACAAGCCTAGGCTTGACCACAAAGTCAGCTTTGGTAAATATTTATTGTATTAAGTTGAATTGTGTATCTTGTTTGCCTGAGGATACTGGAAATATTTCAGAGAAAGAAATCTGGTTCTCTACTTCTTTGTACCCCCTTTTTCCTCTTTGTAACCCACCATGATGCTCTCGAGAGGATCAGTACATCTTTGATAATATTCACAGTAAGTAATAGAACAAAGCCGACTAGAATTTTAATTTGCAAGCATCCAGCCCAGGACTGAACTTGCTGACAACAACCCTGCCAAAGGTCATTCCCCATTTGCCAGAGCAACTGTAGTTCTGGGGAATGCAACACTTATCAAGGCAGCTATTTCAGACAGAAATCTTTTTTTTTTTTTTTTTGACTAGAGACAGGGTTTCAGTATGTTGCCCAGGCTAGTCTCAAACTCCTGGCCTCAAGTGATCCTCCCACCTTGGCCTCCCAAAGTGCTGGGATTACAGGCATGAGCCACTGTGCCTGGCCCAGAAATCTTTGTATGGGGTTACAGTTTTTGTCCCTTTAGATCTAAAACCTATGCATTGGAGGAATTGAAAACTCTTTTAAACCTGCTTTCTACACGACAGCCCAGCACATATTCAAGCTCTTTGTAGGTTCAAGATAGCTCTTGAACCAGACATGGTGACATGTGCCTATGTTCCCAGCTACTTGGGAGGCTGAGCCAAGGGGACTGCTTGAGCACAGGGGTTTGAGGCTGGAGTGAGCTATGATCATGCTTGTGAATAGCCACTGCACTATAGGCTGGGTAACACTGCGAGACTCCATATCAAAAAAAAAAAAAAAAAAAAGAAGGAAAACTTTTGAATCTGAATCTGATTTTTCTGTGATAAAAACTTCAGTTCACTACATGATATAATTTTTTTTTTTTTTTTTTTTTTTGAGACAGAGTTTCTCTCTTTTTGCCCAGGCTGGAGTGCAATGGTGCGGTCTTGGCTCACTGCAACCTCCCCCTCCCAGGTTCAAACAATTCTCCTGCCTCAGCCTCTCAAGTAGCTGGGATTACAGGCATGTGCTGCCACTCCTGGCTAATTTTTTGTATTTAGTAGAGACGGGGTTTCGCCATGTTGGTCAGGCTGGTCTCGAACTCCTGACTGCAGGTGATCTACCCGCCTCGGCCTCCCAAAATGCTGGGATTACAGGCATGAGCCACCATGCCCGGCCTTGGAGGCTACTCTTAAGGACAACATAGAATCCACATCTACCTCCCACTGCCACTAATCCCAATGACATGGGTAGAGGCTGGTGCTCTTTGCCATAAAACTGCAGACATGCCTGGCGGAGGACTTGTAGAACTTGAAGTAGGAGATCCAGCAGGACTTGGAGGAACTACAAACATGATCCTGTCCTGAGACAGTCCCATGCTGAAGAGATGACCCTCCCATCCCCATGAGCAATGACCTGCCAAGGGGGGCGTCACCCGAAGTCTCACCCAGCCCTCCTAGGTAATTCCTGCTGTGCCCCTTTCAGCTTCCACATTGCCTGCACATTTCCCTTAGAGGCCGACCCTAATCCAGGACCATATAGAGAGGAGATTCCTGGAAACATAGTTCCAGCTGAGCTGAGCTGACACAGTACAAACCACCACAATACCTCAAGGCCTGCCTACAGATAGTGATTTTAACATCTCAAGTTTCAGGTGCTTCTGATGCCCTCAATACAAAAATTGTTTCAAAAAGCCTGGAGTAGACACAATGACTTTCTGCTGGGGGGCAGTTGAGTATTGGGAAATCTAAATGATACATCACATTGTCAATTGTCTGACTAGTTCATGAAAAACCAAACCAACCTTCATTCTAAGTTTATACCACACGAAAGAATAAAAGGTGAAAGATTCAGCATCATGCAGCAAAGTCCAAATCCCTGGATGACTGGCATTACCTTCCCACCTTTCTGCCTGCTCCTGGGTCCACATGTGTGGAAACCATCATCTCAGTGGGGGACTGAGGATTGAGGTCACTGCTCTTCATCACAGTGCAGGTGAAGGTGTTCAGGTAGTGTCGAGGGAGTGGTGTGTGTGTGTGTGTGTGTGTGTTTTGGGAGTGGGGATGTGTGAGAACAGTATTTACAGAAAACTTCCTTCCCCTGGGGGCTGGCTCACACCAGGAAGGGAGACTTTCCCACTGCCAGTCTCCTTGGGAGACTATGTGTCAGCAACACCAACTGGGTGACCAAATAGTGGTGATTCCCACAGTTCTTGGCTATGACCCTGTTATTATCTCTGCCTGCCCTGTCTCAAAAAGAAAAAAAAAAGGGCCAGGCGTGGTGGCTCACACCTGTAATCCCAGCACTTTGGGAGGCCAAGGCGGGTGGATCACCTGAAGCCAGGAGTTCGAGACCAGCCTGGCCAACATGGTGAAACCCTGTCTCTACTAAAAACACAAAAATTAGCCGGGCGTGGTGGCACGCACCTGTAATCCCAGCTACTCGGAAGGATGAGGCAGGAGAATTGCTTGAACTCAGGAGGCAGAGGTTGCAGTGAGCCCAGATTGTGCTGCTGAACTCCAGCCTGGGCAATAGAGTGAGACTCGGTCTCAAAACAAGAACAGAAACAAAAACAAAAAACAAAGAAAGAAAGAAAAGAACTGGTTATATGTACTGTTCTTTGCCAGTTTGCAAAGAAGTGCTTGTTTAATAACTTTTTGTACATATTTGACTCGGGGCTTATTTTCATTTCACTCTGGTCACAAGGTTGCAAGAGAGCAGTTAATTTTCACCTGTTGAAAAAGACCCAGGAGTTGTGTGTTGCTGAGTTGGCTCAGTCAATTTACAAGTAATTTCTCCTTTTCACAACGCCAGTCGCCATCTCCAGCTTCCTTCTTGCCCATCCACTAACAATGGTATTTTGGCTCTCAAACCAGATTTCACCCTTGCACAGAAGCGACCCCTTGTGGCTTTCCCTGGGGCCTGCATCCCTAGGGCTGGCTCTGATGAGAGTAGCCAGCCTTGGGTTCCCCCTCCTGGAGGAGGAGGAACCTCCTCCTGCCTCCCTCTTACTGCACAGGATGCCACCAGTCTGTTGGAAGCAGAAATAAAAAAGAACAGTCTGTTTGCCAAAGGAATGTGTCTATGCAAAAACATATAGCTCAACACAACTGCTGCACCGAGAGGAAAATCGTAGCATCTGCCAACCCACAAAGCCTCCTCACAGCTTTTCCCTGCATCCCTCCCCTTCCAGCAGCAGCCACTGTGCTTATTCCAATCACAGTGCAACAACTATTTTGGAAAAGAAGAGCCCGGGCCTGCAGCAGCCATCTGATGATCTAAGAGCTGATTTGTACTTGAGCAGATGAAAAATACTGGCACTGTTGACCTCGGGGAGTTGAATGCCATGGGGTGAAATTTTAATGATGCTTACATTTTTAAATAGTTTTTCGTGACTTTTAACTGAGGAAGTCTGCTGTAAGGATGAAACCAGATAAACTAATGTTCAATGATAGTGGAAGCTATTTAGTTGAAATTGATAGCAAATATTTATTGCCTATCTATTATATTCAAAGGACTGTGCTAAGTGATGCAGAAAAGTCAGAAGTGTTTTATTGGGCCCTGATTTTTCTTTTTGGCCCTTTGTTGTGTTTATTTTTTATTATTTTTAAATTTTTTGAGACAGTGTCTAGCTCTGTCGCCCAGGCTGGAGTGCAGTGGCGTGATCTCAGCTCACCACAACATCTGCCTCCCGGGTTCAAGTGATTCTTCTGCCTCAGCCTCCCTAGTAGTTGGGATTACAGGTGCTCGCCGGCACCACCCAGCTAATTTATGTATTTTTAGTAGAGATGGGTTCACCATGTTGGTCAGGCTGGTCTCAAACTCCTGACCTCAAATGATCCACCTGCCTCAGCCTCCCGAAGTGCTAGGACTCCAGGGGTGAGCTACCCCACCCAGCCCGTTATTGAGTTTAGAAAACAAATATTGCTATTTTCTTTGGGTCCGTTATGAATTCTGGTGCTGTGATCTGTCATTGTGCCCAGGATTAGAACCAGCTGATGGGTGTGTGACTTTAAAGGCAGTGTTCTAAGATCCATTAGGGAAAGCCCAGTCCATTACAGAGAAGGGAGTCTCACTCCTTGGCTCTTTCCTTAGTCCTGCAATCTCTGTGTCACTCTGGACTTCTGCCAGATGGGCAGGGAGTCTGTCTGCATCGCATATTCCGCAGAGAGGATGAGCTTGGGTGTTATGACTGGTTGTGAATGTTGGGAGCCAATTTATTTCCAATCTTCCCAACAGATAGAATTGTTACAGCTGATTCCTTTACTGGTTGACCTGTTAAATAATAACACATCTCTGAGACAAACATTAGTTATTTCCTAGAGACTATACGATCCAAATCCATACCTGGGAAAGGATATTTTCCCCATTAGCAAGGCTCTGTGACTATTTTTTGTTTTTTTTTTTGAGACGGAGTCTTGCTCTGTTGCCAGGCTGGAGTGCAGAGGTGCTATCTCAGTTCACTGCAACCTCTGCCTCCCGGGTTCAAGCGATTCCTCTGCCTCAGCTTCCCGAGTAGCTGGGACTACAGGCCAGCTGTGCCTGTAGTCCATCACACCTGGCTAATGTGCCATCACGCCTGGCTAATTTTTTGTATTTTAGTAGAGACGGGGTTTCACCATGTTGGCCAGGATAGTCTCGATCTCCTGACCTTGTGATCTGCCCGCCTCAGTCTCCCAAAGTGCTGGGATTACAGGCATGAGCCAGCACACCCGGCCTGTGACTGTTTTTAAACAAGTGTCCTTGTTATAATGCTAAAAAGCCTTTGGGACTTTTATTTTCTGTTTTGGTGGAAGGGCCTGGCAACATCACAAAAGGATGACACTAGGCTGGGCCTGGTGGCGCATGCCTGTAATCCCAGCACTTTGGGAGGCCAAGGCAGGTGGATCACCTGAGGTCACGAGTTCGAGACCAGCCTGGCCAACATGGTGAAACCCCATTTCTACTAAAAATACGAAAATTAGCTGGCTGCAGTGGTGCATGCCTGTAATCCCAGCTACTTGGGAGGCTGAGGCAAGAGGATCGTTTGAACCCGGGAGGTGGAGGTTGCAGTGAGCTGAGATCATGACACTGCACTCCAGCCTGGGTGACAGAGTGAGACTCCATCTCAAAACAAACAAACAAACAAACAAACAAACAAACAAAACTGACACTAGCTTTGAATGGTTCTCTATTCTTACTTCTCAGGGAATGAACCTTAATAAGTCAATTGGCTTCAGAGTCTCACTTTGGTGGAGGTACAGGATTATGAGGGGATGTTGCCAATTCCTCTTTCCCCTCTGTTCCAGAAAGTCACAGAAATGGGGCAGTGGAACAGGTTCTCCTCAAATAGGTTCTTACTAGAGATTCCCTTAGTGAAGTGTTTGGGACTTTGGAAAAAGTAAGAGAAGACTCTAGCTTCCTGCAGCAAAATAAGAACAAATGCAGTATGGAAAACAGAGGGGCAGGTCACTTTTGCGTGTGAAAGCAGATGTCTAAACCATCTGTAGCCTTTCCAAAGCCTGGCACCTTTCCACCCTGTAATGTGAGGTGGAGTTTCTGGAATACTTAGTGCTGGAAGGTGGCAATCTGTAAAGAGGCAGAAAACTACTCTCTCCAGCTGGGAGCTGGAGCCCTGGCTCGTGCTGGACTCTGATGTGGCTGCTGATATGGGCAGGAGAAGGAGCATGCCTAGCTGGCTGGAGCTTAAGGTCCAGCTGTTAACCTTGAGCCAAACTGTATGAAGAGTACCAACCTTCAGGCCACAGAGTCTCAAAGGAAGTTCCTAAGAGTCAGGAAGAGACTACCCCGAGCATGTTATGCTTGAGGTGGGAGGTGGATGAGGCTCAGAAATAGGACTTTCAGGGAGACGGATGTGTGCTGCTCCAGCACGCCAGGGGCAGGAGCGACACTCTCACAGCTCAACACTCTCCAGCACATGGGAGTGAGCACTTCTGGGGTCAAGGCTCATTAAAGTGACACAGGGGACTCTGGTTAAAAGACTATCTCTCTACTTTTTTTTTTTTTTGAGACAGGGTCTCATTCTGTCACCCAGGATGGAGTGCAGTGGCACCATCTCGGTTCACTGCAACCTCCGCCTCCTGGGTTCAGGTGATTCTCCTGCCTCAGCCTCCCAAGTAGCTGGGATTACAGGCGCCTGCCACCACACCTGGCTAATTTTTATATTTTTAATAGAGATGGGGTTTCACCGTGTTGCCCAGGCTGGTCTTGAACTCCTGACCTCAGGCAATCCGCCCACCTCAGCCTCCCAAAGTGCTAGGATTACAGGTATGAGGCACTGCGCCCGGCCCCATCTCTCTACTTTAGGAGGCAGAATTCTACTTTTCTTTTTTTGATGGCTTCGTAAACCCATAGAGCTTTTATTTTTCGAATACAGTATTTTTTTTAGAACAGTTTTAAATTCACAGCAACGTTGAACAGAAAGTACAGAGAGTTCCACATATCCCCCACCCACCCACACAGCCTCCCCCACCATCAACATCATTACAATAGGTGAACTAACGTTGATTGACACATCATTATCAACCAAAGCTCATAGTTTACATTAGGGTTCACTCTTGGTGGTGTACATTCCTTTTTTTTTTTTTTTTGACAGAGTCTCTGTCTGTCACCCAGGCTGGAGTGCAGTGGCGCAATCTCGGCTCACTGCAAACTCTACCTCCCAGGTTCAAGCGATTCTCCTGCCTCAGCCTCCCAAGTAGCTGAGACTGCAGGCACGCACCACCATTCCCGGCTAATTTTTTGTATTTTTTTGTAGAGACAGGGTTTCACCATGTTGGCCAGGCTGGTCTCGAACTCCTGACCTCAAGTGATCCACCCGCTTTGGCCTCCCAAAGTGCTGGGATTACAGGCATAAGCCACTGTGCCCAGCCCATTCCATAGGTTTTGCCAAATATGTGATGACATGCATCCACCATTATAATAGTATACAGAATAATTTCACTACCCTAAAAATCCCCCCAGCCCCCATGGAACTTTTTTAAAGGAAGGATTTCTGGGTATCTCCTAAGATCTATGGAACTGGAATCCTTATAGGCAAGACCCAGGAATTCGCATATTAATGTTTCCCCCACCTACCTCCATACAGAGGGTGAAATTTAGACAGCTAATCCAAGCCATGGCCAATGTACAGAAACTTCTAGATGATACAATATCTAAGGCCTCTTCTCATTTTAAAATTGTGCGATGTATTGGCTTAGCCTGGAAATTCACTCCCAGTTGACTTCAGAAAGAATCAAGTGGTTCTCAGGGGACCCCAGAGGCCACCCATGAGTGGCTGGTTTGGAAGGGTCCTCCTCCCACTGCAAGTCTTTTCTTCCTATTAGATGGGGAATTGGGTTCTTGGACTTCTTGCCTTCCACTAAGGACACTCAGCAGAATTCCACGTGAATTTTTTCACATTTTCATGTGGTGCATGATGGCCAAAGTTTGGAACAAAACAAAGTGAAAGAAAGCCGGGTGTGGTGGCTCATGCCTGTAATCCCATCACTTTGGGAGGCCGAGGCAGGTGGATCACCTGAGGTTGGGAGTTTGAGACCAGCCTGACCAACATGGTCAAACCCTGTCTCTACTAAAACTAAAAAATTAGCCAGGTGCGGTGGTGCATGCCTGTCATCCCAGCTACTTGGGAGGTTGAGGCAGGAGAATCGCTTGAACCCGGGAGGCAGAGGTTGCAGTGAGCCGGGATCACATCATTGTACTCCAGCCTGGGCAACAAGAGTGAAACTCTGTTTCAAAAAACAAAACAAAGGGAAAGAACAAAAAACATGTATATTTTCTGGAGTTAGTACCCTCCGTCTTTGCTATATAATAAGATTCCCACAGTACTACAGCAGCTTCCTTTACACTCAAGAAAGCACACTTTATGCATTAATGCATGTGGATCTTACCATGAGAAGACAGGATTCTTAGGCAAAAGGGGGCACCTTTGGAAGAGACTCAGATATTGCTTCGTGGAGGAAATGTAGAGAAGATACACAGTTGAGTTATAGTCACCTGCCCTTGGCCTAGGATTCTGACACGTGGGTTCATGCCTAGAGGACTGGGGGCTTGACCCGCAGGGATGTGTTTGCATGAGAGGCTGAGGACCCTCCTGAGAAAGAACTTCTCCTGAGGGAGCAGGGTGGCAGGCAGACAGATGGAGAAGTGGGCCACCATTCTAACTGTCCTCTCCCTACCCCATGGATTCCA
Source organism: Gorilla gorilla gorilla (assembly GCF_029281585.2). Classification (NCBI taxonomy): domain Eukaryota; kingdom Metazoa; phylum Chordata; class Mammalia; order Primates; family Hominidae; genus Gorilla; species Gorilla gorilla. The sequence goes on along the minus strand of NC_073233.2, from coordinate 130,549,024 downwards.
TATCCTAGGAGGGGACCAGAGGAGTGGACAGGACCTGCAGGTGAAGCAACACAGAAAGAGCAGTTTTATCAGAAACTCTGAAAATGGCCGGGTGTGGTGGCTCACGCCTGTAATCCCAGCACTTTGGGAGGCTGAGGCGGGCGGATCATTTGAGGTCAGGAGTTCGAGACCAGCCTGACCAACATGGTGAAACCCCGTCTCTACTAAAACACACGCACAAAATTAGCTGGGCATGGTGACGGTCACCTGTAATAGCAGCTACTTGGGAGGCTGAGGCAGGAGAATTGCTTGAATCCAGGAGGCAGAGGTTTTAGTGAGCCAAGATGGCGCCACTGCACTCCAGCCTGGGTGACAGAGCTCAGAGCAAGACTCCCTCTCAAACAAAAACAAAAACAAACACAAAAACCACTCTGAAAATGTTTGGAGCATAAGGGTATTGGAACCCTTGGTCTTAAAGAGTAGCAAAGTGAAGAAAGGACATTTCTTACTTTAGCATGGTACTGCCATGTCCCCTCTCAGGAGCTCTGTCAACTGCCAAACCAGCAGTCTCTCCATTTCCCTGAGCTGCCTCTTAAAATGACCCTTAAAACCCAGATCGTCTTTATTTTCCTATTCGGCGAGATGCATATAGAGGGAAAGCCTTCTCTGTGCTTTGTCCAGCTCTCATGAACTCTCACAGGTACCTGCTGGCCTCCTACTGTGGGGAGCAGCGTAAGAGACCCACGTTTTCAGTTGCTGCCCTCAAAACCCCGTTGCCATATATGTGGGAAACTCTCTCACCACTGATGGGAGTGCTGGGAGATACTAACTAAAGCAGATCCCTTTCTGGAAGACCTGGGGTTCTTTTGTCTGCTGATTGGCTCAAGGCCTCTGGATGGTCTTGTTGAAACTTCCCTTAACTGTATGGCAGTTTAGGACATTTCCACCCAAATTTCTCTCCCTCTCTGTGTGGTTTTTGTTTTTGTTTTTTTTTTCCTTCTTTCTTTCTTTCTCTTTCTTTCTCTTCCTTCCTTCCTTCCTTCTTATTTTTTCAGTCTCGCTTGGTCGCCCAGGCTGGAGTGCAGTGGTGCAATCTCAGCTCACTGCAACGTCTGCCTGCCTGGTTCAAACAATTCTCCTGCCTCAGCCTCCTGAGTAGCTGGAATTACAGGCACCCACCACTATTCCTGGCTAATTTTTGTATTTTTAGTTAGTGGAGAAGAGGTTTTGTCATGTTGGCCAGGTTGATTTCAAACTCCTGACCTCAGATGATTCACCTGCCTCAGCCTCCTAAAGTGCTGGGATTACAGGTGTGAGCCACCGTGCCCCAACTTCTCTCTGTTTCTTTTGCTTTTTTTTTTTTTTTTGAGACGGAGTCTCACTCTGTCGCCCAGGCTGGAGTGCAGTGATGCCGTCTTGGCTCACTGCAACCTCCGCCTCCTGGGTTCAAGCAATTCTCCTGCCTCAGCCTCCCGAGTAGCTGGGACTACAGGCACCTGACACCACGCCCGGCTAATTTTTGTATTTTTAGTAGAGACGGGGTTTCACAATGTTGGCCAGGCTGGTCTCAAACTCCTGGCTTCAGGTGATCCACCCACCTCGGCCTCCCAAAGTGCTGGGATTAAAGGCAGGGGCCACCGTGCCCTGCTCTCTCTGTTTCTTAAATCATGATCTGACTGTGTTACTAGCCTTCTCCAGCTGCCCTTCCTCTCCCCACTGCTGTTTTCTTTACAAGTATTGCCCTTAAAACAAAAACAAAAACCTTTCTAGGTTTAATCGTGTCTTGGCATCTGCTTCTTGGAAGATTGGACTAACATAATTCTTTCCTACCTGGGCTTGAGATCATTAGCTTAGGTCAGCTATGATTCTGAGAGAGTAGACCTAGATCTTTGTTTATCTCTCCGAATGCAAGGCCTCAGGTTAGAATCAGTGTGCTGGGGAGAGGACAATTCTTCACCAACTTATAGCCCTTGTGTGGGTATGTTAGAATTGAATATTGAGATAATAATTTCTTTTCTTCCCAGAAAATTTTATTTCCACCACTCTAAGCAGGAAGACAGGGACTCCATGGCATGCAGGGGCTGCCTGAAAATATCCTTTCATCCTGTCCTTTGGGAAAATCTTGACTCATTATGCTAGGTGCCTCTGAGAGAGACAGAGAAGCAGTGTTTTAGAGAGGGAAGGGCAAGCAGAGGACATCTCAAGCCCAGGAGCAGAGAGTGGTCCATTGCTTCTCATAGAATGGAGACTTGAGACCTTCCGTATCTTGGGGGTTGTGGAGTTGTAAGGAACTCAGAGCAGGATGGGGATGCACTGTGGGCTGTAGCATAAACACTAGGGTCCCAAGATGGTCCTAGATTCCCACCCCCAGGTACAGCATGTAAGTATGAGAGCCAGAAGACTTCAAAGTACAGTGGGGGTTGGGACAATGAAGACATTAACAGCCATGTTATAAACTGAATACAGAAGTTTCTTTCTCGGTCTATGTCAGCTTTCTGGATTCTTGGGGACCTTGAGGGGGAGGAAGGAGTCCTAAGAATGCCTGAGATTGAGGCCGAGTGCGGTGGCTCACATCTGTAATCCCAGCACTTTGGGAGGCTGGGGTGGGTAGATCACCTGAGATCAGGAGTTCGAGACCAGCCTGGCCAACATGCTGAAACCCCCTCTCTACTAAAAATACAAAAAATTAGCCAGGCGTCGTAGCGGGTGCCTGTAATCCCAGCTACTCAGGAGGCTGAGGCAGGAGAATCACTTGAACTTGGGAGGCAGAGGTTGCAGTGAGCCAAGATCAGGCCATTGCACTCCTGCCTGGGCAACAAGAGCAAGACTCTGTCTCAAAAACAAACAAACAAACAAAAAAAGAATGCCTGAGATTGAATGCACACCAGCCTAGTGAGATGGGAATTCAGAGTCAGATTTGACCTGATTTATTTCTCATCCAGTTTTTCCGGTTATAATTCACATATTATAAAATTCATTCTTTTATTATTATTATTTTTAGAGACAGGGGCTCACTCTGTTGCCCAGACTGGAGTGCACTGGCATGAGTGTGGCTCACTGTAGCCTTGGCCTCCTGGGCTCAAGTGATCCTCCCACCTCACTTCCTGAGTAGCTGGGACAACAGGCATGTTTTGCCCAGCTAAATTATTTTTGTTTTTGATAGAGACGAGGTCTCACCATGTTGCCCAGGCTGGTCTTGAACTCCTAGTCTCAAGGAATCCTCCCACCCAGCTTCTCAAAGTGCTGGCATTACAGGTGTGAGCCACCACACCTGGCCAAAATTCATGCTTTTAAAGTATACAGTTTGGTAGTTTTTAGTTCTATATGTGCACAGAACTGTGCAACCATTAACACTATTTAATACTAGAACACATTCATTATTCCAAAAGAAATCCCATACACATCAGTGTTCACTCTCCAGTCTTCTCTTCCCCCCAACCCCTGGCAAACACTAATCTACCTCCTGTTTCTATACATTTGCGTATTCTAGACATTTCATATAAATTGAATTATGTAATATGTAACCTTTAATGTCCGGCTTCTTTCACTTGGCATAATGTTTTCAACGTTCATCTGCCTTGCAGCATGTATCAGTACGAGTTTATTATGCCTAATCTGAAAATCTGAAATCTAAAATGCTTCAAAATCTGAAGCTTTTTGAGTGCTGAAATGACGCTCACAGGAGATGCTCATTGGAGCATTTTGGATTTTGGATTTTGGGATTAGAGATGCTCAACCGTAAGTATAATGCAAATATTCTAAAATTTGAAAAAATCTGAAATCTGAAATACTTCTGGTCCCAAGCATTTTGAATAAGGGATAACTTAACCTGTACTTCATTCCTTTTTATGGCTGAATAATATTTCATTGTATGGATATACCACATTTTGTTTATCAGTTTATCAATTGATGAACCTTTGAGTCATTTCCGCATTTTGGTATAATGAATAATGCTGTAATGAACATGCCTGAATAAGTTTTTGTGTGGATATAGGTTTTCAGTGCTTTTGGGTATATACTTAAGAGTGGAATTGCTGGGCCATATGGTAACTCTTCGTTTAACTTTTGGAGAAGCTGCAAAACTATTTTTCAAAGAGGCTATACCACTTCACTTTCCTACCAGTAATGTATGAGGGTTCCAATTTGTCTATATCCTTGTCAACGCTTATTATTGTGTGTCTTTTTTGATTATAGCTGTCTTGGTGCTTATGAAGAAATATCTCATAGTGGTTTTGATTTGCATTTCCCTGATGAGTAATGTTGTTGCATGTCTTTTAATGCAATTTCAGCTGACTGTATACCTTCCTTGGAGAAATATCTATTCAAAATTTTTGCCCATTTCAAACTAAGATTATTTGTCTTTGTTGCTGAGTTGTAAGAGTTTATAGATTCTGGATACAAGTCTTTTTTTTTTTTAAAGGGTATGTGAACAGAAACACATTTATTACAAAAAAAAGAAAACCCAAAATGAAAAACAAATTCACATTGTATTGAGCTACAATATGGTAGAAGATTAAAGAAAAATATTTTTAGACAGTTTAGGATAACTCCTAACAGAACATAGCCTTGTTGCCACGTGACAGGACACAGGATTCCAAGTACTCGGTAGCGGTGAGTGAAGCGGGCATTGATGGGCCTGCTCCCCCTGCTCGGGCCTCCGAACCCGCCTTGCATGCCACCGTGTGGGATGGGGTGGCCCCGGGAGGCCCCGCCTGGGGCAAAGCTACCGTGCCCTGACATCCCTCCTCAGTTCATCATGTGGCCAGGCCCGGAGTGACCGGACATGCTTCTCTCACCACCTTGCCACCTCTTGTGATCCCTGTGCATCATGCCCCCGTCAGCTGTGCCCTGCCATGCTCAGTCATCCTGTCTTCAGCCATGGTCCCCTGAGTAGTCACATCTGCCCCTGGGGGGGAGGAGGCAGCCCCCGGCCCTCGCTCATCCTCCTGTCGGAGCCACAGACCCCTAGCCATCACGGGAGTCCCGGCCGTGGCGCTCTGGTCCTGCATGGCATTCTGGGTAATGTGGACATCACAGGGCCAGAGGGAAAAAAGAGCTTCAGTGTCAGCCCCCAGACCCCATGGCTTTTCAGGCAACACGCTAACGATGACAACGACAGTCACTCTGGACAGAATTGTTGGCAGGCTGTATTGGTTCACATGACACAGCTGCCTCCCTGAAATCTGTAGGCCAGAGGCCCTGTGCCCTAGGCTCATGGCCTGGTACACAAAAGGTACCAGTACCAAGGCATCTCCAAGGCAGGTCACCACGGCACCACCAGAGCCGGGAGGACCACCAGGAGTCACCCACTAAAGATGATGCTTACTAGAGAGATTCCTTGGGTCCCACAGCCCAAATGGTTAGTGCCCAGAGCCAATAGTATTCTCTTGTTAAGTGTCTTCTACTAAGGAAAGTTCAGGTTTATAAACTTTAAATGTGTGCATATTCTGGAAATAGTTTTTACAAATTTCTTCCTTCCACACTGAAGGAAGTATCAAACGTAGCCCTTCATCTGACCAGTTGCTAGGCAAGCATCCTTCCTCATAGTCAAGTTTCTCAGAAGTTTCTGCTGGGTGCCTGGTACAGGGCCTTGCACCTTGCTCTGCTCAGGACACAGGACACTCAGAGATAAACGGCTGGAAGACAGCCGTCCCCTTGGCGAGTCCCACCATTCCCTCCTCTGTGTCATTGTTTTTGTGAGCCACGTGGCTAACACAGACCAGGAGTTCTTCACCCTGCTATTTGAGGGAAGACCAAGAGAGGGCGAGTCACACTCTATGCCCACTTCTTTGATGGCCACGGTTAATATTTACACCCACAGCCTGTTTCTGTGGCTGGAAGCACTTTCCAGCCTGACTTTCACAAAAGCTAGTGAGGTAGCTTTGGCTCTACAGTCCTGTTCTTTCTCTTTCCACAAATACAGTATGTGGCCTCTGGGGTTTTTGCCCCATGACCATATTGTAAGAGAAAAGAAACGAGAAAGGAGTCCTGGTAAGGAAACCCCCTTGACGGAGCCTGGTCATTGTCCATGTCCAAGTTCACCTCCCCATTAAACGGAGAGCTCGGCCAGGGCGAAGGCAAAGATAGCGGCATGCTCCACCACGTGCAAGATGTACCGCGTGACCACTGCCTGCTTCCCTGGCCTATTCTCCCAGCGTGTGCTCTGACGCCTCCCCTCAACAACATAAGAAAAGGGACTCGTGAAATAAGAGCTCCTTAGTATTTGAAAATTGAACCAATATTTTTCTGTCCAACCAACCCAGGTAACAGTTCAATGAGGCCCATAAGTTCTGTGCTAGTTTTCTCTGTAGGGAGATGTCACCATTTGCCTTTGGGGTAACTCTGACGACTCATTTATGACTGTGTGTGTGAGGAGAAAGGATCAAACCACCTTCCACTGTTAGGAGAGTGTATCTGACACCTGCATGAAAGCAGCTTGTGGCCAGGTGTGCTGGCTCACATCTGTAATCCTAGCACTTTGGGAGGCCGAGGCAGGAGGATCACTTGAGTTCAGGAGTTCAAAACTGGCCTGGACAACACAGTGAGACCCCGTGTCTATTAAAAAAAAAAGTGGCTGGCAATGATAAACACATTTGTACAGACACGCACCCACCTCATGTAAACTCCCCACCATCCCACCCTCTGTAGGAGGAATATTACCCTCATTTCACTGCTGGGGAGACAGGCTCAGCAGGAAGGGGTGATACCAGGGCGTGATCCCAGTTCTGTCTGATTCTGGAGGCTGGACATGGAACCATTGGTCTATGCTCCTCCACCAAAGAAAATCCACAAGACTAGTTCTAGGTTTTGTTGCATATAATTTGCCTCCAGGAGCAGGGAAAAAGGAACCCCATGAGGCTGATGGAATTCCTGAGAATCCCGAGACAGAGCCAAGTACTTGGCTATGCTCAGCCACATTAAGGAACCAAGGGGGACAGAAACAGGAAGCTTATGCTGGAATCCAGGAAATGCTGGCAGGAGGAGGAAGGGCTCATGAGAGGAGTCCTCAGAGAGGAGGCATCTTCCACACAGCAACGTGCTGCCCCCAAGTTTATAATGAAAGCCACTAGAGGTCCAAGGCTCTCCTGGGAAGTCTCAGTCTCAATGTAAGATGGAAGGAGAAAATGGGGCTTATTGTTCTAACGTGCGAGCCCCCCAAGGAGAACGAGCACAGACCAGAGACCTAGTTGTTTTCCAAGGCTAAGTGGGGCCCTGGGCTGATGAAGGATGTCCTTATTTTCCAAAGAGGGCAGGCACTCGGGGACAGACACAGCAAGCACAGCCTCTCCAGATGCACCTGTCTGAGTCAGCTGTGCAGCTCACTAGAACACTTCCCAGCAGAGCCTGGATTCAAGTCTTAATTTGATTTTGATAGAGGATGGCAAGTCAGCATTTCTTGTCCTCTCGACTATGTGGACTAAGGGTTATACTTATTTCGTTGATTATCTATTCCCATAGCACCCTTTTTGCAACACACTGTATAATTGTTGGCTCAATATTGGTCTTTCTACTTAGACTATCAGCTATATAGTCCATATAGCTATATATGGACCTCTGTTTTCTTCCCTATAACTGCTTTTCCAGACCCTTGGACAAAGTAGACTGCAATATTTATTGAAATAAATGGAAATAAACTGATTGGTTGAATGAATGAATGCCTGACCAGGTGCTCATTGTTAGTAAGGACCTTCAGTAGAAGGAAGTTCTGTTCCTTTTTGCTGTGTGTCCTCTGAGTAGTAACCTCTCCGCAGTCCTACCTGCTCATCCAGCAGCAGGGCCAATCCCTTGCTTTCTCAGAACCCAGGAGGCTCAGCTGGGCATGTAGGCAGGTCTCTCTCTGGAACTGGGGGCCCCTTGTCTGTGTTTTGAAATTACCTGATCCTTAGTTAGCTGATGCCTGTGTCTCAGGCTGCATAACTCAAATTCATTTACGCTTCCTCCATTTTTCCCGTTCTTCTAAACACAGTTTAAATTCACCTCCTCCAGGGGACCTCCCCAAACCACTCCAGACTGTAGGAAGCATCTCTTCTCTCTTTCTCCCTCTCTCAATCAAATAACAAAGACACATAGTAAAAAGACATAGGTGAGTCTTTACCCCTGACTCGTGGATCACCTCACTACTTCTTAAAGTCAATCACAATAACTGGTTCTTTTTTCATTCCTTCCATAGATATTTCTTATGAATATAGATAAGCACATAAACACATAAGCTGCCCCCTTTTACATAAATGGTACTATTTTGCACAGTCTGTATTTTTTTCCTTGAAATTACACCTTTAAAATCTTTCCATGGCCATATTTATAGTACCACTTTATTCTTTCAAAGAGCTATACAGTCCTTCCCTCCCTCCCTCCCTTCCTTCTTTCTTTCCCTCCCTCCCTCTCTCCCTTTCTCCCCTCCCTCCCTCCCTCTCTCTCTCTTTTTCTCCCCTTCCTTCCTTCCTTCCTTCCTTCCTTCCTTCCTTCCTTCCTTCCTTCCTTCCTTCCTTCCTTCTAACAGAGTCTCACACTGTCTTCCAGGTTGTAGTGCAGTGTTGAAATCTCAGCTCACTGCAACCTCTGCCTCCTGGGTTCAGATCATTCTCCTGCCTTAGCCTCTCAAGTAGTAGGACTACAGGAATGCACCACCAAGTCCCTCTAATTTTTGTATTTTTGGTAGAGATGGGGTTTCGCCATGTTGGCCAGGCTGGTCGCAAACTCCTGGCCTTGAGTGATCTGCTGGCTTTGGCCTCCCAAAATGCTGGGATTACAGGCATAAGCCACCACACCCAGCCTAAGAGCTGTATAGTATTTCACTGTATGGTTGTCTCACAGTTTATATAACTATTTCCAGTCTTTTATATTACAAAAGATGCTTTAATTAGTATTCTTGTACATATATATGAGCACATATATTTGTGAGGGGTAAAAGCCTAGAACTGAAATAGCTAGTTGGGCGTAGTGACACACACCTGTAATCCCAGCACTTTGAGAGGCTGCGGCAGGCGGATCACCTGAGGTCAGGAGTTCGAGACCAGCCTGACCAACACATAGTGAAATCCTGTCTCTACTAAAAATGCAACAATTAGCTGGGTGTAGTGGCGCACACCTGTAGTCCCAGCTACTTGGGAAGCTGAGGCAGAAGAATCACTTGAATCTGGGAGACGGAGGTTGCAGTGAGCTGAGATTGCGCCACTGTGCTGCAGCCTGGGTGACAGAGCCATACTCTGTCTTTCAAAAAAAAGAGAGAGAGAGTCAAGAGTGGGAAAAGACTGGAGTATGTGAGCAGTACAGCAGCCTCCTCTCCTCTCCTCACCTCGTTCTCACGGCCTACTTTTACCATCCCCGCCTGCTCGGCGCCCAGAACACCTTCCACCATGACCACCTCAGCAAGTTCCCACTTAAATAAACGCATCAAGCAGGTGTACATGTCCCTGCCTCAGGGTGAGAAAGTCCAGGCCATGTATATCTGGATCGATGGTACTGGAGGAGGACTGTGCTGCAAGACCCGGAGCCTGGACAGTGAGCCCAAGTGTGTGGAAGAGTTGCCTGAGGGGAATTTCGACGGCTCTAGTACTTTACAGTCTGAACAGTGACATGTATCTCGTGCCTGCTGCCATGTTTCAGGACCCCTTCCGTAAGGACCCTAACAAGCTGGTGTTGTGTGATGTTTTCAAGTACAATCGAAAGCCTGCAGAGACCAATTTGAGGCACACCTATAAATGGATAATGGACATGGTGAGGAACAAGCACCCCTGGTTTGCCATGGAGCAGGAATATACCCTCATGGGGACAGATGGGCACCCCTTTGGTTGGCCTTCAACGGCTTCCCGGGGCCCCAGGATCCATATTACTGCAGTGTGGGAGCAGACAGAGCCTACGGCAGGGACATCGTGGAGGCCCATTACGGGGCCTGCTTGTAAGCTGGAGTCAAGATTGCAGGGACTAATGCCAAGGTCATGCCTGCCCAGTGGGAATTTCAAATTGGATCGTGTGAAGGAATCAGCATGGGAGATCATCTCTGGGTGGCCCGTTTCATCTTGCATCGTGTATGTGAAGACTTTGGAGTGATAGCAACTTTTGATCCTAAGCCCATTCCTGGGAACTGAAAGGATGCAGGCTGCCACACCAACTTCAGCACCGAGGCCATGCGGGAGGATAATGACCTGAAGTACATTGAGAAGGCCATCAAGAAACTAAGCAAGTGGCACCAGTACCACATCCACGCCCGTGATCCCAAGGGAGGCCTGGACAATGCCCGACGCCTAACTGGATTCCATGAAACCTCCAACATCCATGACTTTTCTGCTGGTATAGCCAATCGTAGTGCCAGCATAAACATTCCCCAGACTCTCGGCCAGGAGAAGAAAGGCTACTTTGAAGACCATTGCCCTCTGCCAACTGCAACCCCTTTTTGGTGACAGAAGCTCTCATCCGCACGTGTCTTCTCATTGAAACCTGCGATGAGCCCTTCCAGTACAAAAACTAAGCGGACTAGACCTCCAGCTGTCGAGCCCCTCCTAGTTCTTCATCCCACTCCCGCTCTTCCCCCTCTCCCAGTTGTCCCAGTTGTAACTCGAAGGGTGGAATATCAAGGTATTTTTTTTTTTTAAAGGAGAGAAAAAAAGAAAAAAGGAAATAGCTGGATCAAGGGACTTTTTAAATTCCCATTTTACAGATGAGATACATGCCTTTAAATCATTGATAGATATTGATAAATTTATTTCCAAAGAAGCTGTATCAATTTATACTCTCAACAACGCAGTATAGAAATGCCCATTCATTTGACAATGCATAGTATTATGCACATTTTTGATATTTGCCAAGCTGACAAATGAAAAAATGGTGTCTTATAATTTTAATTTGCATTTATTTTATTTGGAAAGATGATAATATGATAACAGATAGTTATACAAGCACAGCGCTTCCTGAATACTTTTACTTGTATATATTTAAAGTACTTAAATAAATACAAACACTTAAAAATACTTAAAAGGCATTTGTAGTAATTCTATAATTGTATTCTTGTCCATTGTCCATTTTCTGTTAAGGAAATTAAATTTTTGATGATAAAAATTGAAAATAGTTTTCTCCAGCTATATTTTGCCTTTCAACTTTATGGTATTTTTTCGATGCAGATTTTTTAAAATGTAAAATTTATTATTTAAAAAAGTTAAAGCTCTAGGGATTGATTTTTGCTTAGAAAGATTAAGATGTGACTTCCTATGCTTCTCCAAGTTACCTTTTGTCTCATTTTTGCATATGACTTTGTGACTCATCTAGATTCTATTTTTGTGTACGGTGTGAGATAGAGATTTGTCTTGATTGTTTTTCCAGAGGCTAGCTGTTTTCAACAGCACCTTTTCTTTTCTGATTAGAAATGACACCTTTCTCATGTTCCAGATAACCCAACACATTTAAGTCTGTTTCTATAATTTATACTGTTCTAGTGATCTACTTCCTTATTTAGGTATCAATACCAAATCACTTCATTTACAGTGGTCTTATAGTGTATTTTAATAGGTGATATTTTTATTTCTCAGGATTTTATGATTATTTTTTCTTTTTTATTTTAATAATACTTTTATTACTTTATTTAATAAATACATTAATACATTTATTAATTTATTTAATAATACGTCTCCCTGTGTCGCCCAGGGTGGAGTGCAGTGGCAAGATCTAGGCTCACTGCAACCTCCGTCTCCCGGGTTCACGCAATTCTCTGCCTCGGCCTCCCGAGTAGCTGGAATTACAGGTGCCCGCCACCATGCCTGGCTAATTTTTTTTTTATTTTTAGTAGAGGCAGGGTTTCATCATCTTGGCCAGGCTGGTCTTGAACTCCTGACCTCGTGATCCACCCACCTTGGCCTCCCAAAGTGCTGGGATTACAGGTGTGAGCCACCGTGCTCGGCCTTTTCACGCGAGCTTTGGAATCAGATTGTCTTATATTAACAAAAATGCTCATTGGTATTTTAACATTTATTTAAGTTTATAGATTAATTTCTTAGGGCAGTTTTTGGTTTACAGAAAAGCTGAGCAGAAAGCACAGAGTTTCTCTACATTTTCCCCTCCCATACCATAGCTTTCTTTTTCTTTTCTTTTTTTTTTTTTTTGAGACAGGGTCTCACTCTATCATCCATCTGGAGTGTAGTGGCGTGATCACGGCTCACTGCATCCTCAGCCTCCTGGCCCAAATGATTCTTCCACTTCAGCCTCCAGAGTAGCTGGGACCACATGTGTGTGCCACCATGCCTGGATAATTTTTTAATTTTTTGTAGAGATGGGGGTCTCCCTATGCTGCCTAGGCTAGGCTTGAACCCCTGAGCTCAAGTGATTCTCCTCTCTCAGCCTTCCAAAGTGTTGGAATTGCAGGCATGAACCACCATTCCTGGCCAGGTTTCCCTGTTTTTAATATCCTGTATTTTAATATCTTGTAATTAAAGTTGATGAGCCAGTAGGACTGAAGGCCATACTTTACATTAGGGTTTACTCTTTGGATTGTAAGTGCTAAGAGTTTTGACAAATGCATAATGTCATGTGTCTACCATTGCAATATCATCCAGAATAAGTAGTTTCACTGCCCTAAAAATCCCATGTTTCACCTATCCATCCTGCTCTCCCTGGTCCTCCGGTGAATCCCTGACAGCAGTTAATCTTACTACTATCTTCACAGTTCTGCCTTTTCTAGAATGTCAAATGGTTAGAATCATATAGCCTTTTCATCCCTCACTTAGCGGTTTGCATTTAGGTTTCTGCCATGTCTTTTTGTGGCTTGGTGGCTCATTTCTTTTCATTACCGAATAATATTCCATTATATGAATGTACCACAGTTGATCCATTCAGCTATTGAAGAACATCTTCATTGCTTCTAATTTTTGGCAATTATAAGTAAAACTGCTATAAACATTTATGTTTTGGATTTTGTGTGAACATAGTTTTCGGCTAATTTGGGTAAACACCTAGGAGCTTGATTATTGGATCATATGGTAAGAAAATATTTAGCTTTCTAAGAAACTGCCAAACTGTTTTCCAAAGTAGCTGCACTGTTTTCTAATCCTGTCAGCAATGAAGGAGAGTCCTGATGCTCCATTACGGGTATTTTAATTGGATTAGCATTAAATTTATAGATTAATTTAGGAGTAATTGGACATTTCATTATATTTATTGGTATTATCCAAGAATAGGGTAGATCTTCCAATTTATGAAATCTTCATTTATACTCCAAGTACCTTCTTTTTTTTTTTTTTGAGATGGAGTCTCACTCTGTTCCCCAGCCTGGAGTGCAGTGATGTGATCTCGGCTCACTGCAACCTCCACCTCCCAGGTTCAAGCAATTATCCTGCCTCAGCCTCCCGAGTAGCTGGGACTACAGGTGTGCACCACCACATCCAGCTAATTTTTTTTTTTTTTTTATGGTAGAGACACGGTTTCGACATGTTGGCCAGTCTGGTCTTGAACTCCCGATCTCAGATGATCTGCCCACCTCGGCCTCCCGAAGTGCTGGGATTATAGGCATGAGCCAATTCCCCCGGCCCCATGTAGCATTTAAAGTTTTCTCTAAGCAGTGTTGGGAGATAATTCTCCAGGGGGCTCTCCTGTTTCTGCATGTCTTGTGTTTTTTTTTTTTTTTTTTTTTTTTTTTAACCTTTTTTTTTTTATTTTTATTTTTATTTTTTTTTATTATTATAATTTAAGTTTTAGGGTACATGTGCACATTGTGCAGGTTAGTTACATATGTATACATGTGCCATGCTGGTGGTATATCTCCCAATGCTATCCCTCCCCCCTCCCCCCACCCCACACCAGTCCCCAGAGTGTGATATTCCCCTTCCTGTGTCCATGTGATCTCATTGTTCAATTCCCACCTATGAGTGAGAATATGCAGTGTTTGGTTTTTTGTTCTTGCGATAGTTTACTGAGAATGATGGTTTCCAATTTCATCCATGTCCCTACAAAGGACATGAACTCATCATTTTTTATGGCTGCATAGTATTCCATGGTGTATATGTGCCACATTTTCTTAATCCAGTCTATCATTGTTGGACATTTGGGTTGGTTCCAAGTCTTTGCTATTGTGAATAATGCCGCAATAAACATACGTGTGCATGTGTCTTTATAGCAGCATGATTTATAGTCCTTTGGGTATATACCCAGTAATGGGATGGCTGGGTCAAATGGTATTTCTAGTTCTAGATCCCTGAGGAATCGCCACACTGACTTCCACAATGGTTGAACTAGTTTACAGTCCCACCAACAGTGTAAAAGTGTTCCTATTTCTCCACATCCTCTCCAGCACCTGTTGTTTCCTGACTTTTTAATGATTGCCATTCTAACTGGTGTGAGATGATATCTCATAGTGGTTTTGATTTGCATTTCTCTGATGGCCAGTGATGATGAGCATTTTTTCATGTGTTTTTTGGCTGCATAAATGTCTTCTTTTGAGAAGTGTCTGTTCATGTCCTTTGCCCACTTTTTGATGGGGTTGTTTTTTTCTTGTAAATTTGTTTGAGTTCATTGTAGATTCTGGATATTAGCCCTTTGTCAGATGAGTAGGTTGCGAAAATTTTCTCCCATGTTGTAGGTTGCCTGTTCACTCTGATGGTAGTTTCTTTTGCTGTGCAGAAGCTCTTTAGTTTAATTAGATCCCATTTGTCAATTTTGTCTTTTGTTGCCATTGCTTTTGGTGTTTTGGACATGAAGTCCTTGCCCACGCCTATGTCCTGAATGGTAATGCCTAGGTTTTCTTCTAGGGTTTTTATGGTTTTAGGTCTAAGGTTTAAATCTTTAATCCATCTTGAATTGATTTTTGTATAAGGTGTAAGGAAGGGATCCAGTTTCAGCTTTCTACATATGGCTAGCCAGTTTTCCCAGCACCATTTATTAAATAGGGAATCCTTTCCCCATTGCATGTTTTTCTCAGGTTTGTCAAAGATCAGATAGTTGTAGGTATGCGGCGTTATTTCTGAGGGCTCTGTTCTGTTCCATTGATCTATATCTCTGTTTTGGTACCAGTACCATGCTGTTTTTGTTACTGTAGCCTTGTAGTATAGTTTGAAGTCAGGTAGTGTGATGCCTCCAGCTTTGTTCTTTTGGCTTAGGATTGACTTGGCAATGCGGGCTCTTTTTTGGTTCCATATGAACTTTAAAGTAGTTTTTTCCAATTCTGTGAAGAAAGTCATTGGTAGCTTGATGGGGATGGCATTGAATCTGTAAATTACCTTGGGCAGTATGGCCATTTTCACGATATTGATTCTTCCTACCCATGAGCATGGAATGTTCTTCCATTTGTTTGTATCCTCTTTTATTTCCTTGAGCAGTGGTTTGTAGTTCTCCTTGAAGAGGTCTTGTGTTTTTATGCCTTTGTTCTAGACTATCTTTTCAAGGACGTAGTGTAGCAAACAGACTTAAAAGATGGAGTTAACATCTCTCTTAGTGGCAGAGGGCAGGCATGTTTAAGGTCTAGTATAAAATATTCAGATTCCCTGAACTCAGGCCTCTCGTCCTGTAGTGCAGACCACTGCAGGTGCAGGTGTCACCTGGCCCTCTTTTGCCCTGCCTTGCAGAAACTAGAGCTTAGGAAATTGTCACAAGAAAATGCTAATAGTCTGACTACTGTTATTACTGTAACAAAATCCTTTGTTTCTGACGAAGGAGTCTTATGTCTCTGCCAACATCCATGAAACTGTGGCAGACTAAATTTTTAGCTTGCAAGTAGGGAAAGATGATTTTTACTTAGTAGGAAGAAAATATGTTGTTTAGTAGGAAAAAATACGTTGTTGTTGTTTCCATATAATGGGACTATTCTTATTATTTTAAAAGTCTGTTTTTAAACTTGAGATGGAGTTTTGCTTTGGTTGCCCAGGCTGGAGTGCAATGGTGCGATCTCAGCTTACTGCAACCTTCGCCTCCCAGGTTCAAGCAATTCTCCTGTCTCAGCCTCCCGAGTAGCTGAGATTACAGGTGCATGCCACCATGCCCGGCTAATTTTCGTGTTTTTAGTAGAGACAGGATTTCATCATATTGGTCAGGCTGGTCTCAAACTCCTGACTTCAGGTGATCTGCCCACCTCGGCCTCCCAAAGTGCTGGGATTACAGGCGTGAGCCACCGCGCCTGGCCTGACATTTATTATTATTAAAAGTCTATTTTTTGTTACATAGTCACCTTACTAAATTCTCTTATTGCTTCCAATAGTTTTATAGTTAGTTGTCTGTACATAATCATATTAGCTGCAATAAATAACTTGGCTTCTTTCTTTCCAGTATATCTCTTTCTTTTTTCTGTCTTGACCAGTACTTCCAGATATATGCTAAATAGAAGTAACGATAATTAAAAAACTTGTCTAGTTTCTGACTTTAATTGAATTGTTTATCACACTTCACCATTTATCCTGACACTAGGCTTTGGCTTAAGAATTTATATAGCTACAAAAATATGTATAGATAGGCATGGCTGTATGTGCTTGTATTAAGGGAGAATTATTTAAAAATCAAGGAGGAAGGTTTAATTTTTTTTTTTTTTTTTTTTAGACAGAGTCTCACTCCATCATCCAGGCTAGAGTGCAGTGGTACCATCTAGGCTCACTGCAAACTCCGCCTTCCCGGTTCAGGCGAGTCTGGTGCCTCAACCTCCTGAGTAGCTGGAATTACAGGTGTGGGCCACCATACCCAGCTAATTTTTGTATTTAGTAGAGATGGGGTTTCACCATGTTGGCCAGGCTGGTCTCAAATTCTTGACCTCAAGTGATCTGCCTGTCTTGGCCTCCCAAGTGCTGGGATTACAGGCATGAGCCACCATGCCCAGCTGATGTTTAATTTTATCAAATGATTTTATAGCATCTCTGGATATACAATTTTATTTATGTTTTTACTTTGATCAATTAATAGGCTAAGTTAGTAAATTATGTAAATAGATTCCTTAATATTTAGCTGTTCTTTCCAGGTTCAAATCTATTTTGTTCTGGTATATTATTTTTTAATAAGTTTCTGAATTATATTTATTAATACTTTTTATTTATTATTCTGCACTCATATTCATAAATTATTCCATAAATTGTGATGTTATTGTGATATATTTATTAAATGTGGTATCAATAAATAATGATTCTATGGAAAGAATTTGGAAACTTTCTTTTTTAATGTTCTGGAATAGTTTACTGATATTTGAAGTTTCTGTTTTTCAAACATTTGTAGTTGTTTGCTTCTAGTGCTTTTCATTAATTTATTTATTTGAATTTTTAAAAATTGTAAGCTCATGAGGTGCATATATATATATTTTTTGTTTTGTTTTGTTTTTGAGACAGAGTCTTGCTCTGTTGCCTAGGCTAGAGTGCAACGGCATGATCTCAGCTCACTGTAACCTCTGCCTCCCGGGTTCAAGCGATTCTCCTGCCTCAGCCTCCCCGAGTAGCTGGACTATGGGTGTGCACCACCACGCCTGGCTAATTTTTGTATTTTTAGTAGAGACAGAGTTTCGCCATGTTGACAAGTCTGGTCTTGAACTCCTGACCTCAGGTGATCTCCCCACCTTGGCCTCCCAAAGTGTTGGGATTACAGGCATGAGCCACCATGCCTGGCAGAGGTATATGTATTTTTGAGGTACAGAGTGATGTTATGATTTATAAATACAACGTGGGATCATTAAATCAAGGTAACATATCCATCACCTCAAATTCTTACCATTTTTTTGTGGTGAGAATATTTGAAATTTACTCTCTCGGCAATTTTGAAGTGTGCAATACACTATTATTAACTGTATTCACCAAGCTGTGCAATGGATCTAAAAAAAAATCCCTTATTCTTCCTGAGATTTCGTACCCTTTGACCATCAACTCCCCATTCCTCACATACCCCAGCCTCTATAACCACCATTCTACTCTCTGCTTCTTTGAGTTTGATTGTTTTAGGTTCCATATGTAAGTGAGAACACGTGGTATTATTTTTCTGTGCCTGGCTCACTTCACATAGCATAAGGTTCTCTAATTCTATCCATGTTGTCTCAAATAACAGGATTCCCTTCTTTTAAAGTCCAAATAGTATTCCATTGTGTGTATGTCCACATTTTCTTTATCCATTTATCTGTTGATGGGACACTAAGTTTGATCCCATAACTCGGCTATTGGGAATAGTGCTGCAATGAACATGTTTTGTTTTTTGTTCCTCTTTGTGTGTGTGTGTGTGTGGTTTTTTTTTTTAGCTAGAGTCTCTAGAGTCTCTGTCACCCAGGCTGGAGTGCAGTGGCGCAATCTTGGCTCACTGCAACCTCCACCTCTTGGCCTCAAGCCATCCTTCCACCTCAGCCTCCCGAGTAGCTGGGACTACAGGCATATGCCACTATGCCAGGCTCATTTTTGTGTTTTTTTGTAGAGAGAGGGTTTTGCTATGTTCCCTAGGCTGGTCTCAAGCTCCTAGGCTCAAGCAATCCACCTACCTGGGCCTCCTGAAGTGTTAGAATTACAGGTGTGAGCCATCGCGCCCAGCAATGCAATGACTATGGGAGTGCAGGCAAACTGATTTCAAATCTTTTGGGTAAATACCCAGAAGTGGGATTGCTGGATCATTTGGTAACTCTGTGTTTTTTGAGGAATCTGCATATAGCTTAATGGCTATCCTAATTTACATTCCCACTCATCTACTGCTTTTTAAATGGGAAGCTTTGATAAAATTTTAAATATTTTCTATTGTCTTTTAACTTCTTTTAAGCCACTTATACCTTGCGCCATTTTCATCAGTGCTTGGCTATATGTTATCTTGTACATAGTTAAAATGTTTCATACAGGCTGGGCACAGTGGCTCATGCCTGTAATTCCAGCACTGTTACACCTGATGGGTTCTTTTTTGCCCACTGCCCACAAAAATCAATGCACTGAGAACAGCAGGTATTGTGGCAAAGAAAGAGTTTCATAACTGCAGGGCCAGCCAAGCCAAAGGATAGGAGGTATTTCCCAAATCTGCCTCTCCAAGATTTTGGAGGCTAGAGTTTTTCAGGGTACTTTGATAAGCAGGGAGCTCAGGAACTGAAACAATTGATTGTCTGGAGATGAAATCAAAAGGGTGTCTACACTGTCTTTGTGTAGTTGACTCAGTTCCTGGGACGGGGTCTCAGGATCAGTAGCATCTCTTGGTCTGCTGAAATGTTAAATCTGAAAAATATCTCAAAGACCAGTTCTTTATTTCACAATAGTGATGTGATCTATAGGAGTAGTTGAGGAAATTATAAATTTTGTAACCACCCCCCCCCCAGTTATGTGACTCCAGAGCAGCAAACAACTTATGGAAAAGCAAGCTACGAAATGATAGGTTGTTGTTTAACTGAGCCTATTCTTTACCAAAGTTCAAGCCCCTACCATAATTCTTATTTATTTATTTTTTATTTTTTGAGACATGATAGGTCGTTGTTTAACTATACTTATTCTTTACCAAAGTTCAAGCCCCTACCATAATGCTTCTTATTTATTTTTTTTTTATTTTTTGAGACACAGTCTCACTCTGTTGCCCAGGCTGGAGTGCAGTGGCGCAATCTTGGCTCACTGCAACCTCCACCTCCCAGGTTCAAGCGGTTCTCCTGCCTCAGGCTCCCGAGTAGCTGGGAGCTAATCTAGTAGACTAGGGCACAGAGACTCAGGAAAAAAAGTTCCCATGGCTCATTAGCCATATCGAAACTCACAAAGTCATAAGATCACAGGAGTCGTAAAGGATCATAGAGGTCATGAAGGACAACCTCTATGACATTTCTGATGGATGCTCATGTGACTATTTAAATACTTACAGCAATGAAGAACTCATTGCCCTATAAGTTAACTTATAAACATTAGGAACAGATAATTCTTTAGGTTGAGCCAAAAACCACATCTTGAAAATTTCCACCTATTGGCCTGCAAACAAATCCACTTCTACATGATGTCAAGTATGTGCCTTGAGTTTTCATTGTTTCAGGCCAAACACTTCCAATTTCTTTGGCAGCACTGAGTGGTGATTCAGAACAGAGTCTCTGCAATTATGCTCAAGGGCAATGATTTATGTAGCCCAGTGGTGGGCAGTCTTTTTCTGTGAATGTCCAGACAGTATAAAATACTTGAGGCTTTGTGGGCCTTACAGTCTCTGCTACAACCACTCAATTCTGCAATTGTTGCATGAAAGGAACCACAGACGGCATTTAAATATATAGGTGTATCGCAATAAAACTTTATTTACAACAACAGGGTAGGCTTGGATTTGGGCAGTAGTTTGATGATCTTGGATTTAGCCAGTTCTCACGTGGTTTCTAGGCTTTCATCAGTTGAGAGGATTGATCTGGAGGACAACACTCCAGATGAGGTTGACCATTATGCATCTAACCAGCTTGTTGGCTCTCATAAGAAGAACAAAGATATAGAAGATGGTACACAGACGATTTAGCAGCAGACAATGCTAGCTCTGCAACATACTAGCTGTGTGCCTTTGAGCAATTATTCGTCTTCTTCTGAGCCTTGGCTTTGGCATTCTTAAGGCCAAGATTCTCATACCTATTCTGTAGAATTGCTTTGCAGATTAGGGATAAAGCACGTAATGTACCTAGCTCAGTGTTAGGCACTTAGAAAGCAGCAATAAATATTAGTTGTTGTACATGATGGTGTGCTGTTCGGTTCTATTGTGGCTGAGCTTTCTAAGTCTAACCTGCAGTAAGGAGAAGGAAAATTCCACTCTGTTTGAAATTAGGCTATGGCAGTCAGTTTCTGCCCTATTCACTCTGCTGCTCACTCCACCCTCTGTGCCTCCACCTGTTACCCAATTACCACCCTATAATGCTGAACACCTGTGCGGAAGACATTAGCAGGCTCCTTTCCAGCACTGTCATTGCTACCTCACTAACCCTGAACCCCCAGCCCACTGCCGGGTCTTGCAGGTGTTTGCCTGCAGGAAGGCTTTCAGGTTTGCTGAGCTTGCCCTGGGACAAGAAATTAATGTGGTAATTAATGCAAATGTCTTTGCAGAAACTTCTCTCCTGGGCCCTAATCAAAAGAGATGGATCTTCACATTTCTTCAACTTTGAAGATATAACTGTTTGTGTGTGGGGGTGTGTTGGGGGCAGTGGAGTGCATTGAGGAAGAAAGAGAAACGAGGAGAGCCAGGGAGAGACGGAGAAAAGCCAATGAGCGGGCAGAGGGAGAAAACCAGCTTTCTTCTCCGTACCAGGTGGTGAGAGGGAAGGAGAGCGACATCAGGTTTTGAAATCTCAACTCTCACCTTCTTAAGTTCAAATTGAGGAAAGTGAGGAGGCCTGGTAATCACAATTCTTCCCATAAAATGGACGAACAAGCAACTTTCTAAGTGGTTCCCATGTACCTTGCATGATGCTAAATGCTCTGCAGTTGTTATTTTTTATTTTTATTTATTTATTTTTGAGACAGTGTTTTGTTCTGTTGCCCAGGCTGGAGTGCAGTGGTGCGATCTCGGCTCACTGCAACCTCCGCCTCCCAGGTTCAATCAATTCTCCTGCCTCAGCCTCCTGAGTAGGTGGGACTACAGGCACCTGCCACCACGCCTGGCTAATTTTTGTAATTTTAGTAGAGACGAGGTTATACTATGTTGGCCAGGCTGGTCTTGAACTCCTGACCTCAAGTGATCCGCCCGCCTTGGCCCCCCAAAATGTGCGATTACAGGTGTGAACCACCACGCTCAGCCTCCGCAGTTGTTATAATTGCTTTTTTTGACCCATATATGTGAACACTTGGTGTTCAGGATCCCAGCCATGGGCTTGCTCTAACTACCCCACTTGCCAGCATGAACAGGAAGTTGCACTTATAAAATCATTGTCTTTAGAACCTCAAGAATGTAGGAAGTTCAGAGAAGTTCCTACTACTCTACTACTCTACTACTACTAACTCAGCCATAGTGTTAAAATGCAGATTCTGATTCAGTGCATCTGAGGGAGTGGAGATTCTGCATTTTATTTATTTATGTATTTATTTATTTGAGACAGAATCTTGCACTGTTACCCAGGCTTGAGTGCAGTGGCGCTATCATAGCTCACTGCAGCCTTGAACTCCTGGGCTCAAGCGATCCTCCTTCCTCAGCCTCCCGAGTAGCTAGGGCTGCAGGTGCACACCACCATGCTAGACTCATTTATATTTTTATTGTTTTGTAGAGACAGGGGTCTCAGTATGTTGCCCAGGCTGATCTTAAACTCCTGGCTTCAGGTGATCCTCCTGCTTTGGCCTCCCAAAGTACTAGAATTATAGGCATGAGCCACCGCACCTGGCTTTGATTCTGCATGTTAACAAGCTCTCAGGTGACACTTGTGCTGCTGTATCCCAGTTGGGTAGTAAGAATATAGACCAATGCCATTTTGAGTCAGTCTCAAAGACTACTGCTTCCAACATGATGCCGTCTTCTTTTATTGATAGCGATGTTTAGTTGTTTAGTAAAGTGTTAGAGGTTCATAAAGGTAAGCATCTGTGGGCCCAGGGCTTATTTGTGCATTGGGCCTGCTTGCCCAGTCCAGAGTTAGACTCTGAGCCTTCCAGTGTAGTCTATAGACATCGACTCTGACCATGAACCAGTATTGATCCTTGTCTCATACTAGTAAGACTATTCTTTTTTTAAATTAATTATTTCAGATGGAGTCTCACTCTGTTGCCCAGGTTGGAGTGCAGTGGTGAGATCTCAGCTTACTGTAGCCTCTGTCTCCTGGGTTCAAGCAATTCTCCTGCCTCAGCCTCCCGAGTAGCTAGGATTGCAGGCACATGCCACCACACTTGGCAAATTTTTGTATTTTTTTTTTAGTAGAGATGGGGTTTCATCATGTTGGCCAGGCTGGTCTTGAACTCCTGACCTCATGCAATCTGCCCTCCTCTGCCTCCCAAAGTGCTGGGAGCCACCACAATGGGCCAAATAAGCCTGTTTCATAACTGACAAATCCCAGACCTCAAATCAAGTGGCAAACCCCAAATCAGTTTTTACTGTAAGTTTGGGTAAACCCAAATCAGTTTCTACCCTAAGTTTCCTCAGGGTAGAGACTATTATCATTCTGAACTAAAAACAAACAAGAAATGAAGTTGGAAGATTAGAGTTGAATTAGCAGAGATGCTGACATTTACTAGCAAAATATTTAATCCCCCTGGGCCTCAGTTTTATCATCTGTCAAATAGGGCGATATGCCATACCACCTATTTTGAAGGATTGATGGATAAGGACCCCAAATCCATAAATAAAGATAATATATGGGCTGGGTGAGATGGCTCACACCTGTAATCCCAGCACTTTGGGAGGCCAAGGTGGGCGGATCACTTGAGGTCAGGAGTTCAAAGCCTGGCCAACATGGCGTAACCCTGCAAAAATACAAAAATTAGCCAGGCATGGTGGCGTGTGCCTGGAATCCCAGCTACTTGGGAGGCTGAAGCAGGAGAATCACTTGAACCTGGGAGGCGGAGGCTGCAGTGAGCCAAGATCGCGCCACTGCACTCCAACCTGGGTGACAGAGTGAGACTCTGTCTCAAAAAAAAAAAGATAATACATGGCAAAGTGCTCTATAAAGTAGCATCGTTTTGAGACAAAAGACATAAATGTTTTACCTCTCCAGAATAAAACCAAAGAACAAGAACTGTGCATATTGTTCTGTTGGAAGCCAAGGATGAATTGCAGAATCTGGTGTTTGGTAAAGGTCTAAAAGATTTATGTCAATAGGACTGTGCTCTCTTGTCTAACTATCAGGGACTACCATTGCACAACTCAAATGTGTTTATGGGGATGACTAAACAGTTAAAATGTGAAATGTCTTAGAAAATCTTAACCTTTGGTTTCTCTATAATTACGCTACCTGTCTGCTCACACATAGATTTCTCTGTCATCAAAAGAGGCATATAATTCCCACAACTTCGAGTTCACTCCAAGAAGCTTATTCAGTTAAGGTTACGGAACTCCAGGGAGCTGCAAATTTCCATGTGTGCCTGGCTCTGCAGCTTCTTACATTGCTGTTCTGTGAGTCAGATCATGAAATCCATGATCTGAGAGCTGGAAGGGCCTTTCAACATGGTTCAGCCCAAGGTCCTTTTTTTTCCAGATGGGAACAGTCTGGCTGTCTGAGACCACCCTGCCTGTCAGTAGAGAGCCAGGACAGGGACTCATGGCTTGGGCTCCCTGACCCAGCGCCTTTCTCTACACCAGGTTGTCAATCACTGTTTAGGAACTTGCGCTAATGCAGCATAAGCTTTTTTCTCTCTGGGCAGCTGACTGTGCTTGAAACCAAATGACCTTGCATACTCTCGTGGCTGTTCTCAAGGACCACCCAATCACTCAGGCTAGTACATCACTTTTCAGCAAAAAGCTTGTGGTATCATCATCAGGAAACCCAGTCAGATACTCCAGGGACCATGGTAGAGATGGAGGAGGTTAATACAAGCATGGAGAGATGCTGTCTAGAAGTCATCATCATTTTCTTGTTTATGGGTAGTATTAGAGCCAAATGAAGTTGTGACTGTAAAATTAGTGATAGTAATGATTTATTAATGTGATACTAATAATGTCAGTAGAATTTGATGTCAATTTTGATTTGCCTAAGTCCGTTTCTTCCTTCCTTCCTGCCTGCCTGCCTTCCCTTCCTCCCTCCCTCTTTCCTTCCTTCCTTCCTTCTTTTTTCTCTCTTTTTTTTTTGAGACCAGGTCTTGCTATGTCACCCAGGCTGGAGTACAGTGACACAATCATAGCTCACTGCAACCTTCACCTCCCAGGCTCAAGTGATCCTCCTGCCTCAGTCTCCTGAGTAGCTAGGACTACAGACACGTGCCACCAGGCCCAGCTAGTTTTTGTTTATTTTATTTTTTTGTAGAGACGGCATCTCATCATGTTGCCCAGGCTGGTCTCAAACTCCTCCCGCCTTGGCCTTTCAAAGTCCTGGGATTATAGGTATGAACCACCATGCTTGGCTCTGACCATTTTCATAGATCACCTGAATTCTCCTTGGTTTGGGTCCACCATAAACTGACCGTATGACCCTAGGACAAGGCTTCCACCTTCCTGGGCTCCAGCTCGATCACTTTTGGAGTATAGATTCCACTTCTGCCTTCCAGAAGAGGAGCTGTTACAGAGAATGATAGAGTTTTGACTGAAGTCGACATCTCCTATATATATAATAAATTGGCTTCAAGATTGTGCTTGACAGACTAATGTAATCATTAGTTAAGATCTTTTTTTTTTTTTTTTTGCTGAGCAGCTCAGGGCTCTTTCTAGCTTTTACTTAACCGTGCTTGTTTTTATATTCTCTGAAGGATGACAGTCTGAATTAGAGACCGGCAAAAGGGACAAGGGCTCTGTTCTGAAGGGATCAGCCTGGCTGTGAATCTTAAAAATGAACCTCCATTGACCCCAAATGCCCAGGTCTGCCATTCAGAAGGCCACGTCTAATGTGGGTGCCCATGTGAGAAGCAGAACTGCATAGCAGCCCCCCAGATTTGGTGCACATTAGAATCACCCTGGGAGCTTTTAGAATTCCTGATGTCCGGGCTGCACCCCTTCCCATCAGACCAGAGAGTCTGGGGTGGGAGTCAGGACCAGGGTTTCCTAAAGATCCAGGTGATTTCAGTGTGCAGCAAGTTTGTGATTCATTGAGACGGAAGACAGGCCCCTTGTTCATAAGCGAAGCAGAATGGTATCTTCAGCCTGTCTTTTACCCCCGCTTTGGATTGATTTTATTGAAGATGATGAAAAAGAGAAAAAAAAAGCTACAAAAACTACAAGCCAGAGAAAGCAGAATGAGGAAGGTGGTTAGGATTAGGGAAGACATAAAAGAGGAGGGGGTCAGGGGGGGAAACTTAGGGAGGGAAAAAGGAAGGGGAGAACTTCACAGGGGTTTGTTGTAAAAGGGTGCATTTGCCTTCTCAGCTAAAGGACATGTGATGCCATAGAGGGTGGTGGGAGGGATCAGGAGGGGAACAGCATCCCTGAGAAATATGGTGGAATGTGGGTGTGGAGAGGTAAAAATATCCATTGCTACACTGTGGGCATCTCCTGGGGGATGTTTCTGTGCTGGAGGACTCATTCTTTGTAATTAAGAGAAGGGAATCCTTCTGCCACATTGCATGAGTTCCCCAAGTGAAATTTATATGCCAGGTGCAATTTATCAACTTATTAGTAGACAAATAAAAGTTTAAGCATTCAGTGTGCTTAACTATGCCCTTCCCCAGGTACTTGTGTTGCCCGAACCTAGAGACAAAATTGCTTCTTTCTACTTGAAGGCTTATACAACTTGAACTTGAAGCTCTTCTGCAGAGAGGCTCAGAGAGAAGGCTATTAGGTGCTCTGGGGAGATTATCTGAGGTCACACTGGCTTTCTTCCTGAAAGGTTCACTGTCAGTAAGAATGGGAGGCTGTGAAGCCAAGCAGACAACCCCCATGTCTGGGTTGGTTGTTCCCCTACGACTCACAGACACTCTGTGCCTCCACCAGCACAGCGCTTCCCAAACTCCAGTGTGGCTGTTCCCTTCTCTGTGTCCTCCCTGGGCTATAAGCCCCATGAGTGTGGATATTGCTGTTCTCGTTCATTTTCCACTGACTCTCCGGCACCTACTATGCTGTAGGTGCTGACTCCACATTTGTTCAGTGAATGAATACTGGTTTTCCAGCTTACTTGTAAATAAACTTGGCTGGGTTGCTAATCTTGTCTAAGCTCCAGCTTTTTTTTTTTTTTTTTTTTTTTTTTTGAAGTGGAGTTTCACTCTTGCTGCCCAAGCTGGAGTGCAATGGCTCTATCTGGGCTCACTGCAACCTCCACCTCCTGGGTTTAAGCGATTCTCCAGCCTCAGCCTCCCAAGGAGCTGGGATTACAGGTGCCTGCCACCACACCCTGCTAATTTTTTGTATTTTTAGTAGAGATGGGGTTTCACTATGTTGGCCAGGCTGGTCTTGAACTCCTGACCTCAGATGATCCACCCGCCTCGGCCTCCCAAGGTGCTGGGATTACAGACATGAGCCACTGCTCCTGGCCTATTTTTTAATATGAAAAATGAGGATAACAATACACCCTTCATGTTGGGGGTGTGTAGTGACCATTAGAAACACTCAATGTAAAGTGCTTTAGAGGGTCTTGCTCTAAGTGGGCACTTGGTGTGTGACCACTGTAAGCAGTTCTTGTTCCATGGGTAGGTGGAGTTCACCACCAACCCCGTTCCCTGCAAACCTGCAGTGGTTCCCCTCCACAAGTTTCCATGCATTCCCAGGGTCTTCAGCTGAGCTTCCAAACATTTTCCTTTTAAACAAATCACAGTGGAGCTATTTTGACTAAGCTTGGTGTATCATTGTGAGTTTCTCAAACATAAAAACAAGGCACAGGAGGCCAGTAGTCTAGCTATGATTTTTTCTGTGCTAACACTGCTTATGTTTTTATGGGCTAATACTGTTCCTTCGAAAGAAAGAAAAATGTGGCCAGGTGCGGTGGCTCACACCTGTAATCCTAGCACTTTGGGAGGCTGAGGTGGGCAGATTACCTGAGGTCAGGAGTTCGAGACCAGCCTGGACAATATGGTGAAACCCCGTCTCTACTAAAAATACAAAAATTAACCAGACGAGGTGGTAATCCCAGCTACTTGGGAGGTTGAGGCAGGAGAATCGCTTGAACACAGGAGGCAGAGATTGCAGTGAGCCGAGATCGTGCCACTGTACTTCAGTCTGGGCAATAGAGCAAGGCTCTGTCTCAAAAAAAAAAAAAAAAAAAAAAGAAAAGAAAAAATGGAAGAATTGTCTCTAATTGCAGGGTGTGTTAGATTGAACTGTGGATAGCATCATATATGACTTACACTCAAGGCAGGTGGATGGGCCCACTGCCACTTTGGTTCTGGAGCTCACTCTGGCAACAGCACGTGGAGCTGTCAGCAAAGTGTAACCACACTTTCTCAGGCTCATTATCTTGTTATGAAGATCAATTTCCTGATGGCTTCTAGGCTTGGATTTCACTTCATGTTTTCTATCAGGAAACTAACATAGCTCAGCAGAGACATCTTTGGGGCTCATCTTTCCATCACAGCTGTTGGAAGGAGGACAATTTCTTTCTCTAAGTCTTGGATTTGATGCCGGAAGATTTAAATTCTAGCTATGGCTTTGCACAGTGATTTCCCCCAATGGGACCCCAATTTTTTCCTCTGTAAAATAAGTTTGGACTAGAATGATTGGTTTAAAATCTGTATTCTAGAAGACTAAGGAATTATCTAGAAGTTTTGAAGGACTCTATGGAGAAGAAAGTGGAAGCTAGTAAGCCCTCCTCTTCATTTCTTTGGGCAAAGCTACTCCTGTTTTATCTGCTTTACATATTACGTAGCAGCTGCTCTCTCTCTCTTTTTCCTTCCTTCCCTCCCTCCGTCCCTCCCTCCATCCCTCCTGCCCTCCCTCCCCGCCTCCCTCCCTTCCTTTCTTCTTCTTTCCCTCCTTCCCTTCCTTCCTTTATTAAACATTATGAGCTTTATAGCTAAATAAAATTTGAAAAATACTAGACTGAGAGAACCTTTGCGGTTCTAACATTCTGTGGTTCTGATTGCCATTATGTTAGTATTGAGCAATATTAATACTTAGAATATATCCAATAATTAATAAAGAACCCTGATAAATCATCAGAGCAGAAAGCTTTCATGCCTTCCTTCAGACCCTGTTTACTACTGAGCTCCTCCAGGAGAAAGGATATCCATGACTGGACATTTACATTATACACTTTTTATTGTTCTTCAAGGTATTTTTTTGTCCCTATATATTACTTTTTTCCCTCCAGTTTTTTTTTAATAAATAACCAGCTTCACCTATAATAATGTAGAGGAACTAGGTTTTTTAAAAAATGAATTTATTGGTCACTTCATAAATCTTGGAAGAGCAAAGGGCAAGACAAGAGCCCTAGACAAAACAGTAATGAGTACCTCTGTTTCCGCCTCTTTCTTATATGGGTTTGTGTTAGGGTCTCCCAAAACATGACACCTCCTTTGTTTAGTCCAAATCATAATTTGATTATTTTACTGTTAATGAGTTGAAAATGTTAGGACATCAAAATGTAGTGTCAAGAAATAGTTCTGGCCAGGTGCGGTGGCTCCTGTAACCCCAGCACTTTGGGAGGCTGAGGCAGGCATATCACTTGAGGTCAGGAGTTCAAGACCAGCCTGGCCAACATGGTGAAACCCCATCTCTACTAAAAATACAATAAATTAGCTGGGCATGGTGGTGGGTACCTGTAATCCCAGCTACTTGGGAGGCTGAGGCAGAAGAATCGCTTGAACCTGGGAGGTGGAGGTTGCAGTGAGCAGAGACGGAGCCACTGCACTCTAGCCCAAGCGACTCTGTCTCACAAAAAAAAAAAAAAAAGAAATACTTCTATATTATATACGTGGTTTCTGCCTTGTTTCTGAAGGTAAATGTCTTTGATCATCCATGTGGTTCAGGACTCCAGAATAAGTTCAATTTACTTAGTCTTTGAAAGCAGATGACAGAGGGGACAGCTGCCAAACCAGATGTCCACCTTAAGGTATTTTTTTTTTTTGAGATGGAGTCTCCTGTCGCCCAGGCTGGAGTGCAGTGGTGTGAGCTCTGCTTACTGCAACCCCCATTTCCTGGATTCAAGCAGTTCTCTTGCCTCAGCTTCCCAAGTAGCTGGGATTACAGGCGCCTGCCACCATGCCTGGCTGATTTTTGTATTCTTAGTAGAGACAGGGTTTCACCATGTTGGTCAGGCTGGTCTCGAACTCCTGGCCCCAAGTGATTGTCCCTCCCTGGCCTCCCAAATTGCTGGGATTACATATATGAGCCACCAGACCCAGCCACCTTAAAGTGTTCTAACCTCTTTTATTGTCTTTTTCAGTGCAGAAGTTGCAGGATAATTGTATTATTTAAATATAAGTCTCTTACATAATTTGGAACAAATTTTATAGGGCCATACCATCCCAACTTGCTTTTTAAAAATCTCATTTGGACACTGAGAGACTTTCTCTCTATATTCCTTAATAAAATATCCAGAAAACAAATAAATATCATTTCTGGGCAAAGATGACCTTTTCACAGGAAATTTGAAAACATAGTATGTTCTTTCCTTTGTAGCAAATATGCAACTTCTCTTTTGGAAAATCACACACAGATCCTTCCAGTACTCTCCTTAAGAACAACAGACAATTGTCTCAGTCTGTTCATCTTGCCCGATTCTTATGAGAACAAAGAACTGTTATCCGGTGGTATCACTTGGTCTTCAAGGCTTCCCCCTTCCATGGAGATAGGAGGTGCCATTAGGGAGAGCACTGGGGAGTTAATGTAAAATCTTTTGGAAACTATGTGATTCAGGCTGAAATGGAAATCTTACCTAATTTGCACAGAAAGTCATACCAACACAATATCATAATTCTTCTGACTTAATAGAAAGGTATTTTAACTCATCCCAAGGTCCCCAAAGAGCCATAGCAACCAAAACTTTGGTCAGGGATCTTAGTAACCATGATGATGGGTGTCTTAGTCTGTTTGGGCTGCTATAACAAATTGCCCTAAACCATGTAGCTTATAAATCACATTTATTCCTCATAGTTCTAGAGGCTGAGACATCCAAGATCAAGGCACTGGCTGATTCAATGCCAGGTGAAGACATGTTTCCTGGTTAAAAGATGGCACCTTCTTGCTGTAACCTCACATAAGAGAAAGGGGAAAGAAGCTATTATTTTTTTTTTTTGAGACAGAGTTTCATTCTTTGTTGCCCAGGCTGGAGTGCAATGGTGCGATCTCAGCTCACCTCAGCCTCTGCCTGCTGGGTTCAAGTGATTCTCCTGCCTCAGCCTCCTGAGTAGCTGGGATTACAGGCATGTGCCACCACGGCCAGCTAATTTTGTATTTTTAATGGAGACGGGCTTTCTCCATGTTGGTCAGGCTGGTCTCGAACTCCTGACCTCAGGTGATCCACCTGCCTTGGCCTCCCAAAGTGCTGAGATTACAGGCATGAGCCACTGCGCCAGGCAGAAAGCAGCTCTTTTGCAAGGGTACATGAGGGCACAGTCCTCATGACCTCATCACCTCCCAAAGGCCCCACCTTCTGAGACCATCATCTTGAGGATTTGGATTTCAACACAGGAATTTGCAGGATGGTGGGGGATACAAATATTCAGACCACAGCAATGCATAATATCTGTCAGTCATCAAATCAAAACCTGTCTATAAGCTTCTTTAGGATCTGACTTAGGGTCTCTAATAAGTTCTTATGCCATTAGAGTGTTTTCAGTTAAAAAGTAAAATGATCACATGGTAAAGTGTTGAAGACTAGATTGAACTGAATTTACTAAGCAGTTAAAATGTATTCAACAAACTGCAAATAAGAAAATATTATGAGTAGAGTTTGCTTGTGTCATAGTGACCAAAGATGGCTCTGTGGTAGAGTGGAAATGCTTGGGCTTTGGTGACATACAGGTTTTAGTCAGAACCCTGCATCTGCCACTTACTACTGAATTGGGTTTGGGTACGTTTCTAAACCTTTCTCAATGTTACTCTTTTTCTTTGCATATTGGTGAAAAATAATATTTATGTGCAAAATTACTGTGAGAATAAAGCAAGCAATTCTCATCCTGTCCATAGAATGTGCTCGATAACAATTACTAGACACAGCAATAGTCATGAAGTGATTCATTCTGGCCCATACCTGCTTGTCATTCATTTATACAAATACTCATTTCATTCGTGAAACTCTTGTCAGGAATGACTGGGAAACAACCTGTTTTGATTCTAGTTAAGGTCTTCTGCTCCCACCTCCCCTTTTGTGGACATTCTCTGATTATCTCCCGTGTGCTCCAGCAGTACCCATTTCCCTCTTATTATCATTTCTGGCATACTAATTGCAAAGGGTTCTTGGTTTTTTATCCTGAAACTGCTTCAAGTTCAAGTTCACCCCCGGATTTGCATTTCCCTAGCAGTTTCTGTTCTGATTGCATACTCTGCTTAGATGCAAATAGGTTTGTTCCAGCCTCATGTGAATACCCCCTGAGGTTGTGAAGTGAGATTTTCAGAATGTTTGAATTTTGGCAGAGAAAGAACAACTTCCCAGCTGAGTAATTCCTGAGAGATTTTCATCCTATGACGATAAACCCTTTACCTCACAATTGCTTCTTATGTCTCGCTCTCAAATATCTATTCCTCTGCCACAGCTGTGCTTAGACATTTTAATTTCTGCCTCCTTACTGCTTTATAATTTAACTATTTCACAAGCACATACATCTAAGTGCACGTGAACCTTGAATTGTCCTTCTGGGAGAAAGGGTGGATTTCTCCTGCTCCTTCCATTACCCTCTACTGCAGACCATATTATTTGCCTACACAACATCCATTTACGTTTTCTTATCTGCTGATAAATCCCATTTTTGTTCACAACGGAAATGCATCCAGCCCCAGATGAGATACTCACTTTTGCAACCTCAAGATGCTGAGAAGTGCAATAAGACAGGAAGACAAACGGAAGTCACCTAGGTAAAGTGGTTTATGAATACTGTTACAGGAGAACTGTCTGGGGAAAATGTTCTGGGCATGGATGGTATTTCAGAAAGATCCATGAGTCAGACACCCAGGGGTAGGAGAAACAAGTGCAGAAAGAGACCATGTTAACCTGGCCAAAGTGGGGAACCTGGAGGACAGAAGAATGAAGACCACGTTAGGGCTGTCAGGAGGGTTGCAAAGCCCAGTGCCATCAATATCTAGGCAAAGGGGTGTCTGTAGGAATCTGGGCAGTCATTCACACTCCGAACGAGAGTCAGCGTAATCTCAAACAGTGGGGATCTGATCTCCCCAAGCGTTTTACTAGGCTCCCAGCCCAACAGATAACCCAACTACCTGTCCTGTTTCACATGAACCCTTTAAAACATTTAATTACTTTTTATTTTTAGCAAAGTAATACATATCCATAGTTTAAAAAAATCGAATGATTCTAAAAAGATTGTGTCAAAAAGACCAGTCCCCACATGAAAAAGAAAATAAAGACCAACTCCCATTTCCATCCTTCCTTCCCCAAGAGTCCTGCCTACGCCAGGGAAGAAGCTCATTGAACTCTTTCAACTGCTTTTCTATTATTTACATCCATATTTCTTTTCTTTTCTTTTTTTTTTTGAGATGGAGTCTTGCTCTGTCGCCAGGCTGGAGTGCAGTGGTGGGATCTCGGCTCACTGCAACCTCCGCCTCCCAGGTTCAAGCAATTCTCCTGCCTCCATCTCCCAAGTAGCTAGGATTACAGGTGCCCACTGCCACACCCAGCTAATTATTATATTTTCAGTAGAGACAGGGTTTCACCATGTTGGCCAGGATGGTCTCAAACTCCTGGCCTCAAGTGATCCACCCACCTCAGCCTCCCAAAGTGCTGGAATTACAGGCATGAGCTACTGCACCTGGCTGTCTATTACTTGATATACCAGTTTTACATAGGATCCATTGAGTTCCATAAATGTTTGATGAAGTCCTCTGTCAAACCTCTAGGTCTGGAGTTCATACTTAAAAAATAAACTTTGACTCCTTCAATGGTAATTGATCTGTTCAATGACCCATTTGTTATTAAGCTAATTTAGGTAATTAATCTTTTCACAGGAAGTCAACCATTTCATACAGTTTCCCAAAATTGTACGCATAGTCTTGAGCAACGTAGTTCTATGATACCTTTAATTTCTTCTGTAAGGGTGAAGATTTTTCTCCAGTGATATTTCTAATTTTGTATATTTGTTGCTCACTTAATAAACAAATCAAGTTAGCTAAATGTTTTTGGTGGTGATGTTTTTCAAAGAACCAGGTCTTAGGTTTATTTATCAATTCTATAATTTTTCCCCATTTTATAATTAATTAATTCTTGTTTTCATTTTTTATAAATAATATCTTCTTCTGCTTCTATGTGACATTTTCATTATTGTTATTTTAAAGTGTTTTGTAATTTAGTTATAGTTTCTTCTTTGACCCAAGAGTTAAGAGGATAGGATTTCTTTTCCCTCCTTAGTGTTTTCTGTGATTTATTTTCCCATTTCTTTTTTCCCCTATTTTGTAGTGTATCTTTAATAGAGCATCTATTGGTTTCTTTTTCTTTCTTCTTTTTACTTATCAGTCATCTTTGAATGAGATAAAGTATTCTGATACCAACTATATGAAAGATGAAGTGTGCCCTGTTTCAGGCAGGTTTTCCTTAGAACCACATGTTGTATTTGAGTGGGTTCTTTCAATGTTAAGTTTCCATAATCAACAGATTAGCAGCTGCAAGGCTGTTTACTGAGTCTCTTCCCTCTATTTTATACAAGTATTTTCAGGTTTTCTTTTTTATTTTTTGAGACAGAGTTTCGCTCTTGTTGCCCAGGCAGGAGTGCAATGGCTCGATCTCGGCTCACTGCAACCTCTGCCTCCTGGGTTCAATCAATACTCCTACCTCAGCCTCCCGAGTAGCTGGGATTACAAGCATGCTCAGCTAATTTTTTGTATTTTTAGTAGAGACAGGGTTTCACCATGTTGGCCAGGCTGGTCTTGAACTCTTGACCTCAAGTGATCCACCTGCCTCAGTCTCCCAAAATGCTGGGATTACAGGCGTGAGCCACGGCGTCCAGCCTAAACTGCTGGCTTTCTGATTGGTGACTGAGGAGAGCCCAAGAAAACCAGAAAGGACTGGAGAAATCATGGAAAGAGAAAACTTCAGAAGATGACCCCACGAAGTTATTTATGAAGTCCAGGGCTCATCTCCTAGGTGCACATGCATGTTTTTGATCCTAATTAGCACACCAAAGATTTTGAGAATTGAACTAACAGATAAGCCATTGCCCAGGTCTCAGTCACAAAGTGGCCCAAATTATACTAAAGGCTTTGAAAACAGAAATGATGTAGGAACCGTAGCCCACAAAGGGCAGACTGGAACTTGTGACCTGAGCCCAACTGGTTTGATTGCCTACAAAAACAAAGATGTCAACTTTCTCCACTTTATTTAAGCAAGACTCAGAGCCTGATAACATAATATCCAAAATGTCGAGGATATAATTTAAAAGTACCTGCTGTATGAAGAAGCAGGAAAATCTCAATGCACAAGGAAAAGACAACAGATGTCAATGCTGAGATGCTGAGAACAGAGATGTTGGCATTATCTGACAAAGACTTTAGAGCAGCTTTTACAAAATTGCTTCCACAGCAATCATGGACACTCTTGAAATGAATGAGAAAATAAAAACCCTCTGAAAAGAAATAGAAGACATAACAGGTGTCAAATAGAAATTTTGGAACTGAAAAATATAATAAATGAGTTTTAAAAACACTGGATAGATTCAATAGCAGAATGGAGATGATGAATAAAAGAGTCAATAAACATGAAGATAGATCAATAGAAATTATACAATATGAACAACATAGAGAAAAACATGAAAAAAAAAGAACAGAGCTTCAGGGGCTTGTGGGACAAGAATAGTCTAACATTTATGTCATTGGTGTCTTAGAAAGACAGAGAAAAAAGTATAGCTTGAAAAAATGTTTGACTTATTAATGGCTGGAAACTTCCCAAATTTGGTGAAGGATGTAAATCTACAGATTCAAGAAACTCAGCCTCAAACACGATAAACCCAAAGAAATGCACATCTAGACAGGCCATGATCAAACTCCTGAAAACTAAAGACAAGAAAAAAACAATTGGCTGGGCGTGGTGGCTCATGCCTGTAATCCCAGCACTTTGGGAGACCAAGGCGGGCAGATCACTTGAGGTCAGGAGTTCAAGACCAGCCTGGCCGACATGGTGAAACCCTGTCTCTACAAAAAATAACAAAAATTAGCTGGGTGTGATGGCGGGCACCTGTAATCCCAGCTACTCAGGGGACTGAGGCACGAGAATCGTTTGAACCCAGGAGGGGGAGGTTGCAGTGGGCCGAGATCGCGCCATTGCACTCCAGCCTGGGCGACAGAGTGAGACTCAGTCTCAAAAAAAAAAAAAAAAAAAGAAAAGAAAAAGATAATCTTTGAAAGCCGCCAGAGAAAAACATGTTACTATAGAGAAACAACAATTTAAACAACTACAGATTTTTCATCAGAAACCATGGGGCACATGGAAATGATGTGCCATGGGGCACACTTTTAAAGGGCTGAAAGAACTGTGATCCAAATCCAGCAAAAGTGCCTTTCAGAAATGAAGATGAAATAAAGGTATTCTCAGACAAAAAATAGAATAGAATAGAATTCGTTACCAGCAGACCCACACTAAACAAATTGCTAAATAAAGTTTGTTAGACAGCAAAACTAAACAAAACTAAACAAGCAAATAAAAAAACCAGAAGAACTTTGGGATAATCAGAAATGAAGGAAGAGGGCCAGGATTAGTGGCTCACACCTGTAATCCCAGCACTTTAAGAGGCCGAGGTGGGCGGATCACTTGAGGCCAGGAGTTTGAGACCAGCCTGGCCAACAGGGTGAAACCCGTCTCTACTGAAAATACAAAAATTAGCCGGGCATGGTGGTGCATGCCTGTAATCCTAGCTACTCGGGAGGCTGAGGCAGGAGAATTGCTTGAACCCAGGAGGCAGTGGCTGCAGTGAGCCGAGGTCACGCCACTGCACTCCAGCCTGGATGACAGAGCAAGATTTCATCTCCAAAAAAAAAAAAAAAAGAAAATGCAAAGTAAAACCACAGTGATATATCTCTGTACACGTGCTAGAGAGGCTAAAATTAAAATATGGAAAATACTAGGTGCTGAGAAGGATGAAGAACAACTGGAACATCTGTACATTGCTGGTAGATGTGAACAATGATATAACCACTCTGGAAAAAGTTTGGAAAATTATTTAACTTTAATTTTAATTTTTTTATAGAGAAGGGATCTCGCTGTGTTTCCCAGGCTGATCTTGATCTTCTGGCCTCAAGCCTTCCTCCTGCCTCTTTTTCTCAGTGCTGAGATTACAGGCATGAGCCACTGTGCCCTGTCTTGAAAATTTCTTGTAAATCATTATACACTTGCCATATGCCCCATAATTCTCACTCCTGGATATTTACCCTAGAAAAATTAAAATATGTACACAAATCCAGTACACAAATATTTATAGTAATTTTATTTGCAATAGTCAAACCCTGGAAACTACCCACATATCCTTCAACAGGTTTATAGATAAACCGTAGTGCATGCATACAATGGAATATTACTGAGCAAGAAAAAAGAATGAACTGTTGATATAGGTAACAGGTTGTTTGCCATTCTCACACTTGAAACTTAGGCCTGCTCTGTTTCCTTTCATTTGTTATTCATGCAGTTTGCACAGTCTTAGATTCACTGGTGTGCATACTCCACACCTGCCTGCCTTTGCTCACGTGGTTTCTCTCTTCCACAAACGTCCTGGTCTTACAAAATAACTGCATACCTACTTATCCTGGATATAGAGACTGGTACCATTCCCTAAGGAGTTCTAAGCCATGAAGCCTGGAAAATGTGAAGACTTTCTGCCACCCACGTGAGATGGGGATAATTAGGAATGGGGAGAGGAGAGGAAATTTGTGCTTATGGGTTCAGAAGTGGACAAGGGGAAGAAGCCAAGGACAATAGGCGGGAATAGAATCCCCAAGGCAGCGTGGAAGGTTGCACATATTCTAGTGCAGTGATCAGTACCCTGCATCTGTCCTCTTCTCATCCGGGCCCTTCTATGAAATCCTCTGTGGCTCGGGCCATCTGCTTAGTGTCTTCAGGCTTCAGATGAGTCATCTGGAGAATATGGGATTGGAACAAGATGACCTATATGGGCCATCCCCTTCTAACGTTCGGTAGTTCTACAATTCTTTTTTTGTTTTTTTGAGATGGACTTTTGCTCTTGTCACCCAGGCTGGAGTGCAATGGCTCGATCTCGGCTCACTGCAACTTCTGCCTCCCGGGTTCAAGTGATTCTCCTACCTCAGCCTCCTGAGTAGCTGGGATTACAGCTGCCTGCTACCACGCCCAGCTAATTTTTGTATTGTTTTAGTAGAGACAGGGTTTCACCATGTTGGCCAGGCTGGTCTCAAACTCCTGACCTCAGGTGATCCACCCACCTTGGTTTCCCAAAGTGCTGGGATTACAGGTGTGAGCCACCATGCCTGGTGGTAGTTCTACAATTCTGATGGGATTATATGACCCTAGGAAGAAGATGCTGTTATTAATCATTTTCATATTACTGTAAATTAATTCAATGAACTAGCTTTCTTGAAAACTGACATAGCCTGGTATTGAAGAAAAGTGAGTTTCGATTGGAATGCAGGAATGGAGCATGCAATTTGGAAGTATGGGGGTATTTTTTATGAAAAGATTAGACTTGACAGGATGAAGCCCCTCAAGAGGCACTGGTGAGGTTCTAGTATCTTCATGTTAAAGATGAGAAATCAGGTCAAGAAACCTCATCATGTATAATGTAACCCAGCTATCGGGGGAGTTCATCTGAATTTGAACTCAGGATTGTCAAATTCCCCAGTTTAGAAGAGAGGTGCTCTGGGAAGCAGAAGAAAAACACAAGAGGAAG
This sequence comes from Gorilla gorilla gorilla, assembly GCF_029281585.2. NCBI lineage: Eukaryota > Metazoa > Chordata > Mammalia > Primates > Hominidae > Gorilla > Gorilla gorilla. Next base: position 130,510,637 of record NC_073233.2, on the reverse strand, counting down.
GTGTATTAGACCATTTTCACACCAATAAAGAACTGCCTGAGACTGGGTAATTTATAAAGCAAAGAGGTTTAACTGACTCATAGTTCAGCATGGCTGGGGAGGCCTCAGGAAACTTACAATCATGGTGGAAGGGAAAGGGAAGCAAGGCACCTTCTTCACAAGGTGGCAGGAAGGAGAATGAGTGCAGGAGGAACTACCAAACACTGACAAAGCCATCAGATCTCATGAGAACTCACTATCACAAGAACAGCATGGGGGAAACTGCCCCCATGATCCAATTACCTCCACGTGGTCTCTCCCTTGACATGTAAGAATCATGGGGATTACAATTCAAGATGATATTTGGTATGAGTGAACTCCCATTCACAATTGCTACAAAGAGAATAAAATACCTAGGAATACAACTTACAAGGGACGTGAAGGACCTCTTCAAGGAGAACTACAAACCACTGCTCAAGGAAATAAGAGAGGACACAAACAAATGGAAAACCATTCCATGCTCATGGATAAGAAGAATCAGTATCATGAAAATTACCATACAGCCCAAAGTAATTTATAGATTCATTGCTATTCTCATCAAGCTACCATTGACTTTTTTTTTCACAGAATTAGAAAAAACTACTTTACATTTCATATGGAACCAAAAAGGAGCCCAAATAGCCAAGACAATCCTAAGCAAAAAGAACAAAGCTGGAGGCATCACCCTAACTGACTTCAAACTATACTAAAAGGCTACAGTAACCAAAACAGCATGGTACTGGTACCAAAACAGATATATACATCAATGGAATAGAACAGAAGCCTCAGAAATAACACCACACATCTACAACCATCTGATCTTTGACAAACCTGACAAAAACAAGCAATGGTGAAATAATTTAATAGGTGTTTTCCCAGCACCTATTTAATTAATGGTGCTGGGAAAACTGGCTAGCCATATGCTGAAAACTGAAACTGGACACCTTCCTTACACCTTATACAAAAGTTAACTCAAGATGGATTAAAGACTTAAATGTAAAACCTAAAACCATAAAAACCCTAGAAGAAAACCTAGGCAATACCATTCAGGACATAGGCATGGGCAAAGACTTCATGACAAAAACACCAAAAGCAATTGGAACAGAAGCCGAAATTGACATATGGGATCTAATATAACTAAAGACCTTCTGTACAGCAAAATAAACTATTATCAGAGTGAACAGGCAACCTAGAGAATGGAAGAAAATTTTTGCAATCTATACATCTGACAAATGTCTAATATCCAGAATCTACAAGGAACTTAAACAAATTTACAAGAAAAAAACAAACAACCCTATCAAAAAGTGGGCAAAGATATAAACAGACAATTCTCAAAAGAAGACATTTATGCGGCCAACGAACATATGAAAAAAAGCTCATCATCACTGGTCATTTGAGAAATGTAAATTAAAACCACAATGAGATACCATCTCATGCCAGTTAGAATGGTGATCATTAAAAAGTCAGAAAACAACAGATGCTGGTGAGGATATGGAGACACAAAAATGCTTTTACACTGTTGGTGGGAGTGTAAATTAGTTCAACCATTGTGGAAGACAGTGTGGCAATTCCTCAAGGGTCTGGAACAAGGTATACCCTTTGACCCAGCAATCCCACTACTGGGTATATACCCAAAGGATTATATATCATTCTACTATAAAGACACATGCACATGTATGTTTATTGCAGCACTATTTGCAATAGCAAAGACTTGGAACCAACCCAAATGTCCATCAATGATAGACTGGATAAAGAAAATGTGGCACATATATACCATGGAATACTATACAGCCAGAAAAAAGAATGAGTTCATGTCCTTTGCAGAGGCATGAATGAAGCTGGAAACCATCATTCTCAGCAAACTAACACAGGAACAGAAAACCAAACACGGCATCATCTGACTCATACGTGGGAGCTGAACAATGAGAACACATGGACACAAGGAGGGGAACATCACACACCCATGGCTGTCAGGAGGTGGGGGGCAAGGGGAGGGAGAGCATTAGGACAAATACCTAATGCATGCGGGGCTTAAAACCTAGATGATGGATTGACAGGTGCAGCAAACCACCATGGCACATGTATACCTATGTAACAAACCTGCATGTTCTGCACATGTATCCCAGAACTTAAAGTAAAATAAAAATAAAAAAAAAGAGAGAGGTTATACATATCTGTCTGAGTGGCTGAAAAGAAAAAAAAAAGATGAGATTTGGTTGGGGACACAAAGTCTAACCATATCAGAAGAAAAGAGGATGCTGGAGCTTAGCTCAGCTACTCTGAAAATTTCCTTAGGCCAAGCTGAGGAGGTAGGGGGAAAACAGTACCTCGATATTTCCTTTTTCTGTCCCTGGGTCCTTTCCTAGGCTTTGTGCTCCTGGCCCAGACGCCAAGACGAGAAAGGAATGGCAGGAAGATTTGGGACTTTTTATGCAGCCGGTCAAGTAAGGTCATTATGAGTCTCTTGCCCAAATAATAGCAGGGCCCTAGGGTAATTCTTTTTTTTCCTAGACGCGTGAATGGTCTGCTGTATTAACCGGAGCTGGAAGATGGTAAGTTTAGAGAGCAAGTGCTCACATGCTGTGCATCCGGACAAGACTGTGCTTCCGTGACTAAGGTCTATGAATACACCGAGCACGTGGTTGGGCCTGACACCCGTGTCAAGTACTGGTAGGAGCAAGCAGTACTGTGTAATGTAGTTCTTTGAGAGGAAGATCTCAGCCACCATCAGAAGCATAAAAAGAAAGGTTTTGTTTGCATTAAGTCTGGAAAGAAACAGTTCACACCACTGGGTGGCAGTATGGCGCGCCTCTTTGTTTTTCCTAAGCGGCAATACTGTATTTTCCAGACTTACTAAGGAACCATGTTCCTCTCGGCCATATATAACTACCCTTTCCTTCCTGTCCTGCTCCCTGTGTCTCTGTCCCTACGCATTCTGAGCGTCAGCTCTGTGTGTGTGTGTGTGTGTGTGGTTGTCGTTGTCAGTGGTGATTTAGGAGAGGAATAAACATTTCGGATCAGTTCCGTCTTCTTTCCTCACATTGACTTTCTGTACCTGTGAACTGCTGGGTTAGGTCTTTGTTAAATCTTTATTAATAAAGATTTATAGTGAATAATAATAATTAAAAAAAAAACCGGCAAGCCTACCCACAACACTCTTGGGGAAGTTCATTTCTCGACTGAGATGTAAAATACTTCCGCTGAAAACATTCTTTGGGGGAAAAACCCTAAAGACAAGAAGGGACGTATTCTTTGAAAGATGAACTGGCGCTGCTTTCCCAGGGCAAAGGCAGAGGCGGAGGCAGCAGAAGGCGGCGCCAGAAGTTACCTGCAGAGCTGCCCTGCCATCTGGTGGACAAAGGGGCACCTGCAGCTTGCAAACCGAATTGCAGGGCTCCCAAGATTTTAACATTTTTAATTTTTTCCACACCTCACCTGGATCAAGATTTTTATGAATTATTAAGCAAAACGAGAGAACTATCAAACTAGCAAGCAAAAAACCCAATAAAATCCCTGTTATATATAAAGTTTTGGTGCCGCAAAAGAAATAGCACTCGAATATAAAATTTTCTTTTAATTCTCAGCAAGGCAAGGTACTTCTATAGAAGGGTGTGCCCTTACAGACAGAGCAATGGTGAGCGCACACTTGGACAAGGGATGGGAAGGGGTTCTTATCCCGGTCGCACGTGGCCCCTGCTGCTGTGTCCTTCCCCCATTGGCTAGGGTTAGACCGCACAGGCTAAACTAATTCCGATTGGTTAATTTAAAGAGAGTAACGGGGTGAGTGGTTTGGCGGGGAAAAAAAATGGTTATGCAGGGCGGAGAATGAGTCAGGGCGCGGCAGGTAGCAGGTAATCTGAATGAGTCAGGGTGGAGCAGGTGATCGGAATGAGTCAGGGTGGACTAGGTAATCAGAATTGAGTCAGGGTGGAGTAGATAATCGAAAAATGTTGCTTTACGAGGAAGTTAAGTTTAAAAGTAGAAGGCAAAGAATTGAACATACTGACATATTGATTCTTTGAAGAGAAATTTAGAACTTATCTCTAACAGCCCGAATAAATAAATAAAGACAATGCATGGTTGCCAGCTTTTTCTTTTACTAATATTTTAAAAAATTGCATCTATGTTTGGCGTCCTCTTACCTCTAAAGGGCAATAACTTCCAAAGAGCATGTGTATGGAAGCTCCAAAAGCGAACGAGAAAGTGTTGTTTTTTTTTCCCCCTGAGAGAGATAAAAGAAGGACGACCCTTTTAATTGAATATTTAGCTTAATGGAATGATTATTACATCTTTCTTATTTTTATAATTCTGTTACAAAGCGGTGAAAAATTTATCAAGATTCGGTAGTGGTCTAAGGATTGATATTTGAGAACCACTGGCCTAAAAGACTTCATGCAAATATTTTATAAATATCTGAGAACTCTGAAATATTTCAGCATAGGGACTTGGAGTTAAAGCACTGTATTCAATGTATTCAAAATGGCCTTTAGGGCCCATTTTAAAGCAAATATTTTGTTTATTAAAAATTGCCATTATTTCACTTGTTTCTGAGTCTTGCGGATTCTTACGGGCCTCTCACATTTGTTTCATCTTTTCCTGGCTTGGGAGGACATTGCCTGATTTGAGCGTCATCACAGCACTTTCCTGAGGGCTGCATGTTTCTTAGGTTGTCTCTAACTGTTGATTGTACAAATTAAGCTTGGGAACCTACCACTTCGTATGTGTGTCCTTGTAAAGTGCATAATGTGCTTCAGCAGCACGTATATTAAAATTGGAACGCTACAGAGAAGATTAGCATGGCCCCTGTGCAAGGATGACACACAAATTTGTGAAGCGTTCCATGTTTTTTTTTTTAACAAATAAAAAGGTACGACCGGGCTCGGTGACTCACGCCTGTAATCCCAGCACTTTGGGAGGCTGAGGCAGGTGGATCACGAGGTCAGGAGTTTGAGACCAGCCTGGCCAACATGGTGAAACCCTGTCTCCTAAAAATACAAAAAATTAGCCAGCCATGGTGGCGGATGCCTGTAATCCATCTTGTTATCCAGCTACTCAGGAGGCTGAGGCAGGAGAATCGCTTGAACTTGGGAGGCAGAGGTTGCAGTGAGCCAAGATTGCGCCACTTGCACTCCAGCCTGGGCGACAAGAGTGAAACTCCATCTCCAAAAAAAAAAAAAAAAAAAAAAAAAATAGATATGAGCTCTGGATCACATTTTTTGAGTTTGAAACCATCTCAATCATTTACTATGTGACCTTGGGAAGGTAATTAATCTTTTTGTGCCCATTTTTTATAAGAATTTGACTGACCATTGCACTTGATTGTGAAAAGAAAGATCCTAAATCCTTGGGTTTCCTGAGCAATAGAAATGTCCTCGTTATTCATGAGCCCTTTGGACCATACCTAAATTAATGCCAGTGAGATGACTCAGGTTGGGAGCTGGTCATGTCAGAAAGACCAAACATGAGACTAGAGGGTTTGAGCTGTGAGTGGGGTGATATCCGTTTGACCTCTTCTGAGGAGATTTGAGGGGCCAGAGATTTAGTTTAATCATGTCACCAATGAGTCCATCAATCATGCTATGTAAGGAAATCCCAATAAAATCTCTGAACACTGAGGCTTAGTGGAGCTTCCTGGGTGGTGAACACATCTATGTGCTGGAAGGTAGCACATCCTAATTCCACAGGGAGAGGGTGCAAAAGCTCTACATTCTGGACCCTTCCAGATCTTACTCTATGGTCTTTTCATGTGACTGGTCCTGACTTGTATACTTACAATTAAGCTGTAATTACAAATATAGTGTATTTCTGAGTTTTAGGAGTGATTCTACTAAGTTATCAAACCTGAGAAGGTTGTGGGAACCCCTGAATTTGTATTCAGTTGGTCAGAAGTATATGGGTAGCCTGGGGACCACTGAACTTGTGACTGTCATCTGAAGCGAGAGCAGTTATTAATGGAATCTGTGCCTCTTAACCCGTGGGGTCTGTGATATCGAATTGTAGTACTGTGGTAACTCAGATTCCTCATTTGTAAAATAAGAATTCACGGCTGGGCGTGGTGGCTCACGCCTGTAATCCCAGCACTTTGGGAAGCCGAGGTGGGCGGATCACGAGGTCAGGAGATCGAGACCATCCTGGCTAACACGGTGAAACCCCATCTCTACTAAAAATACAAAAAAATTAGCTGGGCGTAGTGGTGGGCGCCTGTAGTCCCAGCTGCTCGGGAGGCTGAGGCAGGAGAATGGCGTGAACCCGGGAGGTGGAGCTTGCAGTGAGCCGAGATCACGCCACTGCACTCCAGCCTGGGCGACTGAGCAAGATTCCATCTCAAAAAAAAAAAAAAAAAAGAATTCATAATTACATTTGCCTAATAGGATTATTGGGACACTAATTGTATTAGTACATGCCTAGCTTTGGAAAACTATATAATGTTTGGATGGCAATTCTTCTAAAATTAACAGATAATCAAAAGCACAAACAATTGTTCTGCACCTCTAAACTTCACCTAACAGAAAAAACAGAAGAAAATGTTAAGTATAATTTGAAAAGTGAAGCAATGAAGGGAATTCTTAAGCAGGTAGTAAAACATCTAATGCTACTACATTTAAAACATATATAGAGCTGCCAAAATAGAATAGTGGCACAGAATATAAAATTGCCTTTGCAGAAAAATTATAACTGAGAAAATGATGACAGTGAGAGAAATCTGACATGGCCGACTCCATCTTGCTTCTAGCCTCACAGGTTGGCTGTCTTTGCTCATTCCTGGGTGTGGTTCAAGCTAACTTTGGGAGAAACTTATTTTATAGCTTAAATGATAATAGCCCTTCCCCAGAACTAATCTGTTCTTGTAAAACTAATGAAAGGCCACCAAGTTAGGATGAGAGGGGCTTGAATTCTAAATAAGTACCAGCCATTATTCTGGAGGTCATAAGATTTGCAACTTCCCCAATCACTCTTCTTTTTTTGAGAGACAGAGTCTTGCTCTGTTGCCTAGGCTGGAGTGCAGTGACACAATCTTGCCTCACTGCAACCTTCGCCTCCCGGGTTCAAGTGATTCTCATGCCTCAGCCTCCCCAGTAGCTGGGATTACAGGCATGTGCCACCACACCCAGCTAATTTTTGTATTTTTGGTAGAGATGGGTTTCACCATGTTGACCAGGCTGATCTCAAACTCTTGGCCTCAAGTGATCCACCTGCCTTGGCTTCCTAAAGTGCTGAGATTACAGGTGTTAGCCACAGCACCTGGCCCCAATTACTCTTGAAGATAATATAACTATTGTAGAACCTAAGACTGGCCTTTTGAGATGTCTTTTCAGGTTTTTGCATTTCTGGCAATTGGATGGGCCAACCTGGATCTGCCAACGAGTCCTGTGGCCCTCACCCAGGAACTGACTCAACAAAAGAAGACAGCTTCAATTGCCTATGATTTCATCTCCAACCCCCTACCCTACTCTCTTGTCCACCAAACTATCTTTGAAAAACTCATAACCTCCAAGTCTTTGGGGAAACTGATCTGAACAATAATAAATCTCTGGTCTCCTGTACAGCTGGCTCTGAGTGAATTTAACTCTTTCTCTATTGTAATTCCCCTGTCTTGATAAATCAGCTCTGTCTAGACAGTGGGCAAGGAGAACCTGTCAGGTGGTTACAAATTGAGAGTCCAGAGACAGGCAAGACCCAAAGCACTTACTGTATTTCATTTCATTTTTTTTAGAAACAGAGACTTGCTCTATTGCCCAGGCTGGAGGGCACTGTTGTGATCATAGCTCACTGCAGCCTTGAACTCCTGGGCTCAAGTGATCTTCCTGCCTTAGCCTCCTGAATAGCTGGGAGTATAGGTGTGTACCATTGCACTTGGCACCCAGTGTATTTTAATGGCAGTTTTTCAAATCGTCAGGAAAATATATCCAACAAATGGTGCTAGGACAATTGAATAATGATTTGAATAAAAGCTAAGTGTCTTTAATTCATAGCTCTCACCAATAGAAATCCCATTGTTAAAAAGTTAAAAGATTGAAAATAAATCACTAAAAAATTAGAAGGACTGGATGCGGTGGCTTACGCCTATAATTCCAGCACTTTGGGAGGCCGAGGTAGGAGGATTACTTGAGGCCAGGAGTTCAAGACCAGCTTGGGCAACATAGCAAGATCCATCTCTAAAAAAAAAAAAAATTAGAAGAAAATATGAATATTTTGCTGTCATCAACACAGGTAAGACCTTTCTAGCATAAAAGGAAGGACAAATCATAAATGCACACAAAGATGGAACTGATCTCACAAAAGTAAAAACGTATAGACATTAAGCAAATAACATCAGAAGTGACAAACTGAGAAACATTTACAATATGTATCAGAAATATTTTAAAAACAAGTGTAGTCATCAAGATTGGAAAGATCATAGCATAGACTAGAAATTAGCAAACCTTTTCTGTAAAGAACCAGATGGTCACTGTTTAGGGTTTGTGGGCTGTGCATTCTCTGAGGTGGCTCCTTAGCTCTGCCACTGTGGCATGAAAGTAGCCATAGGCAGCAAGTAAACAGACAGGCATAATTGTGTTCCAATTAAACCCTGTTTTTTCTTTTTTTTGAGACGGAGTCTTGCTCTGTCGCCCAGGCTGGAGTGCAATGGCGCGATCTCGGCTCACTGCAACCTCCGCCTCCCAGGTTCAAGCAATTCTCCTGCCTCAAGCTCTTGAGTAGCTATGACTACAGGTGCATGCCACCACACCTGGATAATTTTTTTTTTTTTTTTGAGACGGAGTCTCGCTCTGTCGCCCAGGTTGGAGTGCAGTGGCACAATCTCAGCTCACTGCAAGCTCCACCTCCCGGGTTCAGGCCATCCTCCTGCTTCAGCCTCCCGAGTAGCTGGGACTACAGGTGCCTGCCACCATGCCCAGCTAATTTTTTGTATTTGTAGTTGAGACGGGGTTTCACCGTGTTACCCAGGATGGTTTCGATCTCCTGACCTCGTGATCCACCCACCTCGGCCTCCCAAAGTGCTGGGATTACAGGCATGAGCCACTGTGCCCGGCCAATTTTTTGTATTTTTTAGTAGAGACAGGGTTTCACTGTGTTAGCCAGGATGGTCTCAATCTCCTGACCTCGTGATCCAACTGCCTCAGCCTCCCAAAGTACTGGGATTACAGGCGTGAGCCACCGCGCGGGGCCTAAAACCCTGTTTATAGACAGTGAAACTTGAATTTCACTTAATTCTCATGTGTCACTTAATGGTTTTCTTCTTTTGATTTTTTTCAGCTATTTTAAAATGCAAAAGCCATCCTTTGTTCTGGCAGCAGGCCACTTTGGCCCACAGGCTGTAGTTTGCTGACCTCTGACGAAGACACAGATTCTGAAAGGGGCCTCTGGGTATGAGCAGGTTTGAGAGGATGGGGGCGGGGGTTGCATTTGGCCCTTGACCATAACTCGTCAGAAAATACATCAGTGGGGATTTAGGACAAAAAGCAGATTGATACTGAGTAGAGAAGGTGGATGTTTTGTGGGTCTGGTCCCGCAAGCAGGCAGGATGGGTTGGAGGGGTGTTCGTTGGGACAATCTCATAATGGAAGAGGGACATCTCAGCCGCCATAATCACATGAATCAATTCCCCTAATAAACCCTCTTTCATCTATGTATGTGTAGGCCCTAGGAGTCTGCCCCAGAGCAGGAGAATGGAGATGGATGCAAGACATGGTGTGGAGATGGAGCTGAATGTTAAGGAAGGTTCAGAATGAAAGTGGAGCCGGGCGCGGTGGCTCACGCCTGTAATCCCAGCACTTTGGGAGGCCAAGGCGGGCGGATCACCTGAGGTCAGGGGTTCGAAACCAGCTTGACCAACATGGAGAAACCCTGTCTCTACTAAAAATACAAAATTAGCTGGGTGTAGTGGCGCATGCCTGTAATCCCAGCTGCTCGGGAAGCTGAGGCAGGAGAATTGCTGGAACCCGGGAGGCGGAGATTGCAGTGAGCCGAGATCACACCACTGCATTCCAGCCTGGGCAACAAGAGCAAAACTCCGTCTCAAAAAAAAAAAAAGAAAGTGGACAGAGACTCTGACTTGTCTCACTGGAAGGGAGCTGGGCCCACGAACAGAAATAGTAGAAAGAAGAGGCAGTGGTGGCAGCCAATGAGGAGCTCGGTTATAGCCATGATTTGAAGTATCAGAAAAAAACTCAGGTGAATAAATGCGAGGGAAAACTGGAGCAAGGTCAGAATAATGATCTCAAAGACATCTCAGGAGTGTCTGCTACAGTCCAGAACTTTGGACAATGGCTAATATTGGAAGCAATGAGAAAGAGGAAAGCTGGTGATCTAGTTCACAGTGGCTCAATCCTGGCTCCATCACCAGCATCAGGAACTTTACAAGGATCAAGTCTCAGAGGAATATTATGAGAATCAAATGAAATCACAGTTGATGAAGTATTTTTCACACCGCCATATTCCTTATATGTGCTGGCTTGAGTTTGGATCATAATCCGGAAAGACAGTCCCAAATGCCTTAATCCCAAATGATGAAATCCCTAAATATTAAAATTCATAAAATCTAAAATTCCTAGCATCTAAAATCCCCAAAATCACACTTGTGTTATGTTAGGTGGAACTATTACCCTGTTATTGCCTTTATTTGGAAATCGAGTATGGTTGAAGGAGATGCATATGAGTGTCAAGGTGACAAGGGGTGGATTTGTAAACTTGATTTTAGGTGTGAACTTGATTGGAAAAAGGAATACCTAGAAACCTGGTAGAGCATGAGTTGGGGTGTGCCTGTGAGGGTGTTTCCAGAGGAGCTTAGTGTGTGGGTCTGAGTGGATTAGGTGGGGGAAGATCTGCCATCAGTGCTGGCGGGAACCATCCAATTGGCTGTGGGCCCAGAAGGAACAAATACAGAAGGCGAATTTGTCTCTCTCTGAGAGCTGGGACAGACTTTACTGGTGCTGTCTTGGACATCAGAAGTTCCAAGTTCACTGGCCTTTGGACTTAAGGACTTACTCCAGGGGACCCCTGGGTACTGAGACTTTCAGCATTGGACCAAGAGTTACACCATTGGCTTCCCTGGTTCTGAGGCCTTTGGACTTCCATTGAGCCATGCTGCCAGTGTTCCAGGGTCTCTAACTTGCAAACAGCCTGTCATGGGACTTCTCAGCCGCCATAATCACATGAATGAATTCCCCTAATAAACCCTCTTTCATCTATCTATGTATATATCCTATTGCTCCTGTCTGTCTGGAGAACCCTGACTCATAGATTTGGTATTGGAGAAGATGAATATTATTCCTTCTGACCGGATTCTTCACTACACAATGAAAGAGATCTGTGAAATTGTTTCTTTGCAAAAAGTCTGTGATAATTTAAGTGTACGAGGCTCCTTAATGGTGAAAGATAAAAAGCTAATTATTATTGGTGCCACAAAAGCAGAAAATTGCTTACTTGCAATGGCCAAGAATAACCAGCCTTTCAAGTGAACAGCATGTGCTTACAAAATGTGTAGGTCACAACACTCTCCAAATGCAAGTGCAGTGAGCATTTTGAAGATCACAGAAGTGAAAATGCAGGCAAAATTTACAAGTTATTATGTCATTTTATAAGCATTTAATGACTAATGGCATTGATGGTACATAACGCCAAAAATAGTATGTGGGAAAATACAGATAACAACTCTGAGGTATTCTGAACAGTTGCAGTCTGAACAAGAAATTTAAAAAATATCTTGATTAATTTTGAAGGTTGTTTTTCCTATGCTTGAGAGTGATATATGAAATAAATCCATGCTATACCTAAAAGCATCTAAAATGTTTTCTTTAGGATAAGGCCCAAGAATGGCATTAGTAGATGAAAAATATCCACTTAAAAATGTATTTGGGTTGGGGGTGGTAACTCACGCCTATAATCCCAACACTTTAGGAGGCTGACACGGGTGGACTGCTTGAGCTCAAGAGTTCAAGACCAGCCTGGGCAACACGGAAAAACCTCATCTCTATATTAAATTTAATTTTTTTAATTAAAAAAGAAAAATATAAAGAAAAATTTATTTGGCAATATATTAAAATAGGATTGAATTGAGCATCCCATCCAAATTCATTTGATTTCTGTAGTGGGCAATGTAATCACTTTGACTTCCTGATCACCTCATTGCTTTATCAGTCATTCATTTATATAGGAAATACATATCAAGTGCTTACCCTGTGCTTGATACTGCAATCAACTAGGAATCCAAAGATGCACACACACCGTACATGCTGTGGGAGCTGATGGATTAATGACTGGGCAGATAAACCAGTTGCTATAAAAATGTATGCACTACGGAACAAAGTATTCTCTAAACACTCCAAGCCCGGAGACTAGGGAGTTGTAGCTTGTCCTGAGTCAGGAGAGCGAGGGACATCTGAGATGCATCTTGATGTTTTGGTCGGTGTTAATCAAGTGGAGGGGGACAGAAACAGGAGGGCATTCCCAAGAGGTAATAGTGTGTGTATGTGTGTAGGGACACAAAGGTGTAAATGACTATGGCACATTCAAAAAAAGGGAAGCTGCTGGGTAAGGCTAAATTGTAGTGTTTGCATGTGTGTGTATGCATGTGTGTGTGTGTGTGTGTGTCTTCACACAGAAAGTGGGTGCTGGAAGACAAAACCTGAAAGGTAGTTTGAAGTCAGAATGGGAAGGGCCTTAGGATGCCTAGAGTCTTAAGAACCTCTGAGGGCTTTAGTTTTGAACACATTTGTCTAACATATATATTCAGCAACCTGAATCAGGGTATCGGTGGGTAGAACCTGATGATTGGGCTGGGGGAGAAAAGAGAGGCATCACTTGATGAAGATGCTTATGGCTCACAAATAAGCTCAATGAATTCTTCAACACTGTTGGAAATGGGCAAGATATCATACTGAGTGATACTATTTTATAGATAGGTAGATAGATCTAAAGTAGAATCACACAATATATCTATATTTTATATAGATATAAAATAGTATCACACAATACAATATCTATACATATGTATATATGTATAGATACATAGATAGATACAGTATCTATACATACGTGTGTGTGTGTGTGTGTGTGTGTGTGTATGTATAGATACATATGTAGATACAGTATCTATACATATATGTATGTATGATATATATGAGCATGAGTTGTGAGCCTTAAAAGAGAAGAATCAGGGAATGTTCTGTGGTTTAATCATGGTGTTAGGTTCATATTACCTACTAATAATGCGACAGTCAGAGTGGCCTAGGCACATGACCAAGCTGACTGGACCAACCAAACTGACTGGACACTGGGTGGAGAGCATAAGGTCTTAAACTAAAAGACTGCAAACACAGATTCACCTCCAGGTTCAAATTCCCCCGGGATAAGCTAGGCTATTATAGTGGGAACAGATCTTAGTGTACAAACCCAGGTGTGCAAAGCATATCAAATTTCTTAATTTCCTTTAAAAAATTGCATCGGAATCAAAATAACCAATTTGCTGGCAGGAAATTAAACTTCAGTCATTATTGGAGCTCCTGTCTCCAAGAACATACAAAGGCACAAAGGTCACCCAGTGCTAAACCACTGAGGAGGACCTTTTGGTCAATGGTTGTCAGCGACTGTCTGCTGAGTGACCTGAGTCCCTATGAATTTGTCCCTTTAGGACCATTACCGTTCTGTGTCCATCCTACCTGCAGAACCGAGGAAAATTTTCCACAACTTTAGACTTCACTGCCTGGGGTCCAGCCTCTGTTGGTTTACCACAGTGGGAACACAGTAAGAGAGGCATCCAGCACAAAGCTAGAGAATCAGAGAAGCTGTCCTGGAGGATGTACTTTTTCTTTCTTTTTTCTTCGAGACGGAGTCTTGCTCTGCTGCCCGGCTGGAGTGCAATGGTGCGATCTTGGCTCACTGCAACCTCCATCCTCCAGGTTCAAGTGATTCTCTTGCCTCAGCCTCCCAAGTAGCTGGGATTACAGGCGCTCGCCACCACGCCCAGCTAATTTTTTGTGTTTTTTGTAGAGACGGGGTTTTACCACGTTGGCCAGGCTGGTCTCGAACTCCTGACTTCAGGTGATCCACCCGTCTTGGCCTCCCAAAGTGCTAGGATTACAGGCGTGAGCCACCGCACCGGGCCTGATGTGCTCTTTCTGACAAAGCTTTCTGCTTCATCTGTTATTTCAATTTCTTCTGTTGAAACTTCTAGTCAGCCAACTTTCCGCTCTTCTCCCCATCCTGTCACACCCGTTTCAATCCCTGCTGGAGTGGCCTGGCTCACTCCTTTCCCTTGATTTTTATCTTGTTAAGTCCTTCCCTAAGAGATACAAGAACCACTGAAACAATGCGACATAGAATGACCAATGGTGAAAGTGTAACGCAGGAATTAGGAAGGGGCTTCGGCACGGGTTCTTATTTTTTCTGGACTCTCAGCACATGATCTTCTTCTTTTTGGTCTCAGGTACCTATCTACCTAGAGGTAGATTAGGATTCTTTTTTCTTTTTTTTTTTTTTTTTTGAGATGGAGTCTTGCTCTGTTGCCCAGGCTGGAATGCAGTGGTACCATCTTGGCTCACTGCAACCTCCACCTACCGGGTTCAAGCGATTCTCCTGCCTCAGCCTCCTGAGTAGCTGGGATTACAGGCTCCTGTCACCATGCCCAGCTAATTTTTGTATTTTTAGTAGAGATGGAGTTTCATAATATTGGCCAGGCTGGTCTTGAACTCCTGACCTCAAGTGATCTGCCTGCCTTGGCCTCCCAAAGTGCTGAGATTACAGATGTGAGCCACCACACCCAGCCTAGATTAGGATTCTTACAGAAGGAATGCAAAGGAAAAGAAAAGAGAGAGAGGGCTATGGGAAAGGTAGATTTCTCCTTTTCATTTTCTCTCTCCCCCTTGAGGCTGAGACATCCAAGAATCCCACAGTCTTCACTTCCACCAAGAGATCCAGCAAGCCTCCCCTCCTGCCTCCCCACGGCATGCTCAGATGTCACTACAGAGAGCTGGAGAGGCAGGCAAGAGAATGGCCATTCTGAGGGGTCAGGCATTCAGTTTTCCACATAAAGGCTAAGTGTGTTCTAAAGGACAAGTTACATTACTGTACTGAATTCAACTAAATCTAGGCACTTTCCTTCCTACTTAGTCACTGAGTAGGGGCTTGTGAGAACACTGGATCAGTAAGGCATAAAATAAGTGAGCTCACATCTGAGTGTACTGATAGTAGATTTCCAGGTTCATTGCCATACAGAGGAGGGATGTAGGAGAGAGAGAAGAAATGTTAGAGGCTGTGGCATAAAGAAAAGCAGAGACGAGGAAGTCTGGGATGTTTGGAGAACAGTGTGCAATCCGATCTGGCTAAAATGTATACGAGGCATATCAGAGTGAGAGATTTGCAAATTCATCAGTGGAGTTGGGCAACATCAAGGGATTAAGAACAGAGGGATGCCATGACAGGACAGCTCCCCACATATGAGGTTGAATATTTGAACATTTTTGGACATACATATGATTTCACCTAGCATTTAGAGCAGCGACTTTTTTTTTTTTTTTTTTTTTTTTTTTTGAGACGGAGTTTCACTCTGTCACTCTGTCACCCAGGCTGGAGTGCAGTAGCACGATCTCGGCTCACTGCAACCTCTGCTTCCCAGGTTCAAGCAATTCTCGTGCCTCAGCCTGCTGAGTAGCTGGGATTACAGGCACGTGCCACCATGCTCGGCTCAGCTTTGTATTTTTGGTAGAGATGGGGTTTCACCATATTGGCCAGGTTGGTCTTGAACTCCTGGCCTCAAGTAATCTGTCCTTCGCCTCCTGGGTTCAAGTGATTCTCGTGCCTCAACCTCTTGAGTAGCTGGGATTACAGGCACCCACCAAGATGCCTGGCTAATTTTTGTATTTTTAGTAGAGACGGGCTTTCACCATGTTGGCCAAGCAGGTCTCGAACTCCTGGATTCAAGTGATCCTCCCTACTCGGCCCTGAAAAGTACTGGGATTACAGGTATGAGCCACTGCACCTGGCCAAGGCTAACTTTCATTTGTTGACTCAGGACCTACCAGCAGGAACCTCCTAATGTATAACTTTTAAAATTCAATTAATTATTTGATTATCTGTCCTACCATTTACAACGATTTTATTTTATATTAAGGAGTACATTTGCTTGCTTGTTATATGGGTATTACATGCGTAATGGTGGGGATTGAGCTTCTAATGCACCTATAGCCCAAATATTGAGTATTGTACCCAACAGGTAATTTTTCAACCCTCACTTCCCTCCCAACCTCCCCTCTTTTGGAGTTCTCAGTGTCTGTTATCTCCATCTTTATGTCCATGTGTACCTGTTGTGTTTTTTGTTTGTTTGTTTGTTTTTTAAGTGGGTTCTCACTCTGTTGCCCAGGTTGGAGTGCAGTGGCAACATCACGGCTCGCTGCAGCCTCAACCTTCCGGGCTCAAGTAGCCCTCTCACCTCAGCCTTCCGAGTAGCTGGGACTACAGGCATGCGCTACCACCCCTGGTGAATTTTTGTATTTTTTTGTAGAGACAGGGTCCCACTATGTTGCCCAGGCTGGTCTCAAGCTTCTGGGCTCAAGTGATCCTCCCACTCGGCCTCCCAAAGTGTTGGGATTAGAGGTATAGGTCACCACACCCGGTCTGTAATCACTGCTTAAGTGAGAATCATTGTATAAGTGAGAACATGTGATATTTGATTTCCTGCTTCTGAATTAGTTCACCTAGGATAATAGCCTCAGCTCCACCCATGTTTCTGAAAAGGACATGATTTCATTCTCTTTTTTTTTTTTTTTTGGGACAGAGTCTCGCTCTGTCGCCCAGGCTGGAGTGCAGTGGCACGACCTCGGCTCACCTCAAGCTCCGCCTCCCGGGTTCACGCCATTCTCCTGCCTCAGCCTCCCAAGTAGCTGGGACTATAGGCACCCGCCACCATACCCGGCTTATTTTGTTTTTGTATTTTTAGTAGAGGCGGGGTTTCACCATGTTAGCCAGGATGGCCTCGATCTCCTGACCTCGTGATTCACCTGCCTCGGCTTCCCAAAGTGCTGGGATTACAGGCGTGACCCACCACGCCAGGTTGATTTCATTCTTTTTTAATGGTTGTGTAATATTCCATGGTGTATATATATCACATTGTCTTTATCTAGTCAACCATTGGTGGACACTTAGGAAGGTTCCAAGACTGTGCTATGGTGTTTAGTGCTGCAATAAACGTCTGAGTGCAAATGTCTGTTTTATATAATGCTTTCCTTTTCTTTGGGTAGGTGGCCAGTAGTGGGATTGGTGGATCAAACAGTAGTTCTATTCTTAGTTCTTTGAGATACTTCCCCACTGTTTTTCATAGAAATTGAACTAATTTACATTCCCACCAACAGTGTATAAGTGTTCCTTTTTCTTTTTCTACCATATGCTAATTTTCTTAGTTATTATTATTTGTTTAATTCCTGGGGTTTTAAAAAATTGACTCATAATAATCGCACATCTTTATGGGGTACGTGGTGATGTTTCAACACACATACTGTATGTTGATCAGATCACAGTAATTAGCGCATCCATCATCTCAAACATTTATCATTTGTTTGTGTTGGGAACATTCAGTATCACCCTTCAAGCAATTTGAAACTATGAAACATATTATTGTTAGCTATAATCATCCTACAATGGTAGAGAACACTAGAATGTGTTCCTCCTCTCGGTAGTCTTGTATCCTTTAACAAGCATCTCCAAATCCTCCCCTCCCTACTATCTTTCCCAGTCTTTAGTATCCTGTTCTACCTATTGCTTCTATGAGGTCAACTTTAAAAAATTCCATATATGAGTGAAAACATATCTTTAACTTGCTGTTCCTGGTTATTTTGTTTAACATAATGTCTTCCAGTTTCATCCATGTTTCTGTGAATGACAAGATTTTCTTATTTTTAAAGGCTGAATAGTATTCTATTGTGTGTATATATACCACATTTTCTTTATCCACCTATTTGTTCTCAAATACCTAGTTTGATTCCAAATCTTGGCTATTGTGACTAGTGCTACAATAAACATGGGGATGCAGTTGTCTTTTCAATGTAGTGATTTTCTTTCCTTTAGATAAATGCCCATTAATGGCATTGCTGGGTTATATGGCTGTTCTATTTGTAGTTTTTTTAAGGAACCTCTATTCTGTTCTCCATAGTGGCTATGCTAGTTTACATTCCCACCAACAGTGTATAAGCATTCTCTTCTCTCAGAATCTTGCCAGTATTTGTTGTTGTTTTTTTTTTTGTCTTTTTGATAACAGCCATCCTAACTGGGGTGAGATGATAACTCTTTGCGGTTTTGATTTGCATCTCCATGATGATTAGATATGTTGAGCATTTTTTCATATGCCTGTTGGCCATATATATACCTTCTTTTGAGAAACGTCTGTTCAGGTCATTTGTTCATTTTAAAATCAGATTATTCGAGTGTGTACTGCTTGGGTGATGGGCGCACCAAAATCTCAGAAATCACCACTAAAGAATTTATTCATGAAACCAAATACCTCCTATCCCTCAAAAACCTATGGAAATAAAAAATTTTTAAAAGTAAGAACCAGTTTTAAAATGGTAAAAAAAAATTAAATTAAAAAATCAGTTTTTTTTTTTGGTTGAAATGTTTGAGTTTCTTTTATATGCTGAACACTAATCCTCTGTCAGATAGGTAGTTTGTGCAAATATTTTCTCCCATTCTGTAGGTTGTCTTTTCACTCTGTTGACTGTTTCCTTTGCTGCACAGAAGCTTTTTAGTTTGATATAATCTCATTTGTTTATTTTTGCTTCTATTGCCTGTGCTGCTGCTTCTTTTTTTAGGGTTCAAAATGATGTGTCTTTTAAAATTTTAAATTTATTTTTAATTTAATTTTTATTGAGGTAAAATGTACATATAAGATTTACCATTTTTTTTTTTACCATGTTAAGTATACAGTTCAGTGGTAATAATTATATTTATATTCTTTTTTCTTCCCTTCATCTTCTCCACGACTCTACTATTCCCAGCCTCTGGTAACCACCAATCTACTATCTTTATAAGAGCTACATTTTTAGGTCCCACATAGGAGTGAGAACATGTGATATTTGTCTTTTCATGCCTGGCTTATTTCTCTTAATATAATGTCCTCCAGCTCCATCCATGCTGTTGCAAAGGACATGATCTCATTGCTTCTTATGGTTGGATAGTATTCCATGTTGTATATGTACAACCTTTTCTTTACCCAGTCCAGTACTGATGGGCACTGAGTTGATTTCATGTTATTGCTATTGTGAATAGTGCTGTGAGGAACATATGAGCCAGCACCATTTATTGAAAAAAACTGTTCTTTTCTTATTGTATGTTATTAGTGTCTTTGTTGAAGATGAGTTGGCTATAAATGTTTGGATTTATATCTGGATTCTCCATTCTGTTCAGTTGGTCTATGTTTCTTTTTTTTATGTCAGTATCATGCTGTTTTGATCACTATAGCTTTGTAGTAAATGTTGGAAAGAAGTTTGATTTTATTTTTTTAAAAAGCAGGTTTATCTTTAATTGGTCTTTTGTATTTTTTTAGTGTAAATTTTGTTTATTGTTTTCCCTTATATTTATTATTTCATTTCTTCTACTAATTTGGGTTTGGCTTGTTCTTACTTTTCGAGGTTTTTTGTTTTTTTTGTTTTTTTTTTTTTTTTTGAGACAAAATCTCACTCTATCTCCCAGGCTGGACTGCGATAGCCCTATCTTGGCTCACTGCAACCTCCACCTCCCAGGTTCAAGCAATTCTCCCACTTCAGCCTCCCAAGTAAATGGGATTACAGGCACCTGCCACCACACCCAGCTAAGTTTTGTATTTTTAGTAGAGATGGGGTTTTGTCATGTTGGCCAGGCTGGTCTCCAACTCCTCACCTCAGGTGATCTGCCCACCTTGGCCTCCCAAAGTGCTGGGATTACAGGCATGAGCCACCACACCCGGCCTTGTTTCTATTTTCATTTATTTCAAGAAATTTGTTTCAGCCCCAGTGCTGGAGTGGTGCGGTGGCTACTGACCCCCCGAGCAGGTACACTCCAGCAATGACTCTAGCTTCAAGATGGTGCCATGCTGCAGCGGCTTGGCTCACAGTGGGTGGGTGAGGTAATCAGTGGCAATTCAGCTGTGTGAATTCTGGCAGCTCTCAAAACTGGGTCAGGGCTTGTGAGAACTCTGGGATTCTTTTGTTGTAAGGACTGCAGGTAAAGTGTCAATGGGGTCTGGTGGGGATCCCCTCTTATCTTTTCCTCACAATGGGAAGTCCTTCCTGACTCTGGAAAGATCTGATCTGGTATTGGGTGATGGGACTGCAGAGGATGGGTGCCTCCATGCTGCCCTCCTGGACTTCCACTCACAACAGGTGTGCCTCCACTCCCCCACTGCACTTCAGCATGCTCCCTTCGACACTCCAGTCACACCTTAGTAATTTCTTCATTGTCTTAGTCCTTTCTTGTGTGGAGGCCTCTCAAAGTGCTGGGATGACAGACATAAGCACCACATTCAGCCTTTTCTAGTTTTTTGAGGTGTATGATTAGGTTGTTTATTTGAAACCTTTCTAGCTTATTGATGTAGGCATTTTTTATATAATCTTGCCTCTTAGTACTGCTTAGTGCCAGACATTTCTAGTCAACCATCTTTCTGATGTCACTTCAGTTATTTTTTCATAAACATATTTTATTTCCTACATGATACCATTGAAAGTCATTGTCAAATGCTTTGATAAAATCTGTTTAAGTTCAGTGACCCTGTCAGTGAAAAAGTCAAGGTTAGTCTGACATGTCATGCTCTTGGTGCACCAGTTTTAGTTCTGAGTTATCATCATTTCCTCCTTTTAGCATTTCTTTTTTGATTTTTTAGTATTTTCATAGTTTTGGGGGCACATGTGGTTTTTGGTTACATGGATAAGTTCTTAGTGGTGATTTCTGAAATTTTAGTGCCCCTGTCACCTGAGCAGTGTACACTGGATCCAATATGTCTTCTCTTATCCTTCACCCTCTCCTGTCAGTATTTCTAAATAGCCATGTAAATGTCCCTTCTTTGATTTTGTCTATGTTTTTCTGAAAATTTTCCTACTTTCTACAACAGAATATTTTACCACGTGAAAATGAAAATATTACTGAGCCTCAAAACTTTTCAGTTTATGGTTCTATATAATTTGACCTGTGAGAAGAACTCATACAATTTTCAGATATCATTTCAAGAGGAGAAATTTATAACTAATGTTTTTAAGTAAGAAATTGATACTTTAGAGTGAATGTTTATAAAGAAAGGAGGATAAAGGCACAAAATTATAATATATGTAAAATTCCCCTGAATAAATTGCATTCTAACTAAATATTGGAGCTGTATTATATTGTGAGCTTATGTAATAATTATAAACTTTCTGGAGGAATATATATTGTTAAAATGAATTATTACTGTATCTTGGTGATACATTTTAGTTATTCACACAAAAACAACCATAGGACTGGAACTTTAAAGTGTATGAGAATCTATTCCCAGTCCTACATGGAATAATGTTATCAATACTTGGGGTGAATGAAGGTGAGTTGGTGGTACCCATTAAATATCAAGGTTAGGAGTGGTGGCTGGAAAATCAACCCTGGTGGAAGTTTAGGAATACCACGGTTCAATTATGTACATTTCTGTCTGTGAGTTATGGAGCAATAAGACTTAAAACAAGACTTAGGCTGGGCGCGGTGGCTGACGCCTATAATCCCAACACTTTGGGAGGCCGAGGTGGGCGGATCATCTGAGGTCGGGAGTTCGAGACCAGCCTGATAAACATGGAGAAACCCCGTCTCTACCAAAAACACAAAATTAGCTGGGCGTGGTGGCGCATGCCTGTAATCCCAGCTGCTCAGTAAGGCTGAGGCAGGAAAATTGCTTGAACCTTGGATGTGGAGGTTGCGGTGAGTCGAGATGGCGCCACTGCACTCCAGCCTGGGCGACGAGAGCGAAACTTGGTCTCAAAAAAAAAGAAAAAAAGAAAAAAAGACTTAAAACAAGTCTTTGATAAGACTCAAAACAAAATGGAGCAATGACTTAAAATAAGGGATACATTGTATAGAAATGAAGAGATATAATTTAATACTATCTCATTAAAGTCAGTGGGGTTCAGTGGAAACAGCCCAGGTAGGGGAATCAGAGGTCTCAGGTCTGTGTTCTGGCTCTGTTACTTACTAGCTGTGTGTCTTTGCACAAATTATTTGATTCCCATACGCTTCAGGTCTTCCCCCTATAAAATTCAGATACAAATTCTTACCCTGCCTACCTCCCAGGGGATTATTAGCAGCATATGGAATAACACATTTTAAAACATTTATAAATATCAGAATGTTATGGAATAACAAACATAGGGCTTTATTTTTATTTTGAAAGTTATGTGGTTGAAAAAGTGTCAACCAGCACCCTTCTGGGTTTCTTGTTTTTTTTTTTAGGTGCTTGGGAAACCTAAACCCAAAGGACTGACACTAAATCGAATTAGGAAATTAAATTTGTTCCAAAAAATTATACTGTATTACAAAGTTCTATCACTAGTACTATGGCAAAGTACTGTTTATCATATTAGCCTCTCTATAAATGTATACAATTACTCATCTCTTTTTCTCTTTTCTTCTAGAGTTCTCGAAGTGTGGTCCCTGTACCCATAGCATCAGCACCACCTGAGAACTTGTAAAAAAATGCAAAGTTAGAAACTCTGGGGGTTTCTCCAATTTTTCTTTTTTCTGAGATGGGGGTCTCTCTCTGTCGCCCAGGTTGGAGTGCAGTGGCACGATCTCAACTCACTGTAGCCTCCAGCTCCCGGGTTCAAGCAATTCTCCTGCCTCAGCCTCCCAAGTAGCTGGGACTACAGGCACGTGCCACCATGCCCGGGTAACTTTTGTAGAGAAGGGTTTCACCATGTTGGCCAGGCTGGTCTTGAACTCCTGACCCCAGGTGATCTGCCCACCTCGGCCTCCCAAAGTACTGAGACTACAGGAGTGAGCCACTGGGCTCGGCCTGTTTCTCTGTTTGTTTTAACAAACTCTCTAGGTAATTCTGCTGCACAACACAATTTGAGAATTATCATTCTAAAGAAATCCTAACTTACGTGACATAGACCTCTAAACAAATGTAATCTTTAATTACTTTAATTAAAAATGTATCGACTGGATACACACAAACATAAAGATGGGAATAATAGATTTCAAATTCTGAGATTCCAAAAAGGGGGAGGGAGGGAGTAAGGATTGAAAAGCTACTTGGGTGATGGAATCATTAGAAGCCCAAACCTCAGCATCATGTAATATACTCATGTAAGAAACCTGCACGTGTACTCCCGAATCTAAAATTTTTTAAATGTATTGATTAACTGTTAAATGCCATGTGTTCTGTATATGAACCTTTGTATTTAGTTTTCTTTTTAAACTTTTAATTTAAACATTTTAATTTATTTTAATTTTAAAATTATTTTAGGTTTTTAATGAAACACATAATAATTGTACATATTTATGGGAAATGTGATGATTTGATACATATATATCGCATAATAATCAAATCAGGGTAATTAGCATATCCATCACTTAAAACATTTATCATTTGTTTGTGTTGGGAACATTCAAAATCCTCTTTTCTAGGTAGTTCGATATATAATACTTTATTGTTGACCATACTGTTACCCTACCGTGCAACAGAACACCAAAATATGTGATATTATTACCCTGCTGTGCAATAGAACACCAAAACTTATTCTAATTGCAACTTTGTACCCATTGACCAACTTTTTTTTTTCTTTTCTTTTCTTTTTAAGAAGGAGTTTCACTCTTTTTGCCTAAGCTGGAGTGCAATGGCATGATCTAGGCTAACTGCAACCTCCGCTTGCCTCTAATTTTTCTTATTTTATTTTTTTTAAGATGGAGTTTCACTCTTTTTGCCTAAGCTGGAGTGCAATGGTGTGATCTCGGCTAAGTGCAACCTCCGCTCGCCTCCCGGAGTGCAATGGTGTGATCTCGGCTAAGTGCAACCTCCGCTCGCCTCCCGGAGTGCAATGGTGTGATCTCGGCTAAGTGCAACCTCCGCTCGCCTCCCGGCCTAAAAAGAAACACCATCGCCTGAACAGGGACTTGAACCCTAGACCCTCAGATTAAAAGTCTGATGCTCTACCAACTGAGCTATCCAGGCTACGCGTTGCTCAGTTTCTCCCCATTCTCCCTTTCCCCTAACCTCCCTGCCTCTGGTGGCCACTGTCGTACTCACTACTTCTACGAGACCAACTCTCTAGATTCCCGTGAGTGAGATCGTGCTGTATTTGTGTTTCTGTGTTTGGCTTATTTCACTTAACATAATGCCCTCCAGATTCATCCATGTTGTTGCAAATGACAGGATTCCATTCTCTTTTATGGCTGAATAGTATTCCACTGTGTATATATACCACATTTTCTTTTTCTTTGTTTTTGAGACGGAGTTTCGCTCTTATTGCCCAGGCTGGAATGCCATGGCATGATCTCGGCTCACCGCCACCTCCATCTCCTGGGTTCAAGCGATTCTCCTGCCTCAGCCATCTGAGTAGCTGGGATTACAGGCATGTGCCATCACGCCCGGCTAATTTTATATTTTTAGTAGAGATGGGGTTTATCCATGTTGGGCAGGCTGATCTCGAACTCCTGATCTCAGGTGATCCGCCCGCCTCAGCCTCCCAAAGTGTTGGGATTACAGGCATGAGCCACTGCGCCCTGCCATATACCACATTTTCTTTAACCATTCATCCGTTATTGAACACTTAGCTTGATTCTATATCTTGGCTATTGTAAATAATGCTGCAATAAACATGAAAGTACAGTTACCTTTTCAACGTACTGTTTTCATTTCATACCTAGTAGGCTGGGAGCGGCAGCTCATGCCTGCAATCCCAGCGCTTTGGGAGGCCGAGGCGGGCGGATCATGAGGTCAGGAGTTCAAGACCAGCCTGACCAATATGGTGAAACCCCGTTTCTACTAAAAATACAAAAATTAGCCAGGCGTGGTGATGCATGCCTGTAATCTCAGCTACTCGGGAGGCTGAGGCAGGGGAATGGCTTGAACCCAGGAGGCGGAGGTTACAGTAAGCCAAGATCATGCTACTGCACTCCAGTCTGGGCAGCAGAGTGAGACCCTATCTCAAAAACAACAACAACAACAACAAAAAAAAACTATGTATCTACATATATCTATATATATAGTGGGATTGCTGGATCATATGGTAGTTCTATTTTTAATTTTTGGTAGAACCTCCATATTATTTTCCAGAATGGCTGTAATGGTTCTTTTTTCTCCACATCCTCAACAATAATTTGGTCTTTTTGATAATAGCCATTTGAAATGGAGTGAGGTGATATCTCATTGTGGTTTTGATTTGCATTTCCCTAATTAATGATGTTAAGCATTTTTCCATATGTCTGTTAGCCATCTGTATGTTTCCTTTTGAAAAAATATCTATTAAATATTTTTACCCATTTGCTTTTTTTTGAGCCAGAGTCTCACTCCGTTGCCTATGCTGGGAAGCAGTGCCAAGAACATGACTCACTGCAGTCTAGACCTCCTGGGTTCAAGCGATTCTGCCACTTGAGTCCCCCAAGTAGTTGGGACTACAGGCATCTACACCATGCCTGACTAATTTTTGTAGCGACGGGGTTTCATATGTTGCCCAGGCTGGTCTTGAGCTCTTGGGCTCCAGTGATTCAACTGTCTTGCCTCCCAAAGTGCTGGGATTACAGGTGTGAGCCCAGCCATTTTGCCCATGTTTAAATAGCATGATGATGATTATTTTGCCTTTGAGTTGAGTTCCTTATCTATTCCAGATATTAACCCCATGTAAGATGTATAGTATGCAAATATTTTCTCCCATTTTATAGGTTGTCTTTTCCCTCTGTTGTTTTCTTTGCTTGCTTTTTAGCTTGATATGATTCCATTTGTTTATTTTTGCTTTCGATCCTTCTGCTTTTGAGGTCTTATCTAAAAAATCATGAAAACACATTGCCCAGTTTAATGTCATGAGTGTTTCTCCTATGTTTTCTTCTACTAGTTTTTTTTTGTTTTTGTTTTCGGAGATGGAGTCTCGCTCTGTTACCCAAGCTAAAGTGCAGTGGTGCAATCTTGGCTCACTACAACCTCCAGTTCCTGGTTTCAAGTGATTCTCCTGCCTCAGCATCCCGAGTAGCTAGGATTACAGACATGTGCCACCACTCCTGGCTAATTTTTGTATTTTTAGTAGAGATGGAGTTTCACCATGTTGGCCAGGCTCGTCTCGAACTCCTGACCTCAGGTGATCCTCTTGTGTCTGGAATTGGTGGGTTCTTGGTCTCGCTGACTTCAAGAATGAAGCCGCAGACCCTCGCAGTGAGTGTTACAGTTCTTAAAGATGGTGTGTCTGGAGTTTGTTCCTTCAGATGTTCAGATGTGTCCGGAGTTTCTTCTTTCTGGTGGGTTCCTGGTCTCGCTGGCTTCAGCAGTGAAGCTGCAGACCTTTGCGGTGAGTGTTATAGCTCATAAAGGCAGTGCAGACCCAAACAGTGAGCAGCAGCAAGATTTATTGCTAAGAGCGAAAGAAGAAAGCTTCCACAACTTGGAACAGGACCAAACAGGTTGCTGCTGCTGGCGCGTGTGGCCTGCTTTTATTCCCTTATCTGGCCCCACCTACATTCTGCTGATTGGTCCATTTTACAGAGAGCTGATTGGTCCATTTTGACAGAGTGCTGATTGGTGTGTTTACAATCCTTTAGCTAGACCCAGAGTGCTGATTGGCGCGTTTACAATCCTTTAGCTAGACACAGAGTGCCAAATGGTGCCTTCACAATCCTTTAGCTAGACACAAAAGTTCTCCAAGTCCCCAGTAGATTAGCTAGACCCAGAGCACTGATTGGTGTGTTTACAATCCTTTAGCTAGACACAGAGTGCTGAATGGTGCGTTCACAATCCTATAGCTAGACACAGAGTGCTGAATGGCACGTTTACATTCCTTTAGCTAGACACAAAAGTTCTCCAAGTCCCCACCAGATTAGCTAGACACAGAGGGCTGATTGGTGCATCTACAAGCCTTTAGCTAGACAGAGAATGCTGATTGGTACGTTTACAATCCTTTAGCTAGACAGAAAAGTTCTCCAAGTCCCCACCCGACCCAGAAGCCCAGCCGGCTTCACCTCTCAATGGCACTTGCAGTGGGACTTTGCGGCACCTAGCCCCGGCTCTCCAGCAGCCCAAAGGGAGCTCGTCCCCCTGATCAAGCCCATCGGGCGCCGGCCGCCGTGCGAAGTGCGGCCCGCTGAGCCCGCGCCCACCCAGAAACCGCGCTGGCTGGTGAGTGCGGCACGCAGCTCCGGCTCCCGCTCGCGCCTCCCACTCCACACCTCCCCGCCAGCAGATGGAGCCGGCTTCGGCCTCGGCCAGCCCCAGAGAGGGGCCCCCACAGCGCAGCGGCGGGTGGAAGGCTCCTCGAGGGCCGCCAGAGCAGACGCTGAGGAGGGGCAGAGAGCGAGTGATGGCTGCTAGCACGTTGTCACCTCTCACCCTCACCTCAGCTTCCTGAAGTGCTGGTATTACATGCATGAGCCACTGTACCTGGCCATCTTCTACTAGTTTTATAGTGTAAGATTTTGTGTTTAAGTCTTTAATCCAGATGATCATGCCACTGTACTATGGCCTGGGCGACACAGCAAGATCTTGTTTTTAAAATAAATAAAATGAAGAGGACCCTCTGAAGGAAGCAGATTGCTCCCACAGGATCTGGGAGACACCCCAAATACTGTAAGTGCCTAAACTGTGGAGGTGGGAAAGGGAGATTCTCAGCCACCAAACACACACCCCAAATGGGGAAACCGAAAGTCTAGTTTACACAAGAAGATTCTGAACTTACCTGGAGCTGAGTCAGTTTAGAGAGCCAAGCAACATACGAGGGTAGAGGAAGCAGTGGGAAAGGCCCTGGGAGCTCTCTGGGTCCCCAGAGAGACCATTCCTGCCTGGCATCACAGGGATCCTTTGGGAGGGTGGCCAGAGGCGTGGGGGAAAATGCCACAGGGAGAAGGGAATCTACAGCTGAACTTTGTAACAATTTGAACTGGTTGAGAAGCCTCCTGGCCAGAACTCGGGGAGGGCGTGAATCCGGCAGGCAGACCCCACAGGTGGGGGAAGAATTAAAGCCCTACTTTCCTTTACAGCTGGGAGGCAGGTGGCCTGGGGTAAGTTCTCAGTCCTGCTTGACCGCTGCCTGGAAACAGACTCAGTGCTGTTAGGGGTGGCATGGCGGGAGTGAGACTGGCCCTTCAGATTGAGTCGGAGCTGGGTGAGGCCTGTGACTGCCAGCTTCCCCCACTTCCCTGACAACCTGCATGACTCAGCAGAGGCAGCCATAATCCTCCTAGGTACATAACTCCATTGACCTGGAACCCTCTCCTCTATTTCCTACAGCAGCTGCAGCAAGACCCACCCAAGGAGAGAGTCTGAGCTCAAAGACACCTAGCCCTGCTCCCACCTAATGGTCCTTCCCTACCCACTCTGGGCACAGAACACAAAGGGCATATATTCTTGAGAGTTCTAGGGCCTTGACTTTCATGCGCGTCCAGGTGAAGAGACCACCAAACAGGCTTTGTGTGAGCAATAAAGCATTTAATCACCTGGGTGCAGGCGGGCTGAGTCCGAAAAGAGAGTTAGTGAAGGGAGATAAGTGTGGGGCCGTTTTATAGGATTTGGGTAGATAAAGGAAAATTACAGTCAAAGGGGATTTGTTCTCTGGCGGGCAGGAGTGGGGGTCGCAAGGTGCTCAGTGAGGGAGATTTTGAGCCAGGATGAGCCAGGAAAAGGACTTTCACAAGGTAATGTCATCAGTTAAGGCAAGGACCGGCCATTTTCACTTCTTTTGTGGTGGAATGTCATCAGTTAAGGCAGGGCAGGGCATTTTCACTTCTTTAGTGATTCTTCAGTTACTTCAAGCCATCTGGGCGTATGTGTGCAAGTCACAGGGGATGTGCTGGCTTGGCTTGGGCTCAGAGGCCTGACATTCTTGTCTTCTTATATTAATAAGAAAAATAAAACAAAATAGTGTTGAAGTGTTGGGGCGGCGAAAATTTTTGGGGGGTGGTATGGAGAGAGAGAATGGGCAATGTTTCTCAGGGCTGCTTCAAGCGGGATTAGGGGCGGCGTGGGAACCTAGATTGGGAGAGATTAAGCTGAAGGGAGATCTTGTGGTAAGGGGTGATATTGTGGGGTTGTTAGAAGAAACATTTGTCGTATAGAATGATTGGTGATGGCCTGGATATGGTTTTGGATGAATTGAGAAACTAAACAGAAGATACAAGGTCAGAATAAAAGAAGGAGAAAAATGGGTATTAAAGGACTAAGAATTGGGAGGACCCAGGACATCCAATTAGAGAGTGCCCAAGGGGGTTCTGCATAATTACTTGCTTGGTTGGCAAGTTTTTGGGCTCTATCCTTGAGTTTTTTTATGTTGTCATACACCAGGCCAGATTGATTTAGGTAAAAACAACACTCTTCATTTAAGAATATACAGAGTCCTCCTTTTTCAGCAGTGAGTAAGTTAAGGCCTCAGCAGTTTTGGAGGACAACTGCAGCTAAAGAGTCAACTTGGGCCTGGAGGACTGATGAAGTTTGTGATATGTCTGTGATGCTAGCAGAGAAGTCATTAGACAGGCTACAGAAGGTCGTGACAGAGGTTGAAATGCCTGCTATTCCAGTACCGAGAGCAATAGTGGAGGCAGAAAGTCCTAAACTGACCAGCAAGGGAATTAGTGGAATAACTCTTTTTTGTTGTGTCAGTGTCATGAGGGGAATAGGGAGCTCTTTGGTCCTATTTGCAAATTGAATTTTGGGGGTAAGGAAAACTAGTGTGCATGTGCCTGTCCAATTAGCAGGTAGACACATGTAGGTAGAGGATCCACAGAGGAAGAAGAGACCTTGTGCGAGGCAAAACTGGAGTTGCAAAGTAAAAAGGTGAGAAGGAGTGCTGAAAGGGGTGTCTTGTACCCAGACTCCTAGGGTTGCAGCTAGGGCGGCAGCCGTCAGAGGTTGTAATGGGGACTGATGGGGTAACTGCACAGAGGGGGAGGTTCGATTTTCATGGTGTATGAGAAAACGTTGAGTAACTACGAGCAACCTTTCATTGTTATTTTCAGAGCTGGGTATAAGTAAACAAGAAGAGGGCCTGGGAGGAGAGTCTGATGAGCAAAGGGAAGGTAGCCAAGGATGGAGTGAAATACAGGGTAAGTGTCTTCCTAAGCAATAATTACTGCTAACGTTTTTAAGTTTGTCAGTATTGATAGAGGGCTTGTCTCTAATATGGAGCTGGAAGGCTCCAATTGTTTCAGTGATGTGTGTAGTTGGGCTTTGGAGATGAAGAGTAAAGGAACATTGAGAAGGTGAAAGATTACCTAGGGGAATTCCAGTGGGTCTTTGCCGAGAGATACATAAAGGAGCGGCCACAGGAATAGTAGTTTGTGTTGTGAGAGGTCCAAATATGGGGGGAGTGGAGTTAATACAAGGAGAAACGTTTTTTAAATAAGTGCAGAGGAGGGTGGCAGTTTGCTGATGTGAAATGTCTGGGGAAGTCTTGCTGGACCTGTGTAGAAAGTATATGAGTTCTTCAGGAGGGTAAAGGTGAGGGCTCTTAAAGGAAGTTCAGAGGTGTAAGGAGACAGGAGATGTTGCCCAGCCTGTCTGTAAGGCGGGGACAGCTGTGTAGGCACTGGAAGAAAGGGAAATGCAAAGCCAGCAGTTGCTCACTAAGGAGGGATTAGAAGCGGCTAGGAGAGAATGGGTAAGGTTGATAGTGTGGTGGAGATAGCTGGGGAGAGGTAGAGGGTGGCATAAGAATGGGAATGAGAATAAGAGTGAGTATAAAAGTAAAGAATAGAGCTTCATCAGGGCGGAAGTATTGGAGGGTGCCCTGCCAGCAAAGATCATCTATCCACTCTAAGAGGGAGTTAAGAGTGGCAGTTGCGGGATAGCACCGAGAGATATCAGCTGTGATGGCTTGAAGAAACAGTGTAAACCAGCAGTGAAAACAAGAGTAGGGCATTTATAAGTAGTTGAGAATGGAGAATAGGAGTATGACTAGACAGAAGATAGTAGGGATGACTAGTTTTTTGGGGCTCAGCCCAAGTGGTGGGGTGACTTCATAAAGCCCTGTTGCAAAAAGTAGGGTAAGGATGAACAGACCTAATAGAATGAAGGGATGTATTAGGCTCATAAGGGCTATTACTGTTCTTCAGAAATACGAGTGAGTTTAAGGGAAGTAGGGGAGAATACTTGTGACTTCCAGGAGGAAGAGGAGGGATTAGCCTGGCTGTCTGATGGACACATTTTTTATTCTGGAATGGTGAACCCAGTGGGGAGGATCCTGCAGGTGGACGGCAGTCGGGGTACTATAGATGACTAAGTAGGGTCTGGTCCATCAAGGTTGTAGAGTTTGAGGGGTCAGATTCTTAACAAGAACTGATCATCCAGCTAGGGTGTCTTCATATGGCTGGGGATCTGGAGTAGGCAAGAGAAGATTAGCAGCCTGGTGAATTTCCTGTCTAGCCTGTTGGAGGACTGGAAGATGATCGTCTAGAGGGCTGGTGTCTGGGATGAGGTTGGGGCCAAGCAAGAAAGTGCATCCATATAAAAGTTCAAATGGACTGTACCGTGTAGCATCTCGAGGACAGGCTCTAATTCTGAGAAGGGCAAGAGGTAAAAGTACTGTCCAATCCTTTTTAAGTTGGAGGCTGAGCTTGGTGAGGTGTGTCTTTAAAAGACCATTAGTCTGTTCTACCTTTCCTGAAGATTGAGGATGGCAAGAGTTATGAAGGTTCCACTGAATACCAAGAGCCTGAGAAACTGCTTGGGTGATTTGACTAGTAAAGGCTGGTCTGTTATCAGACTGTATAGAGGTGGGAAGGCCAAACTGAGGAATTATGTCTGACAGAAGGGAAGAAATGACTGCGGTGGCCTTCTCAGACCCTGTGGGAAAGGCCTCTACCCATCCAGTGAAAGTGTCTACCCAGACTAAGAGATATTTTAGTTTTCTGACTCGGGGCATTTGAGTAAAGTCAATTTGCCAGTCCTGGGCAGAGACAAATCCTTGAGCTTGATGTGTAGGAAAGGGAGGGGGCCTGAACAATCCCTGAGGGTAGTAGAATAGCAGATGGAACACTGAGAAGTGATCTTCTTGAGGATAGATTTCCGTGATGGAAAGGAAATGAGAGGTTCTAAGAGATGGGCTAGTGGCTTGTAGCCTGCATGGAAGAGGTTATGAAATGACGACAGAATAGAATGGGCCTGTGAGGCTGGAAGGAGATATTTTCCTTGGTCTAAGAACCATTTGCCTTGTGTGGGAAGAGATTGATAGGTGGAAGTTTCAGCGGGGGAGTAGGTGGGAGCAACCGATGTGAAGGAGAAAAACTGGCCATGAGGGACAGAAGTTGGAGAGCTAGTTGCTTGTCTAGCCACCTTATCAGCATAAGCGTTGCCTAGAGCAATGGGTTCTGATGCCTTTTGATGCCCCTTACAGTGAATGACCCCAGCTTCCTTTGGAAGTAAAGCGGCCTTGAGCAGAGTTTTTATTAAAGAGGCATTAATGATGGAGGACCCTTGTGTAGTGAGGTAACCTCTTTCAGCCCATGTGACCGCATGGTGGTGCAGAATATGGAAGGCATATTTAGAGTCAGTATAAATATTGATGTGTAGTCCTTTTGCAAGAGTGAGGGCCTGAGTTAAGGCAACTAGTTTGGCTTGCTGAGAGGTAGTGGAGGGGGGCAGAGTGGTAGCGTCAATAACAGATGTGGAAGATACTATTCCATATCCTGCCTTTGCTGGTGAGTGGCAATTAGGCCTGGTGGAACTGCCATCAATAAACCAAGTGTGATCAGGGTGAGAAACAGGGAAGAAGGAAATGTGGGGAAATGGGGTGAACGTCAGGTGGATCAGAGAGATGCAGTCATGAGGGTCAGGTGTGGTATCCGGAATAATGTGGGAGGCCGGATTGAAGTCCGGGCCAGGAACAATGCTAATTATGGGAGACTCAACAAAGAGTGAGCATAGCTGAAGGAGCTGGAGAGCAGAAAGTATATGCACCAGGTGTGAGGAAGAAAATAGATTTTGGAAATTATGAGAGCTGTAGAGAGTGAGTTGAGCATAGTTTGTGATTTTGAGGGCCTCTAAAAGTATTAGGGCAGCAGCAGCTGCTGCACGGAGACATGATGGCCAGCCTAAAACAGTAAGGTCAAGTTGTTTGGACAAAAAGGCTACAGGACATGATCCTGGTTCTTGTGTAAGAATTCTGACTGCACAGCCCTGTACTTCAGCTGTGCATAATGAAAAGGTTTGGGATGAGTCGGGGAGAGCTAGGGTGGGGGCAGTCTCTAAAGCTGTCTTCAAGGAATGGAAAGAGGAGTGGAGAAAGGATTTAGGATCTATGGGGTCAGCTAAGTTTCCTTTTGTGAGTTTATATAATGGTTTTGTTAGGATGGCAAAACCAGATATCCAAAGGCGAAAGTATCCAACCATGCCCAGGAAGGAAAGGAGTTGTTGTTTTGTAGAAGGGGTTGGGGTTTGAGAGATCAGTCGGACACAATCAGCAGGGAGAGCATGTGTGTTTTTATGAAGAATTATGCTGAGGTAGGTAAAGGATGGAGAAGAAATTTGAGCTTTGGAGGGGGGATACCCAATATCCTTTGGAGAATAGTTGCTGAAGGAGCAGAATTGTGTCTTGTTGAGAAGATTCAAAGGAGGGGCTACAAAAAAGAAGGTCATCAATATATTGAATAAGGTGAGAAGTGGAGGGGTGGAAAGAAAGTAAATCATGAGAAAGAGCTTGGCTGAAGTAATCAGGGCTGTCCCTGAAACCTTGCGGCAGCACAGTCCAGGTAAGCTGCTGGGACTGATGGGTGTCAGGGTCAGTCCAGGTGAAAGCAAAGAGAGGCTGGGACGAGGGGTGCAGGGGAATAGTTAAAAAAGCATCTTTAAGATCAAGAATGGAATAGTGAGTTGTGGAGGAAGGTATCGAGGACAAAAGAGTGTATGGGTTGGGCACCACAGGGTGGCTAGGCAAAACAATTTGGTTGATAAGGCGCAGATCCTGAACTAATCTGTAAGACTTGTCTGGTTTTTGGACAGGTAAAATGGGGGAAATTGTAAGGAGACTTTATACGTTTTAGAAGCCCATGCTGTAGCAGGCGAGTGATAACAGGCTTTAATCCTTTTAAAGCGTGCTGTGGGATGGGATATTGGCATTGAGCAGGGTAAGGGTGATTAGGTTTTAATGGGATGGTAATGGGCATGTGATTGGTTGCCAGGGAAGGAGTAGAGATGTCCCATACTTGTGGGTTAAGGTGGGGGTTACGAGAAGAAGATGCAAAGGAGGCTTTGGGTTGGGGAGAAGGGAGGCAATGAGATGCACTGTAGTCCAGGAATAGTCAGGGAAGCAGATAATTTGGTTAAAATATCTCGGCCTAATAAGGGAAGTGGGCCGGTGGGGATAACTAAAAAAGAGTGCATAAAAGAGTGTTGTCCAAATTGGCACCAGAGTGGGGGAGTTTTCAGGGGTTTTGAAGCTTGGCTGTCAATACCCAACTTATCGGGGTGAGGGAAACAGGCCCTTGAAAAGAAGGCAACGTGGAGTTGGTAGCCCCCGTATTGATTAAACAGGGGATGGACTTACCCTCCACTGTGAGAGTTACCTGAAGCTTGGCATCTGTGATGGTCCAGGGGGCTTCCGAGGCGATCGGGCAGCATCGATCTTCAGTCGCTAAGCCAAGCAGATCTGGGAAGGAGTCAGTCAGAGAGCCTTGGGCTAGAGCTTTAGGGGCTCTAGGAGTGGCTGCCGGGCGAGCTGGGCAGTCTGCCTTCCAGTGGGTCCCTGCACAGATGGGACATGGCTTGGGAGGAATCCCAGGCTGTGGGCATTCCTTGGCCCAGTGGCCAGATTTCTGGCACTTGAAGCAAGATCCTGATGGAGGAAGTCTTGAAGGAATGCTTGAGTGCTGCGGCTTAGGCGTGTGTGGCTTAGGCATTTTGAAGTTCTTGCATGCTGGAGGTGTGGCTGGGTTTTGTCTCACAGCAGAGGCAAGTAATTGTAACTCAGAAATGCGTTGCCATCTGGCTGCTTCCTCTCTATTATTGTACACCTTGAAGGTGAGGTTGATTAATTCCTGTTGTGGGGTTTGAGGGCCAGATTCTAATTTTTTAAGTTTTTTCCTAATGTCAGGAGTAGATTGGGTGATCAAATGTATATTAAGAATAAGGCGGCCTTCTGGCCCTTCTGGGTCTAGGGCAGTATAGTGTCTAAGGTTTGCTGCTAAGCGGACCATGAACTGGGCTGAGTTTTCCTCTTTACCTTGGATAGTCTCTTTAAGCTTGTCCTAATTAACAGCTTTGTAAGCTGCCTTTTTAAGCCCTTCAACTAGGCAGGAAATCACGTAATCTCACCTAGCTATACCTGGGGAATTTGCCTGAGAGTTCCATTGGGGATCCTCTCCGGGAACTACTCTACTGCCTTCCTGGAGGTCTGGCTCGTGAAGCCGGTGGTTATCAGTGTGAGATTGGGCTAGAGAAAAAACTCTTTCCCGATCATCTGGGGAGAGGGTAGAAGTCAGGTTGACATTTGAGTCACTCCAGGTTAAATCGTAGGACAGAGTTAGATATTGGAATTCCTGTATATATTTAGTGGGGTCTGATGAGAAAGAGCCTAAACGCTGAATGATCTGAGAGAGGTCTGATAGAGAAAAAGGTACATGTACCCTGACTGCCTTCAGCTCCAGCCACCTCTCTAAGAAGAAATTGTTGGGCAGGTGGGGAAGAGCTAGTCGTGGAACTAAACTGTAAGCCAGACCATGTGTGAGGAGGGTAGGTGATAGAAGGATTATAGGTTGGAGGAGCAGAGACTGAGGAAGAATTGGGACTTAGCTCGGCATGGCGATGAGCAGCCTAGGGAGGAGGGGAAAGGTCAGATGGGTCTGTAGAAAAGGAAGACTGGAAAGACTCAGCGATGCTTGGGGTTGGGACTGAGGGGACAGGCGGGAAGGAAAGAAGGAGGATTTGGGAGGACTCGCATTGGGAACAGAGACTAGGGAGGGAACGAAGTGTGAAAAATGCCTGGATATAAGGCACCTCAGACCATTTGCCCATTTTTTGACAAAAATTACTTAGGATGGAGAAATCGAAAGTGCCATTTTCTGGCCATTTAGAGCCATTGTCAAGTTTGTATTGGGGCCAAGCGGTATTGCAGAAGAAGATAAGGCATTTAGGTTTTAGGTCAGGTGTGAGTTGAAGAGGTTTTAAGTTCTTGAGAACACAGGCTAAGGGAGAAGAAGGAGGAATGGAGGGTGGAAGGTTGCCCATAGTGAAGGAGGCAAGCCCAGAGAAAAGAGAGAGTAAAGACATGGAGGGAAGGGGTTTGGGGGTTCTTACCCTCCAGAAAAGTGGGAAAGGGGTCGGGGAGCAGAAATAAGGGGTTGGGGCACAGAGATAAGAGGTTGGGGTGTGGAAATAAGGGGTTGGGGCACAGAGATAAGAGGTCAGGGTGTGGAAATAAGGGGTTGGGGCACAGAGATAAGAGGTCGGGGCATGGAAATAAGGGATCGGGGTGCAGAGATAAGAGGTCAGGGTGTGGAAATAAGGGATCGGGGTACAGAGATAAGAGGTCCAGTCATGGAAATAAGGGATTGGGGGGTTCTTGCCCCCCAGAAAACCAGAGAAGGGGTAGAGGCAGGGAGAGAAGGGGTCAGGATTCTTGCCCCTCCCCCAGAAAAGTGGGACTTGCCGCTAAGGGTGAAGGACCAAGGCAGGCATCCCTGCGTGGTCAGACACCTCTGAAACGTGGGTGAATAATCAGAGAGGCATCCCTGCACTGATTAAATACCAAGGGAAGGCTGCCTTCCTGAGTCCGTGACCAGCACCGGAGTTTTGGGTCCACAGATAAAGCATGTCTCCTTTGTCTTTACCAGAAAGTGAAAGGAATTGAAATTAAGAGAAGGGAGAGATTGAAGGGTGGCACCAAGATTGAAAGGAGAAAGTGGTTGAGGGATAGTGAGAGAGGTTGGAGAAGAGAGTAAGAAGAGGCCACTTACCCGATTTAAAATTGGTGAGATGTTCCTTGGGCTGGTGGGTCTGAGGACCCGAGGTTGTAGGTGGATCTTTTTCATGGAGCAAAGAGCAGGAGGACAGGGGATTGATCTCCCAAGGGAGATCCCCCGATCCGAGTCACAGCACCAAATTTCATGCGTGTCCGTGTGAGGAGACCACCAAACAGGCTTTGTGTGAGCAATAAAGCTTTTAATCACCTGGGTGCAGGCAGGCTGAGTCCAAAAAGAGAGTCAGCGAAGGGAGATAAGGGTGGGGCCGTTTTATAGGATTTGGGTAGATAAAGGAAAATTACAGTCAAAGGGGATTTGTTCTTTGGTGGGCAGGAGTGGGGGTTGCAAGGTGCTCAGTGGGGGAGTTTTTGAGCCAGGATGAGCCAGGAAAAGGACTTTCACAAGGTAATGTCATCACTTAAGGCAAGGACCGGCCATTTTCACTTCTTTTGTGGTGGAATGTCATCAGTTAAGGCAAGGACTGGCCATTTTCACTTCTTTTGTGGTGCAATGTCATCAGTTAAAGCGGGGCAGGGCATTTTCACTTCTTTTGTGATTCTTCAGTTATTTCAGGCCATCTAGGAGTATACATGCAAGTCACAGGGGATGCGATGGCTTGGCTTGGGCTCAGAGGCCTGACACTGACCACTGCCAGTTCCTCTTGATACTACCACAGCTGATGCTCTCTGGAAAGTGCCACCTCCTGGCAGGAGGCCAACCAACACAAAAATAGAGCATTAAACCACCAAAGCTAAGAACACTCTCAGAGTCCATTTCACCCCCTTGCCACCTCCACCAGAACAGATGCTGGTATCCATGGCTGAGAGACCCATAGAGGATTCACATCACAGGACTCTGTGGAGACAACCCCCAGTACCAGCCCGGAGCCTGGTACACTTGCTGGGTGGCTAGACCCAGAAGAGAGATAATAATCACTACAGCTTGGCTCCAGGAAGCCACATCCATAGGAAAAGGGGGAGAGTACTCCATCAAGGGGACACCCTATGGGACAAAAGAATCTCAACAACAGCCTTCAACCCTAGACCTTCCCTCTGATAGAGCCTCCCCAAATGAGAAGGAACCAAAAAACCAACTCTGGTAATATGACAAAACAAAGCTGTATAACACCACTCCCCAAGATCACACTAGATCACCAGCAATGGATCCAAACCAAGAAGAAATCCCTGATTTACTTGAAAGAGAATTCAGGAGGTTATTTATTAAGCTAATCCAGAAGGCAACAGAGAAATGTGGAACTCAATGCAAGGAAATTGAAAAAATGGCAAGTGAAGGGAGAACTATTCAATGAAATAGATAGCATAAATAAAACACAAAAAACTTCAGGAAACATTGGACACACTTATAGAAATGCAAAATGCTCTGGAAAGTCTCAGCAATAGATTGAACAAGTAGAAGAAAAAATTCAGAGCTCAAAGACAAGTTCTTTGAATTAACCCAATCCAATAAAGACAAAGAAAAAAATAAGAAAATATGAACAAAGCCCCCAAGAAGTCTGGGATTATGTTAAATGACCAAACCTAAGAATAATCAGCATTCCTGAGGAAGAAGAGAAATCTAAAGTTGGAAAACATATTTGGGGGAATAATCAAGAAAAACTTCCCTGGCCTTGCTAGAGACCTAGACATCTAAATATAAGAAGCACAAAGAACACCTGGGAAATTAATCACAAAAAGATCATCACCTAGACACATTGCCATCAGGTTATCTAAAGGTAAGATGAAGGAAAGACTCTTAAGAGCTGTGAGACAAAAGTACCAGGTAACCTATAAAGGAAAACTATCTGATCAACAGCAGATTTTTCAGCGGAAACCCTACAAGCTAGAAGGGATTGGAGCCCAATCTTCAGCCTCCTCAAGCAAAACAATTATCAGCCAAGAATTTTGTATGCAGCAAAACTAAGCATCATATATGAAGGAAAGATACATTCGTTTTCAGACACACAAATGCTGAGAGAATCTGCCATTACCAAGCCACCACAACAACAATGGCTAAAAGGAGCTCTAAATCTTGAAATAAATCCTGGAAACACATCAAAACAGAGCCTCTTAGAAGCATAAATTTCACACGACCTATAAAACAAAAATACAATTTAAAAAACAAAAACAAAAACCAAAGAACTAAGATACGCAGGCAACAAATAGCACAATGAATAGAATGGTACCTAACATTCCAATACTAACATTGAATGTAAATGGCCTAAATGCCCTACTTAAAAGAAACAGAACTGCAGAATGGATAAGAATCCACCAACCAACTTTCTGCTGCCTTCAAGAGACTCACCTAACACACAAGGACTCACATAAACTTAAAGTAAAGGGGTGCAAAGAGGCATTTCATGCAAATGAACACCAAAAGCGAGCAGGGGTAGCTATTCTTACATCAGACAAAACATACTTTAAAGCAAGAGCAGTTAAAAAAGACAAACAGGGACATTATATACTAGGAAAAGGCCTTTATCCAACAGGAAAATATCACAATCCTAAACATATATGCACCTAACACTGGAGATACCAAATCTATAAAACAAGTAGTAATAGACCTAAGAAATGAGATAGACAGCAATGCAATAATAGTGGGGGACTTCAATACTTAAATGGCAGCACTAGATGGGTCATCAAGACAGAAAGTCAACAAAGAAGCAATGGATTCAAACTATACCTTGATACAAATGGACTTAACAGATATGTACAGAACATTCCATCCAACAACCACAGAATACACATTCTATTCAACAGCACATGGAACTTTCTCCAGTATAGACCATATGATAGGCCACAAAATAAGCCTCCATAAATTTAAGAAAATTGAAGTTATATCAAGCACTCTTTCAGACCATGGTAGAAGAAAACTAGAAATCAACTTTAAAAGGAACCTTCAAAATGATGCAAATACATGGAAATTAAATAACCTGTTCCTGAATGATCAATGAGTCAAAAACAAAATCAAAATGGAAATTAAAAAGTTCTTGGAACTGAATGATGACAGTAGCACAAACTATCAAAACCTCTGGGATACAGGAAAGGCATACTAAGAGGAAAGTTCATAGCCCTAAACATCTACATCAAAAAGACTATAAGAGCACAAACTGACAATCTAAGGTCACACCTCAAGGAGCCAGAGAAAGAAGAACTAACCAAACCTGAACCCAGCAGAAGAAAGGAAATAACCAAGATGAGAGCAGAAGTAAATGAAATTGAAACAGAAAAATACAAAAGATAAATAAAACAAGAAGCTGTTTCTTTGAAAAGATAAATAAAATTGATAGACCATTAGCAAGGTTAATGAAGAGGAGAGAAAATCCAAGTAACCTCAATAAGAAATGAAATGGGAGATATTACAATTGACACCACAGAAATACAAAAGATCATTTAAGGCTACTATGAACACCTTTATCTGCATAAACTAGGAAATGTAGAAAAGATGGGGAAATTCCTGGAAAGATATAACCCTTCTAGCTTAAATCAGGAAGAATTAGATACCCTGAACAGACCAATAACAAGCAGCAAGATTGAAATGGTGATTTAAAAGTTACCAACAACAGAAAAGTCCAGGACCAGACAGAGTCACAGCATAATTATACCAGACATTCAAAGAAGAATTGGTATCAATCCTATTGAGACTATTCCACAAGATGGAGAAAGAGGGAACCCTCCCTAATTCATTCTATGAAGCCAGCATTACCCTAATATCAAAACCAGGAAAGGACATAACCAAAAAATGAAGCTACAGACCAATATTCCTGATGAACATAGATGCTTCCAGCAACATATCAAAAAGATAATCCACCACAATCAAGTGGGTTTCATACCAGGGATTCAGGGATGGCTTAACATATGCAAGTCAATAAATGTGATACACCACATAAACAGAATTAAAAACAAAAATCACATAATCATCTCAATAGATGTAGAAAAAGCATTTGACAAAATCCAGCATCTCTTTATGATTAAAACTTTCTGCAAAACTGGCATACAAAGGACATACCTCAATGTAATAAAAGCCATCTATGACAAACCCACAGCCAACATAATACTGAATGGTGAAAAGTTGAAAGCATTCCCTCTGAGAACTGGAACAAGACAAGGATGCCCACTCTCACCACTCCTCTTCAACATAGTACTGGGAGTCCTAGCTGGAGGAATCAGACAAGAGAAGAAATAAAGGGCATCCAGTTTGAAAGAGGAAGTCAAACTGTTAGTGTTTGCTGATGATATGATGGTTTACCTTGAAAACCCTGAAGACTCCAGAAAGCTCCTAGAATGGATAAAATAATTTAGCAAAGTCTCTGGATACAGAATTAATGTACACAAATCAGTAGCTCTCCTATACACCAACAGCAACCAAGTGGAGAATCAAATCAAGAACTCGACCCCTTTTACAATAAATGCAAACAAACAAAACAAAACAAAAACAAAAAAAAACCTTAGGAATATACCTAACGAAAAGGAGGTGAAAGACTTCTACAAGGAAAACTACAAAACACTGCTGAAAGAAATCATAGATGACACAAACAAATGGAAACACATCTTATGCTCTGGGCGGGTAGAATCAATATTGTGAAAATGACCATACTGCTAAAAGCAATCTACAAATTCAACACAATTCCCATCAAAATACCACCATCATTCTTCACACAATTAAAAAAATCTAAAATTCATATGGAACCAAAAAAGAGCCCACATAACCAAACCAAAACTAGGCAAAAGGAACAAATCTGGAGGCATCACATTACCTGATTTCAAACTATACTATAAGGCCATAGTCACCAAAACAGCATGGTACTGGTATAAAAATAGGAACATAGACCAGTGGAACAGAATAGAGAACCTAGAAATAAAACCAAATACTTACAGGCAACTGATCTTTGACAAAGCAAACAAAAACATAAAGTGAGGAAAGGACACCCCTTTAAACAAATGGTGCTGGGATAATTGGCTGGCCATATATAGGAGAATGAAACTGGATCTTCGTCTCTCACCTTATACAAAAATCAGCCCAAGATGGATTAAGGACTTAAATCTGAGACCTGAAA
The DNA here is from genome assembly GCF_029281585.2 of Gorilla gorilla gorilla. NCBI lineage: Eukaryota > Metazoa > Chordata > Mammalia > Primates > Hominidae > Gorilla > Gorilla gorilla. Next base: position 130,468,504 of record NC_073233.2, on the reverse strand, counting down.
CTATAAAAATTCTAGAAGACAACATTGGAAAAATTCTTCTAGACATTGGCTTAGGCAAGGATTTTGTGACCAAGTACTCAAAAGCAAATGCAATAAAAACAAAGATAAATAGCTGTGTCTTAATTGAACTAAAGAGATTTTGCATGGCAAAAGGAACAGTCAGCAGAATAAACAGACACCCCACAGAGTGTGAGAAAATCCTCATAGTCTATACATCTGACAAAGGACTAATATTTAGAATCTACAATGAACTCAAATCATCAAGGAAAAAAAAATCGCATTGAAAAGTGGGCTAAGGACATGAATAGATGATTCTCAAAAGAAGGTATACAAATGGCCAACAAACATGAAAAAATGCTCAACATCAGTAATGATCAGGGAAATGCAAATGAAAACCACAATGCAACACCACCTTACTTCTGCAAGAATGGCCATAATAAAAAAATAAAAAAACATTAGATGTTGGCATGGATGTGGTGATCAGGGAACACTTCTACACTGCTGGTGGGAATGTAAACTAGCACAGCCACTATGGAAAACAGTGTGGAGATTCCTTAAAAAACTAAAAGTAGAGGCTGGGTGTGATGGTTCACGCCTGTAATCCTAACACTTTGGGAGGCTGAGGCGGGCAGATCACAAGGTCAGGAGTTTGAGACCAGCCTGGCCAATATGGTGAAACCCAGGCTCTACTAAAAATACAAAAAATTAGCTGGGTGTGGTGGTAGGTGCCTGTAATCCAAGCTACCTGGGAGGCTGAGGCAGGAAAATTGCTTGAACCTGGGAGGTGGAGGTTGTAGTGAGCCAAGATCGTGCCACTGCACTCCAGCCTGGGTGACAGAGCAAGACTCCATCTCAAAACAAACAAACAAAAAACAACAAAAAAGACAAAGTAGAACTGCCATTTGATCCAGCAATCCCACTACCTGGTATCTACCCAGAGAAAAGAAGTCATTATATGAAAAAGATACTCGTACATGCATGTTTATAGCAGCACAACTCGCAATAGCAAAATCGTGGAACCAACACAAATGCCCATTAATCAATGAGTGGATAAAGAAACTGTGAGATATGTATATATATATATATCTCATATACATGTATATGAGATATATATACATATACATGTATATGAGATATATATATATACATATCTCACAGTTTCTTTATATACACATTGTATATATACACACACACAATGGAATACTACTCAGCCATAAAAGAAATGAATTAATGGCATTTGCAGCAACCTGTATGAGATTGGAGACTATTATTCTAAGTGTAGTAACTCAGGAATGGAAAACCAAACGTTGTATGTTCTCACTTATATGTGGGAGCGAAGCTATGAGGACACAAAGGCATAAGAATGATGCAATGGACTTTGGGGACTTGGGGAGAAGCGTTGGAGGGGCCGAGGGATAAAAGACCACAGGTAGGGTGCAGTGTATATTGCTTGGGTGATGGGTGCACCAAAATCTCACAAATCACCACTGAAGAACTTACTCATGTAACCAAATACCACCTGTATTCCAATAACCTTTGGAAAAGCAATTAAATCCAAATTTTAAGTCACAAAGGAAGTCTTTGATCCATTTTAAGTAGGTTTTTTTTGTATGGTGAAAGATAGGGGGTTCAGTTCATTCTTTTACATATGGATATCTAATTTATCCAGTACCATTTATTGAAGAGTTGGGTCCTCTTCCTAATGTATGTTCTTGGTATCTTTGTTGGAAATAATTTGACTGTGTGGATTTATTAGTGGACTGTTTTGTTCCATTGGCCTATGGGCCTGCTTTTTGCTAGTACCATGCTGATTTGATTCCCATAATTTTGCAATATATTTTGAAGTCAGGTAATGTAGTCTCCAGCTTTGTTTTGCTCAAAATTACTTTTTCTATTTGGAAAGTTTTGTGATTCCATTTACATTTTAGGATTGTTATTTATAGTTCTGTGAAGAATGTCAATGGTATTTTGATAGAAGTTGCATTTAATTTGTAGATCACTTTGAATAATGTGGATTTTTTTATCAATATTAATTCTTCCAATCCTTAAACAAGGTATATTTATTTAGTTATTTATGTCTTCTTCAATTTCTTTTATTAATGTTTCATAGTTTTCAGGGAAGAGATCTTTCACTTCCTTGTTTAAATTTATTTCTAGGTATCTTATTTATATTTTTGGTGGCAGTTGTAAATGCTGTTATTGATTTCTAGTTTCATACCTTTGGGATCAGATAAGATACCTGATATGATCTCTACCTTCTTACATTTGTTAAGATTTGTTTTATGGCCTAACATATGATCTATCCTGAAGAATGTTTCATGTGCAGTTGAGAAGAATGTGTATTCTGTTGCTATTAGAATGTTCTGTGCATGTCTGTTGGGTCTATTTGGTCTAGAGTGCATTTTAAATCCAATGTTTCTTTGCTCATTTTCTGTGTGGATAATCTATCAATTGGTGATAGTGGAGTGTTGAAGTCTCCTACTATTATAGTATTGCAGTCTATTTCTTCCTTCACCTCTAATATTGGTATGACATATTTAGGTGCTCCGAAGTTGGGTGCATATTCATTTCTAATTGTGATATGCTCTGATGGAATAGATCCCTTTATCACTATATAATGACCTTTTCCTCTTTTTTTTCTTTTTTACAGTTTTGACTTAAAGTTAATTTTGTCTGATGTAAGTATGACTACCCTGCTTACTTTTGGTTTCTATTTGCATGGAATATTTTTATTTCCGTCTCTTCACTTTTAGTCTTTGTGTGACCTTACAGGTAAAGTGAGTCCATTGTAGGTGGTATATAGTTGGGTCTTGTTTTTCTTATATATTCAACCATTCTATCTCTTTTAAGTGAAGAATTTAATCTATTTACATTCAAAGTTATTATTGATGGGTAAAAACTTACTGCTGCTATTTTGCTAATTGTTTTCTGGTTGTTTTGTAGATATTTTGTTTTTTTCTTTATCTCTTGTTGTTTACTTTTGTGGTTTGGTGGCTTTCTGTGGTGCTAAGCTTTTATTTTTTCCTCCCTTTTGTATTTGTGTATCTGCTGCAATTTCTTTGTGTTTATGATGGGGCTAACATAAAAAATCTTAGACTATTTTAATCTGATAACTTATGTTTGTTTGCATAAAACTTCTCTAAACTTTTACCATACCCCCCACAATTTACATTTTTGTTGACTTAATTTGTATTTTATATATTATGTTTCTTACAGCTAATTTGAGCTGTAGTTATTTTTACCATTTCGACTTTTAACCCTCATATGAGAGGTTTGAAAGATTTTCATCTCACTATTACAGTACTAGAGTATTCTGAGTTTAATTATGAATTTAGAGTTACTAGTCAATTTTATACTCTCATGTGTTTTCATGATAGTAATTATTCTTTTGCTTCTAGTTGTAGCACTCCGCTAAGCATTTCTTGTAAGGCCAGTCTAGTTGCAATGAATTCCCTCAGCTTTTGCTTGTTTGGGAAGGCTTTTCTTTCTCCTCCATCTTTTTTTTTTTTTTTTTTTTTTTTTTGAGATGGAGTCTCGCTCCATCACCCAGGCTGGAGTGCAGTGGCACAATCTTGGCGCACTGCAAGTGCCACCTTCTGGGTTCACGCCATTCTCCTGCCTCAGCCTCCTGAGTATCCGGGACTACAGGTGTCCACCACCACGCCTGGCTAATTTTTTATATGTTTAGTAGAGACGGGGTTTCACCGTGGTCTCAATCTCCTGACCTCGTGATCCGCCCACCTTGGCCTCCCAAAGTACTGGGATTACAGGCATAAGCCACCATGCCTGGCCCTCCTCCATCTTTAAAGGATACCTTTTTTGGGTATAGTATTCTTGGATGGCAGTTTTTTCTTCTTCTAGCATTTTGAATATATCATTCCATTCTTTTCTAGCCTGCAAGTCTTCTGCTGAGAAATCTGCTGATAGTCTAATGGGGATTCCCTTATATGTCATTTGATGCTTTTAGTCTTGATGCCTTTAGAATTCTTCATTTTACTTTTGACAGTCTGGTTATAATGTGCATTAGAACACATTTTTGGTTAAATTTTTGGTTAAGTCTATTTGAGGAATTTTGAGTTTCATGGATCTGGGTGCTCATATCTTTCCCAAGACTTGTGTAGTTTTTAGCTATTATTTTGTTAAATATGTTTTTTCTAGTTTTCTCTATCTCTTCTCATTCTGTAAATCCAATAAATGTGAAAATTTGTTTGCTTAATGGTGTCCCATAGGCTTTCTTTATTCTTTTTTATTTTATGCTTTCCCCCCGACTGGATTTTTCAAAAGATGTGCCTTCAAGTTCAGAATTTTTTTCTTCTTGGTCTAGTCTTTTGATAAAGCTCTGAATTGTATTTTTTAATTTCATTTATTGAATTCTTCAACTCCAAGATTTCTGTTTGTTTCTTTTAAAATGATATCTATTTCTTAGTTAAATTTTTCATTTATATCATAAATTGTCTTTCTAATTTCATTATTTGTCTGTATTTCTTGAATCTCATTGATTTTCCTTAACATCACTATTTTGAATTCCTTTTCAGGCATTTCATAAATTTCTGTTGTTTTTGGATCTGTTACTGGAGAATTATTTTGTTCATTTGGGGGTGTCATGTTTACTTGCTTCTTCTTGTGTCTTGTGTCCCTATGTTGGTATCTGTGCATCTACAGAATGGTCATCGCTTCCAATTTAAAAGTAGCTTTTTAAAGAAAATCCTTTTTAATGTAATGTAAATCAGTTCTACGGTGTCAGTTTTGTAAGGTTTTTTGGCTTTGATTCTGGTGGATGCAGTTGTATAGTCTCTGAGCAGTTTCTTCAGCTGTAATTCATGTCAGCAATGTCCATGTGTGCCTCAATGGCCTAGGTGTGATAATTCATGGTGACAGTTGTGTTAGTTTTCATATTGCTGTAAAGAAATACCTAAGACTGGGTGATTTATAAAGAAAAAAGTTTTAATTGGCTCACAGTTATAAAGGCTGTACAGACAGCATAGTGGCTTCTGCTTTTGGGAGGCCTCAGGAAGCTTCCATTCATGGCAGAAAGCAAAGAGGGAGCTGGCATCTCATGGCAGGAACAGAAACAAGAGAAAGTGAGGAGGGGAGGTGCTACACACTTTTAACCAAACACATCTCATGAAAACTCACTCACTATCAAAAGGACAGTACCAAGGGGGATGGTGCTAAACTATTCATGAGAAATCCATTCCCATAATTCAGTTACCTTCCAGCAGGCCCCACCTCCAACACTGAGGATTACAATTTGACATGAGATTTGCTGGAGACACAGATCCAAACCATATAACTCTGCCCCTGGCCCTCCTACTCTCATGACCTTCTCACATTGCAAAATACAATTATGCCTTCCCAATAATCCCCCAAAGTCTTAACTCTTTCCAGCATTAACTCAAAAGTCCAAAGTCTCATCTGAGACAGGCAAGTCCCTTCCATCTATGAGTCTGTAAAATAAAAAAACAAGTGAGTTACTTCCAAGATACATTGGAGGTATAGGCATTGGGTAAACACTCCCATTTTGAAAGTGATAAATTGGCCAGAATAAAAAAAGGCTACAAGCCCCATGCAAGTCTGAAAGCCAGCAAAGCAGTCATGAAATCTTAAAGCTCCAAAATAATATCCTTTGACCCCACGTCTTACATCCAGAACACATTGGTGCAAGGGGGGGCTCCCTAGGCCTTGGGTAGCTCTGCCCCTGTGGCTTTGCAAGGTTCATCTCCTGTGGCTGCTCTCATGGGCTGGTGTTGACTTCCTGTGACTTTTCCAGAGGTAGGGTGCAAGGTGTCAATGGATCTACCATTCTGAGGTCTGGAGGACAGTGGCCTTCTTCTCATAGCTCCACTAAGCAGTGCCCCAATGGGGACTCTATATGGGGGCTCTAACTCACATTTCCCCTTCACTCCTCCCTAGTAGAGGTTCTCTGTCAGGGCTCTGCCCCTGCAGCAAGGTTCTGTCTGGACACCCAGGCTTTTTCATATATCCTCTGAAATCTAGGTGGAGGCTTCCAAGCCTTATTCACCCTTGCACTCTGTGGACCAGCAGGCTTAACACCACATGGAAGCTGCCAAGGCTTATGGCTTACACCTTTTGAAGCAGTGGCCTGAGCTGTACCTGGGTCCCTTTGAGCCACAGCTGGAGTTGGACTGGCCAGGATGCAGGAAGCAGTGCTCTGAGGTAGTGTGAGACAGCAGGGCCCTGGGTCTGGCATACAAAAACTGTGCTGTCCTCCTAGGCATATGGTGAGAGGAGCTGCCTCTAAGATCTCTGAAATGTCATTGAGGCCTTTTCCCCATTGTCTTGGCTATCAGCATTTGCTTCTTTTTTAGCTATGCAAATTTCTGCAGCCTGCTTGAACTACTTCCCTGAAAATGGGCTTTTCCTTTCTACCATATGGCCAGGCTGCAAATTTTCTGAACTTTCACTCTCTGCTTCCCCTTTAAATATAAGTTCCAACTTTAGGTCATTTCTTTGCAAATGCACGTGAGCATACTCTGTTAGAAGCAGCTAGGTGACATCTTGAGCACTTTGCTGCTTAGAAATTTCTTCTGCCAGATACCCTAAATCATCACTCTCAAGTTCAAAGTTCCACAGATTCCCTAGGGCAGGGGCACAATGCAGCCAAATTTTTTGGTAAGGCATAATAAAAGTGACCTTTGCTCCAGGTCCCAATATGTTCTTCATTTCCACCTGAGAACTCCTCAGCCTGAACTTCATTATTCATATCACTATCAGCTTTTTGGTCACCATTTAACCAGTATCTAAGATGTTCCAAACTTTCCCTCATTTTCCTGTCTTCTTCTGAGCCCTTCATACTCTTCCAACTTCTGTCCATTACCCAGTTCCAAAGTCGTTTCCACATTTAGAACAGTGCTCCACTTCTTGATACCAATTTTCTGTGTTAGTCCATTCTGACATTTCTGTAAAGAAATACCTGAGACTTGGTAATTTATAAGGTTTAACTGGCTTATGGTTCTTCAGAGTGTACAGGAAGCATAGAGGCTTTTGCTTTTGAGGAGGCCTCAGGAAGCTTCTAATCATGGCAGAAAGCAAAGGGAGAGCAGGTGTCTCACATGGCAGGAGCAAGAGCAAGAGGGCGGGGAGGTGCCACACACTTTTAACTAACCAGATCTTATGAAAACTCACTCACTAACATGAGGACACTACCAAGGGAGACGATGCGAAACTACTCATGAGAAATCTGCCTCCATGACCCACCAGGCCCCACATCCAACACTGGGGATTACAGTTCAACATGAGCTTTGGTGGGGACACAGATCCAAAACATATCAGCAGTGGTGTGACTTTGCTGTGAGCAGTGTGGTTGGCTGGCTCTCAGTCCAAGGTGGGAATGCACATGGCTGATCAGCTGGGTTGGGGGGCAAGCTCACCAGGGCCAGGGCCTCTGGACTGCTTCTTAGGCCGAGGGCATATATATATGGTGGGTTGGCTGGCTTGGGGACAAGCTCTCTGGAGGCAGGGCCTCCAGGCTGGTTCTCAGGCTAAGAGCATGCACATATGGCAGGTCCACTGGTTTTGGGCTGGTTTCCCCACTGTGCAGGACTGCCTATTCCTTGGTCAGGGAGGAGGGCTGTGCGCCATGTGGGCTCAGCTATCAGAGTCATAGCTGTTCCACTGGGTCTAGGCTCTGAGTAGGAGCACTGCATCCACCTGTTATAGACATGGACAAATAATGGTGGAGCCTCAGAGATGGAGAGACAAAGTTGCTAGTGGCCCAAGAGCAGGACACACTGTAGCAGTACGTCTGACTTCAAGATGGCCCTGTGTTGTAGACACTTGTGTGGGTGGGCGGTGCACAATGTAGGCTCCTACTCTGGAGCAATGCAGCCTTGTGAGCTCCAGGCAGCTCTCCGTCCTGGGCTCGAGGCCTGTGAGGACTGTGGGATTCTCCTGTAGTAATGACTGCAAGTGTCTGTGGTGGTAACAGGGTTGCTAGAAGCCTCCAGCTTATCTTTTCCCCACAAGAAGTCACCCCAGGCTCCAAGACCATCCTAGTGGGGGCAGACGGGGTGGCAGAGGCAGAGTGCTTTGTTCCCCTCCATATGCTGCCATTCTGGGTTTCCACAAGGATTCTGCTACTTCCTTGCTGTACTCCAGCACTCTCCTTTAGATCCTGTAGTCAAAATGTGATTGTTTATTTACTGTTTGGGTCCTTTTCGGAGGGGGAGATTAGCACTAGGTACCTCTAGTGGCCCATCTTGCTTAAGCCACTTGATCTCTATTTAGTTTTCTGACATGCAAATTATTATTCTCCTTTTATAGATGAAGAAATTAGAGCTCGGAAAAGTAAGCAGTTGCAAGTCCAGGGCTCTGTCCACTATCCTAAGATTTAAAAAATACAAACAATGCCCAATTAACAAATGTTATGCTAATGTCATTTAAAAATAGCATATTTGTTATTGTTGCTGTTTTCATTTGAAGCAAAATGTATGCACTGTTATAAATTTTGATGTCTGTCACTGCTGTTGGGGCTGGTTGAGATTTTTTTTTTCTTGACTGCATAATAAGCCAACTGGCACATTTAATTAACAAAATCTGTCCCGTGAAAGGTGAAAAGGCATTAAATACAAGTTGACAAGTAATGCACTTGAATAATGGAGAAATGAATGGAAACTTGTAGATGTTTCCAGTTATCTATAGAAGTATGATACACGTCAGCATTTCCCAAGCTGCTTCTAAAAAGCCTTTCATCTGGGAAATAGAAAAAAGGGATCTCAGTCCCCACCCCAGATCTACTGAATCAGAGTCTGAATTTTAAGAATAAATCTAGGTGGTTCATATGCATATTAAAGTTTGAGAAGCTTGGCTCTAAATAAAAGTTTCCTGAGAGATAATAATAGGTTTTCTGTGTGTCTAAGGTACCATTATCAAACAAGCTTAGAAACATCTGCATTTAACAGGTGGATTTTAACAAAGCCAAACAGGTATTCTATCCTGCATTGCAAAGGTCTGACAGGAGATTATAGTAGGAGAAGTGTTTCTCAAATTTAAGGCCTGTTAAAACTATGGTTCACTAACGTATAAGATAAATATCCTCAGAAACATGCTCACTTTTCTATTTCCTTCTCCATCTTTTGTTTGTCTAGACACTACAGCATAATTACAATACACAGTTACTCCATCAAGGCACTGGATAAAACACTAAACAGATAACTCCATTTATCTTATGAAGGAGTTATTGATATTGCTGTTTTACAGGTATGTAGATCGAGGCACAGAGATATTAATTAATTAGTTCAGGATCACACAGATCCTAACTGGAAGGGCTGGGATTCAGATGCAGGTGGTCTGGAGCTATAGCGTCTGTGCTCTTAACCACTAATCTCTATGCTTGTTCTGATCTGTATGCCTCCAAAGCCTGTGGTATGTAAAGACTTGTGAGGAAAAGTAAACAATAACCACAAACGTTTTAAAGGATTTAAAAGCACTTGACTTTATTTAGTGTATAAATAGTATTTTAAACATAGTATTTATTTTTGAATAGTTAATGCACTTATATGGTTCAAGAATCAAAACCTAGAATGAATATTTGCTGCACACACAGTCTTTCTCCACCTCTGTCCTCAGCCAACCATTTGCCCTTTCTGGGAGAAATGTTCTCAGTCACTTGTGTATCTTTTCACAAACATCTTAGCAAGTGCCTACATGTATGTATTTTTATATATTCCCTCTTTCAACCTTTTTCAGACAAATGGTAGAAGACTGTACATTTTTCATATTTTATACATGTGTGTTTTATTAACAATATATCTCTTTTGTTTTCTGGTTTTTTTTTTTTTTTTTTTTGAGACAGAATCTTGCTGTTGCCCAGGCTGGGGTGCAGTGGTGCGGTCTTGGCTCACTGCGACCTCCGCCTCCTAGGTTCAAGTGATTCTCATGTCTCTGCCTCCTGAGTAACTGGGATTACAGGTGTGCACTACCATGCCCGGCTAATTTTTGTATTTTTAGAAGAGACAGGGTTTCACCATGTTGGCCAGGCTGGTCTTGAACTCCCTACCTCAGGTGATCCGCCCACCTTGGCCTCCCAAAGTGCTGGGATTACAGGCGTGCACCACCATGCCCGGCAACAATATGTCTTGAAACACATTTCACATCAGTACACAAAAGGCTTCCTCATTCTTCTTTAAGAGATGCTTAATATTCTATTGGATGCATATACAATAATTTAACCCATACTCTATTGCCAGGCCAGTTGTTTGCAATGTTTTGCGATTCAAACACTACTGTAATATATAACCTTGCATTTTCATTATCTTGCAGGTTCACAAGCAAATTTGTAGAACAAATTATGGTCTTCTGGAACATTTTAAAATTTCCATTCTAGATTGTCCACAGTTCTTGCTTCTTGGGTATTAAAGTTATACTCCCAGGTATTTTAGATTTTTTTTTCCTACTCCTTTGTTATATCTTCTCATGCTTGTATTTTTTTCTTTTCTTTTCTTTTGAGATAGAGTCTTGCTCTGTTGCCCAGGCTGGAGTGCAGTGTGGCGATCTCAGCTCACTGCAACTTCTGCCTCCCTTGTTCAAGTGATTCTCCTGCCTCAGCCTCCTGAGTAGCTGGGATTACAGGTGCCCACCAGCACACCAAGCTAATTTTCGTATTTTTAGTAGAGATGGGGTTTCACTATGTTGGCCAGGCTGTTCTCAAACTCCTGACCTCAAGTGATCCATCCTCCTCAGTCTCCCAAAGTGCTGGGATTACAGGTGTGAGCCACTGCGCATGGTCTAATCCTGGTATTTTTGAGTTCTATTCATTTTTGTATTTCAATTGTGTACCCATTTATCTTTCTGAATTTTCTTATTGTATTGGCCACAAACTCTAAAACAAGGGTCAACAAATGACAGCCTATGGACCAAATCTAGCCTGCCACCTGTTTTTGTAAATAAAGTTCTATTGGATCACAACCACATCCATTCATTTATGTACCATCTATGGCTTTTGCCTTACAGTTGAGTAGTCGTGACAGAGACATTATGGTTTACAAATAACTGCTACCCAGCATTTTATAGAAAAAGTTTGCCCATCTCTACTCTAGAATAATATCAAATACTAAATCATAATTAATAATGGAATCCTTATTTTGTTTTTGACTTTAATCAGAATGCTTCTGGTGTCTCTGCATTGTATAATGCCGCAGTGGCTTTTAAAACATATTTGCAAATTTTTGACAGTCTGTTTTTAAGCGATGGAATCTATGCATCTTCTTCTTGAACTTGGATAGGGCTTTATGGCTGCCTCAAGAAATACAGCACAACAAAGTTTGCTCTGTCGGCTTTCCCAGAAGGGTAGAAAAGGCCATGCCAATTTCTCTCTACTGGGACACTCACTTTGGGCACCTTTAGCTGTCATTTAAAAAATCCAGCTCTCTTGAGGTCCCTACCTGGAGGTCTCATATAGAGAGGAACGCAAGAGAAGCTTCAGCTGCTGCAGCCCCGGCTGTTTCAGTCTTTGCAGCCTGGGCACCAGACATTGAAGTGAAAAACCTTTGGAGGTGGCCTGAGCCACAGCCACTGTCTGACAGTAACGCTGGCAGACCCTCGGAAAAGCTGCCTAGCAAAGCCTAAGCAACCTCCAGATTTGTAAGCAAAATGAATAATTGTAATTGTTTTAAAGCCACTATTTTTTTAACTTTTATTTTAACTTCAGGGGTATAAGTGCGGGTTTGTTACACAGGGAAACTTGTGTCATGGGGGTTTGTTGTACAGATTGTTTCATCATCCAGGTATTAAGCCTAGTACCTATTAGTTATTTTTCTTAATCCTTTCCCTTCTCCCATCCTCCACCTTCCAAAAAACCCTAGTGTGTGCTTATTCTCCGCTATGTGTCCATGTGTTCTCATCATTTAGCTCCCACTTATAAGTGAGAACATGTGAAATTTGTTTGCCTGTTCCTGTGTTAGTTTGCTAAGGATTACAGCCTCCAGCTCCATCCATGTTCCCACAAAAGACATGATCTTGTACTTTTTTATGGCTGCATAGTATTCTATGTTGTATGTGTACACCATTTTTTTTATCCAGTCTATCATTGATGGCCATTTAGTTTGATTCCATATCTTTGTAAAACCACTATTTTTTAAAATGCATTTGGTGCATAGTAATAGACAAGTGGAATGCAAACTTTTTAGTATAGTTAGATGTACCTTTATCATGTTAAGGAAGACTCCATTTATTCTTAATGGGGTTTTTAAATTTAAAAAATTAGTATTATATTTAACTAATGGCTTTTCAGCAGCTATGAAGATGTGTGGCTTTTCTTCTTAGAGCTATTATGATGATAAATTATATTAGTGAATTTCTCTCTATCTTTGCATTCCTAATATAAAATCCACTGGGTCATCATGTGTTATATTTTATATGCTGTTGAGTTCTGTTTAATGACATTTTTGAGGATTATTTGTATTGATATTCATAAGTAAAATCATACTGTGGTTTTCTTATTTTTGTGCTATTTTTATTCAGTTTTGATTTTAGGAGAGGTGGACCTAGGTTTTTTGTTTGTTTGTTTGTTTGTTTTGAGATGGAGTCTCACACTGTCACCCAGGCTTGAGTGCAGTGGTGTGATCTCGACTCACTGCAACCTGCATCTACCAGGTTCAAGTGATTTTCCTGCCTCAGTCACCCAAGTAACCAGGACTACAGGCACATGCCACCACATCTGGCTAAATTTTGTATTTTTAGTAGAGACAGGGTTTCACTATGTTGGCCAGGCTGGTCTTGAACTCCTGACCTCAGGTGATCCACTTGCCTTGGCTTGCCAAAGTGCTAAGGTACAGGCATGAGTCACCATGTCCGGCTTGACATAGGTTTTAAGAAGACTGATGCTTCTACAATTTGGGGGGCACTCCAAGAAAAAGAACAGTGAGTTACTAATATAAATTTTGGGCCAGGGCTTTGGAAGGAGCCCTTGCTAGAGAAGAATTGTAAAATTTAATCTTCTTTAGCTTTGTTTTATGTCTGTTGCCAGATGTCAGTGTTATTCTTACATGATAAAAATTTTTGCTAGTCTAGTTAGTGGTCTATTTATTTATTTATTTTTTTCAGAAAACTAGCTCCTTGATTCATTGGTCTTCTGCATGGTTTTTCATGTCTCAATCTCGTCAGTGATTTTGGTTATTTCTTGTCTTCTGCTAGCTTTGGGACTGGTTTGCTCTTGGTTCTCTCATTCTTTTAGTTGTGTTACTACGTGGTTAAATTGAGATCTTTCTAACTTTATTACGTGGACATTTAGTGCTGTAAATTTTTCTCTTAATGCTGCCTTAGCTATGTCCCAGAGATTCTGGTATGTTGTTTCTTTGTTCTCATTAATTTCAAAGAACTTCTTGATTTCTGCCTTAATATGATTATTTACCCAAAGTCATTCAGGAGCAGGTTATTTGCTCAAAAGCTCCTTACACTGATAAACAACTTCAGCAAAGTCTTAGGATACAAAATCAATGTACTAAAATCTCTAGTACTCCTATACACCAATAATAGTCAAGATGAGAGCCAAATCAGGAACAAAATCCTATTCACAATTGCTATGAAATAAAATAAAATACCTAGGAATCAGCTAACCAGGGAGGTTAAAGATCTTTGTAAGGAGAACTACAAAACCCTGCTCAAAGATATCAAAGAGGACACAAACAAATGGAAAAATATTCCATGCTCATGGATAGGAAGAATCAATATCATTAAAATGGCTATAATATTCAAAGCAATTTATAAAGTCAATGTTATTCCTATTAAACTACCAATGACATTCTTTACAGAACTAGAGAAAACTATTTTAAAATCTATATGGAATCAAAAAAGAGCCCAATAGCCAAGGCAATTCTAAGCCAAAAGAATAAAGCTGGAGGCATCATGCTACCCAGCTTCAAACTATACTACAGGACTACAGTAACCAAAACAGCATGGTACTAATACAAAAACAGACACATAGACCAATGGAACAGACTAAAGAGTGCAGAAATAAGGCTGCACATCTTCAACAAACATGACAAAAACAAGCAATGGAGAAAGGACTCCTTATTCAATAAATGATGCTGTGATAGCTGGCTAGTCATATGTGGAATATTGAAACCAGACCCTTTCCTTACACCATATACAAAAATTAACTAAAGATAGATTAAAGACTTAAATATAAAAACCCTGGAAAACAACCTAGGCAATACCATTCTGGACATAGGAACAGGCAAAGATTTCATGATGTAGATGCCAAAAGCAATTGCAATGAAAGCAAAAATTGACAAATGGGATCTAATTAAACTAAAGAGCTTCTGCACAGCAAAAAAAACTGTCAACAGAGTGAAGAGACAACCTACAGAATGGGAGAAAATTTTTGCAAACTATGCATCTGACAAAGACCTAATATCGAGCATCTTTAAGGAACTTAAAACAAATTTAGAAGAAAAATGCAAACAACCCCACTAAAAAGTAAACAAAGAACATGAACAGACACTTTTCAAAAGAAGCCATACATATGGTCAACAATAATATGAAAAAAAGATCAACATCACTGACCATTAGAGAAGTGTAAATCAAAACCACAGTGAGATACCATCTCATGCCAGTCAGAATGGCTATTATTAAAGTAAAAAAAAAAAAAAAATAACAGATTCTGGCAAGGTTGCTGAAGAAAAGGAATGCTTATACACTGTTTTTGGGACTATAAATTATTTCAAACATTGTGGAAGATGGTGTGGTAATTCCTCAAAGACCCAAAAAGAGAAATACCATACAACTTAGCAATCCCATTAATGGGTATATACTCAGAGGAATATAAATCATTCTACAATACAGACACATGCACATGTATGTTCACCGAAGCACTATTCACAATAGCAAAAACATGGAATCAACCTAAATGCTCATCAATGGTAGACTGGATAAAGAAGACGTGGTACATGCCATGGAATACTATGCAGCCATTAAAAATAATGAGATCATGTCTTTTGTGGGAATATGGATAGAGCTGTAGGCTATAATCCTTAGCAAACTAACACAGGAACAGAAAACCAAATACCACATGTTCTCCCTTATAAATGGGAGCTAAATGATGAGAACACATGATCACATTGACACATAGAGGGGAACAACACACACTGGGGCCTATCAGAGGGTAGAGGGTGGAGGAATCAGGAAAAATAATTAATGAGTACTGGGCTTGATAGCTGGGTGATGAAGTAATCTGTACAACAAACCCCCATGACACAAGTTTACCTGTGTAACAAATCTGCACATGTACCTCTGAACTTAAAAGTTTAATTAAAAAAAATTTTTAGAAGTTTATCTTATTTTTCTTTGGAGCAGTATAAATAATATTTCAAATCACAAAAAGAAAACAAAATCACTTCATATCAGCATTGTATGGAACTTTCCATTTTTCTGTGTCCTATTATAGCTCTGTCTTTACAGATACATTTTTTTACCTAGTTCATTCATTTCTGAATACCTATCATGTTAAAGACATTGCAACAGGTACCATGGACTTAGCAGTAAAAGAGAGAATACATGTTTCACAAGTTAGAAGCAGTGGTAGATAAATGTGCACACAATTACAGTACTCATTGAGTGCTGTCTTGGAGGAAAGTGAAAAGCACCACGGAGGACATAGGAGTGGCATCTAACACAGACTGGGAGGGCACTGCAGGGGAAGAGGAGCATTCAAAAAAGGCCTCCTAGAGAGGCCAGCATCTAAGTTAAATTAAGGTGAAGAAATACTTTCTTATTTTGCTTTTTCCACTTAGCTAAAAGTCATAGTGGACTCCAACGACACTTTCATGACTCTAAAAGTCCTTCCAGAAAGCTTGATTGGTTACCTGGTAGGAGACCCTGAAACTGCCTAGCTGAGGCATGAGCTGGTTTAGGGGCACATGGTCAGTCAACAGATCCACTTGGTGTCGTGGGCAAATTGAGACTCAAGCTGGAAGACAGAACCAGAAATGTGAAGAGATCTGGGGGTGGAATATGGGGAATTGCAGCTGAGTCTGGAGACCAGATATTTCTAGGTAGGACTGCTTCATCCTCCACAATTTTAAGAGGCGATATCTTCTGTTTTGGGTGAAAGGTTTAGTATGGATTGGACAGGGGAATAATTTCACCTGGCCAAAATCCTCAGTTGGGAGGGTTTTTTTTCTGAGGTCACATGAGGTCTTCACTGAATATCTGTGCTTCCTAGTGTCCTCCAAGTTTCCTGAGGACCTAATATTGGTTCCTACTGGTTACTTTCCTGTTCTGGGATTCCCTTATACTGCCTTGCTTGGAAGCTGTGATAGAAAGCGAGGATTTTGAGCAAGGAGCCCTGGGCTCACCTAAGTGTCTGAGCCTCAGTTCCTCATCTGCAATGTTAGACACAATCACAGGGTGATTGTATGGAGCAGGTAGGAGTACATTTGTGAAAGTGTCTTATAAATTATAAACTACTACGTAGATAGCTCTTATTCTTACAGTTTAGAGATTCCTAGTCTTAGAGATGAGAGAAGTGAGGCCTGATAGTTTAGAAATGTCCTGGAAATGATGCCAAGCTTATAGAAATAAAAGGGGCTCCACTAATTGCCAAAGTAATGGAGCCTCAGGTTCTACCTTTACCTGGGATTGAAAGCACCTAGGGAGTGGACTAAACCATAGAGGTGAAGAGATGGAAAGAATTCTCACCAGCATTAGTCATCAACCTGGACAAATAAATGGCTGGTGGTCATCTAGAAACTTTTCATTAACAGTTTTTCCTGGATTGGTTTTAGGAATCAAAGCTTTGGCTTTGACACATTATTACACATTATTGGTATAATAATGATCCCAACTGCAATCCTTCATATCTGCAAGGCAGTTTAAAATTACCAAACACTTAGGCGTACACTATTCATCTGATTATTGCAGTACCATGGGAGGTACAGACAAGACAGATAGGCTCTTTGATGCCCAATGAATAAATTATGGGTAAGTGGTTTGTCTGAGGAGAGAAGGAATCATACCAGGCACTACAGTACGTTCTTATGATACCCTGTGCTTTTAATCCTCTCAATAACTCCATGAGAGGGGAGTTTAATCATGGCTTGATAGCTTAGTAATTAAATTTGCAGAGAGAGTAAGAAGTCAAATAAAGTCACACACAAGCAAGTGGCAGATCAGTGAGTGGAATGCAGGTCAGTTCTCTGACTCAAAGTCCTGTGTTATTTCCACCTTCCTCCTTAAAAAAAAAAGGAAAAGAAAAAGAAACTCTGTCTTACCTCCAATTGTTTCCAAATGGAAGCATATGGTTGGGCTGGTTGTTGAGTCTGAAATAAATAGCTTCTTTTAGACTGTTGAGACAGCCAAATGCTTTCAATATGCTCCCAAGGTTGGTGATTGGGTCTGAATAGAAGCCAGATGTTCTGGATTCCAGAGCTATTTCCTTGTTGCATGCTCTCCCCAACCCCCAACCCTCCATTAAATGGAGGAAGGGAAGGTGAGATCAGACTGATTTTGCTTTTTCACATCTTTCTCTTTGGAAGAAGGAGGTGAGGGAGTAGTTGAGATTGCAGTTGGGATGAAGCAGCCTGTGGGCTTGGGGTGGGATGTGGACTAGAAGAAAAATCACCAGAAAGAGTGTGCAATCGGTTATTCCAGGCCTTTAGAGTCCCTTTGCTGCCTGACCTTTCTGTACTCCTTCACAGTTGACAGCCCAGACTCGGCTTCCTGCTAGGAGGAAGTGCCCTGCAGTTAGTCTGCTGATTACTAAAACAGAACCATCATAGCACTTGGCAGCTCCGCTTCCTCCATGCACTTTGGCAGATTTTTTTTTTTTCGATTTCTTGTTTTATTACTGTTTGTCAGACTGGGGAGCCTTTGAAGTTCTTTACAGATCTGACTTTTATCAGAGCATGTAGGAGTTGGGGGGTGGGAAATGGGTTGGATGCAACCCATCAAAATATTCTATTCTGCACCCAATGAACTCACCCCCACTACGTCTTTGTCTGAAAAGCTTTGTGACATGGTGTTTCTATACGTGGCCTGCCTTCCAGATGAGAGAGTGACATCTATTGTGGTAATATGGGGAGGAAATTATGATTGCTTAATGATAGCATGTCGCAGCTTGTCGCTTCTTTATTTTCCTTTTAAATACTTGCTGTCACAGCAACACACAATTGGCCTTCAATCCTGGGGCTGAGGCTGGGACCTCATGTGGTACAAGGTGGTGCAAAGATGACTTATTGGTAAAGCCGGGGAAAACAAAAGTGAATACAAAAATATTTCTGTGTGCCTGGCTTGGTTCTCTCCTCCTCCCACCTTGATATGAGGCAGAGGCCTTTTGACCATGTTGGCTGGCACTTTGTACACTGGCCTTGAAAGCACCGACACCGGCTTAAGCATGCTTGGTCTCCCAGATTCTGATGATCTTTCCTTGTCTGGTTTACTCTTAGAATCTAGAGGGCATTGTTCATGGAAACAGCAAGCAAAGGGTAAGAATGGTTCAAGTCTCTACTGGTTGCAGCGAATTTATTCATTCTGTGCTACCACTTGACTTAGCTTTCTGACAACAACAGTGACAACAAAAATCATTTCGATCCTATTTAATAATTAAATGTTAATCTCTTTTGTTCAAACGATGAAATACAAATTCCTCATGCCAACATGTAACATCTGTCTCGATCTGGTTCAGACCTACCAAAATCCACCTCCCACCACCTCAGATCCTTTGTGGTAGCCAGGCATCGTTCTTTGTCTCCTTAAATAAAATAATTTAAATTATGGCACATTTCAAACATAGGAAACAACTAGAAAACACATAGACACTTGTGAACCCATCATATAACTAGATGGGTACATTTTAAAAAATAACATTGAATGTAAAAAGAAAGTTGAAAAAAATATGTGCAGTTATATTTAAATTACTATTTAGTATTACTTATGCAAACTTTTAAGCACCCAAAGCCTTTTCTGTTTTCATCTGGCAAGTGTCTATTATCCTTTATGGCTCAGTTCAAATATCACTCCCCTCTCAAGTCTGTGACTTGTTCAGCAGAGTAACTCTTCCTCCTTTGTGACTTCCTGCCTCTCATTTATATGGTTTTCCATTACCAGTTAATACTGCTGGTGTTATAATTTCTAATTTCATGATGGTCTCCTCCACTAAGCTGTGAGCTCCTTAAGGATAATGACTGAGTTGCATTTTTCTTTGTCCACTTGGGACATAAACCCATGATAATTGTCTTGCAAGTTTTGTCAGACTAAAATATGATTATATGGCACAAAACCATGATCTAACTATAGGCACACTAAAGTACAATTTAAAGTTTGATTCCCAGTCTTTTTTGTTTGTTTGTTTGTTTGAGACTGAGTTTCACTGTATCACCCAGGTTGGAGTGCAGTGTGCGATCTCGGCTCACTACAACCTCTGCCTCCTGGTTTCAAGTGATTCTCATGCCTCAGCCTCCCAAGTAGCTGGAATTACAGGTGCCTGCCACCACACCTGGCTAATTTTTTGTATTTTTAGTAGAGATAGGGTTTCACCGTGTTGACCAGGCTGGTCTCGAACGCCTGACCTCAAGTGGTCCTCCCGCTTCGGCCTCCCAAAGTGCTGGGATTACAGGCATGAGCCACTGCACCCAGCCAGATTCCCAGTCTTAATAGCAACAACAGCTATCTTTTGCTGTTTACAAAGTGCTTTCAAATTCATTAACTCTATTTTGCTTCATTATAACTCTTTAAAGTATGTACTGAAGACAGCATTGCTATTAAATGAAAGAAGAAACTGTGATTTAGAGAAGTTAAATGACTTGTTCATTGCCACACAGCTCAGAGGTGATGGAATTATCTCACTGGCTTTAAATGAAATGCTCTTTTATTATGAGTTTTTGAATTGGTGTTAACACCACAAATCAATTCCTCCTTTTCTCTATTCCTTTCTTCTTCCTACCTTCCTTCTTCTTTCTCCTCATTTTTAAATTCTTGTAACAAATGTTAATTGAATACCATCTATCTGCGTTGTATTAGCTTCTGGGGATAAAATAATAATTAAAACTAGTCCTGCTTGTGGCTCCTGTGGAGATAACAGTCATCTGGAGAACTTGAAATCCTTCTAAACAATACACAGCATGCAGGCTGGTAAATGTTTGGTAACTCCTTGCAAGACTGTGTTATGCTAGAATGGTGGTAGTAAGATGAAATGTTTCCTGATGCTTTGACAGAGTTCTGAGCACTTTGAGATTCTTTCCGAAGTTAATTGGGAGGGGGGGAATTAATTCACTTTGTTTAGCTCTTAAGAGCTCTTCCCTCTGTAGTGAATTGCTTAATGGTAGAGGCTTTGATGCTGGCAGGTACTTTTAGTGGAATATGACTGCTATTGCCCTCTCTTACAACCTGCATTGTTGTGTGGGCTGAAACCAATTAGACCTAAATTAATTAGCAAGAAAATGATGGGCCCACTTGCTGAGCCATTCACAATGCCATGTGAAGAAAGAAGAACAGTGTTTGAAGGATGCTGTGTGTTTCTGCTCAACCCTAATGACTGAAGTATTTCCAAATATGGAAGTAAATTCAAGCCATTGCTGAATTAAGTGGTCCACTTTTTTTTAACCCATGAAAGTCCTTTATTCAAAGGCAAGGTAGGAAACTATATAGAGCTCCTTATGGGTCCTAGGACCTGTAATAAACTATGGGATACATTTAAAAGGCACATGGAATCATTATGTAATTTGACCTCTTAAGGCTCAAAGTAGCTGAGGAAATTGATGGTTGAAAAACATACAAGGACCAATATCCCTCGTACGTGAACTGTGGATAAGGAGGCTTTCTTCTGGAGGACAAACTTAGCTCTCCCTGCTCTCACTGTAAGGTCTCCTTTGCTAGGTTCTTCCTCTGCCTGTTCCTTCGATGAGAATATTAACGGGGCTTAACTAACAGCCCCTCCAGGGCCTTCTCATCTCCCCTGATATTAAATACCACTTTTGTATTGATACTTCCCAGGCTAGCCCACTCTCTAGATGCTCTCTTGCGCTCAGACTGCCTATAGGTCTTTTCCTTGATATCCCATGAGCAACTCAAACAATTATCTTAGAACCTAACTTCCTCCTTCTGATTCACCAACTGGTCACTCAAATGAGAAACTTGGGAGTCATTCTCAACCCTTTTCTCCCTCTCATTCCCCTCACTAAGGATATTGAGGAGCTCTGTTCATTTTCTATCCTAAGTATTATAATTCCCAAATTCATTTTCTAGTATTTCTTTCCAACATCCGTTTAGACTAGGCTCCTAATCCTCTGCCCCTCGGTGTATTCTTCTGGTCACCTGTGATGGCTCCTGGTCTTTGGTCATCCTTAAATGTTCGTACTTCCTAGGTTATTGCTGCCAAGAGTCTTCTCTTTGAACACTGAACTGTACCTGAGTGACCTCATCCACTTCAAGATTTCAGCTACCATTTTTATGCTGATGGCTCCCAAATGCACGTTTCCAGCTACAAACTCTCTCCTGAGCTTCCAATCCACATATCCAGCAACTAACTGGACATCTGCATGTTGATATCCCACAATCATCTCAAACTCAGTGTCCATAAACAAGCTTATTATTTTTCTCCTAAACCTTCTCTCCTACTGTGAATAACTGCCCCATCCATTCAGTTGCACAGATTAGAAATCTAAATGCCATTTTATTAACTCCTTGCTCTCGCTTCCCTTATCCTTATTTCTAAGTGCAGATGATTCCAAATTTTAAAACTTTCTCAAATCTGTCCACTTTTCTTCATTTCCATTGCTACCGTCTTAGTAGAGGGCACTACCATCTCCTCCCTGAATTACTGCAAAGCCTCTTCCATGGTGATCTTACATATTATTTATTTATTTTTGAGACAAGGTCTCACTTTGTCACCCAGGCTGGAGTACAGTGGCATGAACATGGCTCACTGCAGCCTTGACCATGCAGGCTCAAGTGATCCTCCTGCCTCAGCCCTCCAAGTAGCTGGAACCACAGGCACACACTACCACACCCAGCTAATTTTTCTATTTTCTGTAGAGATGAGGTCTTGCCATGTTTCCCAGGCTGGTCTCGAACTCCTGAGCTGAAGTGATCTCATCAGCCTCCCAAAGTGCTGGGATTACAGGCATGAGCCACTGCGCCTGGCCTATTTTGTAATTTTCTAATCCAGATTCCACTTGGCCAGATTTACTGGGGAGTGTGGGCAGGATAAAGTCTGGCTCTGTTGCCCAGGCTGGAGTGCAGTGTGCAATTATGACTCACTGTATTCTCAACCTCTTGGGCTCAAGAGATCTTCCCACCTCAGTCTCTTGAGTAGCTGGAACCACAGGCGTGAACCACCACACCTGGCTAAGTTTTTCTTTTTAGTAGAGAGGGTCTCAATATGTTGTGTAGGCTGGGCTCTGCCTCCCAGAATGCTGGGATTACAGGTGTGAGCCACCATTCCCGGCCCCACATTGACATTTATACAGTGCTGATGGGTTAATGCCACTCTCAAACTTTAAAGCATTCATGGTTCTGCAAAGCTGTGAGGATACATTCTAACTCTTAACTTTGGCTTTTCTTTTCTTTTTCTTTTTGTTTTTTTTAGACAGAGTCTTTCTCTGTCTCCCAAGCTGGAGTGCAGTGGCACAATCTTGGCTCACTACAACTTCCACCTCCTGGGTTCAAGCAGTTTCCCTGGCTCAGCCTCCCAAGTAGCTGGGATTACAGGTGCCTGCCACCATGCCCAGCTAATTGCTTTGTATTTTTAGTAGAGACAAGGTTCCACCATGTTGGCCAGGCTGGTTTTGAACTCCTGATCTCAAGTGATCCACCCCCCCTCGGCCTCCCAAAGTGTTAGGATAACAGGCATGAGCCACTGCGCCTGGCCAACTTTGGGTTTTCAAGACCCTTCAAGATTCAAGATTCTAATAACCTGATCTCATTTCTTGTGTCACTATTGGAACTTCATGCTCTGGCTATCCTGCACATACTTTTCCAAACACGCACATTTCTACTTGCCTCTGGTTGCAAATACTGCCAATGCCTTCTGATCTTTCAGACCTTATTTTAGATGCCACTTCATGGTACAGCAGGAAGCCTTCACGGCACCATCATTATGTATGTAAATGACTGTTACTTGCCTGTCTTCCTCATTAGACCAGAAGTTCTTTGAGTGCAGGGGCTATGTCTTGTTCATTTTTGCTTCTCCAGATAGAGAAGAAAGACATTCCATTGACAGCTGATGATTTTAAATTTGAAAGATGTCCTCTTGTAGCAGGACAAGCCACAGACAAAACCCCTCAGACACGGCGTTAAAGAAGGAAGGGCTTTATTCGGCTGGGATCTTTGGCAAGACTCATGTCTCCAACAACTGAGCTCCCCGAGTGAGCAATTCCCATCCCTTTTAAGGGCTCACAACTCTAAGTGGGTCCACGTGAGAGGGTCATGATCGATTGAGCAAGCAGGGGGTACGTGACTGGGGGCTGCAAGCACCAGTAATTAGAATGGAACAGAACAGGACAGGGATTTTCACAGTGCTTTTCTATACAATGTCTGTAATCTATAGATACCATTACTGATTAGGTCAGGGGTTGATCTTTAAGTACCAGGCCCAGGGTGTGGCACCAGGCTGTCTGCTTGAGGATTTCATTTCTGCCTTTTAGTTTTTACTTCTTTCTTCGGAGGCAGAAATTGAGCAGAAGACAATATGAGGGGTGGTCTCCTCCCTTATTCTTATAGGTGTACCTCCCTCCAGGCTGGAACTTCTCTAACTTGTCTTCTGCACTGCTCCAGGATGATCTTTATGAAATGCAAATCAGACCGTGCTGCTCTTGATAAATCTTTCAGCAGCTCCCTACCACTGCCTTTTCTCAATCCTAGACTCTGGTACTGGACTGAGGCTGATTCCATCCTAGCCTTTACGATACATGTGATCCAGGCCTAGGCCAAATATAACATCTCATTCTTTTGGCCATAGTGACTGGTTTGGAAATGGGCATGTTAACCAATGAAAGTTTTGCTTGGATTTTTGAGAAGGTGATTCTTCTCAGATCTTGTTATTATATAAAGCCCAGGTTTGACGACAAAACAATAGAAGGTGGAGCGAGGCTGTGGAGGAATCCTGAATCCTGATTACTTTATTTGATCTGTGACCTCAGTAATCCTGAAGCCAGCCTTACCCTGTGATTTCAGCTTGTGCAATCAAATACATTTCTTTGCTTGCTTAAGCCAGATGGATCAAGATTTGTTATTTCATTTATTTATGCATTCATTAAACAAATATTCATTGAGCTTCTGCATTGTTCTAAACACTGTTGTAGACGTTAGGGAGAATGCAGTGACAATGTAGACAGTCTCTATAATATGGTTTGACTGTGACCCCACCCAATTCTCATCTTGAATTGTAATCCTCATAATCCCCACTGGTTGTGGGAGGGACCCAGCGGGGGGTAATTGAATCATGGGGGTGGTTACCCTTATGCTGTTCTTGTGACAGTGAGTTCTCACGAGAGCTGATGGTTTTATAAATGTCTGGCATTTCCCTTGCTGGCACTCATTCTGTCTCCTGCTGTCCTGTGAAGTGCCTTCCATGATGATTGTAAGTTTCCTGAGGCCCCCCAGCCATGCAGAACTGTGAGTCAATTACACCTCTTTCCTTTATAAATTACCTAGTCTTGAGTATTTCTTCACAGCAGTGTGAGAACAAACTAATACACTGTATTTTAAAAGGGGTATTGAAAGTGACCTCACTGATCCATATCTTACAAAAGAACACCACAACATCCATAATCTATCTCATGCATATCTCTCCAGCTAAAGCTAAATTCAGTCTTGACCATGCTGAATCTGAAGTACCCAGGTTTCTTATTATAATGCAATGGTTGTCCATCTCTGAAATCATAAACCTTAATATTCCATTCTAACCACAATTTTATATGCTTTCACCTCTTGGTACTTTCATCCCCTTGCTTATCAATAATCATTTATTTACTTCTTTTTATCCACTTCCTCACACACCCATTGCCACCCTGGCTCAACTTTGCCCTTAGAGAGCAACATAGACCTGCAGGACGTCTCTTTAGTAACTTCCAATTACCTCAGCTTCTCTGCCATGTTAATTTCCCTTTGTCCTGCTCTCAAAAAACCACAATGCTGTGTCAACATGACCGTCCACCAACTATGATCCTCCTCCTGTTTTTCAGAGCCTAATTAAAGGAAAACACAGAACAGAACATGAAGATGAGTGTTATGATAAATTAATATCTCCCAGCTCTTACCATGTCTTCAGGGTTGCCTAGAATCTTTCCATGTGTTTCTAATCAACAACTTCCTGCATTTCATTTCAGCTGCTATTTCAGTCCTTTGCTTTTCTACACAAAACCCCTCCATGATAATCAACTCTAACCCTAACTCATTAATTATTTAACAAATACACATTGAGAACTTGCTATCTAATAGGAATCATGCTGCATTTTGAGTCATGGTGATGCACAAGGGAAACAAGTGATTACAAACGTGCTGATGATTATAAAAGGGAAGGAGGAGACAGGGTGCTGAGGTGGTACTTAACCTGAGGATGTGGACTATTTAGAAGGAGGTTGGAGAAGGCTTTCCTGAAGAAGAAAAATTTAATAGCAAAGGAAATATTCCCAGGAATAGGAACAGCATAGAAGGGACTGAGGTGAGGAATTGGTAAAAATCCAGTATGGCTGGAGCATAGAGCTCGAGGAGAAAGTGGCATGAGGCAATGCTGGGGAAGGCCATTCTTTCCTTCCTTCATTGATTGTAATATTCATCCAGATATTCACTGGGAGCTTGTAATGTACCCAGCACTATTATCTGGGCTGGGGATTTGGGAGTCACAGCAGATGCCCTCAAGTGCTTGTTCCTATTCCATTGCATCTACTTTTTCTGTACATTCTGGCCCAACATCTGCTTGCATTTGCCAGCATTTGGTTTCTTTGCCTAAGGGCTTTCTTTGGCTGCTGGCATGACTCTGCCTACATCTAAGGTGGGCTGGAGTGCTGGGAAATTAAAGCTCTCAAGGAGTGACCAACAGGAGTGGGCAGATAGAAACCCCAGTCCCCTTGCCCCTTGCAGAAGAAGATCTCTGAGGTGTTTGTTCTACACTAAGTTTCCCCTTGGGATGAGATGGCAGTTGCCCTCAGTGGTTACCCGTTTAAACACTTTCTACCTTTCAGATTCTCTCCCCCTTTCTTCCCTACTCCCTTACATCCCTTCCTTTGCCCTTAGAGAGCAACCTAGACCTGCAGGGCATCTCTTCAGTAACTCTTCCAATTACCTCAGCTCCTCTGCTGTGTTAGTTTCTCTCTGTCCTCCTCTCAAAAAACTACAATGCTGTGTCAACATAACTGCCCACCATCTATGATCCTCCTCCTGTTTTTCAGAGCATGATTATGGAAAAACACAGAACATGAAGATGAGTGTTATGATAAATTAATATCTCCCAACTCTACTGGATCCAAGTTTTCTTGAACCACCTCCCAGATAAACTCCTTGCATTGAATCGTTTGGATTTTGTGAAACCTGAATGAAGACAGTGGTAAACAAGATGTATGAGGTCCCCGACTTCATGACATTTAGATTCCGCAGAGGGATACAGACAATGGAAACCAAAATAAACGAGTTATTTTCAGCTAGAATTTATATGATGAGTAAAGTAATTCAGGGCAATAGAGTAGAAAGTGCCTGGCATGGCAGGGAGGTAGGAGCCAGGGAGAGTGGGCTGCATAGATTGGGTGTTCAGAGAAAACTAGGTGGGTGAGGTTCCGTGCGTTCTTCCTCCTGTTGCCTCTTCTTGCCTGCATGGCGATGCTGTGCCAGTTCTTCCTCCTTGAAGCTGTTGTCTTCCCTTGGCTCCAATGATGCTCATCTCCTGTGGTTTTTCTTCTGATTATTCTGGTTATTATAACCCAATCCTCTCCAAGAACTTTTCATCCACCTAAAATCCTAAATATCAGGGTTTCTCAAGGTCCTTTCTTGTTCCTTTTCATTCTCCCTCTGATGGAATCAACATCACATGGTGATGATTCTCAAATTTATATCTATTGTGAAACTCTTTACTGAATTCCAAGTCCAGATACCCAACCATCAATTGCATATCTCTTCCTAGATGTTCCACAGATGCTGTAAACTGAAAATATCCAAACCCAATGCAATCTTTTACGTACCCCCCAAAACTGGTCTTCATCTTAAATCCTTTGTGTCAAAGGATAGGATCACCCACATCCAAGTAGTCAGCAAGCCTTTTTTATTCCTTCTTAAATTCTGTTCTGTCATCTCCATTGCCATTGCTGATCAATGTTCAGGACATGATTAAAAGCCTTTACCTGGATTACTACAACAGCCTCTAAACAAAGCTCTCGTTCTTCCCCCTCCCATCCATCCTTTCCACGGCAGACCAAAAAAATAGTTCTAAAATTCAAATTTGCCTATGTCATTGCTATGCTTAAAATTTATGCAGGGAATCCCATTAACTTCAGAGAAAGCTCGGGCTCCATAGCATCACAATCAAGATGCTGCAAGATTTTGCTCTTGCTTTTCTCCCCAGTCTCATCCCAGCCCTTCCCCTTCATGTTGTTTTGTGCCTCTGTGTCATTGCATATGCCTTTCCTCCCCAAGCTTTGATGTCTGGGTTATTCCTGAGCATTCTGAAAGACTTGGCTCAAGCATTTCCACTTCTATAAAGGTTTCTTGACCATCCAAAACAGGAAGTGATTCTTCCCGTCAAGTCCCTCAGCTCCCTGACTGTGGGATTGTCTATAAATCTATATGTCTATAGTGCATTGTCATGTTTTGCTCTTTGCCTATTTCTGTCACTAACCTCTGAGCTCCTTAAAAGCAGGTAATGGGTTATTTATGTCTGTATCAGTGCCGAATACATAGACATGTGCAATCAACCTTTGCCCAATGAATTAATAGTGTAGATTACTCCATGTGCAGGTCTGGGATAACATATGACCCAACCTTGAATATTTTCTCTAAATCATACTATAAAAAGTTCCATTTGACATAAAATGCAAATTGTTTATAAAGATCACTCACCCTGTTCCTTAAACCACCTAGACCTTTGTCTGTTCCCTGGGACAAAGTGCTTCAAAAGCAGATGCTTTCACATTAACCAGCCCATTCCCTGCACTTGCTATAATTTATAACAGAGGGAATTGTGATTTCATCTTTGAATTCTGTTACTTTCGTTCCATTTATGTGCTTATATTTTAGATAACAGAATGGAGAGGATGAGTTATTCAGTAATTCTTAGTTGTGTTGTTTCTGAAATATGCTTTTGTTCTCCCTATCTCTACTTAAACCAGTCGTTGAAGGCACCCATAGAAAACAAATCGAAAAAAAAAAGGAAACCAATTTGACAAATTTCCATTATGCTTCCTATTTAATTTATTTTAGATTCATGTTGGTGAGGTCTCTCACATATTGTTCACTGTCATACTGTTCACTGTCATACAAAGCACTGTCTTTCTCTGCAGTCAGTCCTTTATTAAGAACTTCTATGCTCAATGTACAATAATAAGGACTTTGCATTTTACTTAATCCACCCAGCCACTCTATGAAGGATTAGCATGTGGGAAACATCTGGAGCCAAGAGAAAGCATGACAACTTTAGGAAACTGACAGCAGTACTGTCTTGCTTTTAGCACTGAAATTGTAGGAGTAGGGGGAGAGTAATGGGGAGAGATGAATAAAGCTGGAGAGTTAAGCAGATGCTACATCTTATTCTTGTACACCATCTCCAGAAGTCTGGGCTTTTCCCCAAGAGGAATGGAGTGTCACTGGTGGGAGACCTTATAAAATAAGTGTTTTATAAAGATAGCTGTGGCTGCAGAGTGGAGAATGGACTGAAGGACCGCAAGACTGGAGGGAGAGAGAGTAGTCTGATAATGTAGTAATCTAAATCAATTGTAATGGTGGCTTGAACAAATGTGGTGGGATCATAGAGTCAAGAGATACATAAGAAGTAGGAATGCCTTATAGTAAGTCAAACAGGCCTCAGGATGAATCTCTTTCTGCCATTTACTAGAGTGTGACCTCAGGCAATTGAGGCAATTTGGCTAAATCTGTTTTTTCATCTGACACATAGAAACAACAATAGTACCTATCTCACCGAATTCTTGAGGAGATTATGAGGTAATTCATGTTGTGGTAGCCAGAATACTGCTTCCCAAAAGATATTGCTATCCTAATCCCTTGAATCTATGAATAGATGTTACCTGATATGGCAAAAGAGCCTTTGTAGATGTGATTAGGGTAAAGGAAAAATCCTGCACTGGGGAGATTATTCCTGATTATCCAAGCGGGCCAAATCTGATTATACAAATCCTTAAATGTAGAGAGCCTTTCTTGGCTGTGTCTAGAAAGAGATGTGGTGATGGAACATGGGTCACAGAGATGTTACGTTGGTGACTTTGAAGATGGAGGAAGGAGGCCAGGAGCCAAGGAATGTGGGTGGCCTTTAGAAGCTGGAAAATTCTCACTCATTTGTGGGAGCTATAAATTAAAACAACTGAACTTATAAAGCCAGAAAGCAGAATGATGGTTACCAGAGGTAGGGAAGGGTTGCTGGGGAAGAGGGAGTGGGAAATAGAGATAGTTAATGGGTACAAAAATATAGTTAGGCCCAACGAATAAGATCTAGTGTTTGATAGCACAAGGTGACTACAGTCAGCAATAATTTGTTGTACATTGTTGAATAACTGAGGGGGCACAATTAGAATGTTTATAACACAAAGAAATGATGAATATGTGAGGGGATGGAAACTCCACTTACCCCGATGTGATTATTACATATTGTCTGTCTGTGTCAAAATATCTCACGTGCTCCATAAATATATTAATATATCTACTATGTGCCCCAAAAAATTAAAAATAAAAATTATAAAAAAGAAGCTGGAAAAGGCGAGAAAATAGATTCTTCCCTAGAGAGCCCAGAAAAAAAGGTAGTACTGCCGGGACCTTGATTTTTGTCCAGTGAATTGTCAGGCTGGTGCACAAGTACCCATCTGTATGTTTCCACCACAGAATTGTGGACACAAACACCCCAATCATACCAAAGCCTTCTTCAATTCCTGAGTCCTGCACCAGAAATGCTTGTTGGATAAAACTATCCACTATGGCTTCTGGGGTTTGTGTTGGATTTCTAACATACAAAATGGCAAGATAATACACTTGTGTTGTCTTAAACCCATGAGTTTGTAGTTATTTGTTATAGAAGCAATGGAAAACTAATACACATGTTGAGGGCTGAGCCTAGTACTGAATATCGGAGACTTTGGGTAGTGAATCAAATGGACGTGGTGATTGATTGGCTGTGGGGAAGGGAGGATGAGTGAACAACTGAGAAGAGTGCTTGGGAATCCATGCTATTGCCACAGTTTAGTTTGGGAAAGTTGGGTTTCAGGACCCTGAGAGATATTCACGTGGACCTGTTAGTAGGTAGTTGGACAGGGTCTGCAACTTAGAAGAGGGATCTGGGCTACAGATTCACATTTTACATATTGTATTTCTGCATCATACATACAATGGATGAGATTGCTTCAGTTTATCACTCCCAGAAGATATCTGGGAAAACATTAGTCCCCTCCAGATCCCTGCTTCCTCAAGCTGACTTCCAAGGCCGTAGACTCCAGATTGCCTAAGTCCACAAGAGGCAAACCTGTACATCTGTCAGCGATTTTTGGTTGAAAGTAATGTCTTTGACATGGCCATTTAACCCAGGAGGAGTCTCAAATTGGATGCCACTCCCCATTCTTGGATCGACAGAATCCAACCAAGTGGAATTATTTCATATGTGAGAGCAGTGCCAGGCCACGAATTCTGCCACCACTAACTACAGGTGGCTGATACTAGGTGGCTGTTCAGACTGATTTTCCATTTGCTTTTGTTATTTTTGATTGATTTGTAATAATTGCACATATTTATGGGGTACAGTGTGATGATTTCTTTATGGTGTGAATACTTGAAATCTGCTCTTCTAGCTATTTGAAAATATGCATACATTGCTAATTTAGTCATTCTATAGTGCTATAGAACACTAGAACTTATTCCTCCTATCTAGCTATAATTTTGTGTCTATTAATCAACCTCTGGTTTTCTGTCCTCACCCACCACCAGCTCTGATGCCTTTCCAGTCTCTAGTGACCACTATTTTACACTCTACTTCTATGAAGTCAACTTCAGAGTGAGTTTTATGGTATTAAACATCTTTGTTTACTAACCAGCTAAGAGTGTCATTTCTTTTTTCTTTTTTCTTTTTTTTTACTTCTTTATGCTGTCACCTATAATTGTAGGAGCTAGATCTGTAGTACTAGTGCTTTGGATGTAGTACTAGTGATACGGAAGTGCTGGGAAGGGAAGAACGTGGTCCCTTTGAATGACAGGGAAGGGGGTAAGGGAAGTGCTGAGTAGAGAAAGGTGGTTCCCTGGATAGAGCTCCACCCCCAAGGACCTAGGTGACAACAGGCGCTCCTGCCTTCGGCGCCCAAATGTTGCATTTTCCAAGACCACCCTGGCCCCCCTCCCATGCCACCATCGTGGGCCTATAAAAACCAGAAACCTTAGCAAGGCAGAGACACAGTGGCTGGATGTCATGAGGAACACATCGTGGAAGAAGACGCAAGCGGCTGGTAGTTGAGAGCGCAGCAGCGGAAGAGCATCCGATAGGCACCAGCAGACGGCAGGCCATAGACCACGGAGCGACGGGGAGTTTGGCTGGGGCAGTCGCAGGAGAGCCCGGATCTCCAAGCGGCTGGTCACCAGGGGAAAATAATCTCCCTTCTGGCTCCCCCATCTGCTGAGAGCTACTTCCACTCAATAAAACCTTGCACTCATTCTCCAAACCCATGCGTGATCAGATTCTTCCAGTACACCAAGGCAAGAAATCCCAGGATACAGAAAGCCCTCTGTCCTTGGGACAAGCTAGAGGGTCTAATTGAGCTGGTCAACGCAAGCCGCCTATAGGCGGCAAACTAAGAGAGCACCCTGTAACACATGCCCACTGGGGCTTCAGGAGCTGTAAACATCCACCCCTAGACACTGCCAGGGGGTTGGAACCCCACAGCCTTCCTGTCTGTATGCTCCCCTAGAGGTTTGAGCAGCGGAGCACTGAAGAAGCGAGCCACACCCCCATCACATGCCCTGAAAGGGGGCCAAGGGAACCTTTCTCGTTTCACTAGTGCTTTGTCTTATCTTAGATGTCAAAGTACTTGTGTAGCCTCCATAAGTGGTTCTCGGACCTGAGGAATTCATAGCTTCCCTCCCCTAACTCCAGCAACAGCAGACTGATGTATGAATGCAGGCATGCCCCCATACTGACATTACTTCATATTCAGCAAGGCCCCTGGAATTGTCGGGCTGGTGCGCAAGCACCCATCTGTATGTTTCCACCACAGAATCATGGACGCAAAACACCCCAGTCATACCAAAGCCTTCTTCAGTTCCTGAATCCTGCACCAGAAGTGCTTGTTGGATAAAATTATCCACTGTGGTTTCCGGGGTTTGTGTTGGTTCAAAGTCCATTGTAAGGAGAGACTCCATGCAATAATCACAACAGCCACTATTCATTGGAGGCCTACTATTTGCTACATCCTGCACTTTACATGTATAATTTCTTACTCTCGCCACATTTTAGTAAGAAGAGTATTATTATTATCTTTATATTTTAGGAGAGGAAACAATGTCTTAGGCAATTTAAGTTAATTGCCCAAGCGAATAAAGTGGCACAGCTTGAATTCAAAATTACTTTCATCTGTTTCCAAAGTTAACATTTTTTGTTCTAATTCACATGTTAGCAGTGTCTATAAAGGATAAAGGACACATCCAGGAAAATTTAGGACCTTCTGGTGCTCCAGTCCAATGCGTAGGTGTCTGCGGGAACTTTATAACCAATTTCTCCCATCCCAGGGTCGCTTATTTATTCTTTAATTCAACCAATATTTATTGAATGCTGACTGTGCTAGTTGAAGGAGATGTGTCTGTTGTCTTCAAGGAGCATGTTTTCTAGTGTAACAAATAGATAAGTGAACAGACGGGTGCACTATGCTGTGTTAAGTACAACCATAGCAGCTCACTATAGGGGAGATGGAGGTCCACACCATCCTCTTCCTACGTCGGCTGCCTTCCCTAAGAGAGGCGCTATTAGAAATTGATCGTGGGTCTTCATCTGTGTGCGTTATGTCTCTGGGATGTGTACATGCAAAAATGCATAGATATGCAGTCTCCCAGTTTATACTGTCTTCCAGATATCTTAGTCACCTGTATGTCAAGGGACAGCTATCTTCCCCCATTCATAAAATGTCCAGAAAGGACACATAATAGATCCTGCGACAGGACGTCCAGCCAGTACTTATTATCTGGAGGCCGAGGAACAGACCCATGCCTCTGTCATCTCCCAGATACTCAGGACACATATTTGAATCATGAGTGGAGTTCCATTGGTCCCTTGGGGGAAGGCCCTCCAGGGTCACAATAGACTTTTTAGAGCAGCTTCATCGGACCCTCTCCCTTGACAGTCAGGATCCAGCCCTTTCAAAGTGACCATGATCCAGCAAGGTGCTGTTCACCAGAATAAGGTGGGACTTCTCCACATTTTCACCTGGACCTGGACCTCTTACTTTCTGAAACTTTGGCTATTTTTTTTTTTTTTTTTTTTTTGGAAACAGAGTCTCACTCTATACCCAGGCTGGAGTGCAGTGGCATGATCTTGGCTCACTGCGACCTCTGCCTCCTGGGTTCAAGTGATTCTCCTGCCTCAGCCTCCCAAATAGCTGGGACTACAGGCATGAGCCACCGCAGCCAGCTAATTTTTGTATGTTTAGTAGAGATGGGTTTCACCATGCTGGCCAGGCTGGTCTCAAATTCCTGGCCTCAAATGATCCACCCCCCATCGCCTCCCAAAGTGCTGGGATTACAGGTGTGAGCCACTGTGCCTGGCCTTGGCGTTTGTTTCTATTCACAACTACACACCAAGTGACTGCTCTTCTTGTGTTTTAGGTCTTCTCCTTTTATGTCCTGTGCCTGACCTGTCTGTTTACCCACTCACTGACCTTACTTTAGCCTCTCAGATTAGATTGGACTGACACCCCAGTGAATCTGAGTACGAGGAAGAGGCAGAAACCTAATTTTGATTTCTTCTTGCTTTCCTTATGTGCTATTGCTAGTTGTGCCAATGTATTCATTCTAAATAGTGCTTTCATTCAAGAGCCTTTAATGACTCCTCATTCCCATAACCAACATTTTACACTCTTGATCCTGCCTTCTGATCCCAGTCTGCATTCTAGCTCTATATCTCTCTGCTGTGCAGCATGTGCCAACCATGATGGATTACTCCCTTGTTCCAACACATTCCTGCTTCTGTGTAAGTTACTTGATGCCTCAAATATGCTTCATTTCTTCTTTCCCTTTTAAAATTATCCTATCTTCCTGGCTCCTTTATTTTTTCCCCCTTGAGATGGTGCCTTGCTCAGTCACCCAGGCTGGAGTGCAGTGGCTTGATCATAGCTTACTGCAGCCTCAAACTCCTGAGCTCAAGCAATCCTCCTGCCTCAGCCTCCCAAGTAGCTGGGACTACAGGTGCTCGTCCCCACACTGGGCTAATTTTTAATTTTTTCGTAGAGATGGGGGTCTTGCTATGTTGTTCAGACTGGTCTAGAACTTGCCTCAAGCAATCCTTTTGCCTCAGCCTCCCTAGTGGCTGGGATTACAGTGCCTGGCTAACTCCTACTCCTTCAAGACCCAGACAATGCCTCTCACTGTTGGGGCAGGATCTCTGATTGCCTTTTGCACAGGCTGAAGTGATGACCTCCATTCTTAAGCCAGTTGTGTAATTTGCACATAGCTCCTTGCTATACTTTATGGCAATGATTTCTCTATGTATTCTCCACTAGTCTATATGCATTCTGAGGTCAGAAAGCATGCCTCTTTTATCTGTTATCCTGACTATCCAGGACAATAACTGGCATTATAATAGATGTCTTATTATTGTTTTTTGAATAAATAAATGGATTGTTTTTAACTCCACTTGCTGTATGTTTTGAAAACAAAATTAATTCTACAGTGGTAAGGAGAGATAATACTGAAAGTGTCACTAAGATGGCAATTTTTGACATGAAACCCTTCCAAAGAAAAAGGATTTTAAAAAGTTAGGCAGGTATTGTGGTGCACACCTATCGTCCCAGCTATTGAGGAGGCTGAGGTGGGAGGATCACTTGAGCCCAGGAGGTCAAGGCTGCAGTGAGTTTTGATTGTGCCACTACACTCCAGCCTTGGTGACAGAGCAAGACCCTGACTAACACACACAGACAGACGGACACACACACACACACACACACATGAAAGAAAAGAAAAGAAAGAAAAGAAAAGAAAATTGTACCAGTAGAAAAGTGAAGAAGGTCATTTAAATAGAGGACCCTCTACTGCTCAACTTAAAATAGAGCAGGCCATTTAGAGACTAGGGGAAAGTCTGGTGTGTATTAATGAAAGAGGACGTTGTAGGAAATGACAGGTAGTCATACCCAGATCCTAAAGAACTCTGTCTGCGGTACTAAGAACTTTAGACTTTATTCTGTGATCAATAGAGGGACTACTAACCACATAAGTTTTCTAAGTGGTGGAGTGACATGGTCGGATTCAATTGGTGAGTAACTCTGGGCTTATGTTTTTGCTCTCTCTCTCTCTCTCTCTCTTTTTAAAGATATTGTGCGTAGGTGTTCTGGGAAGTGGTTCCAAGAAGAGCTTGTCATCCTGTACGCTAGCCTCCGGGAGGACAGGGTTGCCTGAGATAGTGTGGGCAGTGGTTGCCTCCTGGCTCAGCCACTGGAGGTCATTGTTGCACCATAGATGTGTTCACAAAGCACCGTGATGCCGTTTCCAAGTTGGCTTCTGCCAAGGGTGAATTCGTCATCCCCTGGGCAGCTTGGAAGTTCCCTAGTGCAGACATCTCTCTGTCTCCAAGGATTGGCCTGGTCACACAATGTGGTTGAGGGATAGCTTTGTCTGAGGCAAGAAGGAGAGAGGCTGGAAAGCCTGGTGCAAAGACGGCTGAGGCAGTCTTCTAATACGGGAAATTTCATGTGGTCTGGATTGTATTATCCTGTGTCTGAAATGGGAGAGGCTGGATGCCCCTTTGGGTCAAGGCGACTTTTCTCTTGCCATTTCTGGTTTGAATCTGGTTGAGGTTAGGGAAGGTTATTATTGTCTTCTGAGTCCCTAGAGATCAGAAGATACAAAACATGTTCGGCATCTCAGGCTCCCTCATAGAGGGAGATCTGGAGATTGGAAGAGGCCTTCCTAGTCCTGCTGGGCTCTGACAACAGAACTGCTACATAGAAAAGGGGAATGGAAACAGAGGCCCGTTCCTTAAACACACCCACTCACCAGTGGTCTGTACCCAGATTAGGCTTCAACTGAGGCATCCAAGAGAACCATAGAGAAGAGCAGGAACTGATATTTCTAGTGAGAAACTCTGTGTGCCAGGTGTTTTCTATGTTTTCACACTCAGCTCTTATGATACATGTGTGCGGTGGGTATTATTTTTGCTCATTTGCTATTTGAAGAAACCGAGGTGTAGAGCTGACGCTTGAACCGTAAGTCTCCTAAAATACAAAGAGCAAAGATAGTAAAATGACTACTTGTGGGTACCTTTTTAAGAACTTACCTGAGCTTGAAAACTTGGTTTGAGTCATACAGGAGAAAGGATCTCTGACCATGCAACTTAGCTAGTAACTCATTTTACATTGCTTGAGAGTAACTTCTTCCTAGTAAGTCATAATCTGCTTATGACTTCACATAGGTCCAAAACACTTCTATACACATCAACTAATTTAACCCTTATAATGAGTACCTTATCCCCATTTTTGTAGGTAAAGAATCTGAGATTTTGAGAATTTGATTGCCTAAGATCACATAGTTAATTAATGGTGGGATCAAACTCAGATCATTCTTACTCCAGATGGGGCAGTCTTTGCATGACCCGTAATTATACCTCTAGATAAATCTTGCATGATGAAAAGATGTTGTATCATAGCTGAATTAGAAATAAAATGCACTTGCAATTTTTGTAGTACAACATTTTATTTTTAGAGATGAGGAGATTTCAATCCATTAAGTTCCTTGCCCAAAGTTCATACAGCTCTGGGGTGAGTAACATTATCTTCCTAAGTTAAGATTCCCAGATGTAGCAAATAAAAATGCAGAACTATTAGAATTTCTAGTATTACATGGGGCCTAATTATAATAAAAAAATACTCATTGTTTATCTGAAATTCAAATTTAACTGGACATCCTGTATTTTATCTGACAACTCTATCCTAAATCCAAAGAGGAAAAGCTAAGTTCACAGTTCTTTTGGACATATTTGAGTTTTGGAAATGCAAATATTTTGAGAAAAGCACTTTGAGCACCCTAAAAAAGTGGGAAGACTTTCTGTAATTTTATTCTGGCTTTGCTAACAACACCTCCCTGAGCTGTGCTTGCCCCGCTACACCTAATGGATTCATTTTTAGTACATCTTAAGAAAAAAACAATTGCAAAGCAGTTTTGCAAAATGCAAAGGGCTTCAGGACAATTATAAAAGAAACCAGCCCAGTTAATCATACCAACTACTCAAGGGAAACCAGATCATGGAAAGAAATCCCCAAGGAACATGGAGTAGAATATCCTTCCTATGCACACCTTTAATCAAGATTCAAAAGGAAGACAGCTAGTTCCCTTTGGAAACGATTATGTAATGAAATCAACCCTGCTTTGTACTCCCAGACTAATTACTGGATTTATTCTTTTTACTCAATTTATTTCCATGTATTTGGACATTTTTCATTGATATTCTTCATTATTTTATTAAAACAAACAAAAATAAATAAATAATAGTATTTTGAGCTGACCAGGTACAAGAGTGCTGATTTTAGAACCAGTATTAAAAATTTAAATATTAAGGAAGTTTCATACTTAACTATATCCATAGTTAAATATAAAGGGAATTTCTTGGTCTATTATGTTGTATTATACATTACATATCCTTGTAGGTCCAGGTCTCATAAAGATAAAGCTCTGTGTACATATGATGACCTTTAGTCATTCTGAAAATAAAAAAATGCTGGTTCTTAAAGTCACATGTTAATGAAGTGGACAATAATGCATTTATGGCAATGAGATATCTGAGCCATTTTTACACCTGTTAGGATGGCTATAATAAAAAAACAAAAGGTAACATGCGTTGGTGTGATGTGGAGAAAAGAAAACTCTTGTACACTATTGGTGAGAATTTAAATTAGTACTGTTATTATGGAAAACAGCATGAAGTTTTCTAAAAAATTTTTTAAAATAGAACTACCATATGATCCAGCAATCCTCCATCTGCCATCAAAGGCAATAAAAGCAGTATGTCGAAGAAATATCTGCACTCTCATGTTCATGGAAGCATTATTCATAATAGCCAGGATGTAGAATCATTCTGATTTTCCACCAATGGATGAATGAATAAAATGTGGTGTGTGCATCTAGGAGCCTATTGCTCCTTGATATATGCATATCTATATATTCAATCGTCTATAAAGACATGTATCACTTAACAATGGGAATACATTCTGAAAAATGTGTTTGTGAGTGATTTTGTTGTTGTGCAAACATCATAGAGTATACTTACAGAAACCTAGGTGGTGTAGCCTATTACACACCTAGGCTATATGGTACAGCCTGTTGTTCCTAGGCTAAAAACCTGTATAGCATGTTACTGTACTGAATATTGTAGGCAATGGTAACAAAATGGCTCTGTGTGTATCTAAAGGTATCTGAACATAGAAAAGGTATAGTAAAAATACAGTATTATGATCTTATGGGATGCCATTGCATATACAGTCTGTTATTGACCAAAACATTATGTGGTCCATGAGTATATATATAAAATGAAATATTACTTAGCCTTAAAAAGGAAGGAAATCCTGCCATCTGTAACAACATGGAGGAACCTGGGGGACATGATACCGTGAAATAAGCCAGACAGAGAAAGAGAAGTGTTGCATGGTCTAATTGAGTTGTGGATTCTAAATTAAACTAGAACTCATAGTTGTAGAGAGTAGAACAGTGGTTGCCAGGGGCTGGGGAGTGGAGGAAATGGGGAGATATTGGTCAAAGGGTACAAAGCGCCGATCATGTGGAATGAATAAGTTCTGGAGATCTAATGTATAACATAATGAATATAGTTAATAATAATGCATTGCATACTTAAAAGTTGCTAAGAAAGTTGATCTTACAAATTTTCACCACACACACACACACACACACACACACACACACACACACTC
Source organism: Gorilla gorilla gorilla (assembly GCF_029281585.2). NCBI lineage: Eukaryota > Metazoa > Chordata > Mammalia > Primates > Hominidae > Gorilla > Gorilla gorilla. The sequence continues at coordinate 130,429,241 of NC_073233.2, read as the reverse complement.
CAACAGTAACTACATGAAGTGATTAATGTATTAATTAGCTTGATTGTGGTAATTGTTTCACAGTGTATACATACATCAATATATCATGTTGTACACCTTAAATATATACAATTTCTATTTGCCAATTATACATTAATCAAGTTGGAAGAAATACAATGCATGTATGTTTCTCCTAAAGCTGCACAAACACTGGCAATTTGAAGTTTTTGTTTCCTTATCAGAAGTTTGTCTTGCACCTTTTACCACCTTTTTTTCCATTTACTCACCATTTGTGTTTCCCTCTATAATCATTCATTATTTCAACATTTATTTATTCATTTATTTTTGAGATGGAGTCTCGCTCTCTTGCCCAGGCTAGAGTGCAGTGGCGTGATCTTGGCTCACTGCAAGCTTCCGCCTCCTGGGTTCACGCCATTCTCCTGCCTCAGCCTCCCGAGTAGCTGGGACTACAGGCGTGGGCCACCATGCCCGCCTAATTTTTTTTGTATTTTTAGTAGAGACGGGGTTTCACCGTGTTAGCCAGGATGGTCTCAATCTCCTGACCTCGTGATCCACCCGCCTGGGCCTCCCAAAGTGCTGGGATTACAGGCTTGAGCCACCGCACCTGGCCAACACATATTTATTGAAAACCAACTGCAAAGGACACCCTGTGCTAGGAGCAAGGGAAATCGAGCTGAGAGCCACAGACCTGTCCTTAACATGCTCGCAGGCTGGAGGAGGAAAAAGGAATTGTAAGCAGTGAAGCTGAGCGGAGTAAATGTGAAGACATAGAGGAGAAGGCAACTAACATTATGGAAGTTTCTCACAAAGTTAAAATAGAGCGACCATATGATCCAGATATACACCTCACCTCGGTATATATCCCAAAGAAAAGGGAGGTAGAAAAGTATGGGAAACATCAGTTCAAGCTGAAGAACAATATTTACAACCTATAGACCTATGGAAAGTCATAGCACATTTGGTGAGTGACAAGGAGTTTATGATGGAGGTGAAGGAGAATAAGACTGATGGGGTCCATCTCAAAAACATCTTTGTACACTACGCGAAGGGAGTAGGATTTAATGGGAAGTCACTGGAGGTCTTTAGCAGGAAGTGATGCGACAGTTTGGTTTTAGAGAGAAAGGTCTGTGAGAGGGAAGTGTAATGGGTAAATGGAAGTGGGGAAAGATGAGAAGCCAGATGAAAAGGCACTACATCCAAAGGGGTGATTGGGAACTGGGGAAAAGCTTGGGCTCCTGAGATGGACAGAAGGAGGACAGATTCCCTTTGATTTCATTCCACTTTTATTCTTTTAATTCTCCCATCTTCAAGTCCTGCAAAACTCAAAGCAGTAGTTGAGTAGAATTATAGAAGTTTGATTAAATTGGGGGGGGGGGAGCGTATCAGTAGGGTTGGGAAAGACCCATAGAGAGCTCATGCAAAATGCAATTATAGAAACACTTCTGAAAATGGTAGCCCAAGCCCAACTTTTCAATTATTTTTGATAATGGTTCAAAGATAGTTGGTCAAATTTGTGGATGCCAAAGAGTTGAAAGAAATAGTTAACATACTGCATGGACAAAAATCAAATTCCAAATGGATCTTCAAAATATTCAGTGATCAGCCAAATCTAGTAAGATGAAATTTATTAGGGATGCATGTAAAGTTCTGCTTTGAGTTTTGCAGGACTTGAAGATTGGAGAATTAAAAGAATAAAAATGGAATGAAATCAAAGGGAATCTGTCCTCCTCCTGTCCATCCCAGGAGCCCAAGCTTTTCCCCAGTTCCCAATCACTCCTTTGGATGTAGTGCGTTTTCATCTGGCTTCCGATCTTTCCTCACTTCCATCTACTCTAGACTTCCCTCTCACAGACCTTTCTCTCTATGTGAGGGATTTTAGTTGAAAACATGTTGGTGCGATGTCCCTCCTCTCAAAATTAATGTTTTCTTACGTTGTTTTATTAGGGGTATGGTATTAGGTTAGAGTAATAGCTACTGCAAAAAAGTAGACCTCTAAATCTCAATGGCATAACATAATTGAAATTTAATTCTTTTTCATTTAACTGTCAGACTCAGATAGATATATCTTGTCTCATATGTTGTTTTCTTCCATGTCCTGAATTCCTTCCATCTCATGGCTCAGCAGTCCTCTAAGCATTGGCCTCATTGTCATTTGCATTTAGCTTAAAGGTGAGGAAAGAAAGAGTAGAGAGGATACACGTCATTTCTCCTCACATTTCATTAGCAAGAGAGATGAGGAAATACAGTTCCTGCCTTCTATGGACAAATCTATAGTAAGGAAGTAGGAGCACACAGATTGGTGAATTGCTTGCCATTTCTGTTCCTTATGGCATCCAGAATGGAGACCATCTTCTCAGCTCTAGTCAGTCCACAGCTCATGGATTAGCATCAATCAAGAGCATCCTGTTTTAGAAGAAAAATCAGCAACATGAAGCATCTTTGAAGGCAATTGAATAGAAGATACAATGAAAAAATCGGTAAATGTTTAGTGTAGAAGAGAAAAATCCAAAGAAGGAACACAATGGCTGTCTTCAGCTATTGGAAATTCCCGTAAATGTTGTTCCTCAGGCTTCTCTTTTTATGCTTCTCCTCTCTCAGGTTGTTTTCTATGCCTGGGTGATCTCACATACTCTTGAGCTGATAATTATTCACTTAGATGCTGGGTTTATTTTTCCAAGACCAATCTTCCTCTGAGCGGCAGACTTGTATTCAATTACAAACCATTCATCTTAAATGGTATTTTAAAGTTACATCAAACTTTGTAAAAAAAGAAATCCAACCTCAGCTTATACTAGCATCTCCAACTTGATGTACCCACAATTAGCAGTACCAACAGTCAACCAATTACTCAAGTTAGAAGCCGAAGAGTCATCTTTGAGCTGTCATCCTCCTCTACCCTGTACATCTAATTAGTTATCCAGACCTGTCAGTTTTACTTCATAAATATTTCTTTAATGCATCCACATTACTACAGATTGGATTCAGCTTTTTATCATTTTTACTTGGCTTACTGTAATAACTTCTTAAATAGTCTTGTCTCTTCTACCCTTGTTTCTCTTGTTACCAAGATGATGTAACAAAAGAGTAAATCTGTTGTATGATTCTTCTTTTAAAACCACTTTAGAGGTTTTAGGTGTAGTGTACAAGTTTCTTGATCTGATTCTTGTCTATGTCTCTAGCCCTGTTGCCTATCACTCCCTCTTCATGCCTTCCTACTTGTAGAAATGCATGGGGAGCTTGTTTTCAAATATATTACAGCCTACAATTTCTCATTTGTACACCATTGCTTAAATTTTTCTTCTAGGGAATTAATTCTTTGGCTAACTCCTATTTGTCCTTAAAAATTTAGTTAAGACTTCCCCTACCCCTCAAAATTTGGATTAAGTATCCCTTTCTATGCATCTGAACACTCCGAGTATACTAATCCACATCAGTCTTACCCATATAAATATAAGTATCTCTAAAACAAGGACCATGTGTCATCCATTCATTCAATATCCAGTACACAGCACAGTGCCTGGTTCAGATTCAATAAATATCTGTTGACTTGAGTTGTCATGTGGAAGAGGAAACAGATTCAATCTCTGTTTTCTCAAAACCACAAAGTTATAAGATAGCACATTTTGGCTTTCATTAGGTAATAATGCATAAAAATGGAGAGGTAACCTTGGAAAAATTGATAGGTAGTAGATTTTTTCTCATTCATGATATTCAAGTAGAAGCTAGAATAGCAATTTCATAAGGTACCATAGTAGGGATTTAAGCAGCCAGTGGAGGGTTAGACTTGATATCCTGTAACAACTCAATGAATAGCAATATTCCATAATTTTTTGACTTATGTTGAATACATTTATAAAACAAATATATTTTAATTATTTCAAGTCTGTTTTGGGGCATAATAACATATGTTATGCTGGTAGATGTTTTAAAGAGGAAGATGTTTTAAAGAAGAAATAGACATAAAGATCTGCAGGTAGAAAACTTAGTCTGGATAAAATAATATCTATTTCAATAAGCTTTGGAAAAATAGAAACCTTTTTGAGACAGATCTCTGCATCTCTCTTTTCTAATGTCCATGCATATTGTAATAGCTGGACCGAAAGAAAGCGTTAAGACCCATGGTTGAGATGCTTAATGAGCAATTACAATTCCATTCTGCTGCCATCTGCATGCCAAATATCAATGCATTTAGTTTATAAAAAAGGATTTGACAGATAAGAAAATGATTAATTATTGGAGTGTCTATGAATATGTTTCTTTGAGGGCTTTGAAATGTTGTGTTGATTTTTGGATCTATTTAAAGTAATTGAACACTTTGTATTGTGACCCCCAAATTACAAATCCTTTGGTCCTGATTTCTAGGGGCCCACCATTTAGAAAGGAGGCAGCATTAGGCAAATCAAGTGAAGGTTTTATTTCCACAGGAAAGAGATTGGCTTTCTCTTTATCTACCAGGACAAACTTTGCTTCAGAAGCTGAAACTCAAGGAAAAATGTACCTTCTCATTGTGTGGCCATTAAGCCTGTCAGAAAACCTTATTCATTTTTTTTTTCATTGCTATTGTTTTGAGACAGGATCTTGCTCTGTTGCCCAGGCTACAGTGCAGTGGGGCAATCGTAGCTCACTATAAGCTCAATCCCTGGGCTCAAGCAATCCTCCCATTCCAGCCTCTAGAGTAACTAGGACTACAGGTATATGCCACCATGACTGGCTAATATTTAAATTTAAATTTAAATTTAAATTTTTGTGGAGACAAAGTTTTGCCATATTGTCCAGGCTGGGCTTGAACTTCTAGCCTCAAGCAATTCTTCTGCCTCGGCCTCCCAAAGTGCTGAGATTACAGGAAGAAAACTTTACTATCTTAATGCATGGGAAGCTTGTTTTTCTACCAGTCTTTAAGAAATATTACCCCATTTTCCTTACAGTGGGATGAGCACGTGCTTTTATACCTTCCTTGCATAAAAAACAGTGTTTGCATGTTTCTCTATGTGCAAACTCTTTGAGTGGAGGCATAGTGCCTGATACTGGACGATGAATTTGATGTAGTGGAAAGGACATTGGATTTGGACTTAGATACTGGCATTTTAACTCTAGGTTCTGACTATTGTCATTTGGGAGCTCTGTCACCCACAAAATGAAGTCATTATGCAAAATAACTTTTAAGCTCCCTACAGTTCTAATATTCCCTTAGTTCTGAAATTCTGGATGATATCTCCTTAGTGCCTACTACAGTGCTGGTTCATTGGGTTTGACCAACTTAAATGAAGGAAATGATCTAGAGATGAGGATTTAAGTTCAAATCCAGGATCCTCAACTACATTTTATACAAGGAACACTCCTCAGAAATAATGATGCATTTACCTTGGATTCCCTCTCCAATATGAGGGCTGCTTACTAATGATTATTAAAGGTAGGCATAGCATTCTATTCATAAAAATTACCTCCAAATATCCCCCCTTCACCAGTAACTTCCTACTCTAATTTATCCTACAAACTACCACAAATTTAATTTCTCACTGATTTCCTTTCATTCACCTGTGAACTCTTTATTGGTTACAGAATAAAATCGGATCTAGAACCAGAAATGCCATTTGACCCAGCAATCCTATTACTGAGTATATACCCAAAGGATTATAAATCATTCTACTATAAAGACACATGCTCACGTGTGTTTATTGCAGCACTATTTACAATATCAAAGACTTGGAACCAACCAAAATGTCCATCAATGATAGACTGGATAAAGAAAATGTGACACATATATACCATGGAATACTATGCAGCCATAAAAAAGACTGAGTTCATGTCCTTTGCAGGGGTATGGATGAAGCTGGAAGCCATCATTCTCAGCAAACTAACACAGGAACAGAAAACCAAACATGGCATATTCTCACTCATAAGTGGGAGCTGAACAGTGAGAACACATGGACACAGGGAGGGGAACATCACACACCTGGGCCTGTCGGGGGGTGGGGGACAAGGGGAGGGGGAGCATTAGGACTAATACCTAATGCATGTGGGGCTTAAAACCTAGATGACGGGTTGATAGGTGCAGCAAACCACCATGGCACATGTATACATATATAACAAACCTGCACATTCTGCACATGCATCCCAGAACTTGAAGTAAGATTTAAAAAAATGGCAAAAATGGTAAATCTTATGTGTGTATATTTTACCACAATAAAAAAGATTGAGAACAACAAAAAAAGGAACTCTCAAAAAAAAATAAAATCCACATTTCTATGTATGCTATTCAAGATCCCATACTTACTTTGTCCTCAGTATGTGATATGGTTTGGCTGTGTCCCCACCCAAATCTTACCTTGAATTGTAATAATCCCCAGGTGTCAAGGGTGGGGCTAGATGGAGATAATTGAATCATGGGGGTGGTTTCCCCCATACTGTTCTCCTGGTAGTGAATAAGTCTCATGAGATCTGATAGTTTTATAAATGGGAGTTCCTCTGCACAAGCTCTCTTGCCTGCCGCCATGTAAGAAGTCTGTTTTCCTTCGTCTTCTGCCATGATTGTGAGGCCTCCCCAGCCGTGCAGAACTGTAGGTCCATTAAATGTATTTCCCTTATAAATTACCCAGTCTTGGGTATGTCTTTATTAGCAGCGTGAGAACAGGCTAATACAGTATGCCTTTCAAATTTATCATTGAACACACTCTATACGTGAAACCTCTGTTCCAAGCAGACTGAGAACTTTGTTTTTGCTCCAGAGTGGGGAGATGGGGTGCTTTCCTATCTGGGTGCCTTTGTTCATGCTAGTTTCCCTTCTCAGACATTCCCTTTCTCATTTCTTTCTGCAATAGGAATTGTTCTCATTTTTTAGTCTGCTAAAATCCATTCATTCCTCTCCCTGTCCCTGATACCCACAGCCCACTGGACAGCTTTTTTTTTTTTTTTTTTCTGAGATGGAGTCTCACTCTGTCACCCAGGCTGGAGTGCAGTGGCATGATATTGGCTCACTGCAAACTCCTTCTCCCGGGTTCAAGCGATTCTCCTGCCTCAGCCTCCCGACTAGCTGAGACTACAGGCACCCACCACCACATCCAGCTAATTTTTGTATTTTTAGTAGAGACTAGGTTTCACCATATTGGCCAGCCTGATCTGGAACTCCTGACCTTGTGATCCGCCTGCCTCGGTCTCCCAAAGTGCTGGGATTATAGGCATGAGCCACTACTCCTGGCCCACCTGACAGCTCTCAATCACTATGTAGGTACTATGACTAATTCACCACCAACATTCGGCCCTGGCTGTGCTTTGGGTAATAATACATTTGGCACTTACCATAAATGGCCTAACAGAGTTAGGGTGCATTTTTCTTGATTTCCCATCTAGATTATAACCTCAAAAGCAAGGACACAGTCTTACCCATTTGTGGCTCCTCATTGCTTACCAGTCTGTATTCCCATATTATCTTGTTCAAACCATCAGTAAGATATTGATTATATGATTTAATAGTAATTTATATTTCTGTCTTTGCAGGTAAACTATGAGTTTCTTGATTTAAAATACTATCTTTGTTTCTCTAGTGGCCAGCCCAGTACCTGGCATATAGTAGACACTCAGTAAATACTTGGTGAAAGAATGAATGCAGTCAGATTTGACTATGCCAGGGAGAGCTGACTCTGTAAGACGCTGATAAATTGAACTGCTTTATGATCAGTCTAAAGCGTAGACGGTGATTGCCTCTGAAAATGGGATGCATCTTTTCTTTGTTTCTTGGCATTTTTCCTATTAGGAATGGAACCTGAGTAGATTAAATAGGACTCAGTCTTGAATCTACAAGTGACACCAAGCCTGAAATGATGCTGAGGTTGGAAGCGATTTAGTTCACTTGAATTTTATTTGGGAGATAATGTTTTCCTTCTGGGAAAAGAAATGCTAATGAAAAAATCGCCTCTGACTACAACTCTGAAGTAATATGAATCTGGCCAGAAATATGAGCTTATGAAAACTCTCCAAGCAAAGCATCTTATACCCATGTCTACAGCTTTGGATTGACATTCTAATGTTTGCCTTTCTCTGGTTTCCAGAGATCAGGGTGGAGAAAGGCGCCAGGGTAACAAGCCAAATAGGTCTATTATGGGATGTCATGCTCACTGGGCATGAGTGCTGTCTCCTAAGACATTTATAGCATTTATTACTCAGCCCAACTTTAATAACACATGGACAAGCCTGGGGCAATTTGTAAAGGATCTGAGAGTTTTTTTGTTATGAATGTCTGTATTATAAAATTAGTGAGTCTCAGAATTGGACTGGGTTAAAAAGATGATCTCATCAAAGGGGTCTCAGATTTACTAGGGAAGAGCTGTTTTCAATATCCCTGACATCCCAAATGGTCATGGGTACTATAGGGACATTTATAACGATACATTGGCAGATGGTGACTGTTAAGTTGTTAGTTAAGACATGGGCAAAAATGGCAAATACTGACTCTACCTTTTCCCTTGGGGCCATAGAGAGGAAGGACAGAGCACGAATGTTAGCTATCCTAATCTTTCTGCTATAAACCATGGTGAGGAGAACGTGACGGGAACCAATGATACAAGTCAACCAAGGAAGATTCCAAAATCTTGTAGATAATGCCTCTCAAACTTTATTGTTCATTAAATTACCTGGAAACCCTGGTAAAATTCAAATTCTAATTTAGGAGATCTGGGTGGGGCCTGAGATTCTGTATTTCTAATAAACTTCCAGGTGATTCTGATGATGCTGATACATGGACCATATTTTGAGCAGCAAAACTCTACAGTCTACCATATCAACTGGTCTGTTGGGAATTAAGCCCCTTGTTAACCATCCCAAATGAAGAAGAAACAGACTCTTGGCTGATAATGTTGAAAAGTTTACCAAGTTATAGATGATCAGAATTGAAAAAGGTTTTAAAGGTCACTCAGTTAATTGGTTTCTAAGTTATTTTTGTTTTTATTGTTTTTTTTTTAAAAAATAATTTCTTTTTTAGATTAAAATTACATGCAGAACATCAATATATAAAACAGATCAAAGCTCTGATTAAATGTGGAGCAGATTGCTTGGCGCCAACTCATCCTCCCATTACTCCACTCAAAGACTCCTAAGTCATTTCCTTAGAACCCTAGGACTCTGAGTAATACTGTTGTAAAACTACTATCCTTATTCAATGCATTAGGAAATTTATTATTTAAATTTATTATATTTATGGAATCCAAATCCAAATATCCTGACTGCTAGTCTGATGTTTCTTCCAGTATGCCAAGGCCTTATAATTTATTTGTTATCTTAGTTTGGAAGCTAATTGTCAATGATGCAGGCAACTTCTGGCCATCTGGGCTCGAATCAATCTCTGTCACAAAACCTGTGGTTTGCTACATCCTTTGTACCAGAGCTAACTAAGTGGACTTGGGAAAATCATTAAATATTTCTGGACCTCACATTTCTGATGTACATAATGGAGAAATCTATAACTTTTTTTTTTTAGATGAAATCTCGCTCTGTTGCCCAGGCTGCACTGGTGCGACCTCGGCTCACTGCAACCTCTACCTCCCGAATGGAAGCAATTCTCCTGCCTCAGCCTCCTGAGTAGTTGAGACCACAGGCGTGCAGCATCACATCCAGCTAATTTTTTGTGTTTTTAGTAGACGGGGTTTCACCATGTTGGTCAGGCTGCTCTTAAACTCTTTACCTTAAACGATCCACCCACCTCTACCTCTCAAAGTGCTGGGATTACAGGTGTGAGCCACCACACCCGACCAAGAAATTTATAACCCTTTAAAAAAATATCACCTCAGAGAAGCTCAATAAACATTCACTGAATATAACTTAAATGAGGGCAGAGACTCATCATAATCCCTATGAATGCCTTCCATGGTGCCTTTCATGAGCAAATACTCAACAAATATTTCTAAAATAAAGAATGATGATGGTAATATCACAGGCAGAAAATCATTTAAAAAACTTGTAGGTGTTATTAAAATGTAAGGGTGCATTAGGATTATCATCATATCCAAAAAAGCTGTAAATTATCTATAGTGCTCTGCTGAGCGTTGACAAAAGAGAATCATGTTGTCTCTGTCTCCGGCATCTGGTTGCTTGCAACCTGTGACAAATAACCATGATGGGGATATATAGGGCTTAGTAAGAGTTGAACACAAAGCTAGTCCTTTAAAAAGAGATTAGAAAGGAAGATTTTAATGTAATATGCAGATATGGGAAATGCATTTCAGATTGAGGAACAAAGGAACGTATCTTTTGGGTGAAGAGTAAAGACAGCAGTCTCAATTTTTTTCAAACTAAGTAAGGCAAGCATGTTTTGTTAGTTTTCTTCTGAGAAAGTGGAGAAGGTATCATGAAAGAAATGGAATCCCCAGAAATTTGCTATTTTCAACTCTTCTGATTACAGGTTAAAATGTTTGTTTGAGTGGAAGTTAAACTATTAGCTGGCTCACTTTTGGTCAAAGGCCAAGGATAGAAAACAATTGTACTTTATGTAAGAAGTGCACAGACAACAAGTGCAAACTTTCCTCCTCACCCATGTCTTGTTCGTTTCAGTGAGAAGCGAGGCAGTGGGAACGTAATGCATAGGTGAATTGGTTGAGGCTGGACTATGAAATGAAGACTCTGCAGCAAGCATGCACACTTTAAACAACGGCCCCAGGATCCATTTATCTTCTTTTCTTACTTGCAAAGCCTTGGCTGAGAATATCCGCTGGTTCTGTTGGAGAAAGGAGACTTCCTGAGACATGATGTAATTTCTGCAAAGGGGAAACACGTGTTGAGTCTTGCAGTACAAAACAATGTTGAGGTGCTGCTAGCTGGCCCTGTCGGTCACATGACAGGATACAGTGTAGAGTTAGGCAGCGCTATCCAGGAGCTGGCAGAGCATGGAGTTTGTGGGTAGGGAATGGAGGAAAAAGTCTCTGAAGCTTTTGAAATGCAGAGACTCCATTAAGTTTATAAGAGTTTGGAAGAAATGCTTTTCTGTTTTCAGTTATAACAATCTTCCTACTCAGAATACAGCATATCACACATGTGTTCCTTTTTACCCAAGAAGCAGAAGGTACTTATGGTGTTTGTGTCAAGAATAAGTTTCAGCAAATTCACATTTTAAATTCAGCAAGATGAGTGAAAACTTTATCAACAGTATCATTCTCAGTGAATTTCTCATAATTTCAGATAGCTATCATGGTGTAGTGGGCTATACATTGGTAAATGGCTTCATAGAGACCTTAGGTTTTTCACCTTCCCTCAACACTTAAAAACTGGATACAGATTAATAAGTGTCAAAAGGTGAGGTTTGGTTTGACTAGGAACCAGGAGATTGGCTAAGATGATATCTATTTCTCTATCTATCATCTATTTATTAAGTATTAATTAACTGCATAGTCCCTTACTAGGTGCCATGATAATTATGAAGGCAAAAGTAATTCAGTTCTCTTCTTTAAAGAGTTATTCTAGAAGGTGAGACAATAGAAATATAATCAAAAGGCATAAAACCTCGTTACTCAAAAGTGGGGTCTGCTCAGACCAGCAGCATTGACAGCATTTGGGAGCTCATGACAATCCAGCTCTCAGGCTTCCCTCCAGATGATTCTTATGCATGTGAAAGTTTGAGAAATACTGGTATAAATGTTTATACGGGAAACATAGAAGAGGAAGAAATTGCTTCTGGAAAGATGACAATGAAAGATTCTAACAGACGTGTGCATTGAGCTAGGCCTTGAAAATGGTTAGCTAAAGTATGTGCAAAGGCGTAGAAGTGATAAAACAGTGGACCAGAGAACAGGGAGTAATCCAATAGGCAAATGTATGTGGGAGAAGAGGGAGATGAACTTGAAAGATCCTTTAGGGCAGATTACCGTACTAGAAGTCTGGGATTTTGTAGTATAGATATGAAAGTGTGATTACTTCATGTTTAGATAGAATAATAGAAATAATAATAGATAAGAATAGGAACAGTAATACTAACAATAACAGTATACTAACAATACTATTGTTAGTAACAATATTATTACTAATGATACTATTGTTAGTAACAATATTATTACTAACAGTATTATTGTTAATACTAACAATAATAATATAACAAATTTCATATTCAGAGTTTTTAAAGTAAGAGGTATTATTTTATTCAGTCCTTATAGAAATTATGTGTATTAAGAATTATTACTACACTCATTGAGAAGCAGATTAGCAGAGAGGTAAAGAAAGACTTTTAATTTAGTACTTTGAAATTCCATTGTCTTCTGACTTGCAATATTTCTGATAAGAAGTCCAGACAAGTTATGTTTTCCCTGTTTAGATAATGTAATGCATTTTATTTCTGTATATGCTTCTAAACTTTTCTATTTATCATTGGTTTTTGGCATTTGATTATGGTGTGAACTGGTGTTTCTTAAAAATCAAATTTGGAAAAATTTTAGCCACTATTTTTTCAAATATAATTTCTGTTCTTCTCCCCTTCTACAACTCAAATTACACATTTACTAGCTTGCTAGAAGTTGTTTCACAGGTCACCAAGATTCATTCAATTTATTTCAGTGTTTTTTCTATGTTATGCATTACTTTGGATAGTTTTTATTGCTGTTTTCAAGCTTACTGATCTTTTAATATGCTGTAATCCAGTAAATTTATTAACTTTGGTAACGTAGCTTTTATTTCTAGAAGAGCCACTTGATTCTTTTGTTTTTACATCTGTCATTTCTTTCTATATGTTATGATTTTTTTTTAAATCAAGGGTTAGTGAACTACAGTCTGTGAGACAAATCTAGCTGATGGCCTGTTTTTGGATGCCCTGTGAGATAAGAATGGTTTTTACATTATATGGGATTATAAAAAATAAAAATATGCAACAGAATCTGTATGGGACCTACAAAGCTTGAAATATTTACTATCTGGCTCTTTATAGGAAAAGTTTGCCAATCCTTGCTTTAAATCTCAATTTAAATCATGTAATTATATAGCAGCTGTTTCAAAATCCTTCTCTGCAAATTTTCTTATCTTTGTCATTTCTAAGTCTGTTTCTATTGGCTCATCTTTTCCTCCTTAATTGTTGCTGCTTCACAAGTCTAATGATTTTTATTGGATATTGGACATTATGAATGTTATATTGTTGAATGTTGCATTTTGTGGTCTTTCCTGAAAAATCTTTAGGTTTTTTTTAGGCAGGCTGTTAAGTTATTTATGGATTGGCTTAATGCCTTTGAGGCTTTATTTTTGAGGATAGTTTAGCCATACTACCAAGATGTGACTTTTCTGATGTTTTTCCTCAATCCTCTCCATGTTCAACAAGGTCTCGCCATCCTGAACGACAAGTACTAGAATATCTTCTAGGCTTTCGGAATTGTTCAGTTTATATCTTCTTGGAATTGAGTCAATTTTTGTTTTGCCTTGTGGAGTTTCACCCTACACATGCACAGATTACTATTTAGCCAAAGATTTGACGGGAATCTTACGTATATTTCTGGAGCTCGTTCTTTGCATAGTTTCCTCCTTTTCTGTATTCTTTCTTACAAATGTCATCTTTCTTATTGTACCTGGATTCTTATTTCTGATTTTTCAGTAAAAACCTGAGACTTTGCTTGGATTCCCACCCCCATGCAGCTGCTTGGACATTGCTTCCAGATGAATAATAGGTTATCTTAGGGCTCACTTGCTTCTTCCCTTCTTTCACAGGTTGCAGTCCTGTGCTCCCTGTAGCTCACTCCCTGAAAATAGTTGCTTCATGTATTTTGTCTGGCTTTCTAGTTATTTGCAGTGGGAAGGCAAGTTTTGTACCAGTTACTTCCTTCTGGGTGGAAGCCAGGAGCATAGGTGTTTGAGTCAGACAAATTTGTTTTCTGCTTCCGTACTTACCAGCTGCGGGCCTTAGGCTGGTCATTCACTTCTGCAAGCATCAGTTTCCTCATCTATAAAAGAGGGCTAATAACAGGATTTTTTTTGTGAAGATTAGATTGAGGCAGTGCACACCAAATATTAGCAAAGTGCATGACAAATAGTGCTTAACACATCATGGCTATTATTAACATTTCTTTTTTGGGATGGGGGCAGTAAGATGAAGTCACTTGTTCGACATTACACATACAGTAAGCAGTAAGGTTGGCCTGCCTCATGGGAACTCCAACTTAAAAGCCCCTGGTTTATTTTAGCTCTGACAATGGCTAGCTCACTTGGAAATGGTTGAACCACAGAGACTAGAGTGTCAAAGGGTCAAAGAAAGGGCCACATTTGTGTAAAATGTGTTGTAAAACAGTGAAAAGCTTCTGATGATGATTAGATCTGAATAGAAGCTCAGACTGTTCCACAAGTTAGACTGCTTGCTGGGAGTAGACACTGCATAATGGGAGGAGTATGCTAATATTTAGAACAAGTGGATTTCTTCCTTATTGAGCATTAGGTTACAATTATTCTTCTACTAATTGGTTTAACTGTTATGGCTCTAATTGTTTCTACTTCTCACTCTCTCCCCCTTCCTTGTTTTAATCAGACCAACTCTACCCTCTCCAGATGCCCGCCATTCCCAGCTCCCGTTGTGACATTTAATTTTAGTGAAGGAGATTCCTACATGTCCTAAATGGGTAGTCAGAACTTGAGAAGGGCATTAGAGTAAACTTACACTCTGCATGTTGACAACTGGGCAGTCTAAGACACATGCACCAAAGGGGACATAAAAAATGGGTTTTGGTTGTCCTGTAGCTGAAGCTAAGTAGACGGGTTTCATAGGTTTCAGATTCATAGAGCATGAGTTTTAGTATAAGACTGATTTAGGTTCTGATCCCAGCTCTGCCACTTACTAGCTGGGTGACATTGAGCAAATTACTTAACCTCTTTTAGCTAAATCTGTAAAATGATGAAAGTAAGTGCTTTGTAAGATTAAATAAAACAATGTATACAAAGCACTTAGCCCATAGTAAGAGCTGAGAAAATTATAACATTTATCCTCCCAATAACAAGAGAGAGCCAATCAACAAAGCCTTATTTCTCCTCTCAAATGTCCATTCCACTTCATTTCCCCCTAGTTCCTTGAACAGTTAGGAGCCTGAAGCCTGTGCTAAGGCTGTTCTGAATACTATCTTCATTCATAAACAGAATCCTGAATAGGGCTTGTCTCAAGAACAGAAACCACATGAATTTTTAACAGATGATTTATGTTAGGAATTTGTTAGACAGGTATGGGAAGAATGAGAAGGCATAAAGGAACATGGAGGTAGCCTGGAGACAGCAACTGTAGGAGGCAACCATCATCCCTGGGACCGTTCCCTTTAGGGAGGACGAAGAGACAAGCCATGACCTCATGAAGCTGGGACTGACCTCCTTAGAGGAGGGGGTTCTGCCCTTGCTGGTGCCTCAGGAGCTTGGGTTAGGGACCCTGCAGAATGGAGACTGGAGATCCACAGAAAGAGTTCTGCTCAGTTGGCACTAATAGCTCTAAGGGGGCTGTGAGAATGGAGAGTGAAAAACCTGGACCCTGGATCACTTGTTACTGGAACGAACTGCCACTGCTGAGATGACTAAGGTTTGCTGGGCAACACTTAGAGAAACAACAAAGAAACAGGAAGAACAATGTTCCTTCTCCCTTCTCTAGCCTTACAGCCTGTTGGCATAGCCCAACAGGGACCACTGGGAAGGAGAAATGAGGTTTTCTAAGTCCCCCCCCAGTGTCATGAAGCAGAGTCTAGAAAGGTAGGAATTTTTTTAATTTTATTTTGATTTTTGTGGGTACATAGTAGATGTATATATTTATGGGTACATGAGATACTTCGAAACAGGCATGCAATGTGTAATAATCACATCATGGAAAATGGAGTATCTATCCCACCGAACACTTATCCTTTGTATTACAAACAATCCAATTATACTCTTTCAGTTATTTAAAAATGTACAATTAAATTATTATTGATTTAGTCACCCTGTTGTGCTACCAAAAACTTATTTATTCTAATCATTGTTTTGTACCCATGAGCCATTCCCACTTTCCAAGACCCGTCCCCAGCCTCTACTCTCTACTCCATCACTTCTACTCTCTATCTCCATAAGTTCAATTGTTTTAATTTTTGGCTCCCACAAATGAGTAAGAACATGTGAAGTTTGTCTTTCTGTGCCTGGCTTATTTCACTTAAAATAATGACCCTTATTTCCATTCATGTTGCAAATGATAGGATCTCATTCTTTTTTTATAGCTGAATAGTACTCCATTATATATATCTACCACAGTTTTGTAATCCATTTGTCTGCTGATGAACACTTAGGTTGCTTCCAAATCTTAGCTATTGTGAACAGTGCTGCAACAAACATGAGCATGCAGATATCCCTTTGATATGATGATTTTCTTCCTTTTGGGTATATGCCCATCAGTGAAATTACTGAATTATATAGTGGCTCAATTTTTAGTTTTTTTAAGGAAGCTCTAAACTGTTCTCCACAGTGGTTGATCTAGTTTACATTCCTACTAAGGGTGTACGAGGGTTCCCTTTCTCCTAGCCAGCATTTGTTATTGCTTGTCTTTTGGATAAAAGCTATTTTAACTGGTTCGGGATGATATCTCATTGTAGTTTTAATTTGCATTTCCCTGATGACCAATGATGGTGAGCATCTTTTTGTATAACTGTTTGACATTTGTATGTTTTCTTTGGAGAAATCTCTATTCAGATCTTTTGTCCATTTTAAAATTGGATTATCAATTTTTTTCCTATAGAGTTGTTTGAGCTTCTTATATATTCTGGTTATTAATTCCTTGTCAGAGGGGTAGTTTGCAAATATTTCATCCCATTCTGTGAGTGGCCTTTTCACTTTGTTGATTGTTTCCTTTGTTGTGCAAGAGCTTTCTAACTTGATGTGATCTCATTTGTTCATTTTTCCTTTGATTGCCTGTGCTTGTTGGGTATCACTTTAACTTTTGGCCAGAGTAACATCCTGGAGTTTCCTCAATGTTTTTTTTTGTAGTAGTTTCATAGTTTGAGGGCTTACATTTAAGTTTTTAATCCATTTTGATTTAATTTTTGTATATGGTGAAAGATAGGAGTCTAGTTTCATTCTTCTGTTTATAAATATCCCGTTTTCCCAGCACCATTTATTAAAGAGAGTCTTTTCCCCACTGTATGTTCTTGGCACCTTTGTCAAAAATGAGTTCACTGTAGGTGTATGGATTTGTTTCTGGGTTCTCTCTCCTGTTCCATTGGTCTATGTGTCTGTTTTCATGCCAGTACCGTGCTGTTTTGGTTTCTACAGCTCTGTAGTGTAGATTCAAGTCAGGTAATGTGAGTCCTCCAGTTTTATTCTTTTTGCTGAAGATAGCTTTGGCTATTCTGAGTCTTTTGTAGTTCCATATACATTTTCAGATTTTGTTTTATTTCTGTGAAGAATGTGAAAAATGTCATTGGTATTTTAATAGGGATTGCATTGAATCTGTAGATTTCTTTGGGCAGTATGAACATTCTAACAATGTTGATTCTACCAATACATGAACATGGAATATCTTTCCATTTTTTGGGTCCTCTTCAGTTCCTTTCATCAGTGTTTTATAGTTTTCATTGTAGAGATCTTTCACTTCTTTGGTTAAGTTAATTCCTAAGAATTTAATTTTATTTGTAGCTATTGTAAATGGAATCGCTTCCTTGATTTCTTTTACAGATTGTTCATTGTTGGTATGTATAAATGCTACTGGTTTTTGTGTGTTGATTTTGTATCCTGCAACTTTACTGAATTTTTTTATTAGTTTTAATAATTTTTTTGGGTGGGGGTCTTTAGGTTTTCCAAAACATAAGATCATGTCATCTGCAGACAAGGATAATTTGACTTCTTTGTTTCCATTTTGGATGCCTTTTATTTCTTTCTCTTGTCTGATTGCTCTATCTAGGACTTCCAGTACTATATTGAATAACAGTGGTAAAAGTAGGCATCCTTGTTGTGTTTCAGATCTTAGAGAAAAGGCTTTCATTTTTCCCCATTTAGTATGACACTAGCTCTGAGTCTGTCATATATGAATTTTAATATGTTGAGGTATGTTCCTTCTGTACCCAGTTTTTGTGGATTTTATTATGAAAGGATGTTGAATTTTATTGAATGCTTTTCCAGAATCAGTTGAAATTATCACTTTTTTTTGTCTGTAGTAACATAGTAGGTGTATATATTTATGGGGTACATGAGATGTTTTGATACAGGCATGCAATGTGTAATAATCACATCATGGAAAATGGAGTATCCCCTCAAGCATTTATCCTTTGTGTTATAAAAAATCCAATTATGCTATTTAGTTATTTTTAAATGTATAATTAAGTTATTATTGACTATAATCACCCTATTGTGCTATCAAATACTAGGTCTTATTCATTCTTTGTGTTTTCTTTTGTACCCATTAAGCATTCCTGCTTTCTCTTCCCACCCTATGCTACCCTTTCCAGCCTCTAGTAACCATCCTTCTACTCTCTACGTCCATGAGTTCAGTTCAATTTTGATTTTCAGATTCCACAAGAAAGGTGATGTTTGCCTTTCTGTGCCTGGTTTATTTTATTTAATATCATGATCTCCAGTTCCATCTATGTTATTGATCATATGGTTTTTGTCTTTCATTCTGTTGATACTATATATTGCATTGATTGATTTGCATATGTTGAACCATCCTTGCATTCCTGGAATAAATCCCACTTGGTTATGATGTGTGATCTTTTTAATGTATTGTTGAATTTGGTTTGCTATTATTTTGTTGAGGATTTTTGCATCAATATTCATTAGAGATATTTGCCTCTAGTTTTCTTTGTTTGAGGTATCTTTGTCTGTGTTTGGTATCAGGATAATGCTGGCCTTGTAGAATGAGTTTAGAAGTATCCCCTACTCCTCTATTTTTCTAGTTTGAGTAGGACTGATATTAGTTCCTCTTTAAATGTTTGGTAGAATTCAGCAGCGAAGCTATCAGGTCCAGGCTTTTCTTTACTGGGAGATGTTTTATTACAGCTTCAATCTTACTACATTTTATTCATCTGTTCAGGTTTTAGATTTCTTCATGGTTCAATCTTGGTAGGTTTCATGTGTCTAGGAACTTATCCATTTCCTTTAGATTTTCCAGTTTATTGGCATATAGTTGCTTGTAGTAGCCACTAATGATCCTTTGAATTTCTGTGGCATCAGTTGTAATGTCTCGTTTTCCATCTCTGATTTTATTTATTTGAATCTTCTCTCTTTTCTTCTTAGTCTAGCCAGAGTTTTGTTACTTTTATTTATCTTTTCAATAAACTTTTTGTCTCATTAATCTTTTGTATTGTTTTCTTCATTTCATTTTCATTTATTTCTGCTCTGATCTTTATTATTTTTTTCTTCTACTAATTTGGGGTTTGGTTTGCTCTTGCTTTTCTAGTTCTTTAAGATGCCTCACTAGGTTGTTTATTTGAAGTTTTACTTCTTTTTTGATGTAGGCACTTACAGTTATAAATTTG
This sequence comes from Gorilla gorilla gorilla, assembly GCF_029281585.2. Lineage (NCBI taxonomy): Eukaryota > Metazoa > Chordata > Mammalia > Primates > Hominidae > Gorilla > Gorilla gorilla. The sequence continues at coordinate 130,409,826 of NC_073233.2, read as the reverse complement.
CCTCTTTGTACTGCTTTCTCTGTATCCCATAGGTTTTGGTATGTTGTGTTTTCATTATTATTTTTTTCAAAATATTTTTCAACTTTCTTCTTAATTTCTTCATTAAGCCACTAGTTATTTAGGAGCATATAATTTAATGTTTGTGTTTGAATAGTTTCCAAAGTTTCCCTTGTTACTGATTTCAAGTTTTATTCCATTGTGTTTGGAGAAGATGCTTGATATTATTTTAATTCTTTTGAATGTTTTAAGAATTGTTTTGTTTTAAGAATTGTGTTTTATGGTCTATCCTAGAGAATGATTCATGTGCTGAGGAGTAGAATGTCTATTCTGCAGCCACTGGATGAAATGTTTTGTATGTACCTATTGGGTTCATATCATCTATAATGCAGATTAAGTCCAGTGTTTGTTTGTTGATTTTCTGTCTGAAAGATCTGTCCAATGATGAAAGTGAGATGTTGAAGTCTCCATCTATTATTGTGTTGAGGTCTATCTCTCTCTTTAGCTCTAATAATTGCTTTATATATCTGAGTGCTCCAGCATTGGGTGTGTATATATTTATAATTGTTATATCCTGCTGCTGAGTTGACCCGTTTATCATTCTATAATGACCTTCTTTGTCTCTTCTTTCAGTTTTTGTCTTAAAATCTATTTTGTCTGATATAAGGGTAGCTAATCCTCCTCTTTTTTGGTTTCCATTGACACGGAATATCTTTTTTCATTGCTTTACTTTCAGTCTATGTGTATCTTTATAGTTGAAGCTTCTTCTAAGCAACAGATCATTGGGTCTTGTATTTTTAATCCATTCAGCTGCTCTATGTCTTTTGATTGGAGAGTTTAGTCCATTTACATTCAACATTATTATTGATAAGTAAGGACTTACTTTGTTCACTGTGTTTTTTTGTTTTCTGGTTGTTTTGTGGTCTTCTCTTCCTTCTTTCCTTCCTTCTTGTCTTCCTTTAAGTGAAGATGATTTTCTCTGGTGGTATGACTTCATTTCTTGCTGTTCTTTTTTTGTATCCATTGTATGTTTTCAATTCCAGGTTACCGTTAAGCTTGCAAATGCTGTCTTATAACCCATTATTTTGAACTGATGACAACTTAACATTGATTGCAAAAACAAACAAACAAGCAAAAAGAAAACCAATAAAAACTCTACACTTCTTTAACACAATTTCCCCACTTTTTAACTTTTTGTTGTTTCTTTTTATGTCTTGTGGTACTGTCTATGTCTTGACAAGTTGTAGTTATTATTTTCAATTGGTTCATCATTTAGTCTCTCTACTTAAATAAGAGTAGTTTGCACACCAAAATTACAGTGTTAAATTCTGTGTTTTTCTGTGTGCTTACTGTTACCAGTTAATTTTGTACCTTCAGATGATTTCTTATTGGTCATTAGCGTCATTTTCTTTCAAATTAAATAATTCCTTTTGGCATTTCTTGTATGACAGATATGGTGTTCATGAAATTCCTCAGCTCTTGTTTGTTTGGGACAGTCTTTATTTCTTCATGCTTGAAGAATATTTTCATCAGATATACTATTCTAAGGTAAAAGTTTTTTTTCCTTCAGCACTTTAAATATGTCATGCTACTCTTTCTTAGCCTGTAAGATTTCCACTGAAAATCTGCTGCCAGATGTATTGGAGCTCCATTGCATGTTATTTGTTTCTTTTCTCTTGTTGCTTTTAGGATAGTTTCTTTATCTTTGACCTTTGGGAGTTTGCTTATTAAATGCCTTGAGGTAGTCTTCTTTGTGTTAAATCTGCTTGGTGCTCTATCACATTCTTGTACTTGAATGTTTATCTTTCCTTAGGTTTGGGAAGTTCTCTGATGTTATCCTTTGAATAAACTTTCTACCACTACCTCTTTCCTTACCTCCTCCATACGGCCAACAACTCTTATATTTGTACTTTTAAGGCTATTTTGCAGATCCTGTAGGCATGCTCCGTTGTAGTTTACTTGTTTTTCTTTAGTCTCCTCTGTGTATTTTCAAGTAGCCTGTCTTCAAGCTCACTAGTTCTTTCTTCTGCTTGATCAATTCTGCTACTAAAAGACTTTGCTGCATTTTTCAGTATGTTACTTGTGTTTTCAACTCTAGAACTCCTGCTTGATTCTCTTAAATTATTTTAATCTCTGTTAAATTTATCTGATAGAAATCTGAATTCCTTCTCTGTGTTGTCTTGAATTTCTTTGAGTTTCCTCAAAATAGCTATTTTGAATTATCTGTCTGAAAGGTCATATATCTCTGTTTCTTTTGAATTGGCTCCTAGTGCCTTATTTATTTCATTTCATGATTTCATGTTTTCCTGGATGGTCTTGATGTTTGCAGATGTTCATCTGTATCTGGGCATTGAAGAGTTAGGTATTTATTGTAGTCTTTGCAGTCTGGGTTTTTTTTTTTTTTTGTGCCTATATTTCTTGAGCAGGCTTTCCAGGTATTTGAAAGGATTTGGGCCCCAAGCCCAATAATGCTATGGTTCTTGTAGACTCATAGAGGTGCAGCCTTAGTGGTCTTGGATAAGATCTGGAAGAATTCTCTGGACTACCAGGCAGAGACTCTTGTTCTCTTCCCTTACTTTCTCCTGAACAAGTGATGTCTCTCTCTTTGTGCTGTCTGGAGCTGGGGGTGGGTTGATACAAGTACACTATGGCCACCACCACTGGGACTATGCTGAATCAGAAATGAAGCTAGCACAGCACTGTGTCTTGCCTGTGGCCTGCTGTAACCACTACCTGGCTACTGCCTATGTTCACTTAAGTCCCTAGAGTGAACAATCAGCAAGGGGAAAGCTAGCTAGGTTTATGTCCTTCTCTTTAGGGTACCATGTTCACCCAGGCTCCTGGTGGGTCCAGAGATGCTGTCTGGGAGCCAGAGATTAGAGTCAAAAACCTTAGAAATCTATTCAGCATTCTATTCTACTGTGGCTAAGCTGACCCTCCAACTATAAGTCCTTCCCATTCTTCCCTCCCTTTTCCATAGGCAGAGGGACCTCTCCTGGTGACCACCGCCACTATTGGCCCATGGGGAGTTCTGCCAGACCTCTGCCGATGTTCACTTAAAGCCCAAGGACTCTTTAGTCGGCTTGTGGTAAATGCTGTGAGGCCCGGGACTCCCCTTCAGGGCAGTGGGTTGCCTCTGGCCAAGGAAGGTCCAGAAATGCTTTCCAGGAGCCTAAGTCTGGACTTGGAAACCTCAAAGGCCCACTTGGTGCTCTACCCCACTGTGGGCAAGCTGGTATCTAAGATGCAAGACAAAGTCTCCTTTACTTTTGCCTCTGCTTTTCCCAAGCAGAAGGAGTCTCTCACCATAGCCACCAAAGCTGGGAATGAGCTGGGTCTCACCTGAAGCCAGCAAGTCTCAGAGTCTCACCCAAGGCCCATGGTGTACTACCTGGGTATCACTGCTAGTTATTCAGGACCCAAGGGCTCTTTAGTCAGGAGATGATGAATCCTTCCAAGACTGAGTCCTCCTCTTCATGTCAGTGTGTTCCCTAGAAGGGTAGATTTGAAGCTAAGAGACAATATCTTAAGAACCAGCACAACATGACTTGCACACTGATCCTCGACCTTTTCCTTATCTCCTTGGCTCCTGACTCCCAGATTCGTTTCCTGTTTACAAGCTTGCCTCCATGGTAGAACTTGCTTTTCAGTACCATTTATGCAGCTCTAATATTTGGGATTTTCTCCTTGATTATGATTTGTATTAAGACTCTTTTGAGTGCAAGTAACAGAAGGTCAACTTGACCCAGTTTAAACAGAAAGGGGCCTCTATTTGTTGACATAATCAAGAGAAACAGAATGCAGCAGGAGACAATTGAAAGAAGGTTGCAATACTGATGATACGCCTCCTCCCTCCCTGGTCTGTTTTTCTTGACAGTTGGCTAATTCTCTCCCGTTGTAGGCAGACTTCCTCATATGGGTGGTGCATGGCAGCCTGTAGCTCTGGGTTCACAGCCTTACCACTGTGTAGGAAAAAAAAAGGAAAGAATTTTTCTCTCTCTGAGCTCCAGAGAAAACAATTCCTGGGAATTCTGATTGGCCAGTTTAGTCCTAGATTCTATCCTTGAACAAAGATATGAGATATTATCTTTTAGCTTAAGTCTTGTATCCACCCCTCTGAATTGCCATGACCAGAAGAAATGAATAAGTGTATTGGTAAAACAAAATCAGTACTTGTCTACGATAATTTTAATTTGTCTGTTGAATTATAGACAAGATTTCCTTCATTATCCATGTAAAAAAATGACAGATGGTGATTGTGCACAGATAGGTCTGTTGTGGGCAATACCTTGATTACATTGTCACAGCTGTAGATACTATGTAGTCAAGCATCAAGATACCAATTTTACAAGAGTCCTATGAATTCTATTATTGGGTACTTGGGTCACTCACAATAAATAATATCCCCTGTCCCCTTGCCTCTTCTCTCTCTTTCCCTTCCTTCCTTCCTTCCTTCCTTTTCTTTCTTTCTTTCTTTCTCTCTCTCTCTGTTTCTTTCTTTCCCAGGGTTCTGAACCAACTGGAGAAGACCAGAGGATTCTCTTATCTGTGGCAATAGAAGATATGTAACTGGTCTCATTAAATCTTAGATCTTACTTAAAAGTTTGGTTAGGAGAGCAAAGATAAGAAAATATATTCACAGGTTTATAAGGAAAGAATCAGTGAAGCACAAACATATACTGATCCAGGGACAACATGCCAGGTATAATGAAAGATTTTAAAATGAATATGGAATATGCAGGCTTAACCTCTACCAGAATAATCATATAATGGGGGAGACAAGATTACTGCACAGCTAATTGTTTTGATTTATTGAGGAGTCTCCCAGTGGCTGTTTCAAACAACTACATTCTCTCAGTTCCCAGTCCCTTCTTTCATCTCTCCTTCCTCCTTATTTTATTTTATTTTATTTTTGAGACAAGGTCTCACTCCATCACCCAGGCTAGAGTGCAGTGGCATGATTTTGGCTCGCTGCAACCTTCACCTTTCAGATTCAAGCTGTTCTTATGCCTCAGCCTCCTGAGTAGCTGGGATTACAGGTATGTGCCACCATGCCTGGGTAATTTTTTTTTTTTTTTTTTTTTTAGTATAGATAGGGTTTCATCATTGGCCATGCTGGTCTTGAACTCCTGGCCTCAAGTAATCCACCCGCCTTGGCCACCCTAAGTGCTGAGATTACAGGCATGAGCCACTTCACCTAGCCCCTTATTCCTTCTTTTATTTCTCTTTCCTCTCTTTCCTTTCTTACTATTCATTTTACTGTATAATTGAAGGCTATCATATCAGTCAGGGTTCAGCCAGACAAACAGAACCAGTAGGAGATATATGCTAAGAAATGTATTACAAGGAATTGGTTTTTTGCTGCTGTGGGGTGCAGCTAGGCAAGTCTGAAATTTATAGGGCAGGCTACGAGGATTGTATAAAATGGAACCAATCATTTCTTCCTCATTTAACTTGCTCTCATAATTAGTTTTCAATTGAATTATTCTTTTAGGCTTCCAAGATAAAATGCTGGAACTACCTTTAATTCTTCCCACTTCCCTGTCTTCTAGTTCAGTCAATTATTAAGGGCAATGGTTTGTTCTTCCTGATAATTCTTCTATTGCTGCACCCTTTTCCAGTGCCATTGCCACCTCTCTTGTTTGAGACCTTGGCTCTCATCTCTAAACTATTTTGTTAGCTTTCCCCTAGGAAATCTCTAGCCCCTTTGATCTCAAATTCTTCCTATATAATGCCACCAGATTGTTAATCTGAAAATACTATTTTTAGTATGCCACTCTTCTAACAAAATTGTTCTATGACTTAGAACTATACGTGGTGACTTGGAGGGATGTCTACGGTAAATTGTTGGGTTAAAACAGCAAGGTGCTGAGTACTATGCATGCTAATATGCCATGTTTTAATTAATCAAAACTCTTTAGTTCGAATGTTTTTTTTTGTATGATTGTATGAGTATAGCCAAAAGGGTGAAAGAAGACATATACTAAACTATCAATACTGACTTATTGATTGACTAGGTGAAAGGTTTTCAATTTTGACTTTATATTGGAATCATCTGGAGAACTTTAAAAACTATGGAGATTTAATTAGACTGAGGTATGCTTTGGGCTTCTGATTGTAAAAAAGTTCTTTATGTAAGTCTAATGTGTTGAGAACCATTGATTGAGAGGATTACTCTGGCTGAAGTGATTCAAGACTGCATAGCTATACCCTCACAAAGAAGATGAGGGATATACAAAATAGGAAAGTAAGAAAACATTTTTTAATAAAGATAAGATTGCATAGCTGAAAATGTACTCTAACCCTGCTTAGCCACATAAGCATAGAAAAGGCAGCTTGGCTTAAAAACATACTTTGATCTGCAAAAGTGAATGAATAAAAATTATATGTACATACTGCATATAATCTATATGTATTACAAAGCTGTACATACACACATACATATATATACATATATTTGACATTTGATTATGGATTTCCATGTAGAGAATACATTATGATTTTGGATACCAGGAAGTTTAAATTACAAGTGTTTTGTTTGCATTTTGCATTTTTTCTTTTTTTAAATAAAAAAAAGTAAGAAGTTAATGTCCAGGGAAGGCTTTTCTAGTGCAGTCCTGATAACTGGATCCAGGAGGAGGAGGCCTGAGAATTGGTGTCTGATTGAAAGGCTGGCTTTAAGGAGCTACGGTGAAGAGGATGTGAGTGAATGTTGTCTGATCATCACTAATTTGGATTCCAGATTTCTCACAATTTCCTTTTCTCAAAGCCAAATAACCCCCGAAAAGGTTTAAGGCTCTAAAAAGAAACACTTGAATCATATTTCACAAGACGTAGGTCAATCGATGAATTGAGGCAAATCAGCTAAGAAGTCATTGGTTTTGTTCTGGAAACCATGGGTTAGGACCTAATTTTGCTTAAAGCTATAGAGAATATTGTAGGCTGAAGAACTATTCCTTCGCCAATTCCACATTTGGAAATGTTGCCTATATTTATCTGTTTTGATCTGGACTGTGTTCAGTTTCTGATTAAATGGTCTCAACAATGTATGAAACATTGAGTCTGGAAGTTCATATCTACAGAAGATCCACTAGACAAAAGCTTGAGTGATAGGAGATATTTGGTGATGTCAAATGGTCTATATGAAATGGCAAGACTGGCCCCTTCAGTTTCTGTAGAGGCTATTTCCTCACTACCTCATTTTAAGATCTCTTGAAGACCTGCATTGTTATTAAGAAGTGAATAGACACTTACCAAGCTGAGATGTACTCAGCCATATGTGGGGGCTGGCTCATACTGGTTTGTAAGAGATGGCTATTAAATTTTCAGGAATTTTGCCTTTTGGTTGCTAAATATTATTATTCTTAAAAATTAAATTAACTAGGCCGGGCATGGTGGCTCACAACTGTAATCCCAGCACTTTGGGAGGCGGAGGTAGGTGGATCACCTGAGGTCAGGAGTTTGAGACCAGCCTGGCCAACATGGGGAAACCCTGTCTCTACTAAAAATACAAAAAATTAGCCGGGTGTGGTGGTGTGCACCTGTAATCCTAGCTACTCGGGAGGCTGAGGCAGGAGAGCTGCTTGAACCTGGGAGGCAGAGATTGCAGTGACCCGAGATCGTACCATTGCACTCCAGCCTGGGCAACTGGAGTGAAACTCAGTCTCAAAATCAAACAACAAAAGAATTAAATTAACTTACAATTTTAAAAATTTTTAATTAATTTTTTCTTTTCTTTTTCAACCTCTATTTTAGATTCTGGGGATACATGTGCAGATTTGTTACAAAGGTATATTGTATGATGCTACATTTTGGAGTACTGTTGAACCTGTCACCCAGGGAGTGAGCATAGCACCCAATAGGCAGTTTTTCAACCCTTGTTTCCTTCTCTCTTTTCTTATCTCCTCTTGAATTCTCCATTGTCTGTTGTTCTCATCTTTATGTCCATGTGTACCCAATGGTAAACTTACAATTTAATGATTATGTTAAAACAAAAATAATAAATGTTCATCACTTCTTAATTATTTTACAACATTTTATTACCTATGCTTTTGAGGTTATTTATGTCAACTGTATTTACAAAATTGAAATACGATTTAATGGTGCACTATTCATTACTCTACATCCAGAGACATCGCATTAGTAGCTTGAAATTGGCTAGTCAAGGCAACAAGGCAACATGATGGGCCCACATGGAAGCTAGGCATGCAATGAGTTGTGCTGCACCTGAGGAACTCAGGGCTAAACATGCAGCACCATTTCCAGCAAGCAGCAAATAAGCTGTTCCCCATACCATAGTTACACTATGGTCACCTGCACTTACTTAACTGCATATATGACAAGTTACAAAAATGGCTCAGTGTCATGCAGAGAGGCACACTAGCAAGGACATGAAAAGATATCTGGAGTTGGGAATAGAGAGCTTGTAACAGCTATGGATAAAGGAGTTTGGCAAAAAACAATGAATGAAATCACATCAAGAACTAATTGGTTTCAGGAGCTTTATAATAAACGTTATTACATATTCTATTATTTATAAATTATATATTACATATCCTTAGTATTAGTAATATTTTAATTAACATAAATATCTATGTGTTTCTGTTCTCAGTCATATGTCAGAGCTAAGCATTGGGTACACATGGACATAAGGATGGGAACATAGGTGCTGCAGAGTACTAGATGGAGGAAAGACAGAGGGAGACAAGGGCCAAAAATCTACCTATTGGGTACTATGCTCAGTTTCTGGGTGACAGGATCAATAGTACTCCAAACCTCAGTGTTACACAATATACTCATGTAACAAACCTGCATATATAACCCCAAATCTAAAATAACAGTTGAAATTATATGTAAAAAAAGAACAAAACCAAAATAATTACTATGACAAATGACCAAATTCAAGGGTCTATTTTACATAAGTTGAAGCACAGAAAGTTAGACCTTAAAGGGATGATGGCTAATTTAGACTCCTTTTCTATAGATGGAGAAATTACTTGCCCACTCTCTTTTCTAAGCCCCATACAACATTTTCCACGTAGCCACAGCAGCCTGATTTTCTGCACACATAAAATTCCCTATGTGTTGGTGTGAGTGCCTATCAACTTATTCAGTAAGAAGACAGTTTACTGGTTTGAGAGCAAGTGGGTAAGAACTATCCAATTACCAACGGTTTACAAAATATATGCATACATATATATTTTTTAATCTATGTATTTATAGATCATATTTGTTGTTTTAGACAGCTGTTAAACATTTATCAGCATACTACTGGATGCCTTTCATGACAATTATAGAGTTTCTTATTCACAAGATAACCTGGGCCTGGATGTGAAAGAGAAAGGGAAAAGGGAATTTCTCAGTGGGTTCTGGATTACAAACCTGGAAGAATTCAGAGGGAAAACAATGTTCATATGTGAGGTAGGGATCCAATACTAGACAATATAAACCCCATTAGCATCAATCAGAGATATATAAATTTTCCAACTTTGACACCCCTAAGCACATAGGGGTCTCTGTGAAATATTAACATAGATAGCATTCTGAAAGGCTGAGTTGCCTGCAGCAACAGCAATGGGGGAGGAGGAGGGGGTTGGAAAGGATAAAGTAGAGTTTCCCTTGATTTTCCCCCCTTTCCTTTCTGCAAAATATCTAATTTACTTGTTAAAGCCAACTGCACATTGTTTATCCAGACTGTCTATTTTTTTAGCCCTAATTGATACTAATTAAAATCAAAATAAAATTACGGCTGCAAAACTTGGCTGGGGTTTTGATCCACTGCCAGCATGCTCGCAACCAATGAGAGTTACTATATGAACACTCTCATTTTGAAACTCCAGGTATTATAGTGGCTGCATGTGAAATAAAAAGAAAAAAATGGTACCACCATTCTAAAATTTATTTCTAGTTTATATTCCAGAACATAATAAAAAGAGCCTAATTAATTCTTGATCAAGACCGAGGATCTTTCATTTATGATAAAAAAAAAGTAAATTTGGTACATGTGACTAAATACTGATGGGCCTAGAATGGTTGAATCAATTGTTCAGCATTTCGTGCTAATGAGGCTAGATTCCTGGGGTCCGTCCCCTTACAGGTTAGTTATCTTTATCTGGAGAAAAACTCTGATTCACAATTAGGAAAGAAATACAATTGGAGGAGTCATCTTGCAGGTGCAATAATTGGTCATTTGGGGATTGGATAAGAGCGTTGAATGGCTTAAAGCAAATCAGCCACCATCACTCCTGGAAAATAACTCAACCTTTTATTGAAGGTAAGTCATTAATACCTCCTTTGGTGTGCTATTTATGCACCTTATTATAGTACCGAATTGATGATAAAACTATGACTTATCTCTTATTCAAAGGAGATTTTTTTGGAAGTATCAAAAGATCATGAAGTGCAGTGGAGAGGACATGAAATTTTGGTTTAGAAGCGGGGGTTCTACCATTGTTAAGAGTTAATATTTGTTACTATAGACTAGACATAGTACTCAATGCCTTATATTTCCTCATACATTTTTCATAAAACTCCCATGTGGCAGGCACTTCTGCCACCCCATTTCCCAGATAAGAAGTTAAGCAACTCATGTGATGTTACACAGGTAAGAAGAGAGTGAACTGGCATTTGATTTCAGGCCTGTAGAATTTCAAAACCCAGCCCTTTAACCACTCTACTATGCTATCTCTACACTAGCTACCTTGTGTTTAGAGAAAGTTGCTTAACTTCTCCAGGTCTTGGTTTCTTCTCTTACATAATGGTGATAATAATGCCTGTTGCACCCACTTAAAAGGTATGAGGGTCATGAGATACTGTAGGTAGATTATAAAAGTTTATACAAATGTAAACTATTATAATTCTAATATTGGCATGGATTCTAATAAGGACATTATATAGCAAAATTATTATTTAAATGCAATATAAATATATGCCAATATTTATTCTTGGCCAATGTTTCAGATTTATTAATTTGTTTATTAGTTCTTCTTTTTAGCAGATCTTACTTGAGCCTCTTGAGTAGTAGAAAAAGTCTTGGCTTTGGATTTAATCAATTTGGAAATTCTGAGGATCAAAAGTTTATTCTGTCACTTGATAGCTGTGGGAACTTACACAAATCACTCAAACCCTCAGAGTCTATATAACAAAAGTTATTTCAGGTACTGTGGCAAAGATAGTATAGGTGTTCAAAAAATGTAAGCTTCTTTGCTTAACCCTAACTTTTGCTGAAGTGAGGATAATATGAAGTTCACAAAATAAATAGAAGATAAATACCAATATAATTTTAGAATTAGAAGAGATTTAGGGCTCATCTAATCTAAACTTCTTGTTTTGTCTATATAAAAGATGAGGTCGAGAGAAATTGATCCAAGATTACACAGCCAGGTAGTTCTAGAAAACAGGAAGGAACCCAGATTTCTTAACTCTAGCTTTCAAGTGAGTCAAGATACCCTGGCTGAGTGAACAATGTGTCATCTGAACAATGACAATATTATATCCTAACATTAAAGGAATAGACACATAACAGTTTTAGAGGTAATTTGGAGATGCAATTGTGAATCAAGCTTTCCTGCGTCTGCACAGATGAGTTCTTCTATTTATTTATTTAATTAAAAAAATCAACTCTGGCCTACAGATGCACAGATGACTTCACAATCATTCTTCCATTTCACAGTTGCAGTGCCATGTGTGAACTAATCTTCTTGCAAAATATCCTCAGATTTATCTCACATGCACTCAAAATCCCAACATGGCTCTTATCTTCAAAGAGCTTCCTCCAGGTTTAAAGGCATAAAATGTGGACAGTGAAAAAGTTGAAGAACATAGAAATGTTGCCTAGAGTTTCCTGTCAGGTAAGTGGTACATAGAACTACAAAAGCATTTCAAAGAGAAAGTTGTTTCTGCAGAAATAGGGAGTGAAGGTTTACCTTTGTCTTTAAGAATAAACAGGTCTTGAGAGAGAATTATGCAGTGTACATTTAATTAATAATACTGGTGGAGTGCCAGGTACATGTTAGGGACAATTGGGAGATTAGGTTAGAAAAGCAGATTGGGACAGCACAGAAGGCCTTGAATGTTATATTAAGAAATTTGAATTTTATCCTACCAAGAATGGTGACCTACTGAAACATGTGCAGTAGGGGAGTGCCGTGAACATGGAGGGAAAGTTTATCTGGTGGTGCTGTGATAGCCAAGGAGTGAGACTGGAGCCAGAATACTAGTTAGGAATTTATTCCAATAAGCTGATAGGATCATGGCCAAAAGGATGCATGTGAGAAATGTTGAAAAGAGAGCATAAAAAAATCTTGGTGAGTTAGAGACAGGAGAAGCTCAAAGATGAGTTTTCAAGTGGGTAATAATAAGAGTAGTGGTTATTTGATAAAAATAGAACAAGGAAAAGGAATTTAGGGAGAGAAGAGAGAGAGTACTTTGAGATAATAGACTCACTTGTAGACTTAAGATTTTTGATGTGATGTTGAAGCATTCAAGTGGAGATGTCCAGGAGTGAGATAAGTATAAAGGTGCCAAGTACAGAAATCTGAATTCTGATGGTGCTGAAACCATCCTGTGCCAGCTTGAAACTGTGAAACTAAGAGATTCTGAATAACTTAGACCCCAAACACTCTAAAATATGAAATCCAACCTGTCACTAAATTACTCAGATTTGATTTTATTCTCATAATAAACTGAGCAAAGAATCTGCTTTCTCCTACATATTTCTATAAGTAAGGAAAAATAATGGGTTTTAAATATCATCAATGACCTCTGAACTTACCTGGTAGGATTTTTCAAAAGTAAGGAATAACTCACGTACTAAAAAGTGTAAAATCTAATAATAAATTTTACACACACACACACACATAAGCATCACTCAGATCAAGATATAGAACATTTCTAGCACCCCAAAAACACTTTATGAAGCACTCTCCCAGACCCAAGGGTAACAATTATTCCGACCACCTTATGTAAAGATTACTTTTGCCTGTTAAACTTTGCATGAATTTAATCATACAATATAAATATATTTTCTTCTGGTTGAAATGCATTTTTCCAACATTTTATTATGGAAATTTTAAATATACAATAAAGCAGAAATAATTTTACAGTTATCATCCATATGTCTATACTCAGATTCTAATATTAACATTTTATTGTAGTGTATACTCTTCGAGGTTTAAATTTACCATCTTGCCTTTTTGTTTTCTTTTTAAAAAGTATTTTAAAATTTGTATACATTTATGGGATACATGTGCAATTTTGTTATATGTATATGATGCGTAGTGATTAAGTCACGGTATTTACAGTGTCCATCACCCAAATACAATATATTTTTGTATAGTCACCCCACTCTGCTCTCAAACATTGAATTTATTCCTTCTATTTAACTGTATGCTTATATTCTTTAACACACTTCACTCTCTCCCTCTGTTAGTCACCTTCATAGTCTCAGTTATCTATCTTTCCACTCTGTACCTCCATGTGATCAATTTTTTTTTTAGCTCTCATATACGAGTTAGAACATGTGATATTTGCCTTTGTACCTGGCATATTTCACTTAAGATAATGATCTCCATTCTATTCATGTTGTTGCAAATGACATGAATTCATTTTTTTATGGCCAAATAGTATTCTACTGTGTATATATACTACACTTTCTTTACGCATGCATCCATTGATGGACGCTTAGGTTCATTTTATATCTTGGCTATTGTAAATAGTGCTGTAATAAACATGTAAGTGCAGGTATCCCTTGGATATATTGATTTTTTTTTCCCCTTGGATAGACACCCAGTTGTGGAATTGCTGGATTGAATGGTAATTCTATTTTAGTTCTTTGAGAAATATCCATGCTGTTTTTTACAGTAGCTTTACTAGTTAACATTCCCACCAACAGTGTATAAGCCTTCCCTTTCTCTGCATCTTTGCCAACATTTGCTATTTTTTATCTTTTTCTTTTTAACAATGGCCATTCTGGGATAAGATGATATCTCATTGTGGTTTTGATTTGCATTTCTCTGATTGTTACTGATGTTGAGCATTTTTTCATATAACTGTTGGCCATTTGTACGTCTTTTTTGTTTTTTTTCCCCCTACAGTAAACGGATGTATGTCTTATTTTAAGAAAGGTCTATTCATCTTCTTTGCCCACTTTTAAATGGGATTATTCGTTGTTTGTTTTCCTGTTGAGTTGTTTAAGTTCCTTATATATTCTGGGTATTAGTCCTTTGTTACATTAATAGTTTTCAAATATTTTTTACCATTCAACATGTTGTCTCTTCACTCGTATTTTGTTTGCTATGCAGAAGCTTTATAGTATAACTAAGACTCATTTATCTTCTTTTGCTTTTGTTGCCTGTGCTTTTGAGGTCTTATTCATAAATCCTTTGCCTAGACAAATGTCCAGAAGAGTTTTTCCTAGGTTTTCTTCTAGTATTTTTATGGCTACAGGTTTTACAATTAAGTATTTAATCCATTTTGAGTTGATTTTTGTATATGATGAGAGATAGAGGTCCAGTTTCATTCTTTTGCATGTGGCTATCCAATTTTCCCAGAACCATTTGTTGATGAGGGTGCTCTTTCCCCAATATAAGTTCCTGTTGGTTTTGTAGAGAATCAGTTTGCTGTAAATATGTGGCTTTAATATGGGTTTCTTCTGTTCCTTTGGTTTATATGTCTATTTTTATATCAATACTCTGCTGTTTTGATTACTATAGCCTTGTAATATATTTTGAAGTCAGGTAATGTGATGCCTCCATCTTAGGTCCCCATCTTGCCCTGACGAGTACTGCTTTGGCTATTCAGGCTCTTTTCTGGTTCCACGTGAATTTTAGAATGTTTTTTCTCATTTTGTAAGGAATAATGTTATTTTGATAGGGATTACACTGAATCTGAAAATTGTCTTGGACAATATTGTCATTTTAATGATATTAATTATTCTGATTCATGAGCTTGGGATTTTTTCCATTTGTGTCATCTTTAATTTCTTTCATCAGCATTTTGTAGTTTCCTTTGTAGAGATATTTCATCTCCTTGGTTAAATTTATTCTTAGGTATTTATTTTTTTATAGCCATTGTAAGTGGGATTGCTTTTTTGATTTCTTTCTTGACTAGATCATTATTAGTGTATAGAAATGCTACTGATTTTTGTATGTTGATTTTATGTCCTGCAAATTTATTGAATTCATTTATCAAATCTAAGAGTTTTTTAGTGGAGTCTTTAGACTTTTCTGGATATAAGATCATATTATTAGTAAAGAGAGACAATTTGACTTTTCCTTTACAAGTTTGATGCCTTTTATTTCTTTTGCCTGATTGCTCTGGTTAGGACTTCTAGGGTTAGTTCAATAGGAGTGGTTAGAGTGGGCTTGTTCCAGTTCTTAGAGGAAATGCTAATTCCTCCATTCAGTATGATGTTAGCTATGGGTTTGTTGTATATGGCCTTTATTATTTTGAGGTATGTTTCTTATATACTTAGTTTATTGAGAGTTTTTTATCATGAAGGAATGTGAAGATTTTTCAAATGCTTTTTCTGCACCCATTGAGGCAATAATGTGTTTTTTATCTTTCATTTTGTTGATAAGATATGCTACATTTATTGATTTGCATCTGTTGAACCATCCTTATATCCCTGGCATAAATCCCACTTGATCATGTTGTATTAATTTCATTGACGTTTTGTTGGATTTATCTTGCTAGTATTTTGTTGAGGATTTTTGTGTTTGTTTATCAGATATATTGGCATTAGTTTTCTTTTTTTGGTTGTGTCTTTGTCTGTTTTGGTATCAGGGTTGTGCTGGCCTCATAGAATAAGTTAGTGAGAATTCTCTCCGTTTTGATTTTTTGGAATAGTTTCAAGATTGGTATTAGTTCTTGTTTATACAAGTGTTAGAATTTGGTTATGAATTCATCTAGCCCTGAGCTTTTCTTTGTTAAGAGTCATTTTATTCTGGATTCACTTTTTACTTATCATTGCTCTGTTCAAAATTTCTATTCTTCTTGATTTAATCCCGGTAGACTGTATTTTTCCAGGAATTTCTTTATTTCCTCTAGATTTTCTGGTTTGTCAGTGTACAGTTGTTCATAATAGTCTCTGGATGATCTTTTGTATTTCTTTGGTATCACTTGTAATGTCTTCTTTTTCATTTCTGATTTTATTTATTTGCCTCTTCGTCTTCTTTTCTTGGTTAGTCTAGCTAGCAGTTTATCAGTTTTGTTTATTGTTTCAAGGAAACAGTTTCTTGTTTTGTTGATCTTTTGCATGCTGTAATATCTCTATTTCATTTAGTTCTGCTCTGATATTTATTATTTCTTTTCTTCTGCTAATTTTGGGTTTGATTTTATCTTGCTTTTCTAGTTCCTTTAGGTGTATTGTTAAATTGTTCATTTGTAATTTTTCTACTTTTTTGATGTAGGTATTTATTGCTATGAACTTCCTTGTTAGCACTGCTTTTTCTGTATCCCACAGGTTTTGGTATATTGTGTTTCAGTTTTCATAAATTTTAAAACTTTCATCTTAATTTCCTTGTTGACCCAATGGTCATTCAGGAACATGTTGTAGAATTTCCATGTATTTGTATAGTTCCTAGAGTTTCTTTTGGTAATGATTTCTAGTTTTATTCCATTTTGGTTGGAGGAAATACTTGATATGATTTTAATTTATTGAAATGTGATGAACCTTGTTTTGTAGCCTATCATATGGTCTATCCTATAGAATGTTCCATGTGCTAATTAAAAGAATGTATATTCTGTGGTTGTGGGGTTGAATGTTCTGTAAATGTCTGTAGGGTCCATTTGGTTTTAAGCCCAGTTTAAATACAATGTTTCTCTGTTGATTTTCTTTCTAGATGACTTGTCTGAGAGTAGGGTGTTGAAGTCCCCTACTACTATTGTAATGAAGCACATCTATCTCTTTAGATCTAGTAATATTTGCTTTATGAATGTGGGTACTGCAGTGTTGGCTGCATCTGTATTTAGAATTGCTATACCCTTTTGTTCAATTGATCCCTTGTTCATTATATAATGACCTTCTTTGTCTTTTTTTTTTCTGTTTGTGACTTAAATTCTGTTTTATTTAATATACGTATAGCTGCTTCTGCTCGCTTTTGGTTTCCATTTACATGGAGTAGCTTTTTCCATCCTTTTACTTTCAGTGGATATGTGTCTTTACTGGCAAGGTGAGTTTCTTATAAGCAGCATATAGTCGGATTTTTAAAAATCTATTCATCCTCTCTATATTTTTTAAGTGGATAATTTAATTCATTTATGTTCAAGGTTGTTATTGATATGTGAGGCTTTTTTCTTGTCATATTGTTTATTGTTTTCTGGTTGTTTATGCTTTATTCTTTTCATTTTTTTATTGTTTGTCATAGTTTGGTGGATATCTAAAGTGGTACCATTTAAATCATTTTTGTTTTTCCTTTGTGTGATTACTTTACCAGTGAGTTTTATAGTCCTATGTGTTTTCATGATGACAAATCTCATTCTTTAATGCCCAGGTTGAAGACTCCTTTGAGCATTTCTTCTAGGACTGGCCTAGTGATAATGAATTCCTTCACCATTTGCTTATCTTGGAAAGACTTTATTTGTTATTCATTTATGAAGAATAATTTTGCTGGACATAGTATTTTTGGTTGATATTGCTTTTTTTTTTTCCTTTTAGCACTTTGAATATATTATCCCATTCTTTTCTGGTCTGTAAGGTTTCTGTTGAGAAATCTGTTGTTAATTTGATGGGGTTTCCTTTACAGGTGATTAGGTGCTTTTCTCTTGCTGTTTTTAGGATTTACTTTTTATCTTTGGCTTTAGACATTCTTACTATAATGTGCCATGGAGAAGACCCTTTTGCATTGTATCTGCCTGGGGCTTGTTGAGCCTCCTGTATTTGGATGTCTAAATCTCTTAATAACTTGGGAAGTTTTGATCTATTATTTTGTTAAATAGGTTTTTCTAGTCCTTTCATTTTCTCTTCACCCTTGGAGATACCAATAATTTGAATATTTAGTTGCTTTATGTTGTACCAAATGTCACAAAGGCTTTTTCTCATTCTTTTTTATTCTTTTTCCTTTATTTCTTGTTTGACTGTATTATTTCAAAAGACTTTTCTTTAAATTCTGAGAATCTTTCTTTTGCTTGATCTAGTCTGTTGTTGAGCTTCCAAATGTATTTTATACTTCCTTCAAGAATACTCCAGAATTTCTATTCAATTCTTTTAAAAAAAATCTATCTCTTTATTAAATTTCTCATTCATATCCTGAATTGTTGCTCTGATTTATTTGTATTTCTTTTCAGAATTCTCTTGCATCTCACCGAACTTCTTTAAAATCAATATTTTGAATTCTTTAAAATCAATATTTTGAAAATTTTATTAAGATCTATTGCTGGAAAGTTATTGTGTTCCTTTGGAGGTATATTTCCTTGCTTTTTCATCTTTCATGTGTTCTTATGATGATATCTCTGTATTTGGTGTAGCAGTCACTTCCTCCTATTTTTGAATTTACTTTTGTAGGCGACAGCTTTTTCCTGAAGATGCATTTTAGGTGTTGGCTGGGTAGGGCATTTTGGCTTTGATTCTGGGTGCATGCAGTAGTACAGCCTCTGTATGATTTGTTTGGCTGTAGGTGGTGTTATTGGTATCTGTGATTTCCTCAGTGAGTTAGGGTGCAACTATTAGTGAAAACTGTAGTAAAGTTGTGCCGGGGACTGGGATGCCATGTGGGCTAGTCTTCAGGCCCTAGTGGTGACAGTGGTAGGCTGAGAATGCCTATCTTTTTGCCCCAGGATGATGTACACTGGCATCAGTGTTCGTGGTTACTGGCCAGCCAATTCATAGGCCTCCAGGTGACTTGCTCAGATACTAATAGTAGCAGGAGTGATCCAGGCAGATGGGCAGGTTCTTGGGTTCCTAGGCAGCCAGTGTGGCATGGGCTATGACAGTAGCAGTGGTGGGACAATTTTCTGGGTCCCCAGCAGTGTGTTTTGATGGCAATCTCCAGGCGTGCAGGTGGCACTAACTGGTAAGTGCCAGCTGAGGTGGTAGTGGGTAAGAGTTTAGGCTTAACTTCAGGCCGCTGAGAGAGTGTTCAGGAACCTAACGTGGTGAATTGAGTTGGACAAACACAAGGATCATGGGCTATGTGCTCTATCTCAGGGAAGAGAAACAAACCATCTGGGTGGGCTTGTGCTCAGGTTCCCCAGTGATGACAGCAGGCACCAGCCATGGTGAGAGGGAGCAGGGGAATATTCAGGCCCAGGCAGAGTTCCTGTGTGAAGTGTGGTAGCAGTTGTGCTGAGGCCCTGCAGCTGGAGAGGTAGGGGCTGGCATTGGTGGCCATAGCCTGGGCCAGTGGTTGGGCAATGCATGTCCCTCTCATGCCCCAATTGCAGTGGCCCTTGTCCCTTACCCCTGGTGGCTGTAGCCCATGCCTAGCTCGTGCCACAGCCCTGGATGTAGGTAGCCCCTGCCCAACTCACAACTAAGTTCCAGTGGCAACTTGTACCCTGCTCACATCTCAGTCTCAGTCCTGGTGGTACACACTTGACAGCTGCAGCCCACGCCATGCTGACTTCTTGGTCCTGGCTGTGGGAGTGCTCCCAGCTTGCACCTCCGTCCCAGCAGCAGGAGTCCATGTTTCCCTAATGCTCCAGCAAGCAGGGCTGGGCAGCAGGACAGCATGCAGTCTGCCAAAGGCTAGGTTTGTAGATCCTTAGGTTTCAGAAAGGGTGTGGAATCCCACACAAACTCCGTTTCTGGAGTACTTCTCTCTCACAATCTCCCAGCAGCTCCCTATGTTGGTTTCAGAAGTTGGGAATGTTAAGGTGCTCCTCCATGGCCAAGAATGCATGAATCCATGGTGAAGTGGGCTGCTAGAAGCCTCTCAACTATCCTTTGTGTTGGAAAGTTACTCTGGCTCCTGCCAATCCTGGCCAAGCAGGCTGCCTCTCTTCCTTCTCCTTCCTTGCTTTTGGTGTTTTCAGTCATTTTTTCTGTTGAATTCCAGAGTTCTCTCTTGGATAATACATTTGAAGGATGATTGTTTATACACTATTTTGGTTCTTCTAAGTGGAGGATGCAAGCACGAAATCCTAATAGTTAGCTCTCTTGAAGCCCCTTCTATGCCTTTTGTTTTCCATTCATCCATATATTCTTTGGTACTTTTCCCCTCTTATACTGACTTCTTTTTTGATTAATTTCTTGTGGTTCCATTTTACATTCTTTATTATTGGCTTATTAGCTATACTTCTTTTTCCAGAGGTTTCCTAAGATTTGTTTTAACTTAATCTTCAATGTATTGAGTGGAATTTTAGATAATATTAAAGTACTTTATGTAGAATGTGAGACTCTTAAAGCAATATACTTCCATTTTTCTTCTGTCCTTTGTGCTGTTGATGTAATGCATTTTACTTCTGCAAATGCTATAAACCCCATCACACATTGTCATTATTTTTACTTTAAAGAATCAATTATTTTATAAAGAAATTTTTGAAATGATATTTTAGAGTGTCTTTTATATTGACAGATATATTTAATTATTTTTAGTGTCCTCCATTCCTTCATGTAGAGTCAAATTTCAACCTGGTATTGTTTTCCTTTTGTGCAAAGAAATTCCCTTCTTGTAGTGCAGGTCTGCTGCTGATGAATTAACTCAGCAATGAATGCATTAACTTCAGACAATCTTTGTTTGTCTGAAGAAGTTTTTATCTTGCTGTCATTTTTGAAAGATATTTTTGTTGGGTGTGGAATTTTAGGTTGACAGTTCTTTTCCTTCAGTGCATTAAAGATGCCTCTACATTATCTTCTCATCTGCCTGATTTCTGATAAGGTCTGTTTTCAATTATTTTATCTTTGTTCCTGTATTTGTAATACATCTTTTTACTCTGGCTGACTTTAAGATTTTTCTCTTTTGCACTGGTTTTCAACAATTGGATTATGACATGTATTGCTGTGGTTTTCTTTGTTTCTTCTACTTTAAAAACATTTTAAGATTTTAAATTTTGTGATTTTATAGCTTCTACCAAATTTGAAAAAAAACTTTATGTCATTAGTTTTAAAAATAATTTGTATGTGCATTATCTTCCTCCCTTCTCCCTCTCCTTTTCTTAAACTCCAATTACACATATTTTAGACTGCCTGATATTTTCTCACAGTGTACTAATACAATGTTCATATTTTTCCAGTCTTTTTCCTTTCTGTGTTTCATAGCAATTTCTACTGATACGTTTTTAAGTTCACTAATCTTCTGCAGTGTCTAATCTCTTAAACTCATTCAGTAAATTTTTAATCCCATATATATGTTTTTAACTTTAGTTCAACTTGAGTCCTCTTTATATCTATTTCTCTAGTCATCATGACCATGTTTTCCTCCACTTTCTTGACTATATGAAGTATATTTATAATATAGTATAAATATGTATATGTACATATGTATATGTCTTATGTAAATACATGTATGTTTATAAATGTTTATTTATACCATACTATAAATATACATATAAATATATTAATACTAATAATCACAATAAATTAATAATAATTTAATAATGATAAATTAATTAAATTAATTATTAATAATATTATAACACAATTTGTATATAATTTATGTATTATGTATAATATGATGATGATTATATATAAATTATATGTTATATAAATGTAAATTATATATAAATGATAATATAATGATATATAAATTATATATTGTATAATATAAATTATATTATTATAAAATATGTTATATATTATATAGTTTATATTATATAATATATAAATTATTATAAATATATTTATACTTATAAATTAATACTTGTAATATATATAACATATTTGTATGTATATTAGCTGTTTTAATGTCATTGTTTGCTAATTCTGCCATCAGTATCATATGGGTCTGTTTTTATTGATTGATTTTTCTCCAGTTAATAGATATATTTCCTGCTTCTTTGACTGCCTAGTCATTTAAGGATTATTTTTAGGTGTGGCAAAATATATATGACATAAAATGTACATTTTAATAATTTTTAAGTATACAGTTGAGTAGGGTTAAGTATATTTATATTGTACAATAATCGCTAGAACTCTTTTCACCTTTCAAAACTGAAACTCCATCGTTATTAAAAAAAAATTTCCCATTTCCCTTATACTCCACCTGCTGGCATTCACCATTCTACTTTCTGTTTTTATAAATTCGACTATTCTAGATACCTCATATAAATGGAATTTGTCTTTTCTTGACTGACTTATTTCATTAGCTTAAAGTTCATCCACGTTGCAGCATGTGTTAAAATTTTCTTGCTTTTAAAGTCTGAATAGTATTCCATTTTATATATATATTCCACATTTTGTTTATCTATTCATCCATCAGTGAACACTTGTGTTGCTTCCACATATTAGCTACTGTGAATAATGCTGCAACAAACATGGGCATATAACACTTATCTAGTCATTTTTTATTGCATGCAAGACATTACTAATTTTACCCTGTTGCATGCTGGATTTTGTTGTATTCCTTTAATGATGGGACCTTTGCTCTAAGATGTGCATAAATGGCTTGGCCTATGTTTGATAATATTTTAGGCCTAATTTTAAGTTTTGCTAGGCAGGTTCTAAATAATCTTTTACTTGGAGCTAATTTGACTCTGGTACTGAAATAACATCCTTTTGAGGATTCTATATGCCTCACGCATAGGAAGTCTTTTCACTTTCTCTAGTTGGAAAAATAAACTATTCTGAGTACTATGTTTAAGAATGATTATGTCTACTGATTTCTGTTCATTCTGTAATTGGCCTTGGGCAATTTTCTCTCTCACAATTCCAAACCAGTACTTAGCCAAAACCTTTAGTATACCTCTGTGCAGATCTTTGAAACCTTCTCTCTATGATGCTTCTTCCTATTATTTTGCCTCATAAATTCTAGCAACCTCAGTGTTTCTGAATTCTGAACTTTGTCTCCTCAGTTTAGCGAACTGCAGCTTGGAAACTCACACTGGGAAGTAAGCTGGGCAATTATAGGGCTCACTTTATTTATTTACCTTCTCTTAGTGATCACTAACCATTTTTTATAATTGTTTAAGATTGGAGGGTGTATTTTGTTCCTGGAAGTGTATCATGGTTGTTATCTATTCTTTTTAGGTTTAATTTCTTCCATTCAATATTATGTCTGTGAAATTTATTTTTATTGTTTTATATATATAAGTAGTTTAAAATTTGCTGTGTAGTGTTCCATTGTATAAATATCCCACAATTTAAAAGAGCCTGTATATTTATTTTTTATTTTTAATTGATACATATTTATTGGGTATATGTGATATTTTGATATATGTATACAATGTGTAATGTGATCAAATCACAGTGTTTAGGATATTCATCAACTCAAACATTTTTTCATTTCTTTGTGTTGGAAATATTTCAAATCTTTTCTAGCTATTTTGAAATATACAATAAATTTTTGTTAACTATAGTCACCCTATTGTGTTATTGAATACTAGAACTTATTCATTCTATCTAATTGTATTTCTTTTATAGGGATGGGGTATCACTGTGTTACCCAGGCAGGAGTCTAGTGCTTATTCAAATGTACCATCATAGCACACTACAGTCTCAAACTCCTGGGCTCAAGCAATTCTTCTCTTTCAGCTTCCTGAGTAGCTGGACTCTAGCTAGGCATGCACCACTGCACCTGGCTTTCTACCTGTTTTTGAATCCATTAACCAACCTATTTCCATTGACCAACTTACCCTTCCCTTTGGTAACCATCATTCTACTCTCTACCTCCATGACACCAACTTTTTTATCTCTCACATATGAATGAGAGCCTGTGAAAATTGTCTTTCTATGTCTGGCTTATTTCACCTAACATAATGACCCCTAGTTCCATGTATGTTGCTGTAAATGACAGGGTTCAATTATTTTTTATGGCTGAATAGTATTCTATTGCATATATATACCAAATTCTTTCTTTCTTTTCTTTTCTTTCTTTCTTTCTTTCTTTCTTTCTTTCTTTCTTTCTTTCTTTCTTTCTTTCCTTCCTTCCTTCCTTTCTTCCTTCCTCTCCCCCTCCTTCCCTCCCTCCCTCCTTTCTTTTTCTTCCTTCCTTTCTTTCTCTTTCTTTCTTTCTTTCTTTCTTTCTTCTTTCTTTCATCTTCTTTTTCCTTCCTTCCTTGCTTCCTTCCTCTTTCTCTTCCCCTCCCTCTCTTCCTCCCCTGATCTCTCTCTCTCTCTTTTTTCTTTCTCTGTCTTTTCCTTTTGACAGGGTCTTGCTGTGTCACCCAGGCTAAAGTGGTGCAAACATAGCTTACTGTAGCCTTGACCTCCTAGGCTCAAGTAATCCTTCCCACCTCAGCCTCCCAAGTAGCTGGGACTACAGGTACATGCCACCATGGCCAGCTAATTATTTTTTAATTTTTTTTGTGTGTGTGGAGATGGGGGTCTCACTATTTTGCCCAGGCTGGTCTAGAATTCGTGGGTTCAAGCTATCCTCCTGCCTCAGCCTCCCAAAGTGCTGGATTTACAAGCGTGAGCCACTATACCTGGCTCCAGTTTTTTTTTTATCCATTCATCCATTGATGGACAGTTAGGTTAATTCCATATTTTGTTTGTATTGAAAATAGTGCCACAATTAACATGGGCATGTAGATATTTCTTTGATATACTCATTTCCATTCTTTTGGATATATAATCAGCAATGGGATTGCTGGATAATATGGTAGATTTAGTTTTAGTTTCTTAAGTAATTTCCATACTGTTTTCTGTAGTGACTGTACTAATTTACATTCCCACGAACAGTGTATGAGCTCCTCTTTCTTCACATCCTTGCCAGCATCTGTTATTGCCTGCCTTTTTGGTACAAGCCATTTTAGTCGGGGTGAGAAAATACAGTGAGGTTTTCATTTTCATTTCCCTGATTATTAGGATGTAGAGCATTTTTTTTTTTCATGTGCCTCTTGGCCATTTGTATGTCTTCTTTTGAGAAATGTCCATTCAGATCTTTTGCCCATTTTTAAATCAAATTATTTATTTATCTTGTTACTAAGTTGTTTAAATTCCTTGTGTATGCTGGTTTTTAATCTCTTGTTGGACAGGTAGTTTGAAATATTTTCTCTCATTCTACAAGATGTCTCTTCACTTTGTTGATTGTCTCCTTTGCCCTTCAGAAGCTTTTTAGTTTGATGTAATCTCATTTGTCTATTTTTGTTTTTGTTGACTGTGCTTTTGAGATCTTACCCAAAAAACTTTTATCCAGACCAATGTCAAGTGTTTTTCCAATGTTTTCTTCTGATAGCTGCATAGTTTCAAGTCTTACTTTTAAGTCTTTAATCCATTTTGATTTGATTTTTGTATATGAGGAGAAATGGGTCTAATTTTATTTTTCTGCATATGAATATGCAATGTTTTGTAGTTTTTCTTATAGAGATCTTTCACTTCCTTGTTAAATTTATTCCTACATATTTTACCTTTTGTGGCTTTTATAGGTGGTATTAATTTTTTTATTTCTTTTTCTGCTTGTTCATTATTGGTGTATAGAAATGCTACAGATTTTTGTATGTTAATTTTGTATTCTGCAAGTTACTGAATTCATTTATCAGTTTTAAGAGTTTTTTGGTGGAGTGTTTGCGGTTTTCTAGAAATAAGATCATATCTTCTTTAAACAGGGACAATTTGACTTCCTATTTTCCAATGTGGATGTTCTTTATTTCTTTCTCTTGCCTAATTTCACTGGCTAGGACTTCTAGTACTATGTCAAATAAAAGTGGTAAGACTAGGCATGTTTGTTTTTTCCAGTTCTTAGAGAAAAAGTTTTCAGCTTTTCCTCATTCCGTATAATGTTAGCTGTGTGTTTTCCCATATGGCCTTTATTCTGTTGAGGTATGTACTGTCTATACCTAATTTGTTGAGAGTTCTTATTATGAAGTGATGTTAAATTGTATCCAGTGCTTTTTCTGAATCTATTGAGATGATTGTATGGCTTTTGTCCACACAGTGCAGTGTATCACCTTTATTTTTTGCATATGTAGAACCCTCCTTGCATCCCTGGGATAAATTCCACTTGATCCTGTTGAATAATCTTTTAAATGTGCCCTCAATTTATATTTTTATTTTTTCTATTATTGATGGATATTTAGATAATCTCTACTTTTTAGCTACTAAAAAGAAATCTGTTATGAACATAATTGTACACGTCTTTGGTAGACATAAACCCAGGATTTGTTTTTAAAAAATAATTTCCTAAATCCTCTGGAAGATTGCATTTGTAGCAATAGCTGCTTAATCTATATGCATTTTTACCAATCATGAATTTTCTCTAGAAAGACCTTCACTTCGTAAATTGTTAGTAGGAGTGAAGGGGGTCCATTCATCAATATCTTCTTGTACAGTGTACCAGGAAGACTGTGTACTCCTATACATGCCAACCTTAAAACTCAAAGATAATGCAAGTAAAGATAAGGTCTCTTTACTATGTAAATCTCCACAGACACACACGTTATCACTACAAGGTAGTGCACATATGCTGTGTATCCTTGTGGAGACAATACTATATAGAATAGCATGACTTTGGTATAATTAAGATTTTCTATTGAATCGCTACTCTGTACCTTTGTAGCTACTTGTCCTTAAGCAAGTTATGTAATTACTTGTCTTAGTTTTCTTATTTAGAGAATAATATTAGTACAAATCTTACAGGTGTGAAGATTGAATGAGACAGCAGATGTTAAACACCCAGAGTAGTGAGTTTTCCTGAGGAATTTGCTAAGTACTTTAAGGAAGGTCAGGACATAAAGACTGGATGAGAAAGAAAGCATTCTCCCTAAGGGGTGTGTGCATGAACAAAAGCATGAAAATGGCCATTTATTTGGCGTCTTCCTGAAATGATGTATTGAGAAGTTTGACTAGAGCAGTGAATTTGTAAAAAATAGTAGCTATTGAACGATTTGGGTGGAGAGGCAGGTTGGGACCAAATTTAAACCTGCCAGGATGAATGATTCAATGTTATCCTGCAAGGGAGTAATTTTTTTGTGTAGGCAAAAAATGAAGGCAGAAATGTTTGGGGAAAAGGCAGCTTGGCTATGCTGAAAAGTTTGAAGGGGGAGGAGACAGGAGGCACAGAAAATCTGTGGTTTTCATGGGTGAGTAGACTCTGTGGGATACTGTCGCACTTTCCAAAAGAAGATTCTATCGAACCAGTCAGGCAGACCTGTTCACTGTTCTCTTGTTGGTCCCCTGCTTTCGGTGATTTCCTTCCCTTTTCTCTCTGCCAACTCATGTTCCAATCTTCCTTCAGAACCTGGCTCAAGGCTCATCTCCACCAGGAGGCCTACTTGGTGTCTGGTCTATAACTGATTTTTAATCTGGGTCAATGATCTGTTAAAGAAAAATAGTCCCCCATTCTGACCTAGAGAACTGACTGCTGAGAGATATGCCAAGTTTTGTAGACAGTGTTGAAAAACCACACCAATAGGGGTCAGATCAGCCGCTCTCCAAAAGAAATCAGAGAGCGAATCTGCTGGAAATAAAATCAACCCTTCCTCATTATGTTTTCCTCTTTGTGTACTTTTCCTGGGTTGATGCCCAGGTCTGGGAAGAGGAGAATGGATACAGCTCGGAGTGGGTTAGCTGTGAGTTCTTAGCATCTGTGTTCTTGGATCCCACAGCCTTTGGATCAGGAGGAGGTCAGGTCAGATTGGTTATAAGATTTTTTAATTAATGCACAGATTATGCCCAGTGTACAGGTCTATATACAATAGAAAAATTTGCATCACATTAATTTATAAAAATTATGAGACTGCTCTTAGCCTTGTGCTTATTTTGTGATTGCAGAGTAAAATAATTAGCTCTTTAACAGTTTTGAACTTTGCAGTTGGTTCAAAGAACTTATTCAGTTCATTTCATGGTCATTTTAGTCAGTTTTCTTTCTATCAGTTTTGTATCATTTACATAAAACAAAATTAATTCTTTTTAAGGATATGGTTCAATGAGCTTTGATGAGTGTGTACAGTCACATAACCACTGTCAGTGTCATTTTCATTATACCTAAAACTTCCTTTATTCTCCTTTGCAGTAAATATCCTACTTTCATTCCTATCCTCAGTCAATGATCTGCTTTTTGTCACTATAGTTTTGCTTTTCTCCAGAATGCTATGTAAATCAAATCTGGCTTCTTTCATTTAGTCTGATGCTTTTGAGATTTGCCCCTGTTGTTTCATTTATCAGTAATTTGTTTCTTTTTATTACTGAATAGTATTCCACTGTAGGGATGTATAATAATTTGTTTATGAATTCACTAGTGGATTCACATATGAGTTATTTCCAATTTTTGCTAAGAATAAAGTTTCTATAAACATTTGCATTTGGGTCTTTTTTTTTTTTTTTGAGACAGAGTCTCACTCTGTCGGCCAGGCTGGAGTGCAGTGGCATGATCTCGGTTCACTGCAACCTCCATCTCCCAGGCTCAAGCAATTCTCCTGCCTCAGCCTCCTGAGTGGCTGGGATTACAGGCGTGTGCCACCATGTCCGGCTAATTTTTGTATTTTTAGTAGAGACAGGGTTTCACCATGTTGGCCAGGCTGGTCTCGAACTCCTGACCTCAGGTAATCCACCCGCCTCAGCCTACCGAAGTGCTGGGATTACAGGTGTGAGCCACCGCGCCCAGCCGCATGCAGGTCTTTATATGGATATATATTTTCATTTCTCTATAGTCCCAGGAATGGGACTGCTGGGTCATGTGGTAAGTGTATGTTTAACTTCATCAGAAACTGCCACACTGTTACCCAAAGCAGCTGTGCCATTTTGCATTCTCACCAGCAAAGCATAAAAATTCCAATTTCTCTGTATCCTTGCCACTACTTGGTATTGTCAGTCTTTTAAATTTTAGCTGTGTAGCCTGGGTGTGGTGGCTCATGCCTGTAATCCCAGCACTTTGGCAGGCCAAGGCAGGTGGATCACCTGAGGTCAGGAGTTTGAGACCAGCCTGGCCAACATGGGGAAACCTCTTCTCTACTAAACATACAAAAATTAGCCAGGCACGGTGGTGCATGCCTGTAATCTCAGCTACTCGCGAAGGTGAGGCAGGAGAATGGCTTGAACCTGGAAGCGGAGGTTGCGGTGAGCTGAGATTGCCACTGCACTCCAGCCTGGGCAACAGAGCACGACTCCATCTCAAATAAATAAATAAATAAATAAATAGCTGTGTATAATGGCATTTCATTATGACTTTAACTTACGTTCCTCTAATGAGTAATCATGTTAAGCCTCTTTTTCGGTGCTTATTTGACACGTATATTTTCTTTGGTGAGACGTATATTCAAATATTTTGCACTTTTTACTAATGGATTGTCTTACTGAATTTTGAGAGTTCTTTATATATTCTAAATATGTTCTTTATCAGATATAAGTTTTGCTGATATTTTCTCCCAGTATGTAGCTTGTCTACTAATTTTCTTATGGTGTCTTTTGAGAAGCAGAAGTTTTAAATTTTGATAAATTTCAAGTTATCAGTTTTTTCTTTTATAGTTCTTAAGTTTTTGTCCTATATAAAAAAATCTTTGCTTAACTCAAGATCATGAAGATTTTATCTTGTTTTACTTTAGGCATTTTATAGATTTAGATAAATTATTTTTAAATTTTATTTATTGTTTTCTTTTTTTATTGTCATGGAAAATCGTGTTTTCATTTTTCCAAAAATTGCACCAAAGTAAAGCAAAGCTGTAGTTGATGTAGGTGTGTTGTGTAGGTGTTAGCAGTAGTGCCCTCACCACGCACTCATTGGACAGTAGCGCAACCCCAAGGAAAGAATGGTTAGCTCTATAAATCTTTTTTTTTTTTTTTTGAGACGGCGTCTCGCCCAGGCTGGAGTGCAGTGGCGCGATCTCAGCTCACTGCAAGCTCCGCCTCTCAGGTTCACGCCCTTCTCCTGCCTCAGCCTCCCGAGTAGCTGGGACTACAGGCGTCGGCCACCACGCCCGGCTAATTTTTTGTATAATTTTTTTTTTTTAGTAGAGACGGGGTTTCACTATGTTAGCTAGGATGGTCTTCATCTCCTTACCTCGTGATCCACCTGCCTCAGCCTCCCAAAGTGCTGGGATTACAGGCGTGAGCCACCGCGCCAGGCCAGCTCTATAAATCTTTAAATTCATGGCTATAATCCATTTCAAGGTAATTTTTGTGTAGAGTGCAAGGTAAAGGTTGAAGTTTTTTTTTTTTTCATGTGGATATCAGTCGTTTTAGTTGCTTTTTGCTTTAAAACACTATCCTATCTCCACTGAAATAACTTGGTTCCTTCAGTGCAAATCAATTGACTCTATATGTGTAGGTCTATTACTGTTCCCATGGATCGATATGTCTACGCTTATGCCAATAATCTACCATACTGACTGATTACTGTGGCTTTGTAGTAAGACTGGAAGTCAGGTGGTATAATTCTTCCAAATTATTTTTCTTTTCCAAAACTGTTTATCCTAGGTCCTTTGCGTTTCCATATAAATGTTAGAGTCAGCTTGTCAATTTCTAAAAACTTGCTGGAATTTTGCATGGCATTGCATTAAACCTATAGATCAATTTGGGTAGAATTGCCTCTTAACAAAACTGGGCCTTCTGATCCATGTACACAATATAGCTTTCCATTGACTTCAATCTTCTTTAATACCTTTCAGTAATATTTTATAGTCTTCAGTGCATGAACTTTGGACACACTTTGTTAGATATACCATGAAATATTTTATAGTTTCTAGGCTACTTTAAATAATGTTTAAAAATTTTAGTTTTCAGTTATTCATTGCTACTATTTAGAAACACAAATGACTTTTATATGTTGACCTTGTAATTTCTAGGGCTGCTATCACAAACTATCACAAACTGGAGGGCTTAAAACAATATAAATTTATTATTTCACAGTTCTGAAAGGCTAGAAGTCCAGAATCAAAGTGCCAGCAAATGTGGTTCTTTCTGGAGGCTCTGAGGGAAGCGTGTCCCATGCCTCCCTCCTAGCCTCTGGTGGTTGTCAGCAATCCCTGACGGTCCTGTCTTGTAGCTGCATCATTCCAGTCTCTGCCTCTACTGCTACATGGCATTCTCCCTCTGGGTTAGTCTCTGTGTCCAAATTTCCCTCTTGTAGAAACAGCAGTCCCCGAATTAAAGACTCACCTTGGTCTAGTAAGTCTTCATCTTAACTCATTACATCTGCAAAGACCCTGTTTTCAAATAAGGTCACATTCACAGGTACTGGAGGTGAGGACTTGAACATATATTTTGGGGAGACAGAATTCAACCCACAATACCTTGTGTCCTGCAGCCTTGCTAAATTCACTTACTAGTTCTCGTATATTTTCCTGCAGATTATTTGGGATTTTCTATATAGATGACCAGTCAGTTTACTTTTGACAAAACACCAGAGCCACATATGAGCAAAGGTTTCTCTATATTAACCACTTCTCTTGTGTTATTGCCATAGAGTTCGAGGTTTTTTTAAAAAAAGTGTTTCTGTTGATTCCAATCTTGACTAATCATGTTGAGCCTCTTTTTCAGCACTTACTTGACTTGTATATTTTCTTTGGTGAGATGTATATTCAAATATTTTGCACGTTTTACTAATGGATTGTCTTATTGAATTTTGAGAGTTCTTCATATATTCTAAATATGTTCTTTATCAGGTATAAGTTTGGCAATATTTTCTCCTAGTATGTAGCTTGTCTACTAATTTTCTTACAGTGTCTTCTGAAAAGCAGAAGTTTTAAATTTTGATAAATTTCAAGGTATCAGGTTTTTCTTTTATAGTTCATAATTTTTTTGTCCTATATA
The DNA here is from genome assembly GCF_029281585.2 of Gorilla gorilla gorilla. Taxonomy (NCBI): domain Eukaryota; kingdom Metazoa; phylum Chordata; class Mammalia; order Primates; family Hominidae; genus Gorilla; species Gorilla gorilla. Next base: position 130,378,049 of record NC_073233.2, on the reverse strand, counting down.
AAAAATCTTTGCTTAACTCAAGATCACAAAGATTTTGTCTTATGCTTTACTTTAGGCATTTTATAGTTTTAGCTCTACAAATCTTTGTTTAAAATTTTATTTATTGTTTTATTTTCTTTATTGTGGAAAATCAGGTTTTCATTTTTCCAAAAATTGCACCAAAGTAAAGCAAAGCTCTAGTTGATGTGGGTGTCTTGTGTAGGCGTTAGCAGTAGTGCCCTCACTGTGCACTCATTGGACAGTAATAAACCTTAAGTTGACTTTTCAAAATTCTTTCAAGCTTCTCTTTATACTAGGTGCTGTCCATATCATCACATGCTTTTCCAACTGTATAGCTGAGTGGTGGATGAGAATGAAGTGAGTGAGGCATGTGCTCCAGGTGCAAAACTTAAGGAGGCACCAAGACTTTGGAAATCAAGATAAATAATACCTTTGTGCAATATTTTAAAAGTAGAAATTCACACAACTATCCATGATGAACAAAATATCAACAATATAAATAAAGATAGAGGATTTTACCCTGCATTCACATGACCCTGCCTCACTCGGCTCACCCTAAATCTGGCCCTGCTGTCTCTACTGCTATCAGCTGCTCTTTCTCGGTGTGATCAATGTCAGCGAAACAAATTATAGGTGCTTGGCATGGCTTCAGGGGCCAATTTTGCCGAGATCATAACAAGTCTTTTTTCTCTTACTTTCACCTGATTTAATCCTGTAGTTCAGTTGGTTCTCAGTCTTCCAACTCTTAGTCTTCCACTCTTTTTTTTTTTTTAATTATTATACTTTAAGTTCTAGGGTACATGTGCACAACGTGCAGATTTGTTACATAGGTATACATGTGCCATGTTGGTTTGCTGCACCCATTAACTCGTCATTTACATTAGGTATTTCTCCTAATGCTATCCCTCCCCCTGCGTTCTACCCCATGACAGGCCCTGGGCTGTGATGTTCCCTGCCTTGTGTCCAAGTGTTCTCATTGTTCAATTCCCACCTACGAATGAGAATATGTGGTGTTTGGTTTTCTGTCCTTGTGATAGTTTGCTCAGAATGATGGTTTCCAGCTGCATCCATGTCCCTGCAAAGGATGTGAACTCATTCTTTTTATGGCTGCATAGTATTCCATGGTATATATGTGCCACTATCCAGAATCTACAAATAAATCAAACAAATTTACAAGAAAAAAACAAATGACCCCATCAAAAAGTGGGCAAAGGATATGAACAGACACTTCTCAAAAGAAGACATTTATGCAGCCAACAGACACATGAAAAAATGCTCATCATCACTGGTCATCAGAGAAATGCAAATCAAAACCACAATGAGATACCATCTCACTCCAGTTAGAATGGCGATTATTAAAAAGTCAGGAACCAACAGATGCTGGAGAGGATGTGGAGAAATAGGAATGCTTTTACACTGTTGGTGGGAGTGTAAACTCGTTCAACCATTGTGGAAGACCATGTGGTGATTCCTCAAGGATCTAGAACTAGAAATACTATTTGACCCAGCGATCCCATTACTGGGTATATATATCCAAGGGATTATAGTCTTCCATTCTTTAAGGAAATGATACCTGTTGTGATAGGTTCCATGTACAAGCTTGGTTTCAGGTCAAAGTCACAATTTCAGAGCATATTCTGGATATATGCTGGATATATGGAATGTATGTCCAATCCACAAGCCATTAGAATAGATTTACATGCAAAAAGCTATCTGCATTCTTTCTGCCCTGCTTGTCTAATCTCTACCATCACGTACCTTGTCTCCCAGCGATGTTATTGTGCCATAGGTGGACAGCTGACCCACAGCAAGTCTATTGCATTTTCTTGCCTTTTAGTTTGGAATCTGGTTTCAGAAATCATGTAGTAAGAACTGTGTGGAGCAGGAATTGGAGCATCCAAACTCCCAAGCTGTTTTTCACCCACATTCCAACATGTGAACTGAGAAGCAGAGAAAGTTGATTAGCAAAGGGAGAAGTTCGATGCAGAAAGGCAGGGATGAGAGATAGGGAGGTACAGTCAGACTTGGCTTCCTAACAATTTTCCAGTTCATACTTCCAATCTCTTCCTGAGATCCAGCTCTATCCCTTGTTTTGAATTCTGTGAAATACCACATCATTCATATAACAAACACCACATCTCCACTTTTTTTCTTATACTTTGAATTTGCTTTCATTAGTCCAAATTAGAGAACCTTGGCTAATATGCTGTTTCCAACTTCCAAAATTAGATGCTTTATCCTCCCCGGGATTCTAAGGAAACTTTCCCAAACTGCTCTTTCCAGTGCTTTTCCCTGGTTAATAAAATCATTTCCTCTAGGAATACAGTTATTCTTTTCTTTTTTTAAAAAAACTTTAATTCCATTCTTCTTCCCTTTATACATTTCCCTGGTGATCCTTATTTGCATGGTTCCCAAGTTTACTCTTCCATTTTATTCTGTTTTTTCTTAGCATGTTTTTGGTCTATCCCATTGTTAGTATTTATTAAGTATTTACATTGTATAAAAGATACAGAAGTCAGATTTCTTTTATTTACCACCCTATTCATTACCCAAGGTCCAATTTAAATATTATTTTCAACCATACTGCCAAAAGCAGTCTACAAATTCAAGGCAATTACCATCAAAATACCACTGTCATTCTTCACAGAACTAGAAAAAACAATTCTAAAATTCATATGGAACCAAAAAAGAACCTGCACAGCCCAAGCACGACTGAGCAAAAAGAACAAATCTAGAGGCATCATATTACCTGATTTTAAACTGTACCATAAGGCCATAGTCACCAAAACAGCATGGTACTGGTATAAAAATAGGAACATAGACCAATGGAACAGAATAGAGAACCCAGAAATAAACCCAAATACTTACAGCCAACTGATCTTCAACAAAGCAAACAAAAACATAAAGTGAGGAAAGGATGCCCTATTCAACAAATAGTGCTTGGATAATTGGCAAGCCACATGTAGGAGAATGAAACTGGATCCTCATCTCTCACCTTATACAAAAATCAACTCAAGATGGATCAAGGACTTACATCTAAGACCTGAAACTATAAAAATTCTAGAAGGTAACATCAGAAAAACCCTTCTAGCCATTGGCTTAGGCAAGGATTTCATGACCAGGAACCCAAAAGCAAATGCAATAAAAACAAAGATAAGGCTGGGCATGGTGGCTCACGCCTGTAATCCCAGCACTTTGGGAGGCTGAGGCAGGTGGATCACCTGAGGTCACGAGTTCAAGACCAGCCTGGCCAACATGGTGAAAACCCGTCTCTACTAAAAATACAAAAGTTAGCCGGGCATGGTGGCAGGTGCCTGTAATCCCAGCTACTCGGGAGGCTGAGGCAGGAGAATCGCTTGAACCCGGGAGGTGGAGGTTGCAGTGAGCTGAGATTATGCCATTGCACTCCAGCCTGGGGGACAAGAGCGAGACTTCATCTCAAAAAACAAAACAAAACAAAACAAAACAAAACAAGAAACAAAGATAAATAGGCTGGACTTAATTAAACTAAGGAGCTTTTGCACAGCAAAAGGAATAGTCAGCAGAGTAAAAAGACAACCCACAGAGTGGGAGAAAATTTGCACAAGCTATACACCTGACAAAGGACTAATATCCAGAATCTAAAACAAACTCCAACAAATCAGCAAGAAATAAACAAACAATCCCATCAAAAAGTGGGCTAAGAACATGAATAGATAATTTTCAAAAGAAGACATATAAATGGCCAATACACATATGAAAAAATGCTCGACATCACTAATGATCAGGGAAATGCAAACCAAAACCACACTGCGATACTACCTTACTCTTGCAAGAATGGCCATAATCAAAAAATCAAAAAATAATAGATGTTGGCAGGGATGTGACAAAGAGGGAGCACTTCTACACTGCTGCTGGGAATGTAAACTAGTTCAACCACCATGGAAAACAGTGTGGAGATTCCTTAAAGATCTGAAAGTAGAACTACCATTTGATCCAGCAATCCCACTACTGGGTATCTACTCAAAGGAAAAGAAGTCATTATACGAAAAAGATATTTGCACACTCATGTTTATAGTAGCATAATTCGCAATTGCAAAAATGTGGGACCAACCCAAATGCTCATCATTCAATAAGTGGATAAAGAAACTGATACACACACACACACACACACACACACACACACGCATAATGGAATACTACTCAGCCATAAAAGGAATAAATTAATGGTATTTGCACCAACCTGGATGACATTGGAGACTGTTATTCTTAGTGAAGTAACTCAGGAATGGAAAACCAAACATCATATCTTCTCACTCATAAGTGGTAGCTAAGCTATGAGGATGCAAAGGCATAAGAATGATACAGTGGACCTTGGGGACTCAGGGGGAAAGGGTAGGAAGGGGATGAGTGATAAAAGATTACAAATTGGGTGCAGTGTATACTGCTCAGGTGATGAGTGCACCAAAATCTCACAAATCACCACTAAAGAACTTAGTCATGTAACCAAATACCACTTGTTTCCTAATAATCTATGGAAGTAAAAAATTAAAAAAAAAAATCGGCTGGGTGCGGTGGCTCACACCTGTAATCCCAGCACTTTGGGAGGCCGAGGCGGGTGGACCACCTGAGGTCAAGAGTTTCAGGTCAGCCTGGCCAACATGGTGAAAACTCATCTCTACTAAAAATACAAAAATTAGCTGGGTGTGGTGGCGGGTGCCTGTAATCCCAGCTACTCGGGAGGCTGAGGCAGGAGAATTGCTTGAACCTGGAGGCAGAGGTTGTAGTGAGCCAGGATAGTGCCATTGCACTCCAGCCTGGGCAACAAGAGCAAAACTCTGTCTCAAAAATAAATAAATAAATAAATTAATTAAAAAAAATCATTACCACTATGAGCCTGTCTCACCAATCTCTTTTTTTCCTTCAGAAAGAATATAGACAGATCTTTGTATATAAATACATTTGAATTCTCCTCTATTATATCCCCTCAAGGCAAGGAATCATATGTTACTCATGCTTGCATTATGAGCACTTAACATATAGGAGGTGATGGGTAAGGGCTGGTTGGATAAATTAGCAAATTAACGAAAAGGGTGGCCTACTTTGCCACATACGAAATTGGGGAACGTACTTGATCCCAAATATCCCTTAAACATTAGGTTCTTCTGGTCTCCGCTATTCTAAGTCCCGTTCTTTTCCCATTTTGCCCTGTTTCCCCAGATGATCTCAGTTACCACCATGACTTGAGTTACCATCTGCCATATGTGAGTCCATCCTGAGACTATATTTTTAGTCCAGATTTGTCTCCGGAAAGCGAGACCCATAATTCCAATTACTTATCAGGAAGCACCAGCAGGTGCTTCTGCAGGCACCTCAGACTCAGTTTAGTCTGCCAAATCCACCCACTTCGTTACATCCTCCCGCTCTTCCTTCTTTTTCTCCTTCTCCTCTGATGTTCCCTAAACAATGAATGGCGGCATTACTCTGTCAATTGCACAAACACTGGTGTATGGTTAACACAGAGCACATTGCCTGGTGCCTAGTAAGCACTCAATTAATATTTTATTGAGTAAATAAATGCCACACACTAAAATGGCCAAATCAGTTGAAAATGACAGATTTGGTGATTACATTCAGAAGTAATCTTAGACTTAATAGTAAAAAGCTAGAATGAGAATAAGCCCAGGGAATTTCCTGTCTTTCACTTTTCCTGCCTTTGAAATATTAAGCAAACCAACATCGCTCATGAGGTCTGAGTTGAAGATCAGACCTAAAGGCTTATGATTTGTGATCCTCCATGAAACTGTCTGAAACGGTTTCCTTTAGACAAATGGGACTTTGTTCATTATGCCCAATCATGGACAGTCTTTATATACATGCCAAGGTAAATTTTTCTGAGGTAAGCTTATAGGGATTGAGGATATACTGTGTGCTATCCTATTGGGAGTAAGGCTGATAACTAACCTTTCATTCTTCTATCCCAGGCTAATATTTGAGGCATCAGTTGCAGGCAAACAGCATGAGCTTTGGGCGTCACACTGGCTTGAGTCTGAATTCCAGCTCCTGCATTTACCAACTTTGTGACTTTGAATAAGTTACTTAAGTTTCTTGAGTCTCACTTTCATCTATCATATGGAGACAATATTATGCATAGCACACGGTTATTTGAAAGTAGATGTGTGATAAATTAAGCATAGTCTCTGAAACAAGGGGTGCTCACTAAATGTGAGCTTTCTTCCCTTCTCTTGTTAGATGTGTGGTGATCTCTAATTAGGTTACTCAACCCAACTTGATTGTCAGTTTCCTCGCCAGTGAATGAAATAATTACACTATCCACAGAGTTGATGTGAGGACTGAGTGATAGTGATTTAAAGTGACCATCACATGATACATAGTGATTATTTAATCACTACTAGATCCCTTTCTTTCTTCCTTCTCAGTAAGGCATGGGAAATGCCTGATTGTATTTTAAGTCTGTCGGAACTTCTAGGTGATCTAGCAAGACATAAACATGGAATATTGTTGCTTTGCTCGTGTGTATAATACAATACTGCTCAACAGAAATGATAAATAGAGGAAACTTGCCATCTTCTCTATGTGACAGTTGCATGCCCCAGCCGACATCATCAGATTTGCCTTGGGGTTTTTCCTCAGCGTGCATGTAACCAATGGAAAAGGACTAATGCCTGAGAAGTCTCATTGGTTACTTGGGGGTGCCACATCCTCTGATTGGTGTAAGCATCAGACAATCCTCATCCACGTATTAACAGCACTTCAATTATTAATCAGGTAGCTGCTGACTTTGGCTAAATCAAGGTATCTTGCCCGACCCTCTGGACTACTCTCTATTCCTTCCTCCCTTCATTCTGCACAATGACCACCTCCCTACACCCCATATATACGAATGCCATTTTGTTAAGAACTGAGTCCATTCCCTTCAAACCCCCAGGACGTTCAGCTTTCTGCTGCTAGCATCTACAATAGTTACAGAAATGACTTGTATTTCTTTAGAAACACATGACTCTAGTAATGAGGAAGCTATTAGTGAGTATGCCTTTATAATGGTGTGAGTTGGGGAATAGGCATATATGGAGGCCAGTTTCTCTAGCAGGTGCCACACATTGAGATGATAACCATTGTAAAAAGCTATTTTCCAGGACTGATGGGGTAACAGACGAATCTTACCAAATCTCATTGGCTTTACTATTACAGAACCTGTCAAGAATCAGCTTACCTTTAACTGGTTGCCTCAGAAGCCTCCCTGTTTGAATTGCTGTGGGTGTGGAAAGAATGGGGGCTGGTAGATGGAGTTTGACTAGTAAGAAGAGGGAGTGGAGCGGAGCCCATGGCAGCGGAGGCCATAGGGGGAGTTTCCATGTAAGAAACTTTTGGTATCTGGGAACGAACGATTTATTACCTGAACCTCCCACTCGCTTGATAGATTGCTGTTGGCATCTGCGTTATTGGGACAAAAAAAAAAAAGACCTTGCTTCTTAGAAAAAAAAAATGGATGAGGCAAATACAGGACATTCAAATACAGCAGTGGGAAGGAAAAGAAAGGGGAAAATGCACTTGGCAAGAATTCAGAGACAGCGAGAGCCAATTGTCTTTATTGAAATGGCATTGAATTACAAACTCAAAGGAGGGAGTGGCGTCTCTTTTAGTAGAGAAATAAAAAACCATGCCATCCCTACCCAGTAAACAGTGTAGGGAAAACATTAACAACAACAACTCTATGCAAGGTATTTTTTTTTTGTTTCGTTTTTTTTTCTCTTCTTATCTCCAAACAAAGAGATCTGTGCTTGCTACTCAAACACCCTAAATATACTGCCCACATACCCTGGTGGTTAAATTCCCTTCAAGAGGGTGACTGGACCAGGCCAACGCTCTGCCCCCAACACCCTTCTGGTGGAGGCTCTAAGTCTGATATGTCCCGCCTCTCTGCCCCAGCAGAGCACGTTCGCCAAAGCCCCGCAGATGCAGCACGTTTCCAGAACGCGCACTTTGGCAATGGGCGGCATCTCTCGCTCTCTGATGAAGGGTCAAAAATGAGATTCTGGATGAGAACAATTAGAAACTTTAATTACCCTCCAGGCATCTAACAATTATAAGCCACATTCTTATTTTTATAAGGAATTAGCTACAGATTGGATAGTGCTTGTCATGCTTTGAAACATTTCCTGCGTCTTTCTGGCATCACTCTGTTCTTCTTAGAATGCTGGCGTTTCTGACATCCCCACTACCGCGCCCCACCCCCCCGCTGCCCCACCTCTCTCTCTCTGTCTCTGTGTGCATGTATATGTATATGTATATGTATATGTATATGTATATGTATATGTATATGTATATGTGTATGTGTATGTATATATTTTTTGGGCTTGCCAATTCCCGCACCTTCATATACATTACCCCGTCCTTTCATCTCCAAGATGACCTGAAATGACCTTTTGCTTGGCACGAGACGTGATTCAACTGATAATAAAAGAGTTTGGGGGAGGGTAGGGGCGGTGTCTGTCTGCGCCGGGCTGAGGAAGAGCCAGGAGGGGGGCGGAGAAGGGGGGGACCATATCCATTTAAAGACGAATGCTGCTGCTTTTCGCAGTGCTATTTCCTGTAATTAATTTTCCACATATCACCTATCACACGAAAATAAAAGTTTTTTTTTTTTTTTTTAAGGCATACCACTCTCTTTGTTTAACCGGAGATCCTGGGCTGTTTAGACGTGTCTGTGGGGGGAGCGGAGGAGGGACAGTGGGGGGTGGGGGGGCAGGCCGGGGGAGGCTGGGCGTCCCCCCCGCAGAGAGGCCCGAGCTCTCCGCCGGAATGTGGGGTCGGAACCCCGCAGCTTTCTTTCTTTCTGCCTGGGTGTTTGCTGCTGGGAGCTTCTTTTCAAAGCCAGGGCGGCTGCTAAGGTTCCCGCACGCAGTTCCCTTCCATTTTCCATCTGCAGCCTTTGAGGGGTGTGGGCTTTTCCCAAAGCCTTTATTTCTTTGTCGTTTTAGGAAACCTCAATTTTTGCACTGACTCCGGAACTCCAAATGGATGCCGATAGCAAGTCTCATCGATCGTCCCCCTCCCCCATCTTACTTAGGGAGGAAAAAAAAGAACAAACTATTTATTTGGATACTCAGCGAGGTTGTGGGAGTTGCCACAGCAACAGCTGTGAACCTTGCACAGCAAAAGGCTCTTATTGTAGAGTGTCCTGCCTTCCAAAAGATCTCCTCTTTAAAGAGACACTGCTAGCGATACTATATCAGTTTGGTGTGTGTGTACATTGACATATCATCGACACCATTTGAAGAGACAAAGGCAAGGGTTTACTTGGGTGGTTCACAAGATAATTTTAGTCAAGCTTGACCAGATGAGATGTGAGAAGAGAAAAATGGACTGTGGAGTCACGTGGGGACCTGAGATTAGAGAACTTCCTGCCCAGAAGCTTGCGAAATGGTAGAAAGTATTCTAAAGGTGCCCTGTCCCTTCTGGAGGTCATAGCTTGCGTGTGAGCTGGCGGGGTTGATTATGCAGCCTTCCTGTAACCCTCTCCTGCACTTGTCGAAGGGATCTTGACATGAGATAGATGCTCTGAGCTCAGAGACGTGAGGAACTCAGCTTCCTGGGTTCCAGGAAGAACTTCTTTTCCCTGAAGTGCCTCATAGGCTGAAAGTTCCATGAAAAGCAAGAGGTTGCTCCACAGTCCCAGTTTCATACCTTCTGGCTTTCCTCGGAAACCGTGAAGTCGTTAATGCCTCATAGGTATTAATATTTGCTAGTCTCTGCAGATATAAAGGTACAATTAAAGACTAGTCCTTAGCCCCTGCCCTCAAGGAGCTGTCAGTCAAGAAGTGGATTAGGTAAACAGATAAATACAGGGAAGAAGGAGTGACTATGGGGCTGCCAGATCCATTACAGCCACCAGCATGATCCCCATTCATTTCTTAGTTCATGGAATGCCTGACAAAGTGCCAATCAACATCCTTTTCCTCTCCTTCTTCAAAAGTGCCTCCTTATAGGAAAAATTGTCATTCTGGGCAGATGGGCGCCAAGAAGCTGCCTTGAGAGTCACACTGTGGAAGGGCACTGCTATCATCTTCAGTGAAAACCTCAGCCCAATTTCCAACCTGCTGTAGAAAAGGAAAAACACTAATATTACTGAGTACCCCTTCCATGTGCCATACATGATGCTATTTATTACGCATATAATAAATAACACCTATAATAAATGCTATTTATTAAACCTATAGTAAATGCTATTTTACACCTACAATAAACGCTATTTATTATCCTATTGAATCCTCATGCAGTCTTTCACATGTAGTACCTGGTTTTATCTGAGCCATAGGACATAGGAAATGATTTGAGTGACTTGTTTTCTCAATTACCCCAAGGATGGTGCATAACTAGTACCATTCTATATGATAGAAGAGAAATTGATTCCCTTTATACAATGAATGCCTGAAGGCATTAGTTTTAATTCCCTCTCAGAGTCCCTCTTGAGAAAGTTGTGAAGTATCCTAACTTAACAGACAAGGAAACAGAGACTCAGGGAAATTGCCCAAGATCACACAGCCAACAATGCCAACAATAATGGAAATTTCCTTCCTGACTCAAAAATTTATAATCTTTTGAGATAGCGTGAATAGATTGCTCTATACTTCCATTTGACTATTTAAAAAAATAGAGACCGGGTGCAGTGGCACTTTGGGAGGTCGAGGCAGGCGGAACACCTGAGGTCAGGAGTTTGAGACCAGCCTGGCCAACATGGTGAAACCCCTTCTCTACTAAAAATACAAAAATTCGCTAGCGTGGTGGCACATGCCTGTAATCCCAGTTACTTGGGAGGCTGAGGCAGGAGAATCACTTGAACCTGAGAGGTAGAGGTTGCAGTGAACCAAGATCATGCCACTGCACTCCATCCTGGGCCGCAGAGTGAGACTCTGTCTCAATACATAAATAAATAAATAGTTAAGGTTAGAATTTTCAGTGACTGACAGTCATACTGACTTAAAGAGTTAGTTTGATTGGAAGCTCTACAAAGACAAGAACTGAGTCTTTTTTTTTCTTCAGTAATATCTTTCTTGGAATTATCTGTCCAGTTAGGCAAAGATTATCACTAAGAAAGCCATCATTCATAGTGAAGGGAACACCTTGCTTTTAATAACTCAAACCATTGCCACTCAGCCTGACCACTTACCAGACTTAACCTCACATGACTTTTAAAATCAAACATATCTTCAAAGACTGGAGACATTTGTCATTGAAATCAAACAACAAGCCTTTAGCTCTAAGGCCACTGCAAGAGAAGAGCTGCTAATTCTTGCTAGCAATACCGACCTGTTTGGCAAAGGTGAGAGCTTTTAAAAGCATCATAGTCATTTGTAAGAGTTTTTCTATGACCTCCTCTTTTGTACAGTAAATTCTCAGTTCAGACCCTGCATCCTTGGGCAAATTACTCAACCCCTCTATTCTTCTTTCTTTTTGTTTTCTTTTAAGATAGGGTCTTGCTCTGTCACCCAGGCTGGAATACAGTGGCACAATCATGGCTCACTGCAACCTTGAACTCTTGGGCTCAAGCGATCCTTCTGCTTCAGCCTCCTGAGTATGTGGAGCTACAGGCATGCACCACCATGCCTTGCTAATTTTTAAAAGTTTTTTGTAGAGACAGGTCTCACTGTGTTGCCAAGGCTGGTCCCAAACTCCTAGCCTGAAGCAATCTTCCCATCTCAGCCTCCCAAAGTGTTGAGATTACTGGCATGGGCCACCTCGTCCATCTGACCCCATTATTCCTTAATTTCACATGAAAAGTGGAGGAATAGTAGCATTTATGACATAGGATCATGGTAAGGATTACCCTGAGATTAAACATGTACAGCATTTAGCACAGTACCTGGCTCATATGAAATGCTATTTATTATGCCATTATTATGTGAATTATTATCATCACTTTTATTTATATTAGAATTGATTGATTAAAATGGATAGTTGACATTTTCTTTCCCATGCCATGGGTGGACCCTAAGCTGTACTGTGAAGCTGATAAGTCTTTTCTTTTTCAACTCTCTGTTTTTCTATCACCATGTCACTACTTCTCTTATTTTTAAACATCCATTTGTCCTGGCATTCCCTTTCTTCTTTCCCTAGCCTGCTCAAACAAAACAAAAAAATCTTGTTCTGAAAATGGCTCTGTGATTAATCATTTACACTAGGGATCAGCACGATTTTCCTTTTTTTTATTATTATACTTTAAGTTTTAGGGTACATGTGCACAACGTGCAGGTTAGTTACATATGTATACATGTGCCATGTTGGTGTACTGCACCCATTAACTCTTCATTTAACATTAGGTACATCTCCTAATGCTATCCCTCCCTCCTCCCCCCACCCCACAACAGTCCCCAGTGTGTGATGTTCCCCTTCCTGTGTCCATGTGTTCTCATTGTTCAATTCCCACCTATGAGTGAGAACATGCAGTGTTTGGTTTTTTGTCCTTGTGATAGTTTGCTGAGAATGATGGTTTCCAGCTTCATCCATGTCCCTACAAAGGACGTGAACTCATCATTTTTTATGGCTGCATAGTATTCCATGGTGTACATGTGCCACATTTTCTTAATCCAGTCTATCATTGTTGGACATTTGGGTTGGTTCCAAGTCTTTGCTACTGTGAATAGGATCAGCAAGATTTTTCTAGAAAGAGCCAAATAGTAAATATTTTAGGCTTTACAGGCCTTACAGTCTTGTTGCAACAGCTCAACTCTGATGTTGCAGTGCAAAACCAGCCATGGCCAATACATAAATGACAGAGTGGGACACGTTCTGATAAAACTTTATCTATGGACACTGAAGTTAGTTGAATTTCTTGGAATGTTTACATGTCACAAAATATTATTCTTTTATTTTTTTCAAGCATTTGTAAATATAAAAAACATTCTTGCCTGTATTGCTGACCCACAATATATACTTGACCATGAGTTCAGTCACTATGACATGCTCGGGGATATTGCATTTCATACTTTCAAGTTCCAGAAGAATATACAGGAAACACTACTTTGGGGGCAGTGCCATGAATAGTGTTGGTGCTAATGGCAGCCTCCTCCCTTGGCTCTCTTTGGAAAGGAAACCTGGCAGAGTGTGACCCAGGTTGGCCAACTGAATATATTCATTTACTGGAAAACATCCAGGCATCTGGGAAGAGGCAGCAAAAAGAGCACTATTTGTGATGTCGAACTTGGCTTCAGTCAAATTTGGATTCTAATCCCTTAGTGGTGTTTTGATTTGGGCAAGTCACTTAAAGTCTTTACACTTCAATTTTCCTAACTATAAAAGTAGGAATAATAATGCCTGTCTTGAAGAGTATAAGACTGAATTATATGTAGTCACTGTATGTGACAATGTATATTAAGAGGATGATAATTACAACATGGTGGACATTTCATAAATGCTTGAAGAGGATTAACAGGCACTCAGCTCATGTTTCCTTCAATCATTTATTGGTGGGGGAAGGAGGGTTCAATCTTTGTTGTTGTGAAATACAAGAATAGGAAGGTTGGACATGGTGGTACTTCTGGTATTTAAAAAAAAGGTTCTCTGATCTTTTGCAGGGGGCAGGTGCGGGGACTAGTGAGAAGACAGGACATTTTTGGCCCAGAAAAAAATAGACCTTTTAACCCAAGTGAAATGCAATCTTGTAGTGCAGAAGCAGTGACTCTGTCATCAGGTTAGGGCTCAGCTCAAGATGACACTGATTTATGAAAGGACAATCAAAGTGTCAGTGCCATTTCTGGACTGGTGTCTTCAGACAGGCGTCCATTATTACTCATGTAGGCACCAAGGGAAAACTTTCCTTCAAGGTATCCAAATGTATTAATGTGCACATGGAGGAAAACGATGGAATGATTACTCCAGTAGGGTAGAGAAGTTTATATATCATACCATCTTGAGATTACAGAAAGAATGGGGGCTTGGATCATGGCAAGACAGGTTATTGGAGGGGGAAAAGAGGAGGCCTGGCTAGCAAAGGTGGTCTTGTTATGTAGATGAAATTTCACAGGTAGCAACTCTCAGAGAAAATAGATGGTGAATGTTTCTTTCAGACCTTTAAAGATATTAGACTCTCTGTTAACTTTTCTCAGATCAGGCAAGGGAAGACCATCAGTGAAAGACTGGCTGCATCAATGGAGATTTTCTCTACAAGTGCAAATCTCCCTCACAAAAGGCAACTTTGCAGGGCTACTCCTGTTTGCAGGCCCTCTGAACAGCCATCTCAAAATATGTTAAACAAATATATTTTGGGGTGAAATACTTTGATTTTCTTCACTTGGTTCCCACATGAATCAGGGCTTTAGAAAGCGAATCAGGACTGCTTGAGAAGGTCTGTTTGTGCAGATAAGGGAGGTGTTTCCACGCGTGTGTGTGTGTGAGAGAGAGAGAGAGAGGAGACGGAGAGAGGAGAGAGGGAAAAGTATACTTTTGTACTCACTGATAAGTCTTACGGATGAAGAAAAACAGAAGCAGTGTGGCCTGGAAGTTTAGAAACACACTGGAGACAGCCCATTCTAAAGATTGTACTCCTTCTCAGTACCAGGTTCTGAACTGAGGGAAAAAGACTCCTTTTGTCTCAAGGGAGCTTACAGGTGCACATTTTTTTATATATGACAAATGAGATTAATTTGTATTAAAATAATTTATGTAATATTTCTGATAAATAGATGACTTTTAATCAAATTAAAGAAATTGACCTTTAGCATATAAAAAACTATTTTTTCTCTCTGATTCTATTGACATGTAAATATGATGTAAGCACAATTTTTATTTAAGATAAGATCTGGGTTTAGTTTCTCATGATTTAAGATTTTCTTAAAGTTTAAAAATTTCTGCATAAATTCTATGTGTTCAGTAAGTTATTTCTACAAATTGGTTAAGAAGTAAAAGAATATTGAATCATATTTAACTATATGAACTTGTAAGAATGCATGTCTTTCAAAAAGGGTTAATCTTGTGAATTCTTGTAATGCTGCAAATTGTATGGACATAATATATTAGCTTAAATTGTAATTTCCAGATCTTTAGCCAACCTTAGACTAATATTCAATTGAATTAATGTATAAACTTTGGCTATATGGGCAATTTATAAGTAAGACAAATATGCAAATATTAGTTACTAAATATAGTTTTAATTTCCCCTACTCTTTATTTTATATATGTGAATGACTATACCTTAACAGGGTATGCAAATGTCTTTAAGTGATGCAATATATATGCTTACTTTTCCACCTTAAAATTTGTTAAAGTAATATAAATGTTTGTGGAAAAAATTAACTGGATTGTTTTTGTTTCCTGTCTCAGGTCTAGAAAAACAAAAGCTGCTTACAATATAAATTGTTGAGACAATATTAGGTACAATAATTTGGGAGATATATGAATATGTATACCAGATAATAAATGTGGTTTATTTGCTTTTTAAGAAAATTGTTACAGTTTATTAGTATGGTAAATTCAATTATATATATGTTCACACACCCCTACATACATACATGCATTGTTTTATTTGATATGCTAAGAAAGTTAAAAAGTTTAATTAAATAATCTGTTTTCACAGTTAAGGATTTGTATAAGTCTATATACATACATATAAAGGTATATTAAGTTTAATTCAAAATATTAAAAATTTAAAAAATGTAATTTTAAGACAAACCCTAAATGTAAAAGGTCTGAGGAAGGCAAAATTTGTTTGCCCAAGTTGGTAATGCTGGCATGAGTTTGAAGGAAACAATTATTTAAAAAAAAATTATATACAAAGTTGGCTCCAAGCTAATGGATTTATTCCAAAAAAAAAAAAAAAAAAGGAAAGGAAAGGCTCATGAATCTTCTACTGCAAGTGGTTGTATGGATGATTGTCTCTGTCTGTTTGGGCTGCTATAGCAAAATATCATAGACTGAGGGACTTCATAGTCCTGGAGTCCTATTTCAGTGTTTGGTGACGGCCCTCTTCTCTCTGTATTCGCATGTATCTAAAAGAGATCATCCGTCTTATGTCTCTTCTTATAAGGGCACTAATCCAATCACGAGAATTCTACTCTCATGACCTAATTATGTCCCAACGACCTCCAAATACCATTACCCTGGGAATTAGGGCTTAAACATATGCATCTCAGGGAAACATGGACATCCAGTTCATAGCAATAATAATATATATATATAAAGTGTAAAATGAGGATTTGGGCTTTCTTTAGAAAAAAAAGTCCAAATTATTCTGTGTCTAGATAACAGAGGTTTTTTTCAGTCACAAAAATATTCTACTAAATCCTGAAACTTTTGGAATATTTTGAATTGCTTTGACAGAAAGTTCCCTTTTTTGTTGACAAAAATTAAGTTTTTTAGTAATCATTGTTACTTTTTCTTGTGAGTTAAAAAATTTCTTTATAACTATTTTTTTGTCTTTGAATATCCTGACATATTTCTATTTTGTTGCCTTTGATACCTCTTCTTGACTTCCCATTTCTAAGGTAAAAATCACCAAATCAAAGCAATCAAACTGTTAAGATACATTTTAAACAAAATTCATCTTTGGGTTTCATGGTACGACCACTAAGTAGCACAAAGACTGACTCCTTCACCTTATAAAAGAAAGGGTATTAGAAAAGGAGCTTGCCTTTGTAACCAAGCTTTTTAAGAAATAGAGCTTGGGAAAGATTTAGGCAATGGTAGTGTGTATTTGGAGACTATTTCACTTTTTTTCAGACCTTACAAATAAAGGTCACTGCATTCCCTCATCCCTACATTCTTTTGCTTTGCCCTAACCTGATAATCTCTACATTGCAAATTCCTGTACTATTTGATAACCTCATTGGAGTATATTACTTGAAAATAGGGCATTGGATGACCCCTAATGTCTGTTACTAAATTTGTAGTGTAAAAGTGTATTGGTGACTACCCACAAATTGGACATAGATTTGTTTTCTTCCTAAACTGTTGTTTGTATTCAGGATAGCCCCTGATATCATCCAGAGTCTGTCTTGAAGCATAACTTTCTCTTCTTAGAAAAAAAGATCTTTAAATAATTTAATTCAAGAAGAAGAAAAACTGGGCCTCATTTAGCATTCAAAGTCTTTAACAACTCAAGTGGAACTCTGAACTGCCTTCTTTTGTCTTTAAGCCCCTTTATTTCATGTTTTACAAGAGACTCACAAAGTGGGAGAATCATACATGCTATGGTTCAGAAAAGAATGGGAGAGCTAGACAATGTCAACAGGACCATAGGACATCTTGCCCTAAAGGCTCATGAAATTTGACACATAGTGGTTTGTGATCTATATAACACTGTCTCCTTGTAGAATGCGTGCTAGGAGGATGTCTCCTCAGACTTCTCTAGTGTGTTTAATATTACTAACAAGATCTAGGACACACACACACAATCATGAAATTATGTAAATAGGCTAATTCCTCCATATCTGGTTCTTCAGTGTTTTTGGATTGGGGTTGGGAGCTATTTTCTTGATTTCATTTGTGCATGCTAGGATTCTAGCTTGAAAGTGTACTATAAACACTAATTGTATAATTTCTTCTGTCATAGTCTATTTCTGCTGCTATAATGGAATACTTGAGATTGGATAATTTGTAAAGAAAATAAATTCACTTGGCTCATGCTTCTTGAGACTTGGAAGTCCAAGATCAAGGGGCTGCATCTGGTGCAAGTATTCTTGCTATGTCATCCCATGGTGGAAGGCAGACGGGCAAGAGAGCATGAGATAGTAAGGGAAGTCTGAACTCTCTTATAACAACCTACTCTTGTGATAATGAACCCACTCTCACAACAGCAACATTAATTCATTCATGAGGGAGGAGCCCTCATGGCCTAATTACCTCTTAACACCATCACAGTTACAAATTTGAACATGAGTTGCAAAGGGAACATTCAAGCAATAGCATTCCACCCCTGGATCCCCCAAACTCATGTCCTTCTCACTTATAAATACATTCATTTTATCCCAATAGCCCCAAAATCTTAACTTGTTCCAAGTCAACTCAAAAGTTCAAAGCCCAGTCTCAGTCAGATATAGATGAGACTCAAGGTGGGATTCAAACCACGGCAAATTTCTCTCCCTCTATGAGCTTGTGAAATCAAACTGAGTTACATGCTTCCAAAACATAATGGTGGGACAGGCTTAGGATAGAGATTCCCATTCCAAAAGTAGAAAAATAGGCAAGAAGAAGGGGGTAACTTGTCACGAGTCCAAACCTCAACAGGAAAAACAACATTAAGTCTTAAAGCTCCAAAATAATCTCCTTTGACTCCATGTCCCACCACCAGGATACACTGGATCGGGAGTTGGGCCCCCATAGTCTCAGGCAGCCCACCCCTGTGACATTGCTGAGCTCCATCCAGCAGCTCTCACAAGTTGGAGTTTTGTGCTTGCAGCTCACCCAGGCTGATCTTGCAAGCTGGTAGTCTACAGTTCTGGGGTCTTGGGAGTGGCCCTACTCCCATGGCTCCACTGGACATTGCCCTAGTGGGGACTGTGTGGTGGCTTTGACCCTGTTTCCATTCAGCATTGCCCTAGTAGGGATTCTCTGCAGCAGTGGATTTGCTCGTGTAGAAAGTCTCTGCCTGGACCCCCAGGCTGTCTATTACAACCTTTGAAGTCTAGACGGAGGAAGCCGTACCCTCACAGCTCTTGCATTCTCTGTCCCTGCAGGATTAGTGCCATGTGGATGCTGCCAAAATTTACAGCTTATGCCTTCTGGAACAGCGGGTTGAGCAACTCTTGGGCCTGCTTGAGCCAGGGCTGGGTGGTTGAGGAGCACTGTGCTGAAATGCAGGGAGCAGGGATCTTGAGGTGACCCTGAGCAGCAAACCCTGGGCCCATCCCTTGAAACCATTCTGCCCTCCTAGAGGTCTGGGCCTGTGATGGGAGAAGCAGCCCTGTAGATCTCTGAAATGCCTTCAGGGTTATTCTTCCATTGTCTTCAATTCCTTCTAATCTGTACCAATCTCTTTAACAAATTGTCACTTGGCCACAAGTGACCATTTGCTCTCCTAAACATGCCTTTTATTTCTTTTCATAAATAGGCTAAAAATTCTCAAAGTCTTTTTTTTTTTTTTTTTTTTGAGAACAGGTCTTGCTCTGTCGCCCAGGTTGGAGTGTATTAGTGTGACCATGGATCACTGCAGCCTCATCCTCCTGCACTCAATACTCCCACTTCAGCCCCTGAGTAGCTGCGATTATAGATGTGTACCACCATGCTCGGCTAATTCTTTTTATTTTTTCTTAAAGATGGGGTCTCACTCTGTTGCCCAGGCTGGTCTCAAACTCCTGGGCTCAAGTGATTCTCCTACCTCGGCCTCCCAAAATGCTGGGATCACAGGTGTGAGCCACTGTGGTTGGCTCAAAATCTTTTTGTTCCGGTTCTCTTTTAATTATAAATTCCATCTTTAATACATTTGTTTCACCTTGCATCTTACTGCATGTGGCTAAAAGTAGCTACTCAGTTCCTTAGATATTTTGCTAAGAAATTTCTTTTGCCAGATACCCTCATTCATTGTTCTTAAATTTTGCCTCCCATAAACACATGGGAGTGCATGAACACAATTCAACCAAGTTCTTTGCTAATTTATTATAAGGGTGGCCGTTACTCCAGTTTCCAATGAGAAGTTTCTTACTTGTGTTTAGGTCCTCATCAGAATGGCTGTTAGTTGGTGTGCTGCACCCATATGTAACAAACCTGCACATTGTGCACATGTACCCTAAAACTTAAAGTATAATAATAATAATAATAAAGAATGGCTGTTAGTGGCCATGTTTCTATGAATGTTCTGATCACAACTACTTAGGTAATCTCCAACTAGATTCAGATTTTTCCTATAGCTATTCTCTTCTTCTGAGCCCTCACCAGGATTGCCCTGAATGCTCAGTTTAGACTTTTTCTAACCTGCTCCTCCAAATTCTTTCAACCTCTATCCATTAACCAGTTCCAAAGCTGCTTCCACATTTTCAGTTATTTGTTATCGCAACAGCCCCACTTCACGATATGCACTTCTCAGTATTTTCTTAGTCTGTTTCCTGCTGCTATAACGGGATACCTGAGACTGGATAATTTATAAAGAAAAAACTTTGATTCTGCTCACAGTTCTGGAGGCTTGGAAGTCCAAGATGAAGGGGCTACATCTGGTGAGGACCTTCTTGCTATGGCATCCTGTGGTGAAAGGTAGAAGGGCAAGAGAGCACAAGAGAAGAGGGCCAAGCTTGGTTTTATAACAATCCACTCTCATGATAGCAAACCCACTCCGACAATAACAACATTAATTCATTTGTAAGGGCTGTCACGGCCTAAACCCCTCTGAATGGTCCGTACTCTTACACCATCATAAAAGCAATTAAATTTCAACATGAGTTTTGGAGAGGCATTCAGATCATAGTGCCTTCTCTTAGAATTTGTTCAACTTGCAGTGCTCAGATATTTGGTTTCTAGAGTCTTAAATGCTACTGTACACCAGTCAAATGATCCAAGAAATTATATTCCCAAACAACAACAACAAAAAAAGAAATGCTGAGAGTTGGACTAACTACCATTGAAACTCCATCTAACACCTCTGCAGATCTGAATTCATCATTCCATAAACATGAAGAATGACAAAAATGGGGAACTTAGAAATAAAACAAATATGCTTTCCTGTTCCCGTGCTAAATAAGTCTGTGATTAAGCATATCTTCCCATTTTTGTGCTAAACAACAGTGGAACCAGCAAAGAAATAACTTAGCTAGGTAATATTGCCTCTGGGATTATCAGACTGTTGACCAACTAAAAGGGTTTATTTATCAAAACTAATAGGTGGCACTGAACACAAAGGGTCACATATTGCATGACTCCATTCATAGGAAATATCCAGAATACATAAAACCCACAGGTAAACCCCAGAGGCTATGGGAATGAGAAGTAGTTGCTGTGGGTAAGGCTTTTCCTATTAGTTTTGGAATTTGATAGAGGTGGTGGTTGTTCAACACTGTGAATGTACTAGTTGCCACTGAGTTGTTTACTTTAAAATGGTAAATTCTATGTTATGTGAATTTCACCTAAAAAAAAAACTAACAAGATGTTTCTCAAGGCTCATTTTAAGGTCATTGACTTATCATGCCCACCACTGCAAAGCTACTGTGTCGTAAACTTCACCCAATTTCAACCAGTTTCACGCCTTGTAAGACCTACTTTAAAACCGTGCAATCCAGACCCCTTAACCCCATAAGTATGTTCCCTGAATTGCTCCATTTGAGACACATCTTGTCTCTCTTACTATAGTAGTTCCAGTAAACTTAGATTTGCTTGTTCTGTAGATTTTTTGGTGGTCTTTTGGAAGGTCAAAATAATTACTAAAATCCCTTCCAGGGGTAAAAAAATATATATATCTTTGATTCTCTTTTCTATCCTCAATATTAGATAGGCATCAGTCTTCTGATTATAGATAGATACGTGATTGGCTCAGGTTTTCACATAGTAGCTAGAAGTAGAGATTCCAGTTCTAGTTCTCTAAGAGAGGGGTTAGGCAAAGATTAGGCATAACCAAGTAGCCAGCATTTAACACAAATCTTCAGCTATTTTGGAAGCCAAATAACAAGCAAATAATTCTTGTTTCAGGGATTACACAAAGTCAGCAGTAAGAGAAAAGCCCAGAAAAACTAATGTCTGGGGCTCACTCTGGATATGAGACCAAGGTTATAGAGAAATCAGTTTTAGCCTGAAGCAGTAGCTCGCACTTGTAATCCCAGCTACTCAGGAGGCTGAGGCAGGGGGATTGCTTGAGACTAGAAATTTGAGACCAGGCTGGCCAATATAGTGAGACCCTGTCTCTATAAAAAATAAAAATATTAGACAGGTGTGGCGGCAGACCCCTGTAGTCCCAGCTACTCAGGAGGCTAAGGTGGGAGGATCAACTGAGCCCAGGAGGTCAAGGCTGCATGAGCTATGATCATGCCACTACATTCCAGCCTGGGCAACAAAGCGAGACTCCCGCACCTGCTGCCCCATCTCTTAAAAAAAAAGAAATAAAAAGAAAAAAAACCCAATCAGTTTAGATCAATTTCGTTAGAAGAGAAGGATGTAAAACTACCAATATATTATTGCCTTGATCCAATCTAATCTTGATCTTAAAAAATAGTCAGTGCTGAGCCCATATATGAAGAGTCTTACTACCTATAGATGACTAGGATTGATTGATTTTTTTAAATGTATACAAGTAGAGAGAGAGACAGAGAGAGAGTGTGTGTGTGTGTGTGTGTGTGTGTGTGTGTGTGTGTGTGTGTGTGTTGTCTAGGATGATGTATTAGGTATCTATTCTGGCATTTTAAATTCCCCCAAAACATAGTGGTTTAAAATAACACACATGTATTACTGTGGCACATCTTAGCTGGTCTTCTACTTTAAGGCCTCTCCAGGCTGCTATCAAGATGATGGCTGGGCTGTAGTCATCTCCAGGATTAATTTGGGAAGCTCAGCTTCCAAGCTCACATGGCTCTTGATAGGATTTAGTTTCTCATGGGCTGTCAGATTGAGGGTCTCATTTCCTCACTGGATGTTGTTGTCAGACCACCCTCGGTTTCTTGCCATGTGAGTTTCTTCTGCATGGCATGTTGTTTCATTAAAGGATGGAGACTAAGAAGTTGACAGAGTCTAGCAAGACAGAAGTCACTGTCTCTTGTAATCTGATCAAGAGAGCACATTCTGTCATTTTTGCTGTATTCTATTTAGTAGACACATGTCATTAGCTCCTTCCAACACTTAAGGGGAGGGGATTACACGTGGCGTGAATACCAGTGGGGGACTTTAAATGCCGTATTTGAAAACTGCCTACCACAGATGATCATCATACCAAAATAAAATACCGCATCCATCCTATTAACTATAGAAATTTGAAAATTAGAGTGAAATTGTTTTTCTTTGGTTTAAAGTTATCTCTAAAACATCAGAAGTAAATAAGACTCATAAAAGTTTTATCTCGAAGTTCTACAAGAGGTCAAATACTAATACACACATTGGTTTTCAAGATTCCAGACTTGTCTGAAAGTAGTATTGCCTTTTTCTCAGGGAAGTATCAAATAGTTTTAAAACAGAAGTGTCTGAAAAGTTGTGTTACTCAGTATTTACTGTTTCTCTTGAACACTATAAGGTGTGTGCTCTCATCAGCCTCCTTCCAATTAATTAGCTGGGTTTATAGACCTCTCCCTGAAGCAGCTTCACTGCATGAGTCAAGTGGTTTACAATTAGTGAAGTATCTCAGAACATAGGAAGTCGTCTTGTTTGCTTCATAAACAGGAGGGATTATTATATTTTCTTACCATCTGAATTTATCTAAGTATAGAAATAGAAACTTGGTTTGTCCCTATCTGTTAGATTGTCAACAGGTGTTAAATTCATTCTCTCTCAGAGATGAGATCTTTGGTGAGTACAATGTGTGTTCTAGTGGATCAAGAATTAGATAAGCAATTAAGAGACAAAAGCATAGGTAGAACAATTGTATAACATATCTGAGAGAGCCCTTAAAACATCCTTCTCGTTTTACCTTTGAAGTAATCAAGGCACATAGAGCTAAAGTTGTCTATCCAAGAAGATAAAGCTAGTTAAAGGCATATTTTTTTTGTTGATATCAAGTCAATTCTTGGTCTATTTCAGCTTCATACTACAAGCGTCGTCGTGGAAAGTGCACTGGGCTAAGACCAATATTCAAATCCCGCAAACTTTGTCATCGTGTTCCTCACTATATCCTGTAACTAAAACTGGGCTGACTGACTTGGCTGGTTACTGTTCAGTAATACTTGTTGAATATATGAATGAATGAATAAATGAATGAATGAATGAAATCCTAGCTTCGTGATGTACTGATTGAGTAACCATGGACCATTTGTTCCCTTCTCTCGGCTTTAGTTTTCTCATATTTAAAATGAGAGTTTTGATCTGGTTAAGTTTTTAAAATTCCTTTCAGTTGTAATTTTCTATTATTTAATAATAATAATTATAATCAGAAGAGGAAGAAGAAACATCTGTTAAGCCTTTGTATCATGTACTGTGATTTACATAATAATGCCATTTACTCCTCATAACCACCCTAAGATACAACAAACCTATGAAAAAAATAGTTAATAGCTAATAGTTATTTTGATTTTACTCTGAGCCAGACACTGTTATTAACTCATCTTAATCCTCATCTCCATCCTATGCGATATGGAGAGGTTTAATTTATCCAAGGTTATGTAAGTATTAAGGGGTAGAGCCAGAATTTGAACTCAAATGGTTCAATTTCAGAGTCTACCTTTTTAATCACATTGTTAAACTAAGTAGTAATGTAAGGTAAAGATCGGGGCAGTGGTGGGGGCAGTTCTGTTCAGTTAAACCTCATTTCAAGCTTCTTTTTAAAATTTCCTGTTCATAAAAATTATATCTACCCAAATACATTGGTCTTTACATTTCCTTCTATTTTATAGTCCCAAGCAGGCCTTAAATTACTAAATATGTTTCTGATTTGATAAATCTTCTGTAATACTACCCAGTCATTTAAATGGTGGGTGGAAGCTACTATAATCAGCATCAGGCTGTTTTAAAGACTGGGAACAGAAAAAAAATACTGTTCTGAAGTCATGTCTGGAGTATGGTGGGTGGATGCTTGGCTTGCTCTGAGAAATTTAGCTGAAAACTCCAGAATTACTCAAATGTTTGGACTGGTGAGGCTTAATGTTCTAGTCAACTGGCACCAGAAAGTCATTAATCAAACCCAGGAAGAAAGAGGAAGATGAGATTTGGGTGGTGTGGTCCATATCTGTTTTATTTTTTGTTTAAATTTCCTTAGTTTCCAACTCAAGAAATCTGGGTTTTCATTTCTGACTGCGTATTATGACTAAGAATACATTAGTGGCATATCTGTACAGAAAATTTGAAGTGAAATTAGAGGCAATTTTCTAAATAATTTAACATTTTTCAAGAAAATTGGGACCTACTCTGCCTGAAATCCACTGAGTATCTTATCAGTGCTTGCTTCAGTTCAGCTAGGCTGTGCATTCATATCCATATGGCATTGTGTAGGGTAGTGTTAAAGAGAAATAACATACTACAAGGCCAAAGATTAAGTGCTTAGTGGAAAAGTTTATTCTCAAGCAGGGAACCTAGTATGATAGAGTCTAGACTCCAGGGAATAAGATTTGGGAGAGAAGTATGAAACAGGCCTTTTAAAGCTAGAAGGTGTCCATTTTCTCTGTCTCACGTTAAGACAGCCATGTCTCTAGGTGATGCTTATTGGCTGGTGATGCTGCACATTTCCCTTTAGGTAAGTCTCAGCTGGCTGGTCGAGGGTGGCCTGCTGTGTGTATGGGGTGCCAGCCTCAGGATTGTGGCAGCTGCCTGCCTGCCCTGAAGGTGATGAACCACTGCTCTCATACTATGCCACCTGCCAATGTCCGCAGGCTATGTGACCAGTCTGAACTTACCAGGAGTGAGCCTGCAGAGCCTCACCTGGGATTAAGGAGTCCTGGCAATGCCACTGACTTAGCTGTGTGGCTTTGGGCTTACATGAAACTTCTCTAGGCCTTAGTTTCCTAATTTGTAAAATGAGATTGTGGGCATAGATCTGTTGTTTCTTGTACTGCCAGATATTTCAAGGGTTACTGCAAACTACCATCCAACAAAGAGCATCTCTGCATTTCACCAATTTTGCAAATGGGGCTTCCTCTGTGGAGTTCCTTCAAAGAATAGCTCTCGTTAAAAAAAAAAAAGGGGGCCGGGCGCGGTGGCTCACGCCTGTAATCCCAGCACTTTGGGAGGCCGAGGCGGGTGGATCACGAGGTCAGGAGATCGAGACCATCCTGGCTAACACGGTGAAACCCCGTCTCTACTAAAAATACTAAAAATTAGCCGGGCGTGGTGGCGGGCGCCTGTAGTCCCAGCTACTCGGGAGGCTGAGGCAGGAGAATGGCGTGAACCCAGGAGGCGGAGCTTGCAGTGAGCCGAGATCGCGCCACTGCACTCCAGCCTGGGCGACAGAGCGAGACTCCGTCTCAAAAAAAAAAAAAAAAAGGATCTTTAAGGTTACATTCTATAAAGGATTTTAGGATACATTCTATAAAATCTAGTTTGAAAGCATTTAACCTAATTATTATTTTTTTAAAAATCCAGTATATTCTCACTGGGAACATCATTTATGATGATTCTAAATGGAGGAGGAGATGAGTTTCGGTGTCACTTTTTTTCTTCCAGCTCTTAAAGACTGATTTGCTGACATGCCACTGTGCATAATTGGAAGCCTGGAATTTCATGTAAATTCACATTGTGAAACCTGATTTAAAAGTCTGGGAAATGTGACTGTATGGAAGACATGGTGTTCACACAAAGTATCCTTGCCCTATGTTTTTCTTTGGTAAATATCTCATACAGAAAGGTGCCATCATTTTCTCTAAAAGTTTTCTCTCCTCTTCAGTCCTCAGAGTGTATTTTTAGTGAGCTCTTTGGAAAAATTTTTTCAAAAAGTTAAAGAAAACCACAAACAGTATATCCATTCAAAGAGCCTAGTGTCCCATCGGAGCTCTTGGGGAAGAGTAAACTCTCCTAGCAAGCCCAAGTGATGCTGGGGCAGCCTGTAGCCCCAAGATCTCTGGTAGCCCCAAGATCTCTTGTAGCCCCAAGATCTCTGCCTGTAGTCCCAAGATCATTGGTGCTGTTAGCCTATCTGTATTTTATCAAGGCAATTAAATGGAATTTGCTGTGCTTCAGTCTGCTAGTGATTTGGCAAGAAATATTAGGTATGCTGCAAAACTCATTGACTATAAGGGTTCATTTTTTAGTTCCCAAGTGCGTCATTCTTGCGTAGGCAAATTCCATTAAGGTGAGTGCTCTCCTTGTGTGTTCTCTTGATGTTTTAATCCTGCCAGGAGTTTCCATGAGGTTTTTTCAGTGGGATTATTTGTGTCCCTGTGGCTCTTCAGGGAGCTTGCAGAATTCTAGCTAAAGATAAGAAGGGCATCACTTCAAGTGGGAGGCCAATCAATGCAGCATTAGGAAGGCTTCATTCAGCTCAGCACCACCTTGGGTAAGTGCAAAACTGAGTTTTCAGCTACTGTCTGCTGACAGGCAAAACATTTCTTTGGCAATGAAGAGTAAACAGACACCTGTCTGGATTTGACACTCCTGGGGAATATAAAGATGAATTAGTAGCTGCCTCTCCCTTGAGGATCTTACGTGGGTGCTCTTGTTATCTCTTGCTATATAATAAGCCACCCCAAAATTCAGTGACTTGAAATAATGACAATCATTTATTTTGCTTATGAATCTGCAATTTGGGGTTTCCAGAGTTACTCTTCTCAGAAGCCCAGGTTGAGTCTAAAAGGCTTCTTATGACCTGGCCTCAGAGGTCTATCATTCAGGCAAATCATTAAGGCCAGACCATATTCAGGGGGAGGGGAGTTGTCCTCCAGGTCTCCATGGGAGTAGCAAAGAATTGGCACAGCACTAAGCCTGTTACGCATGTTTTCCCTAATGTTCACAACCACCCTGGGATGAGAATGTTACAAATGAAAAAAGTGAGCCGTGGTGGCTCAACTAACTTGCCTATGCCACTCACGTCCCAAGTGGCAGAGTAGATTCAAACCTAGTACTCTGGTCTTCCTAGAAGAGAACTTGTGGGTCTTTGGTTCAATTTCCTTAATTTTCAAATAGGAAAAACAGACCAACAAAAAACAACTAAACACAAAGAACAAAAAGAAAAGCCTGTTTGGTGTCAAATTCGACTTCAGGTCACTTATGAGTTTCCAAGGAGGAGCTGTGAAAGAGTTCAGGCAGCCAGATCTTTCAAGTCTGGGCATGGTTATGTTGAATGTTTTTAGATGAGGTAATGCTGTAGATAGTCAACAGATAGCATGTTACTGTGCTCTCCAATCGCTGTCAATTTCAGGAAACTATAGGAACACTAGGAACAGATGCTTAAATGACTTTGACCTCAAGTGCAAGTACTTAGGGTAAAATTATCTCACACTGTGATGTAAATTTCTGCTATGCTCTGTTTAATTGTATTTTATTTTCAGATTTCATCAGGTTTGACATAAATGTATTTATAATGATTGCATTAACTGGGATTTGAAGCTCAAAATGAATATCCTTTTTTTTTTTTTTTTTGAGATAGGGTTTTGCTCTGTCACCCAGGCTGATAATATACCTATAAGAACAAAGAAGGAAGTTTTAAAATGTCTGGTGTTAGAGAGGGTTGCTAGGGATGCCATTGTTTTTAGATTCACCAGCACTTAGCCACTGGAAGTCTTAGATGGTTCACGTAAGAAGAAATAAGTCTTTATTGTAAAGGAAATTAAGCTTTTCTGATGGCAAAATTTGGACTTGTGTCATACTGTTGGTATGGATACACACTATGGGTCTATGGTCTCTCTTTTTTTTGCAATTGAATGGTGAAGAAAAGCAATTTCTTCTTTCAAAGAAAGAAGATAGAAGTGTAGATAGTGTGCTGAGCACTGCAGGGAAAAAGATGAAGAGAGAGAAAGAGCAAGAGAGAGAGCCAGCCTTGGCTATCAAATTACTTCCTTTTACAGGAATCAGATCTATAATGGAAGAGATATTGCCGGGTTTTTATACTTGGTGAAGTTGTTGAAAACCTCAAAAAACAGAGACGACTGAAGAAGTCTAGTCTCAAATTAAGAGATCCAGTTGTAATTACTATATAAACTTGGAGAATATCTGGAATAGATTAATCAGTGACTGCAATAGCTAAGAATTTGTGTATATAATGTCTCAATGTACAAAGGGGTTGTGTGGTGAGTGCTCTGTATGTGTGAGAGTGTATTTCAGTGAGTGCATTTCTTTGTATCTGCCTGCAAGTGTTGTTAGCAATTAATGATATTAGGGTTTTTGTTCCTGTTTTTCAACAAAATACTCTTTTTATTTATATTTTTTTGAGATAGAGTCTTGCTCTGTTGCCCAGGCCGGAGTGCCGTGGTGCGACCTCAGCTCATTGCAACCTCCACCTCTCAGGTTCAAGCAATTCTCATGCCTCAGCCTCCCTAGTAGCTGAGACTACAGGCATATGCCACCATGCACAGCTAATTTTTGTATTTTTTAGTAGACATGGGTTTCACCATGTTGGCCAGGTTGGTCTCGAACTCCTGTCCTCAAGTGATCCGCCTGCCTCAGCCTCCCAAAGTGCTGGGATTACAGGTGTGAGCCACTGCACCTGGCCAGAATACTCATTTTTTTAAAAAGGATAAACGAGGAGGAAAGTAATCTGTTTGCCTCTAATTATAATGGGAAACAGCATAATTTGAATAAGACCAAAGCTCACATTGAGAGCTGTGATCTCTGCTTTTCAATAAACCCAGAATATCCATCAGAAAGTTTCCATCTAGATTATTATAGATATATTTGTTTTAACTCTGAGGACAGCATACTTGTTTTCCATGTCATACTCATTTGTGATTTTAAAGTTCTAGAATTTGATTCCTTTCTCTTCTGACACTAAGAACAGTGCCTTGAGCATAGGTGTTACGAAGGGTGTGCTTCAGGGAAGAGGTAATAATAGGATTTTTGTACATTTCAAACAGTTGCTACTCTTGTGCTAATCACGGTTGAAATTGTCTGTTGACCTAAATTGTCTACCAAGAGCCAGTTAAAGAAATGTTTGTGCTCTGGGAGCTAGGAAGAAGGCCCTGCGATGTTCTCCCATAGGTGGCAAGGAAAAACTTCCTCTTTGCCTTCTGCAGGTTCACTGAAAATAAACTGACAAAAGGCAGATTAACAGAAAAAAATGCATACAAAATGTATTAAGAGGCACACATGTGCACTGGAGTCATACAAAATATGAAAACTCAAAGAAAAGACCAGATGGTTGATTCTTTTGTTAAATCAAGTTTAGTCCAAAGCTGCCTTCTTACATATTTTAAGTTTGGCCTCAAGATTTCTCTGTACATCGTGAACTATAACCTAAATGCAATTGTAAACAGACTTAGCCTACTCTTGTGCCAATCACAGAGGTTTGGCCAATCAAAGGAGGTCAACTGTTCAAACCGTGTTTAAATAAGGCAGATGCCAGGCTGTAACCAACTTGGCTGTTTCTGTACCTCATTTCTATTTTTCTGTACATCTCTTT
Source organism: Gorilla gorilla gorilla (assembly GCF_029281585.2). Lineage (NCBI taxonomy): Eukaryota > Metazoa > Chordata > Mammalia > Primates > Hominidae > Gorilla > Gorilla gorilla. The sequence goes on along the minus strand of NC_073233.2, from coordinate 130,347,958 downwards.
CCATTTTTTTTTTTTTTTGAGACAGGGTCTCACTCTGTCACCTAGGCTGGAGTGCAGTGGAGCAATCTCAGCTCACCACAACCTCTGCTTCCTAGGTTCAAGAGATTCTTGTGCCTCAGCCTCCCAAGTAGCTGGGATTATAGACATGCACCACAATACCCGGCTAGTGTTTCTATTTTTAGTAGAGACGGGGTTTCACCATATTGACCAAGCTGGTTTGAACTCCTGGCCTCATGTGATCCACTCGCCTTGGCCTCCCAAAGTGCTGGGATTACAGGCATGAGCCACCATGCCCGGACCGTCACTTTCCTTTTTCTGTCCACAAATCTTCTTCCACTATGTGGCTGTGCTGGAGTCTCTGAGCCTATTCTGCCTCAGGAGGCTGCCTGATTCATGAATCATTCTTTGCTCAATTAAACTCTGTTAAATTTAATTTGGCTAAGGTTTGTTGTTTTAACACTTTTATACCATCTTGAGGTTACAGAAAGAATAGATGCACAGAGCATGGCAAGACAGGAACTGGGAGGGAAAGAAGAGGAAAGGCAAGGCTGGCAAAGGTGGCCTTGTATTGTAGACGATACCTCATAGGTAGCAGCTCTCAGAAAGTATAAGTTACTGTTAAACCCCCAAAGGTGTGAGACTTTCAGTCACTTTCTCTCGTGAGCCAGTCCTTCCTAGATCTAGACAAGGTGGTGAGCAGAGAAAGCCTGCCTGTTGATTTCACGGATGGAGATCTTCTCTAGAGATGCAAATCTCCTCCACAAAAGTCAGCTTTTCAGGGCTATTCTGTCCGCAGGCCCTCTGAATAGCCATCTCAAAACATGTCAAGGAAATATTTTGGGGTGAATATTTTTATTTTCCTCTAGTCCCCCATTTGAAACTTTTATTTTTAGAGTGTCACATATTAAAGCCCAAGTTGGTAGGTTTGGGGAGATTTGGGTTAGAGATTATGAGATACGAAGTTGGTAAAAGGGGAAAAGAAATCCCTATTTGGAACAAGCATCCCACATCTTCTTGAATCAGTCTCTAAGTCATGAGAATAGGTCCGTTCAGTTAAACAGTTGTGTTCCCTGTGATGGCATTGCAGATGGGCTCTTGTAAGGGCCAAGGAAAAAACCCCCCCTTTGCCCTCTGAAGGATCACTGAAAAATCACTGACTAAAGGCAGGTTAATAGAAGAAAAGGCATATAAATTTATTGGGTCATAGTTTTATGTGACACAGGAGCCTTCTAATGAAGACCTAAAGATGCAGGGAAAGTTGTCCATTTTTATGCTTAGGTTTAACAATGTATGGACAGCCATGTAGAAATATGATTGGACAAAAAAGGTGTAATATAATGGTAATAGACTGAGCAGGGAAATGCAGCAGGGCCTGTCTGGTTAGATTCTTCTTGGCCTTTCTGCGGAGCATTCCTTCTGAGTCTTGGGCAGGGCCCTCTCTGGAATGGAGGTCTTGGGACCTACAATGAAACAAGACAGGTCAGGTAATTTCTTTTTGGTCAGTTTTTACACAGAAAGGTGTTTGTTGTGGAGGTTTGGGGGAGTTAGAATAATATTTTTACATTTTATGGTTGGCTTTGGGGAAAAGGTATTCTGGTTTCTATGAACTACCTCAGGGAAAAAGGATTCTGGTTTCTATGGCTGACCTTGGGAAAGAAGGAGACGCTGGAGACAGAAGGGTGGGAGAAGGTCAGAGAGAGCAGATTTTGAGGACTTTATTTTGGGGTGTCATTTTCTGAGCTCCTACATTTTCAAATCTCAGCCTCTATATGTGATGCAGTAAAACAGATCTTTAATAAGAGGCATGTCTATGGAAACAGAAGAAAAATAAAAGTTAATGTCTGGAGTCATCTATAAGCTAGTTTTTCTAGAGTCTCCGAAGCATCTTTAGTTGGAGTAGGCAGGCAGTGGAAGACTGGCAGATTTTTCTGGATTGCAGTTTGAATCAGATGTTCCAATGAACTGTCTGGATAGTTCATATATCAGCAGGCACAAAAGTCATTTACATATAAATTGCTGTAGTGATTTCTTTCAAAGTTTATATCAAGTAATCTAGCTTTACTACTTAGGCCTTTAAGAAAAGCACAGTTTTAATTTCTGTCAATTAAAGTAATAAGGGTGGGAGAAAAATGGGAATCATTAGTCTGAAGGGTCACAGCCAGATATTTGAAGGAACTAACATCTTAGAATTTGGTTTGGATAGGAGGTAAATAATAAAACCTCAAACAAACAAACGAACAAATGAGGCATTGTTACCTAATAATGGGTGTATTATAGGTTTTCTTCCAGAACATAATTTTTTCTCTTTTCAGTCCCCCATTTCTACCAAGAATAAGTAATAGTGAGACCTTTATTAGCCAAATAAGTATTAGTCTCATTATTATACTTGGCCTGATTGTTTGCGTAAAGTGTACCAAAAATAGTGATATGCCATATAGGATCTTTTTAGATTGGCTTTGCTGGAACAATGTTCCAGCAAATCTGTAAAGAATTTCAGATATGACTTTTGAAAACCTGGTGATGCTTACGAGCCAAGCCAAAGGTTCTGTAATACCTGTACAAATAGGATGAGTTCCTCTTTTTTGAGGTCCCCTAAATATCCCGAGGTTCCTGGGCCTGTCAGAAAGTGACGTTCTTTACTTGCCACAAGGAACCTTGTTAGAGAACCACGTAAACAAGATACTAGGCTTGTGTTTTCCCAAGTCTATTGGTCTCGTAAATTCAACCTCAGTTCCTCAAAGCAATCTGGTCATGTTTGAGAATATTACATTCCAGTCAGAGCCATGGTAAAATAACCAATGTCTCCAATTGTGTTCTGTTACAAAAGAAAACAGATTCTTACTGAATTTATACAAACATTTATGTTGCCATAAAATAAGAATACTCATGAATAGTATTCAAATTCTGGAAGGATCAGGTAGAGAGAAAAGTACATAAGTTTTCCTCACAGATACTTTTTACCCAATTGCTACAAGCTATAGATAACTTTGAAAGAAAAAAAGTTTTCTTGACTCTGGAAAACAAAATATAAAAAGAATCAATAATGTTTTAAACAAAAAAAGGCAAAAAAGTCATTTTAGTTTTCCGTAAGTTTCATCCCATGTCATTCATTCTTATTCTGGTTGATGTTATGTTAGAAATTTTATAAGTCCATCTTTCTTTCCTTGGAGTTTTTGAAATTGTTACCCAGTTCAATTATATGATCTCAAAGTTGTCAGAAATCTGTATTTGAGAGTACTTGTTGGCCAGGCGCAGTGGCTCACGCCTGCAATCCTAGCACTTTGGGAGGCTGAGGCAGGCAGATCACTTGAGATTAGGAGTTTGAGACCAGCCTGGCCAACATAGTGAAACCCAGTCACTACTAAAAATACAAAAATTAGCCAAGCGTGGTGGCGGGTGCCTGTAATCTCAGCTACTTGGGAGGCTGATGCAGGAGAATTGCTTGAACCCAGGAGGCAGAGGTTGCAGTGAACTGAGATCATGCCACTACACTCCAGCCTGGGTGACAGAGTGAAACTCCGTCTCGAAAGAGTACTTGCTGAAGTCTTTTCCATAAATGTCCTTGAAGACACAATACTAAGATTTGCAACTAACTTTTAGGAAAAAAGGCATAAAAATAAAGCAATTAACTGTGGATGACAAGACTTAAAATGGCCATGATTAAAGACACAATTGACAAGGAAATTTGGTTATTTTCTATAAAAATTTAACCAAATAGTCATAATTATGACATAAAATATACCAAGGCATATCAACATTTTAGGAATCATATAATTTTGGAACACCTGTTAATAATATGCGTATACAAGATAACCCAAAGAACGTTAAACATCATTTCTTTGCTACTACAGTTTTTGCTTCCTATTAATACTACACAAACATCTTTTTCAAAAGAGAAAACCAAATTTTACACGTGTTTGTGTATTCATACTAAACCTAATTTTAATAAAATCTTATAAACAAATTTATCCAGTCTCAGTAAGCTTTGACCACACAAGATTTCCATAAATCTTTTATAACCTCTTATATTTTTCTATTCTCTTTTTATATCTTTTTAGTTTTATTCATATCATTTTTTATTCCTTCAATTTGAAACAACCTTTAAATTACTTCTAAACTGACAAAATCATTTTTTCTTTAACAATAAAACCACATTCTCCTGCCTTTTTTAATAACTTTCTCACCAAAAACATATCTCGTCCCCCTCTTTTTGGTGCAATTTGCATATAGAATTATTATTCTCACATTAGTGGTCTTAATTACATATACTAATATAAATCTTAACACTTATTTACCATAATTTCTAGTGAAAATCTAGGAAGTTTGTGCTTTTGAACTGTTTTATATCAGAATTTGTAGTTAAAAACTATTTCATAATATCTTAGAAAGATATGTTTTCTCAATTTTTTGTTTATTGACAAATCTAAATATATTTAGCTTTTCTATAGCATAAAAAAACAAGATATCAAAGTATATAAACTTAACTTTTGTTTAGTAATTAATGTTTCAGTATTTTAACTTACTGGGAAGTGACTCAGACGTTTTATGATAATCTATTACATAATTTAATATAACATGACCAAGATTTTAAATTCTAAAAATAAATTTGAAATTATGACACAGATACCCATCCTAATTCATTTCTCCAGTGCCCACATGGCACCCAGGATGCCTATGAAGAGCAAGGTGTGTCTGGGTCCTGAATTCCCATACCAGATATACAGCCCGGGATGGAGGACAGAGCTGTGAGTGATGAAATGCCTGGAGGATTCACCCTTTCCCAGCATGGCCAGGAGGCATAGCTGGACCTGGGAGGATGGGGCCAAATTGATCTTGGCTTTTCCTTGCAGCTAATTGTCAAGGCACTCTGGACACTCATGTCCCCAGTTGCCGCCATGGCCACCTGTTCAGGCTACAGAATTCAGAGGCTCAAAATAAAAAACATAAGCTTATAGCAAGATGTGTGCAAGGATTCAGGAAAGCCTAGCAGTCAGACTTTACAGATTTAGCTTACAGATAAACCAGGCATGTATATGAAATATTACAGAAGTAGTTTCATGAACTTAAAACATGTATTAGAGACAGCATAAACCTATCTGACCAGTAGATCCAGGCAAAAATGTCTGAATTATATTTAATACCAACAATTCTGAAAATGTTTCTATTTTATTTTACCAACAATCTTAAAACTAGCTTTATTTACCTAAGATTATTTCAGATCACATGAAATATGACATATACATATAGATATACAAACAGAAGCAGATCTTAAAGCTTTCATTAAGTTTCTGCATTTGCCAGCTTCTAGTTAGTTTTTGTTTTTCCCCATTCAGATCATTACACTTCTAATTACCTGTTTCATTGCCCCAAGCAATTGTGAACTAGGCAACTCTAAATTCACACTTCCAAAAGGATAACTCTTAGGTGAAACAAGAAGAAACTTTATATCTCAAAGGCACAAAACTTAGATATAAACATCATTATTTACCAAGACAAAGAATGGTATGGGTAAAAGCCCGGTTAAGGTAAGATGGTCAGGAAAAGGACTTTAAACAAAGGTAAGGTTTTCTATGTAAACTTTTAAGTAAATGTCTTTCCCATTGTAACAGTTTCTAGTGGTTTATGTAGAGGAAGATGCCCTTACAAATGGAGATTTTCTTTATAGATATAAATTTCTTTTACAAAGAGTTTAAAAAATAGCCAGCTAAATGCCAGAAAGTTGTACTTTGGAAACTGATTTATTTGGATAGGTGGCTTAAAAGCTTAGTTTCTGTTTTTAACTGGATTACTGAGTTCAGGGCAGAGCTCATTAAAAAATAGTGCTGAACCTACTCATGACTCTTGGGGCTCCATGAGGAAGACAGGGACCCCTAAAAAGGTCAGTGGTGCTTTGGCTGTGTTCCTCATAGGAACTTAGAGTCTCTAGAAGCCTCTTTCAGATCTCTTTATGCAACAACTAAACCCATCATATTTCCTTTCTATAATTTTTAAATCTACTGACTACCAAATGGAGGAAGTTGGGGGTAACAAAGATGGCAAAAGGAAGGGCAAAAGCAAATGGGCAAATGAGTCTGAGGGGAGCCAATTTGGGAAGATTTTAAGCTTCTCACAAAGGCCAATACAATTTTATATTTTTCTTTTAAAGCAAAAATCTTGTCAACAAGAAAGGAAGCTAACAGAAGGGCCAAACATAAAATTAAAAAGGGTTCAGTTGACTGAAAAAATACATGAGAGAAATAGGATCCAAAAGAGAAAAGAGGAGCTTTTTTTTAATCAGTCTGAATATTAGCTTTTAATTAAGCTGACTTTTGACCATAGAGCTCTTAAAATATATATATTTTTAACCTTTCATTACCAGATTTTAGTCAGGACAAGTAGCCAATATTCCTGGCTTTTGAACTTCTTTTTCTCTCTCTCTTTTTTTTTTAAATCAAATGTCACTATCAAGCGACTCAGAACCAAAACCAGCATGCTTTTTATAATTTCACCATGGATGCACTAGCCATCTCCAAAGAGTAGCAAAAAAGCAGTGCTCACAAGATCCAGAGCCACTCCAAAGAAAGCTGGAAGAAAAGAGAGACTTGGAGATGAATAGGAAAACAATAGCTGTCCACAGAAGGGAAAAGGATCAATAACAAATGAATATCTTAAAAAGTTGAGTCACACAAATATAAATTCAAAACAAAGAATTCAAACTAATTCTTGTAGATGTTTCTTTTTTTTTTTCTCCTGAGTTAAAGGATTTACATCCCGAAGGAACTGACTCTGACTGGAAATTAAACTCATGCCTCAAGCAGTGAATGTGTGGAATCCTTGACACTAGACTGCAGGCTGGATACCCTTCCTTGAAGATCCTGTGGGGGATCCAAAGCAGGCAGTTTGAATGTATGAAGGATTTAAACTTAGTTTTAACTCTGATTTCTGCTTTTTTCAAATCCTGCCAAGGAAGTTTTTAAGGCTATATTTCTTTCATAGGTACTGATAAGATAGCTATTTAGGACAAGAGCTCTCTTAAGAGTTCTCTTTTAAATCTAGCCAATTTGCCAATTTATTTATTCCATCAGTGACTCAAGCCAATAAGCCTTTTCCATGGAAAGTCCCATGGGTAATTTTCCAGGTTTACAATACCATGGTCATAAGTGGCATTTTAAAAATGGATGCAAAAGTTGCACCTCCCCAATGATACCCGTCTCACAAATTTAGTCCCAGAAATAAGCTAAGATAGCAAAAGACTCTTGTCATAGACAGTTACAGCCGCTATTTATGCCTATAGTGTCTCCAGTATCTCACAAATTTGTGAGGGTCCACCAGTCATGGACCTGTTAATCTGTGACACTGGATAGGCCCTCCTGGGATTGAACTGTCCCAGTTCTAACCAGGCAACAAGAGTTAAGGCAACAAAAGCCCCTTATAGAAGGAACTCCTTATTAAAATTCCCCTAAGAGCTTGGCACACTTAGAACACAGAGTCTGCTGCTTAACATTTCAGGTTCCCAGTCGTTTCAGGCTGGCCACCAAATGTGACCCCATGGAGATCAGAGAACAAGAGAGAGTTACTTGGTTACAAGTCAAGCTCTCAAGGACATAAAATGAGAGGGACTCTTTATGACAAATACCATAGAAAGATACAGACAAAGGAAAAAAATTAATCTGGAAAAGAGAAAAGAAAGAAACAGTGATTTTTACCATCTGCTTCACTGGATTTCACAGACAGACACCCAGGAATCTCACTGGTAAGAAATTTGTGCCCTTCTGCTGGCTTGTCAGGTTCTGGGTAACCTTGACTGCAGCTTTCAGAACAGCAGGATAGTTCTGATTATCCTGCTCACAGTACCAAAAACTGTAGGGGCCAAGGAAAACCTTCCCCTTCACCCTTTGAAGGTCCAGTGAAAATAAATGGACAAAAGGCAGATTAATAGAAAAAAAAGGCATACAAAATGTATTAACATGTACACATGTGCATGGAAGTCATACAAAATATAAAAACTCAAAGAAAGGCCCAGATAGTTGATTCTTTTATACCATCTTGAGGTTATAGAAAAAGAGGCATGGAACATGGCAAGACAGGTTTTGGGAGAGAGAGAAGAGGAAAGGCAAGTCTAGCAAAGGTGGTCTTGTTATGCACATGAAACCTCACAGGTAACAGTTCTCAGAATAGGTTTCTGTCAGACCTCCAAAGGTGTCAGACGCTCAGTTTCTCTCTCCCATGAGACAGCCCTTTCTAGATCCAGATGGAGAACAGGGGGCAGAGAAAGCCTGGCTATTTATTTCACCAATGTAGATTTTCTCTACAGATGCAGATCTCCTCCACAAAAGGCAGCTTTTCAAGGCTATTCCTGTTTGCAGACCCTCTGAATAGCCATCTCAAAATATGTTAAAGAAGTATATTTTGGGGTAAAATATTTTTGGTTTCCTTTATTCCTATTAGCACATCTGCCAGGCAGTTTGTTGTCAGTTGTTTTTTCATTCTGTTCTAAGAAGCCAGGTTTCCTTACACAGTGTCCCGAGAGGATGACAGGGGAGGGAGACACAAGGAATGTGGACATTTTTTGCCTCTCTTCTGCTACAACCAGAGAAGACCCCTTGCAATGGTTTGGATGTTTGTTTTCTCGAAACCTTATGTTGAAATTTGATCCCCAGTGTTGGAGATTGGGTCTAATAGAAGGTGTTTGGGTCATGGGGGTGGATCCCTCACGCATAGGTTAATGCCTTCCCTTGGGGGTGAGTGAGTTGTTGCTCTTAGTTCTCCTGAGAACTGGTTGTTAAAACGAGCCTGGCACTTCCCCACTCTCTCTTGCTTTCCCTCTTGCCATGTGATTTCTGCACAGGCTAGCTCCCCTTTGTCCTATGCCATGAATGAAAGCAGCCTAAGGTCTTCGCTAGACGCCTATCTTAAACTTTCCAGCCATCAGAATTGTAAGCCAAATGAACCCCTTCTCTTTATAAATTACCCAACTTCCAGCATTTCTGTATAGCAACATAAAATGGACTAAGACACATCTTCTACCTTTTCATATACTTGTTATTTGTATAAAAGGCATTTAGCTATTTTTTTTTAAAGTTCAAAAATGACTAGAATATGAAATAGGTGTGGAACTTACTGCCTGTAGCCCCAAGGCTGTGAGACACAGAACAGGAGGAGTGTCCTCATAAGGCAAGATGAAGGGAAAGTGATGACCCTTTATTGAGGGCCAGCACCAGATTCCTCTGCCTGCTTGGCAGGTCCTAGCAGACGGGCAGCTAAGCTAGTGAGCATGGTAGCTCTATGTGTTGGGTGGTTTGGGGTGGGGTGGTAGTGAATTTTTTATTCTGAAAGAAACAGCTTATGAGGAAAGGGATCTGCTACTGATCACATTATTTTTGCTCCTTTTATTCTCTTCTGACCACGTCTATCTTTGTTGCTTCTGCTTTTCCTCCACTTGTGATGAGCAAATGTGTTGACCAGGTTCTGAGACTTTCTGGAACAGCCAAAAGGTGATTAGGATGGATTTTACAAGCATAAAGTAATCTCATAAAAAGAGTTCTTCAAAATAGGGTTAAATTCTCCAAATAGGGTTAGATGATGCCCTTCTGTCCTTGGGCCTACAAATCTATTCAATCATTGTTGCTTTAAGAAAACAGTAAGAGGAACCAGTTAATTGAATTACATTTTTTGTAAAACCTTTAATCCCATAATATTATTTAAAGGCATCCAGGATGGAAGAGCACTTTGATCTAATTCCCTTCTTGCTAGACATTCTGGGTCAGGCTGTTCCTGGTTGACTTGACTAGGACACAGTGAGCAGTGCTAGATTCAGAGAAATGGAGCACCTCTATTCACTCTGCTGAGTAGTCGGCCAGCTAGATGACAAAACTTCCATCTCTGAGACTTTTTTCCCTCCAAATGTGTAATGCCAAGTGGCAATTTAATGGGAAAATCTTCTTTAGATTCCATATTTAGACCTTGCCAAGGAATTTAGCATCAAGATGAATGGATTTTCTGAAGATGACATGAATTAAGAATGTCCTTTCTTGCAATATTTTCCCATCTCTAGCCTTCCTAGTCTAATGTCATCTTGGCTCCAGCCTACTTTTTCATTTTTCTAATCCCATTAGGGTTTCTTCCTTTCACCTACACCCCCATCAAGGAACTGGCTAATGATCAGGTGGCAGGTTTCTGTGGTCATGCCAACATTAACCTGCAGGTGATAGGGAAACTCTGAGTACCCTCAGGATGAGCTATGTCCTAGTGCTGTTCTTTCCCTGATGGTTTTGGACCGAACATTTGGCTGTATAAGGATGAAAAATGCTTCTGATTACAAGTGCTGGCTTTTAGATTCCCAAAGAGATTTATGTAGTTTAACCTGAAGCTTTTTTGATGTCTTGACTAAACCCACACTTAGTTTGAAGGAAGCTAAGAGTCTGACTCTAGACCAAATTAAACAAATTTCACTCATTGTTGATTTGGTATCTTTGCTTTTATACCTGATGTATTTGGTAGTTTTCTTAACAAATGGATATATAGTAGAAATTCTCTCATCCAACCTCCAATTAACTGACTAGACAGATGAAATAAGGTGCCCCATTCTCTCTGTAAAACGTAAGTGGGTGCTATAGATGCAAACCTAATGCAGTGCAGCCAGTACACCAGCTTGCCTCTCCATCAGTTGAGTTCCCAAAAGCCACTAATGTTTGTTCCTATTTCTGCCAGTTTTACTTGCTAAGTAGATATAACTTAATTACATGTTACATGAAATGTTGTTTCTACAAAAACTATGCTGAATGCTTTGCAAAGACATGGGAAAATAGAGTCACTAAAAGTTTGTTTTTGAATTAAGTATGGTAAAGACAACTCTAAAGGTAAGGGACATGTTCTAAATATTTCTAATTATTCTAGTTACTTTTGGTAATTACTCCAGGGCAACAGCTTCAAAGTAGGACTGTCCTGAGCAAATTAGTACATGTCAAAGAGATATGGTTTACCAAACCAGCATATGGAGAATAAAGAATATTTCAATAAGGGGAAACTGTATGAATAAAGATGTGAAGGAGGGCGTGTGTGTGTGTGTGTGTGTGTATGTGTGTGTGTGTGTGAAAAATGAACCTTGGTTTGGTAGATCCTGGAAAGCCATGCAAATTATTGAGTAATAGGAGGAAAATGTACACATTGTTTTGTTTTAACTTTTTTACTAAAGTATAATTTATATATGGAAAGAGGTACAAATCATTAGTGTAGAACCTGATGAATTTTCACCAAGTAACCATACCCGTGCATCCAGCACCAAGATTAACAAACAGAACATTACCAGAATCCCAAAAGCTATTCTTCTAACCCTGACCAGTCGATATCTCCTGTAAGGGAAACCACTTATCCTGAATCTGTGCATTATAGATTCATTTTTGTCTGTTTTAGTCTTTTATATAAATTAAATCTTGCAGAATGTATTTGTGTTCCTGGCTACTTTCATTCAACATGTTTCTGAGATTCATTCATGTTCTGAGATTCAGCACATAGTAATACCTATGTCATATTTGTTGCTGATTAGTATTTCATGATATGATTACAGCACAATATATTTATTCACTGTACTTTTCATAGACATATGTGTTGCTTTCTGGATTTGGATATCACAAATAATGTTGAATGAATGGATATTCTTGTATATGTACTTCATTGAATATGTATACAAGTCTCTTTAGATGTATACCTAGGGATAGAATTTCTGGGTATAGGTTACGTGCATGAGCAAGGTTAGTTGATATTGGCAAACAGTTTTCCCTAAATGGTTGCACTAATTTACATGCCCATCAGTGGGTTTCAGAGTTCCAGTTACTCTACTTTCACACCATCACTAGGTATTGTCTTTTTTATTTAGTCTTTCTGGTGACATATGCAATAGCAATTTATTGTGGTTTTAATGTTTATTTTCTTAATGAATAATGAAGTTAAATATGTTTTCATAGATTTACTGTTCATTTGGATATCTTCCTTCATAAAATGCCTGTCAATTTTCTACTGAATAAATTATTTCTTTATTGTTCGAGGAATTTGTTATATATTCTGATTATTATTCTTCTGTCGTTTATGTGTATTATACACATAAGCCACTCTATGATTGCCTTTTCATTATTTTGTTTTATTTTATTTTAAGACGGAGTCTCATTCTGTTGCCCGGGCTGGAGTGAGGTGGCGCCATCTCGGCTCACTGCAAGCTCTGCCTCCTGGGTTCATGCCATTCTCCTGCCTCAGCCTCCTGAGTAGCTGGGACTACAGGCGCCCACCACCACGCTCAGCTAATTTTTTGTATTTTTAGTAGAGATGGGGTTTCACTGTGTTAGCCAGGATGGTCTCGATCTCCCGACCTTGTGATCTGCTTGTCTCAGCCTCCCAAAGTGCTGGGATTACAGGCGTAAGCCACTGCACCCGGCCCTTCATTCTTTTTTTTTTTTTTTTTGAGATGGAGTCTCGCTGTGTCGCTCAGGCTGGAGTACAGTGGCTAGATCTCGGCTCACTGCAAGCTCCGCCTCCCGGGTTCATGCCATTCTCCTGCCTCAGCCTCCCGAGTAGCTGGGACCACAGGCACCCGCCACCACGCCCAGCTAATTTTTTGTATTTTTAGTAGAGACGGGGTTTCACCATATTAGCCAGGATGGTCTTGATCTCCTGACCTCGTGATCTGCCTGCCTTGGCCTCCCAAAGTGCTGGGATTACAGGAGTGAGCGACCGCGCCCGGCCCGGCCCTTCATTCTTTTAATGCTTCTTTTGAGGGACAGAAGTTCTTGATTTTAATATAGGTCAATTTATTTATCATTTTTTTCTTTTTGGTTTTTGTCTAGAAATATTTGCCTGTCCCTCAGTCATGAACATATTCTCATTTCTTACGTTTCCTTTCTTCCGTTTTGGAAGCATATTGAGGAAAAAAACAGTATTTTAAGAAGATAAAGGTGGCATATACATGCAGGATCGATCTGGGGAGAGGTTGGAAACAGGAAAAACAGCCCGGAGGCTGTAGCATGCACCTAAATACCAGGTATTATGTCATCCCAGACTAGGAGATTTGAATGGAAAGAGAAGAAGAATAGACAGTGTAGGGCAAATTTTCCTGCTTGATTGAAGGTGAGAGAAATGACTATAAAAAGCCTACAATAACTGAGATTTGCTTGGAAACAAAGAATGTTTCCAAGTATACATTTTTTATTGCAGAATCCAGCCTTTTAATAAATATACTTTTTGAGATAATGTGGCCTCTGTTACTAAAAAGATGACGTTGAGCAAGTATTTGCTGTATGTGGAGGGCAGAAGAAGCAGTAATATCTTCTTACAGAAAGTATGTTTGGAACAAGAAAAGACTGAAGAAATCTACTGGGAAAGAGCATAGGTCTTTATCTGAGAGATATTTAAAGTGGAACTGACCAGCCATTTATTGTGGGGAGTAGATAGATAGCTGACTGGGGCAGGGAGTTGACTTAAGTAACCCTGTGGGCTCTCTGACAGATTTAGAGACCTCTCATCTGCCTTGCAACTGGAGGCTGAGTCATGGCGACCATTTACCACTATGAAGACAATATCTGTTTAATGCCAAGAAGGGATGGATTTGCCAAGTTTACTTTTTTGAAGTAGTAATAAATTCCACCAAAAGTCCTTCTCCTGTCCCTCTCCCCTAAAATACACACGTCACATTGAAATTGCTTATGCTTTGAGACTGTCTAATTACACAAACTTTAACATAATAACGTCATGAGGAAAAGATCTGTGTAAACTTTTCAGAGAATAAAGGCTAGAGTTTAGATATTTTTGTTACTACTACATTTTCACTGTGTTCCAGCAAAATATATGTTTCTATGATTCAAGTAAACAATTTTCTTCATCAGATTGGCGATTGATGTAAGAGTGCCCCTAACTTTTGCTAGGTCAGGATGTTGTGGCAGACTAAAGTTTCTGCTAGTTTCTACTGGCAATTGTGTTTAATTCGGAGGAAGCAAAGGAATTAGCAGAGTATGAGACATGCAGAGTATGAGGCATGCAAAACAAAATTCTAATGTCATTTCTGAATTTTAATCCTAATTATTTGTGTGGGTTTGCTTGTTTTTGTTCCTGATCTGTCCTTATGGGACCGAAGAGGAGTCAGTTTCCTTCTGCAAAAGACTGTAGTCCCATTGCAGATACAGCTTTATCTACAGAATCATTTCTTTGTTCAATGTCATATCCTAAACAATTACATCTGGATTTCAACCTTCTGGACAGTCCAGTCCTTGACTTAGTTTTGCCTTTCCTAAATATTCTATAATAGTGTCTGTTATGGTTTGGAAATGGTCTGTTTATCCCATTATCAAATGTCATGTTAAAACTTGATCCCCAATGTAGTGGCATTGGGAGGTGGGGCCTGGTGGCAGGTGTTTGGGACATGGGAGTGGATCCCTCATGAATGGCTTGGTGCCATTCTTGCTGTAGTAAGTTCTTGTTCTAAATTAGTGAGACTGAATTAATTCCCACAGGAATGGACTAATTCCGGCAAGAGTGAGTTGTTTTGAAACCAGCACGTTCTTTGAGTTTTGTCTCTTCACAGGTGTCTGCTTTCCCTTTGACCTTCTCTACCATGTTATGACGCAGCATAAAAGCCCTCACTAGAAGCCAGGGCCATGCCCTTAAACTTCCTAGCTTGCAGAACCATGAGTTAAATAAACCTCTTTTATTAATAAATTCTTCACTTTTAGGTATTCTGTTATAACAACACAAATGGACTAAGACAGTGCCTTACACATAGAAAATAATTAATAAATAGTATTGAATAAAAATTGGTTGAGTAAAACAGGGACATGGAAGTGAGAGATCTAGGCATTGAGTCTTTTGTGATATGGCCCAAGCTTGTGTGTACACCCTTATCTCTGACCACAGCTCCTCATGCAGTCTATGCAATAGTCACAATTGCCTCATTGTCATTTCTTTAGCATTGCTCACTTGTGCACCTGTAATGTACACCTGTAATTATATCAGATAGTAGAGAAATATTGAGGCAGAAAAAAAGATTTGAAGTAATAATGCCAAAACTATTCAAATTTGATGAAAAAATACTTAAACCAAAGCACCAAAAAGGTCAATGAGCTTCAAGCTAAATGAATGTAGAGAAAAGCACATTTCTCACTTTGGTGGTGACTTGGACATTTCTGTTCCTTTAGCTTGAATGGCCTTCTTTCTTCGAGGCAAAGCCTCCATAGGCATTTCACTCAAAAAAATATCCAAATGCTAAGTATAGGAAAATGTCCTCTGCCTCAGTACTTATTGAGACATTAAAATTAAAACCACAAGGAGACACCATTACATTTCCATAAACTGGCTAAAAGTAAAAAGACTAACAGTACTAAATGCTGGTGACGATGTGAAGCAAATGGAACTCTACTACATGACTGGTTAGTAAATTGGCACAACTACTTCAAAAAAACTGTTTGGCAGTATCTAGTAAAGCTAAACACACATATTCTATAATTAATTAGTGAATATATTTCCCTAAAACATGAGTGCTTATGTCTATCAACAAACAGTCATAAGAATGTTGACGCCAGGTGCGGTGGCTCACGCCTGTAACCCCAGCACTTTGGGATGCCGAGGTGGACAGATCATGAGGTCAGGAGTTCGAGACCAGCCTGACCAACATGGTGAAACCCCCGACCAACATGGTGAAAAATTAGCCAGGTGTGGTGGTGCGCACCTGTAGTCCCAGCTACTCAGGAGGCTGAGGCAGGAGAATTGCTTGAACCCGGGAGGCAGAGGTTGTAGTGAGCTGACATGGTGCCATTGCACTCCAGCCTAGGAGACAGAGCAAGACTGTCTTAAAAAAAAAAAAAAAAAAAAAAGTAGTGAGCACCCAAACCAGTAAACACAAATTTATTATACAATTGTTATAAGTGCCATTATAAAATGAAATCTAATATGAACAATTAGAAATAAAATACATTGTAAGAACAAATTTATAGCAAGAAGACAGCTTTTTAATCTAGATTATCTTGACAATATTTGGAAGCAAGGGTGAGAAGTGGGAAACTGAAAGCAAAATCAATCAATCATCTTATAGAAAAAGGATAAAAAATACTGATTTTAAGTGTAGAAAGTGTGGGCTGTAGAAAATAAATTTAAACATTAAAAAAAAATTTGGTTGCCTGATTTGAATTTTCTCTGTCAAAACACACAAATGAAAAAAACTGCATCTTGGCTGGGCATGGTGGCTCATGCCTGTAATCCCAGCACTTTGGAAGGCTGAGGCTGGCAGACCACTTGAGGCCAGGAGTTCAAGACTAGCCTGGCCAGCACAGTGAAACCTTGTCTCTACTAAAAATACAAAAATTAGCTGGGCCTGGTGGTGGGCGCCTGTAATCCCAGCTACTAGGGAGGCTGAAACCTGAGATTTGCTTGAGCCCAGGAGTCGGAGGTTGCAGTGAGCTGACATCATGCCACTGCACTCTAGCCTGGGCAACGCAGCAAGACTCTGTCTCAAAAAGCAAAAACCAAATTGCTTCTTTGTTTTATTTTTTAAAGTTTTACATTAGATAGTAACAAATGCTATTTTTTAATTGCAATCTTTGAGCTTGGAGCTTTCCTCTGTGATTTCTCTCCCTCAGCAATAGGCCTAAGAGATGTACCCATTGTCCAGGGTTTCCCTGCCTGGCCTCTCTGCCTGACTGCAGCGTGAAATAATAACCTGGTATGGTGGACAGAGAAAATATGACCCCTGCTGCTGCACTGCTCCCCAGTGAGTTGCATTTTACAAAGGGAGTGGGGTAGCGATTATATCTGATTTATAAAGCCTAAGGCAGAAGTTTTTGAAGGAAATCTCAGGAATCAATTTTCCTTGAATTCTTTCTCCAACTTATGTCACAAGGGCTTCCTATATTCTTCCCTTTTTTACACTAACTTAAGTGTGAAGCAGTAGCTTTTGCAATTCTACAGAGTACACAATGCTCTGACCTACCATGATCTTAGAGCAGGGGCCACAGGCAGAAAGAAATTTTCTTAATAAAGCTATATCTTTGCTGTGCTGTTCCTTTCTGATTTCAAATCCAGCTAGTTTGGAATGATGCTTGTCTCTAAGGTAGCACTGCATGAGCAGTGCCAAGCCTCCTAAAACAGCAGCTTTGGAGGGAGCATTGTTTAATTAATCCTCAAGACGCCAAAGGGCACACATGAAGTCAGCAACTTTGCTGCATTACATGGATTGCTATTATAAAACTAAAAGCAAACACTTTTAAAAAAATTTATCTTTTTATTTTCTTCAACTTTAAGTTCTGGGATACATCTGCAGAGTGTGCAGGTTTGTTTCATAGGTAAACATGTGCCATGGTGGCTTACTGAACAGATCAACCCCTCACCTAGGTATTAAGCCCAGAATCCATTAGCTATTTTTCCTGATGCTCTCCCTCTCCCTGCCCCATGACAGGCACCAGCGTGTGTTATTCCCCACTATGTGTCCATGTGATCTCATTGTTCAGCTCCCACTTATAAGTGAGAACATGCCATGTTTGGTTTTCTGTTCCTGAGTTAGTTTGCTGAGAAAAACAACGACAGCTCCATCCTTGTCCCTGCAAAGGACATGATCTTGTTCCTTCTTATGGTTGCATAGTATTCCATGGTGTACATGTACCACATTTTCAAGTTTGGGTTCATTCCGTGTCTTTGCTATTGTGAATAGTCCTGCAATGAACACATGTGTGCATATAGCTTTATAATAAAATGATTTATATTCCTTTGGGTATATACCCAGTAATAGGATAGCTGGGTCAAAAGGTATTTCTGGTTCTAGGTCTTTGAGGAATCATCACGCTGTCTTCCACTGTGGTTGAAATAATTTACACTCCCACCAACAGTGGAAGTGGAAGAACAGCGTTCCTTTTTCTCCACAACCTTGCCAGCATCTGTTGTTTCTTGACATTTTAATAATCGCCATTCTGACTAGTGTGAGATGGTATCTCATTGTGGTTTTGATTTGCATTTCTCTAATGACCAGTGATGGTGAGTTTTTTCCACATGTTTGTAGGCCACTTGAATATCTTCTTTAGAGAAATGTCGGACATGAACATTTGCAGTCCTACTTTTTAATGGGGCTGTGTTTTTTTTTCTTGTAAATTTGTTTAGGTTCCTTATTGACTCTGAATATTAGATCTTTGTCAGATGGATAGTTTGCAAAAATTTTCTCCCATTCTGTAGGTTGTCTGTTCTCTCTGATGATAGTTTCCATTGCTGTGCAGAAGCTCTTTAGTTTAATTAGATCCCATTTGTCAATTTTTGCTTTTATTACATTTGCTTTTGGTGTTTTTGTCATGAAGTCTTTGCCCATGTCTGTGTCCTGAATGGTATTGCCTAGGTTTTCTTCCAGGGTTTTTCTGGTTTTAGGTTTTACATTTAAGTCTTTAATCCATCTTGAGTTAACTTTTGTATAAGGTATAAGGAAGGGGTCCAGTTTCTGTTTTCTGCATATGGCTAGCCAGTTTTCCCAGCACCATTTATTAAATAGAGAATCCTTTCCCCATTGCTTGTTTTTGTCAGGTTTGTCAAAGATCAGATGGTTGTAGATGTGAGGTGTTATTTCTGAGGCCTCTGCTCTGTTCCATTAGTCTATATATCTGTTTTGGTATGAGTACCACTCTGTTTTGGTTACTGTAGCCTTGTAGTACAGTTTGAAGTCGGGTAGCGTGATAACTCCAGCTTTGTTCGTTTTGGTTAGGATTGTTTTGGCTGTTTGGGCTCTTTTTTGGTTCGATATGAATTTAAAATTTTGTTTTTTAATTCTGTGAAGAATGTCAATGGTAGTTTAATGAGAGTAGCATTGAACCTATAAATTACTTTGGGCAGTATGGCCATTTTCACAATATTGATTCTTCCTATCCATGAGCATGAAATGTTTTCCATTTGTTTGTGTACTTTGATTTCTTGGAGCAGTGGTATGTAGTTCTCCTTGAAGAGGTCCTTCACTTCCCTTTTTAGCTATATTTCTAAGTACTTTATTCTCTTTGTAGCAATTATAAATGGGAGTTTATTCATGATTTGGCTCTCTGCTTGCCTGTTGTTGGTGTATAGGAAAGCTAGCAATTTTTGCACATTGATTTTGTATCCTGAGACTTTGGTGAAGTTGCTTATCAGCTTAAGAAGCTTTTTGGCTGAGATGATGGGGTTTTCTTAGGATTACGTCATCTGCAAACAGAGACAATTTGACTTCTTCTCTTCTTACGTGAATACCCTTTATTTCTTTCTCTTCAGGCAAATATTAAAAAATCAGAAATAGATTATATTGATATTATTTGAAAGTAGAGTTGAAAAGTGAGAAAACAACAACAAAATAAATCAATCCTCTTATATAAAAAGATGCCCACTACTTAATTTTGCCTTAGACAATTCCACATTGTAGGGTCCATCACTTCCAATATGTTATGCCTGTAGCAATTCTCTATGAGGTAGTTTGCCATTGAAAGAACTCAATATTGAGGAAATTTGTCACCAAATTTAGTAGGAATAGATTCATTAGAATCTTTTTCAAGGTGCACAATTTCCTCAACATTGCTAATTCCCTTTAATCCTTCTTACTTTTTTAATGGAAGATGGCATGTTGCCTTTCCTATGCAATATTGCATCTTCTGCAGAATATTTCAATTCAGTGTCAGTGGGAAGACTTTCATATTCATGGCATTCTTCCAATGATACAGTTTCTTCCTTTCACTTTCCCCCATGTCAAACTCTTGACCTTTGTGATTGGTCTCTGTTTCCTTAAACTCTTTCTAGTTGACTCTAGCATTTTAGCTTGTCCAGAAATTCTTTAACTGTTTGATAAACAAAGGTAAAGAAAGATGTTCAGCTTTAGCAGAAAAAATAGACACCATTATTAGTAGTATAAATAATTGGTGACCCACCTAGGAAGAAGGGCAGTGATAACATGAACTCTGCAGTCACTGGCAGAGTGCCCTTGGCTAAACAGAGGCTAAGGCAAAAGCTTCTGAACTACCACTTGATTAAGGTATACAATGTCAAGGAAGAAGGAGTGGTGAGGCAGATTAAGAGGGTGAGTCAATATGAGGATATGTTACCAAGGTGTCTGCTGCTTGTAATTAAGTGAACTGAAACTCAGAGTATTTGTTGTTGCAGTGGGATCTGGGGTGGAACAATTGGTTAGAAGTATCCAAAACTGATGAGGCTGAGAGGATCTGAGATGGTGCAAAATAATTGACTAATAGTGTAACCCTTGCACCATTAAAGTCCGTTTGGGGCCTCCTATTATATCTGGCTCACTATTACAATTTAGTACCTCAATTTTTGTGAAAACAAAACATCCTCACTCATGTTCTGATAGGGGAGGGACAAGCCCAACCAATGACAAAGACCCCTTCAGGAGAGTGGCTAGCAGCAATTTGGGAGAGGACTGACAGCAAGAAGGATACGGAAACAAGCTGCATCTGGTCCCAAAGCCATCCTTAATAACTGTCATCTCTCCTCTCCTCCATTCATTTTAGATTTTTCTTCCCATCAGCCAACACTTTAGCTGCTGAGTTTTCTCTCTGGTGGGGTAATCTACAGTTCTATCCCTAAGGGGTTTGCAGCCTAAATTGCCTTGCCTTTTTGAGTTATGGTTGCTACATTGCTCATTTGCTCTTCTTCTTCTTTTTTTTTTTTTTGAGAGAGAGTTTCATTCTTGTCACCCAAGCTGGAGTGCAATGATGGCATGATCTCAGCTCACTGCAACATCTGACTCCCAGGTTCAAGCGATTCTTCTGCCTCAGCCTGCCGGGTAGCTGGGATCACAGGCATGTGCCACCACTCCTGGCTAATTTTTGTATTTTTAGTAGAGACGGGGTTTCATCATGTTGGCCAGGCTAGTCTCTAACTCCTGACCTCAGGTGATCTGCCTGCCTTGGCCTCCCAAAGTGCTGGGATTACAGGCGTGAGCCATTGCATCCAGCTGCTCATTTGCTCTTATAATTGGGCATGGAAGCACAGAGAGAAGTCTCAGTGGATTTCTGGATTCTGGGAATTCCTTAGACTTCTTACCCTTATTTTGGGGCAGCATTCCTAACTTTTCATAGTCATCAGGTTCAATTATCACTAGGAATACAGTAATTCTTTTCTTTGACTTTTGTCCACTGGGATGAGGAGTAAAGAGTGGCTTAGCTGCTGTCTCAGCCTTCAATTCAGTAAAACTCCTAGTGGAAACATTCCCTCCCAGGAGTCAGGACCTCTAATCTGTCAGAGTCCAATGATGTAGGAAGGAGAAGCACAAATTCTGCATGTAGGTCACTGGGAATGATTCAGAGAGGTTTCAATCTTACTACTATCCTTTGCTTTCAAGATTAATGAGTTCCAGTTTTTAGAGACACAGGCAGTTTCATCTTTGTATTTGGCTGGCTGCCTCTGGGTGAGGGGTACATGGTAACACCCACAAGTCCCATAGTTATATGTCCATGGTTGTACCTCTTTGGCTGTAAAATATTTCTCTTGGCCTGAGGCAACATTGAGTGTCATACCATGTCCATTGATTAGGCATTTAGACCATGGTGCTGGTAAAAGCTACATGGTGAGGAGCAGGGGAGGAGAATCCATTTTCAGAATAGATATAGCCTTGGATAAAGAGGAATCACTGCCCGTGTCAGGCTGGAAAGGATCTGATGTACGTGATCTACCAATAGGTGCTGGATAATTTTCTAGGGCAGCGATTTCAAAACATAATCCATGGATCTGGGCTGGTCTGCACACTTTTACCAATCTGTGATAAGTATATAAATTGTAAGTGGATAAATTGTAAATGTTTAGGAATATTTTTAAAGTAATTTGACATTGCTACAATGTCTAAGCATCTGATAATTTTTCTGATTATTTCCATGATGATTTCATTGAATTATATAAAAGTATTTTCCATAGTATTTGGTTATTTATTTATATATTTGAGACAGGGTCTTGCCCTGTTTCCCAGCCTGGAGTGCAGTTGCACAATCACAGCTCACTGCAGCCTCAACCTCCCCAGTCTCAAGCAATTCTCCCACCCCAGTCTCCTGAGTATCTAGGACTACAAGTGCGCACCACTATGCCCAGCTAATTTTTGTATTTTTTTTTTTTTTTTTTTTGTAGAGATGGGGCTTTGCCATGTTACCCAGGCTGATCTTGAACTCCTGGGCTCAAGCAATCCCCCAACCTTGGCCTTTCAAAGTGCTGGGAGCAAGCAATTTGCCCACCTCAGTCTCCCAAAGTGTGCCTGGCCAGTATTTGGAAGTTTTTTAAAACAGCAAATATAAAAACTGTTTACTCACCAAAGATTAAGATGTTCTGTCCGAAAGGAATAGAACCATGTCAAGTGATTATAATCAGTCTCTAATGCTGGCAGATTGAGCAGTATCAAGAGCCTTGGTGAGAGGGAGCCCAGGTTGTTGCAGCCATGCAGTTCTCCATCTTTGCCATCATAGCCACTGACTCAAAGGCCCAAGACAGTATTAAACCATGAAAAGAGGCTGGTTGATGTCCACAGAAGGTTATGCCACCTCCCTGGGGACTGAGAACCTTTTCTGAGGTGAATACATCTTGGTGGGCAGCAACACGAGACACAAAGATCCTTGTACCTTTTGCGTCCATTTCCATAGGTTCAGCTACAAAAGTCTTCCTAAAGTCTACCGGACCCAGATTGTGGTAGGCTGATAATACCCCCAACAAATGTCTTCCTAAAACCTAGCTGTCCCAGATCATGGTAGATTGGTAATGCACCCCAACCCCCAAAGATATCAGATCCTTATCCCTGGAACCTGTAATATTATCTTATTTGAAAAAGTAGTCTTTGCAGGTGTGACAAAGTTAAGGATCTTGAAATAGGGAGATTATCCTGAATTATCCAGGAGGGCCTTAAATAAAATCACAATTGTCCTTAGAAGAAGGAGACAGTGGGAGATTCCACACACACTGAGGAGCACATGATATGAAGATGGAGACAGAATGGAGTGATGTGGTCACAAGACCAACAAATGCCAGCAGCCAAGCAGAAGCTGGAAGAGGTGCAGACAACTTGCTTTCAACCCAGTGATACCGATTTCCAACTTCTGGACTCTAGACCGTGAGACGAGAAATTTCTGCTGATTTAAGTCACCAAGCTTTTGGTAGTTTTTGACAGCAGCCACAGGAAACTAATACACAAACATTCCAGTCTTGTTTCCTTGAGCCAAGTAAGTTGTCACTTCTCAGGAGTCATATATATATATACATATATATATACACACACACATATATATTCACATATATACATACACACATTTCAAATTTTCTTCCATAGGAAGTGAATAGCCCAGAGTAGTGCTTAAAGCTCTGACCTCTGGGAGAATTTTCTTTTGCTAAGATCCCTTAATGTCACTCCTGAGTGATGCTGTAATGTATCAGCAGTTCATTTTTTTGCTAGCACCCAATATAGTGTAGTCCCAGTCTTTTAATTGGACTTGAACTATTTTTTACTCTTTATAGATGTGAGTTGAGAGAGAAACAGAGCAAGGGGATGTAGAAGTATGGCCACTTGCTCATATCATTTACTTGTACCTCCTGGAGTTCTGTAGGCCTGATGCTCAATTTCTATTACATAGATATTACTTCCTTGACCACCTGATCTTATGAATCAGTTGACCAGGCAATCTCCAACTTTGATGAGCAGCCCTGGTCACATAGCCACTTGGTATCCTACTCTCATTCAGTTACTTATGAGCTTCTTTTCATATGAGAATAATTTTCTGCTGCAGAAGGCACAGTTTTCCTCCACAATCATAGATCTGAGCTTTGAGTCTCCAAGTGGGGCTTGCAATTCTACATGTCTTCTTTATCCATCTCCAACACTTCTATACCATTGGATCTAGGCCTGAGTGGCAAGATGATTTGAACTGGAGCCTGAATCTGCAGCAGAGCCTTATCTTACTCTGGACCCCACTTGAAACTCCACTTAATATCAAGAGGTTCAATTTCATGGTTACATCTCCTGTCAGTCCTGTTCTACAGAAGACAGTCACCACTGAGCTCCTCAGAGATGTAAGTGACCCCTGTAACTGTGCATTTCTTTTTGCCTTAATGAAGAATATGTTCTGCACCCTCCCAGAATTATGGCTTCCAAAATCTTACATTCCAGTACCTTCACTGCTAAGGCAGAAATATTCAGAGGTTATACAGGTGGACCCACTGGGTTTTGCTGAGTCAGGAAAGAGAGTTGGAAAGCCTTTGGCCTCCTGCCTGTCATTATTTGAGTCCGGTGATAAATAGCATATCACATTGGGAAGAAAGTAGAAGGGGTCAGGACCTGAAGTAGGAATCCAAACAGATAATTAAAGCAATATTACCTGGATTGACTTGGATGCAATTTTGGTAATCAATAAAAATATATAGTATTCTCCACATATTTCTTACCACATGTATTTGGCTGCCATGACAAGAGAACCCACAAAAAGAACAATGGCATTACATCTCTGAAAACACTCACCCTCCTAACACTTATAAGGCAATGGTCTCCTTTGCTCTCCTGCCATCTTTGAGGACTCAGAAGCACTTTTGGTTACCTGTGGGCTCACTGTGTGGAGAAGGTCACATGGCCTTGAGTCTGCACAGGGCGGAGAATCTTCTTTGCGTGTATGTCCATTCTGTCTCTTTTTCCTGGGATCACCTTACAGCATGGTTCTGGCAAGACTGTTTCTCCACAGTCTGCAAAATTCCAGGGGGTGGTGAGGCCTGAATTCTATTCTAAGAAAGAAAGAAGGAAGACAGGTAGGTAGGTTACCTTACACATCCTGAGGATTTAATAAGTCATTCCACGCTCTGACTGGCTGAGTTAGTTCTGAGAAAGAATGATCTTCTGTTGCCTAGCTAGGCATGGGAAACAGTTGTTCCCAGCACCGGTTGTCAGCTTTTCGCTTGCAGCTAACTCTGAGGTGGAACAATTCTCCTGACTTGGAATAATTAGCTTCTGAGACAAGGAATGATGGCCAAATGCAAAATAATTAAGAAGACAAGGTCTATGCATTTCAATAACTTACTTTCCCTTTCCTTTTGCCCCTCCCTGCAATGGGCCAGAGCTGGAATCCTTTCCAACTGGAATGAGAACCTGTCTCTACTCTAAGCCAAGGCAGAGTTAAATAAGCCATTGTGCCATGTGCTCATGGGTAATTAGGCATGAAAAGAATCTGCAGTCGGCTCCCTCCATTGTTTCTCTCAAGCTGTCCTTTTGCCATGTGCCCAAGCCCCCGGGTCTCAGTGCTGGCACTTGTACAGGGATATGGGTGCCGTCGTCATGGCAACTCCTCATGCTAGGCAACTTTATAGTCTAATATTATTAAGGGGGCAGGGGTCAAAAGCCAGTGAGGGACTTTGTATGTGAAGCCCAGGGTAATTGTGTCAGGGATGGAATAGGATGGGGAGCTCATAGGAGAAGAGGGGACCTTAGGAAGCACAAGGTTGAGTCCTCCAATGAACACCTTTGAGGCAGAGAGATGGCCATGCTGAGAGGTCAATAAAATGTGTCTGAGGGTCCCAGTTTCTACTCTCCCATGTTGCTTCCTCAGTGCTTCGCTCTCTCCTTTTAGGTGCTTGGTCCCCTGCTACTCCCTCTTGGGAAAGGATCTACTTTCAGTAGTTTCCATCTGAAACTGAATTTTATTTGCTGCCCAATTCTACTTTGTATTTTTATGTCCAATCCTATTTCCAACTGTGGAACAAAAAGCATTGTCCAGGAAAATGAAGGAAAAAATTTGGAGAAGACAGATCTCCTTCTCCAAAACCCTTACTTTTTGCAGTGAAGAAGCTGCCTTTTCTATTTTAGCATTTCTCATGAAAAATTTCATTCACCAAAGTAGGGAGCTTAGTATAACAACCCCTGTGAACCCATCACTTCAGCTGCCTTCTTTACAGATGTTCACCATGCTTGACAGGTAAATTCAGAACCGAAAGGAGCGCTCTTACCCTTCTCTTCCCCACCTCAGCCTTAGCCAGGGTGAGTTGCTCAACAGCCCAAGGATGAAGATTTCTCTAAGGGTGACACAGAATAGAGTCCTGGGCACTGCTGGGACACTTCTAGAGCACTGGATTGTGGACTGCATGTTAGCACTTTCCTCTCCCCATCCCCAGGCGGTCAGGAGACCTGAGAATGCACTGAGAACCCACCTGCCCAGCCAGTGAGGGGTTCATGGTGGCTGGCTTCTTAGCCATTCTGCTGTTACTCTTGTTACTGTTCCCTGGTTTGAATGAGACTAGCCTCACAGATTGCCTCACCAAGTAATCTCTTCTGAACCAGCCAACTGACTTCCTGTGTTGACCAAGAGGAGGGCTCCAAAAATTGCTCTTATCTTTGAATAAAGCAATATGTTTCCACATGAAGTAAGAAAATGTACCCATTTTCTAATAGCATCCCAAAATTATGCTACTGCTGTAAAAGTTTTCACAGCACCCTAAATCTCCTTCTGAATTAGCTCTTGGCCTCCAGGAGCATGGAATTGGGGTCTATGCAGTTGGTGAGACTGTGTTATAACAATGTTAGTCTCATCTGTCTGCTAATTAATTAGATTTTTGATGCTCTCAAATTATATTAAAACTTGGTATAATGGCATGAAAAAACTCTGGTCTAAAAAGTATGGCAAAAGGGTGAACATAGGAGTCTCTGTAAGGTACAAAGATATAAGAGCTAAGCTCAATTTCGTATTAATAAATATAATTTTCTATAGTGTAGACAACTATTACTACGCCACCAGTACTTACTATTATCACTACTATGGCCACTACCACGGAACATTTTCTGTTTCTAAAGTGCTCTGTTATAGCTGGAATACTTTTTTGAAGGTGAAAAAACACGTTAGAGCTTTTCCAGGTGAGGTTTGTTCATTATTCAGTTATCGGACATTAGTAAAACTCAACCAAAGTAAAAGAAAGCAATGGCAGAGTATCAAAGAGCTTCAAGCACTCATGAAAGAGATAGAAAGAAGTGGGAGAGGCAGGCAGGTGAGATAGGGTGGGTGCAGTACTGTTTAGTAAATAGAAATCATTACTCTTATAATTGATATGACTCACAATTATTAACATCTCACATTTTCACTTTTCAGTGTAATAACTTGTCTTTCAATATAACCATCCATCCTATGAGATAAGTAGATAAATGTTTACATTTCCACATTTTAGGGAAGGAAACTAAGACTTATTGAACAACCAACTGTTAGGCAAGCATTACACCTCTTGTCTTGCAAGTCCAGAGCTCTTTAGAAACAAATCAATAAGACAAATAAGCTGGTCAAGTTAGTCAGAGTAGCTCATTAATATTTTCTCCTTTCATTCCATTATATATAGCTCAAATGAGCCTTGTTCTAATATCTGAGCTTTTTCCTTTATTTCACAGACAAGCTCCCTTTTTAAAAAGTTTGTTTTATTTTAGAAATTATTATTATTTCAATTGACAAATATTGCATATATTTATGGTATACAGCATGAAGTTTTGATACATACCTACAATTTGAAATGGCAACATCAAGCTAATTAACATACACATTACCTGATATACGTGTCTTTTTTTTTGTGGTGAGAACATATAAACTCAACCATCTTAGCAATTTTCAAGTATACAATACATTGTTATTGACTACAGTCACCACAGAGTACGGTGGATCTCCTGAGCTTATTCCTCCTGTCTAACTGAAATTTTGTATTCTTTGATAGCATCTTCCCAGTCACTATTCTACTCTTTGCTTTGTTAGTTCAACTTTTTTAGATTCCATTTGTAAGTGAGATCATGCAGTATTTGTCTTTCTGGGCCTGGCTTATTTCACTTAACATAATGTCCTCCAGGTTCACAAGTGACAGCATTTCCTTTTCTTTTAAAGGCTGAATAGTATACAGTGTGTATATGTACCATATTTTCTTTATCTGTTTATCTGTTGATGGACACAGGTTGCACCCTTTTCTTGGCTATTGTAAATAATGCTCCAATGAACATAAGGCTGAGATATCTCTTCAACAAATTGATTTTATTTTCTTTGAATGTGTACTCAGATCACATGGTAGTTATACTTGTAATTCTTTGAGAAATTAAACATACACTTGCTGACTTTACTTCTTCCATACTGTTTTCCACAATGTCTGTTCTAGTTTACATTCCCACCAAGAGTGTCCAAGAGTTTCCTTTTCTCCACATCTTTACCAACACTTGTTATGTCTTGTCTTTTTGATAGTAGCCACCCTAACCGATGTGTGGTGATATCTCACTGTGGTTTTGGTTTACATTTCCCTGATGGTTATTGATGTTGAGTATTTTTTCATATACTTGGCCACTTGTATGTCTTCTTCAGAGAAATGCCATTTCAGGTCTTTTGTCCATTTTAAAGTCAAGTTATGTGTTTTCTTGCTATTGAGTTGAGTTTCTTATATATTTTGGATACTGATCCCTTAGCAAATGTATGACTCATCAATATTTTCTCTCATTCCATAAGTTGCCTTTTCAACTGGTTGATTATTTTCTATGCTTGCATAAGCTTTTTAGTTTTATGGAATCCCACTTGTCTATTTTTGCTTGTTGCTCTGACAAGCTTCCTTTAAAAATAACTTTAGTTAGGCCCTTCCAGTGGCGAGGAAGAAACATTCAACTCAAAGTAACTTGAGTGAAAAAAAGCTTAATGTGAAAGCATTTGAACAGGACACAAAAAGCTCTCTGGAGCTGAAGGAGTAGTAGAGATTGGTGATTCCTTATGTCTCATTTATTGCCTATCTTCTCTCTTCTACTGGATTCCTTTTTTTTTTTTTTTTTTTTTTTGAGGTGGAGTCTCACTCCATCTCCCAGGCTGCAGTGCAGTGGTAAGATCTCGGCTCCCTGCAACTTCTACCTCCTGGGTTCAAGCAGTTCTCCTGCCTCAGCCTCTCAAGTAGCTGGGATTACAGGCACCAACAACCATGCCCAGCTAATTTTTGTATTTTTTAGTAGAGACAAAGTTTCACCATGTTGACCAGGCTGGTCTCGAACTCCTGACCTCAAGTGATCTGCCTGCCTCAGCCTCCCAAAGTGCTGGGATTACAGGAGTGAGCTACCACACCCAGCCTGGATTCCATTTTCTTTCTACCAAAGGATTCGCTATATCAGAGCTCAGTCTTCTCATAACTTTGGCATATGTGTGGTCCATTATGGCTATTCTAGCCTCTAAAAGATAAGCTTTCTTCAGTTTTTTTCTACTGCCAACTAATAAATTCTTATGGTATTCTCTTGCTTAAAATCTCAGCAGAGAAAATAGGATTGCCCTGCATACTGAGAGTTTAAAATGAGCTGTCCTTGGGTCATATGTCCATACCTGGGTCAGTCAAATGAGGCCTGAGTTACCGTACATGTAAGACAAAATATGGTGGCTTAAACTTCATATGGAAACAAAAAAGAGCCCTCATAGCCAAGACAATCCTAAGCAAAAAGAACAAAGCTGGAGGCATCATGCCACCTGACTTCAAACTATACTACAAGGCTACAGTAACCAAAACAGCATGGCACTGGTACCAAAACAGATATATAGACCAATGGAACAGAACAAAGCACTCAGAAATAACATCACACATCTACAACCATCTGATCTTTGATAAACCTGACAAAAACAAGCAATGGGGAAAGAATTCCCTATTTAATAAATGGTGCTGGGAAAACTGGCTAGCCATATGTAGAAAGCTGAAACTGGGTCCCTTCCTTACACTGTATACAAAAATTAACTCAAAATGGATTAAAGACTTAAATGTAAGACCTAACACCATAAAAACCCTGGAAGAAAACCTAGGCAGTACCATTCAGGACATAGGCCTGGGCAAAGACTTCATGACTAAAACACCAAAAGCAATGGCAACAAAAGCCAAAATAGACAAATGGGATCTAATTCAACTAAAGAGCTTCTGCATAGCAAAAGAAACTACCATCAGAGTGAACAGGCAACCTACAGAATGGGAGAAAATCTTTGCAATCTACCCATCAGACAAAGGGCTAATATCCAAAATCTACAGAGAACTCAAACAAATTTACAAGAAATAAATAACCCCATCAAAAAGTAGGCAAAGAATATGAACAGACACTTCTCAAAAGAAGACATTTATGCAGCCAACAGACATATAAAAAAATGCTCATCATCACTGGTCATCAGAGAAATGCAAATCAAAACCACAATGAGATACCATCTCATGCCAGTTAGAATGGCAATCATTAAGAAGTCAGGAAGCAACAGATGCTGGAGAGGATATGGAGAAATAGGAACACTTTTACACTGTTGGTTGGAGTGTAAATTAGTTCAGCCATTGTGGAAGACAGTGTGGCAATTCCTCAAGGATCTAGAACTAGAAATACCATTTGACCCAGCGATCCCATTACTGGGTATATACCCAAAGGATTATAAATCATGCTACTACAAAGACACATCCACACGTATGTTTATTGAGGCACTATTCACAATAGCAAAGGCTTGGAACCAACCCAAATGTCCATCAATGATAGACTGGATTAGGAAAATGTGGCACATAGACACCATGCAATATTATGCAGCCATAAAAAAGGATGAGTTCATGTCCTTTGCAGGGACATGGATGAAGCTGGAAACCATCTTTCTCAGCAAAATATCACAAGGACAGAAAACCAAACACTGTATGTTCTCACTCACAGAGGGGAGTTGAACAATGAGAACACATGGACACAGGGCGGGAAACATGATACACCAGGGCCTTTTACGGGGTGGGGGGCTGGGGGAGGGATAGCATTAGGAGAAATACCTAATGTAAATGATGAGTTGATGGGTGCAGCAAACCAACATGCCACATGTATACCTATCTAACAAACCTGCATGTTGTGCACATGTACCCTAGAACTTAAAGTATAATAATTAAAAAAAAAAAAAAGACAAAATACGGTGGCTTAAACCTACTTCTTCAGGGTGATTTACAGGACAAAGGAGTGTAAGGCCTGAGTCAGTGCAGTCAGCGTACACTTGTTAACTTTATTTCTTCTCCTCTCATTTACTCCTTAGCCTGCATGGGACTTGGGTGAAGCCAGTGAGGCACCTCAGGTGCCAGATTTAAGGCTGCTCTCACTCTCAGGTGCTGACCCCATGTTTGCACAACTTTGAGAGTGAGTGCCGCCTTAAATTTTCCTCCTTGGGTGCCTTTCTTGACTCACTTAGCCCTATCACTTCATTAAATGTATTCTTAGCAAGGTCACAATGATCTCTCTATTGTTAAATTCAATGAACATGTTCAGGCTTTGAAAATCTCATTCTTGGTCTCTTTATGTATTTGACATACCTTCATTGAAACTCTTTTCCTTTATCTTTATGGTCACTCTATTCTCTTCTGTCTCCAGATACTCTTGGTCTCTTGCATAGGTTTCCTTTTTCAACCAGTCTTCACATTTGGGCATAGCATATCTGGTTGTCTGTTAATATACTCTCCTAGGACAATTTATCTCTACCCATGGTTTCCACATAACATTATATGTTGATGTGGTTCTGAAGTTTACACCTTCCAGATAGATCTGTCTCCTGCTTGACTGTCCATATTCCTTTTGCCTTCAAGCTTCTCCCTTGGTCTCGTGCAATATCAAACTCAATATGATCCAGCACAGATTTATAAGAGTCCCACAAAAACTTGGTCAGTAAAAAGAGTTCTGTATTATCCATATCAGTAAATCCACTAGAGTATCAAAACAGTTGACTGTGCCATCCATGACCCCTCCCCATCATAGCCAATTGGTCATGAAGCCTTTTTCTATTTCCTGTATATATCTTGCATCTGTTTATTTCTATCCATCTTTACTATTGTTGCCTAACTTAGACTCTCATTCATCTTCATTTGCATAACACACTTGTCAACAAATTGGTCCTTCTGAGTTCAATCTTCCTCACCTTCCAATCCGTTCTCTATATTACAACTACAATCATCTTTCAAAAATAAAATTCTGAACATGTTATTCCCTTGCTTAAAGTTCTTAAATGGCTTATCATTGTCTAAAAAGACAAAATCTAAACTTTCTAGCATGGACTTCAAGATCCTTCATAACCTGATCTCTTACTATCTGTGAATCTCATCTATCATTACACATCCTCTCCAATCCTATGATTCAGCCATATCCCATTACTAATAGTTTTCCCCAACCCAGGCTGCTTTGTGACCCTATCCTTTTTATATGCCCTTCTTTCTACCAATTCTCATTTGTCCAGAAAACTACTCATCCTTTAAGACCTACCTCAAATATTACTGCATGACACCATCTCATTTAGCCAGCACTACCTAACCAGAGCTGAATGCTGCCTCTATACTATGATGTGTTCATAATTCTGTTATCTAGTACTTGTCCTACTTGTTGGCATTGATTTTTCCCATATTAGATTTTAAGTTCCTTTCAGATTAGAAATTTGTTTTACTCATCTTTGTAGCCCTGGTGCTTAATTCTTTCACAGAGGTAGTGTTCAATATACAATATATGCTTGGACTTACTTTTACTTCTCTGGGCTCAGTGAGTGTTGAAGAATGGTGTATTCTAGTCTCCAAAGCATTTTCACATGATTCATATTGTGTGGCCTCTTCTATTCACTCAGCCTTTTCTGTATTGGATTACCTAGACTGTGAATCATGCTTTTACCCAGAACTGATCCTTGTGAAGGGCAATATGGAGTGGCTGGAAGGGAACCAAGGCTTTCCCCGAAACTGTCTTTGGTGATGGTGTCACCCTGATGCCCATTTCATTCCTTTAGTGGAGCTACCTCTTCTCAGGCGTCCAGTATATCCATGACCTTCTCCTTAATTCTCTTCTTAAGAAATCCTCTTTCTATTCTCAGGAAGTAATCTGATAAATTAATTCACCCTGAGGTCAAAATCTTCTATATCATAGCAATCAGGCAACCACTAAACAGTACTTTCTGCTTGGGTTTCTTACCCTTAAATTTTCTTCCCACAGCGTGAGGTTACTTAGTTGTCTGAATTAAAAAATATGTAGTAACTTACAATTTAATATTCAATCATCAATCCATTAACTTTTACTGCAATCTTGGCACAATTAATTGGCTATATTATCTTTCTTAGCAAATGCCTGAGGGAATAACTGTCTGACCAGGAGGAGGGGGGTATGGAGGCAGAATCTGGGACCAGGAAACAGACACTGCCAATAAAGTCTGGTCAGCAGGAGGCTCATGGATAATTTTGGAATGGAAGAGTTAGCTGTCATTTTTGGGTAGTGGTAAGGGGTGATGAGAAGCAGGAGGAGGGAGCTGAAAGAAGAGAGAATGTGTTTGGTGATTCATTCAACACTTTTATTGAATTTTATGATGGGCCAGGCACCAGGGATGATAAAAAATAATAATATGATGATTTTGCATTGCAATAACTCATTATCTAATAGGAAAATTTGATACCGTAAGTCACAAAGCAATATTATAAGCAACAGCAGAGGTTAAATGTAATGTGATCTTGGAGCATAGAGTGGGAAGCAATAAACTCTATAGAAGATGTAAATACAGAGAGAAAGAAGAGAAAGCAGAGAAAGCAAAGAAAAACAAGAAGCTACAGAGAGAAAGTAATATTTATTTGCATCTGAATGGGTAAACATATTTTGCAGATAGAGAACAGGAGGAATAGCATTCTAGGGAGAGAAGATTGTAGAGGAATTCATTCTCCAAGTATATATTTATTGGACACCTACTATGCATTACATGCTTTTCTAGTTGTTTGGAATATATCAATGAACAAACAGATAAAAGTCCACACTTAGGGAGTTCACATTCTAGTTAGGGAGACAGAAAATAAATAAGATTGATGATTAAAATATACAGAATGTTACATGTAGGTGGTAATGAGAAAGAATCAAGCAGGCATGATAGAGATGAAATGCCGGCAGGGGAACTAATATTTTCAGTAGAATGACCTGGAAAGCCTCCCTGAGAAGGTGATTTCAGAATAAAGATATGAAGAAAGTAAGGGAACTAATCATATGGCCAACAGGGATAAGGATGCTTTGAGCAGAGGAAACAGCAAGTGCAGAGGCCTGAGCCAGGTGCAGATGTGGGGTCTTTGGGAGACAGCAAGGAGGTCAGGATGAGAGAAATGGAAAGACTGAGGAGTGGGGACTAGGAGGAAGTGAGATAAGAAAGGTAAAGAGAGGGGAGAACCTGGGACCTTGTAGGACACAGTAAGGACTTTGGCTTTTCCGTAGAGCAGATTGAAGAGCCATTACAGGGTACTGAGCAGAGGAGAAATACATTTTTGTTTTTTTTTTTTTGGAGACAGAGTTTTGCTCTTGTTGCCCAGGCTGGAGTGCAGCGGTGCAATCTCAGCTCACCGCAACCTCCACCTCCCTTGTTCAAGCGATTCTCCTGCTTCAGCCTCCCAAGTAGCTGGAATTACAGGTCTCTGCCACACTCCTGGCTAATTTTTTGTATTTTTAGTAGAGATGGGTTTTCACCATGTTGGTCAGGCTGGTCTCGAACTCCTGACCTCAGGTGATCCACCCCCCTCAGCCTCCCAAAGTGCTGGGATTACAGCTGTGAGCCACCGCACCAGGCCGAGAAATACATTCTGACTAAGATTTTAATAAAGTCACTCTGGTGGTTATGTTGAGAAATGACTGCAGGGAGTCAAAGGCAGAAACAGGAGGATCATTTGGGAGGCTAGTTTTACAATCCAGGTCAGAAATTATGTTAACTCGAACCAGAGATGTGGGGATGGTGAGAACGGTTCAAACTCTAGATGTATTTTGAAGGTGACTGACATAAATTAATAATATTTTGAACATGAGGTATGAGAGGAAGAAGAGTCAAGAATAGCTCAAAGGTCTTTTAAATTTTAAATTTTTGTGGGTTCATGGTGTATATATTTATGGGGTACAGGAGATTTTTTTGATACAAGCATCCATTATGTACAGGTATAATAATCACATAATGGAAAATGGGGTGTCCATCCCCTCAAGCATTTATTCTTTGTGTTAGAAACAATTCAATTATGCTCTTTTAGTTATTTTGACTGTAGTCACCCTGTTGTGCTAGCAAATACTTGGTCTTATTCATTCTTTCTATTTTTTTTTTAGATGGGGTCTTGCTCTGTTGCCCAGGCTGGAGTGCAGTGGCGTGATCTCAGCTTACTGCAACCTCCGCCTCCCAAGTTTGAGTAATTCTCCTGCCTCAGCCGCCTGAGTAGCTGGAATTACAGGCACCCATCACCACGTCTGGCTAATTTTTGTATTTTTAGTGGAGATGCGGTTTTGCCATGTTGGCCAGGCTGATCTCAAACCCCTGACCTCAGGGGATTCATCTGCCTCGGCCCCCCAAAGTTCTGGAATTACAGATGTGAGCCCCTGCGCCCGACCGCTTTCTATGTTTTTTGTACCCATTAATTATCTCCACTACCCCTGCCCCACCAGCCCCTACTATCCTTCCCAGCCTCTGGTGACCATCCTTCTACTCTCTATCTCCATGAGTTTAATTGTTTTGATTTTTAGATACCAGAAATAAGTGAGAACATGCCGTATTTGTCTTTCTGTGCCTGGTTTATTTCACTTAACATAATGACTTCCATTTCCATCTGTGTTGTGGCAAATGACAGAATCTCATTCTTTTCATGGCTGAATACTACTCCATTGTGTATAAGTACCATGTTTTTTAAAAATCCACTCATCTGTTGATGAACACTTAAGTTGCTTCCAAATCTTGGCTATTGGTAACAGTGCTGCAATAGACATAGGAGTGCAGAGATCTCTTTGATATACTGATTTCCTTTCTTTGGGGTATATACCCAGCAGTGGGATTGCTGGATAATATGGTAGCTCTATTTTTGGTTTTTTAGGTGTTTGAGGAAGCTCCAAACTGTTCTCCATATGGTTGTAGTAGTTTACTTTCCCAATGACAGTGTACACGGGTTCCCTTCTCTCTACATCCTTGCCAGCATTTGTTATTACCTGTCTTTTGTATAAAAGCCATTTTAACTGGGGTGAGATGATATCTCACTGTAGTTTTGATTTACATTTCTCTGGTGATCAGTGATGTTGAGCACCTTTTCATATGCCTGTTTGTCATTTGTGTGTCTTCTTTGGAGAAATGTTTTTTCAAACCTCTTGCCCAGGCTGGGCATGGTGGCTCATGCTTATAATCTTAGCACTTTGTGGGGCTGAGGCAGGTGGATCACTTGAGCCTGGTAGTTTGAGATCAGCCTGGGCAACATGGCAGAAACTCATCTCTCCAAAACATACAAAAATTAGCTGAGTGTGTAGCTCCTGAAGTTCCAGCTACTGGAGAGGCTGATGTGGGAGAATCAGTTGAGCCCGGGAGGTCAAGATAGCAGTGAGTCATGATTGCACCATTGCACTCTGGCCTGGGTGTCAGAGGGAGACCTTGTCATAAAAATAAATAAATAAATAAATAAATAAATAAATAAATAAATAAATAAATAAATCTCTTGCCCGTTTAAAAATTGGATTATTGGATTTTTAAAAATAGAGTTGTTTGAGCTCCTTATATATTCTGGTTATTAATCCCTTGTCAGATGGGTAGTTTGCAACTATTTTCTCCCATTCTGGGGTTGTCTCTTCACCTTGCTGATTGTTTCCTTTGCTGTGAAGAAGGTTTTTAACTTGATCCCATTTGTCCATTTTTGATTTGGTTGCCCATGCTTGTGGGTGTTACTCAAGAAATCTTTGCTCAGTCCAATGTCCTGGAGAGTTTTCTTAGTATTTTCTTTCTGTAGTTTCATAGTTTAAGGTCTTAGATTTAGGTCTTAAATCCATTTTGATTTGAATTTTGTATATGGTGAGAGATAGGGATCTAGTTTCATTCTTCTGCATATAGATATCCAGTTTTCCCAGCATCATTTATTGAAGAGACTATCTTTCCTTCAGTGTATGTTCTTGGCACCTCTGTTGTAAATGAGTTCACTGTAGGTGTGGGGATTTATTTCTGGGTTCTCTATTCTGTTTCATTGGTCTATGTGTTTGTTTTTATGCCAGTATCATGCTATTTTAATTACTATAGCTCTGTAGTATAATTTGAACGTGATTTCTCCTTTTATTTCTGTTTTTTGTTTTTTTTTTGCTTAGGATATCTTTGGCTATTCTGGGTCTTTTGTAGTTCCATAGAAATTTTAGGATTGTTTTTTCTATTTCTGTGAAGAGTGTCATTGGTATTTTGATAGGGATTGTATTGAATCTGTAGATTGCCTTGGGCAGTATGAGTATTTTAACAATATTGTTTCTTCCAATCCATGAACATAGAATCTTTCCATGTTTTGGTGCCCTCTTCCATTTATTTTATCAGTGTTTAATAGTTTTGATTGTAGAGATTTTTCACTTGTTTGGTTAAGTTAATTCATAGGTATTTAATTTTACTTGTGGCTACTATGAATGGGATTACTTTTTAAATTTTTTGTTCAGATTGTTCACTGTTTGGGTATACAAATGCTATGAATTTTTGTATGTTGACTTGGTATCCTGCAACTTTAGTAATTTTTTTTATTAGTTCAAATAGTTTTTTGGTGGAGTCTTTAGCTTTTTCCCAATGTAAGATCATGTCATCCACAAACAAGAATAATTTAATTTCTTCCTTTCCAATTTGGATGCCTTTTCATTCTTTCTCTTGTTCGGTTGCTCTAGCTAGGCCTTCCAGTACTATGTTGAATAAACAGTGGTGAAAGTGGGCATCCTTGTCATGTTTCTGATCTTAGAGGAAAGCTTTCAGTTTTTCTCCATTCAGTATGATACTAGCTGTGTGTCTGTCTCATATGGCTTTTGTTATGTTGAAGTGTGTTCCTTCTATACCCAGTTTTTTGAGGGCTTTTATCATGAAGAGATGTTGAGTTTCATCAAATGTTTTTTCAGCATCAATTGAAATGATCTCATGATTTTTGTTCTTCATTCTGTTAATATGATGTATCAAATTGATTTACTTGCATATGTTGAGCCATCCTTGCATCCCTGGTATACATCTCACTTGGTCATGATGAATGGTCTTTGTAATGTGTTATTGAATTCAATTTGCTAGTATTTTGTTGAGGATTTTTGCATCAATATTTATCAGAAGTATTGGCCTGTAGTTTTCTTTATTTGATGTGTCTTTGTCTGGTTTTGGTATCAGGGTATTACTGGCCTCATAGAATGAGTTTGGAAATACTCCCTCCTCTCTTTTTCAGAACAGTTTGAGTAGAATTGGTATTAGTTCTTCTTTAAATGTTTGGTAGTGAAGCCATTGGGTCCCAGGCTTTTCTTTACTGGGAGACTTTTTGTTACAGCTTTCACCTCATTACTTGTTATTGGTCTGTTCAGGTTTTGGATTTTTTTATAGTTAATCCTGGTAGATTGTATATGTATAGGAATTCATCCCTTTCTTCCAGATTTTCCAATTTATTGGCTTATAGTTGCTCATAGTAGCCACTAATGATTCTTTGAATTTCTGTGGTATCAGTTGTAATGTTTATTTCTAATTTTATTTATTTGGGTTTTCTCTATTTTTTTCTTAGTCTGGCTGTTTGTCAATTTTGTATAACTTTTCAAAAAAACAGCTTTTTGCTTCACTAATCTTTTGTATTGTTTTCTGTATTTCAATTGTATTTGTTTCTGCTCTGATCTTTGTTTTTTATTTTCTTCTACTAATTTTGGGTTTGGTTTGATTTTTTTTTTTTAGTTATTTAAGATGTATCATTAATTTTGCTTCTTTTTTGATGTAGGCACTTATAGCTATAAACTTGTCTCTTAGGACCATTTTTGCTGTATCCCATGGGTTTTAGTATGTTTTGTTTCATTTATCATCTGTTTCAAAATATTTTTCAATTTCCTTTTTAATTTCTTCATTGACCCACTTTTCATTCAGGAGCATATTATTTAATTTCCATGTATTTGTTTAGTTTCCAAAATTCTTCTTGTTACTGATTTCTAGTTTTACGCCATTGTGGTCAGAGAAGATGCTTGATATTATTTCCATTTTTTGAATGTTTTAAGACTTGTTTCATGACCTCACATATAATCTATCCTTGAGAATGATTCATGTGCTGAGCAGAAGAATGTGCATTCTGCAGCCATTGGATGAAATTTTCCGTAAATATATGTTATTAATAGATCTATTTGGTCTATAGTGCAGATTAAATCCAGTGTTTATTTTTTGATTTTTCTGTCTGGAAGATCTGTCCAATGCTGAAAGTGGAGTGTTGAAGTCTCTAGCTATTATTGTATTGCAGTCTCTTTTTCTTTAGGTCTAATGATATTTGTTTTATATATCTGGGTGCTCCAGTGTTGGGTGCACATATATTTATAATTGCTATAAACTCTTGCTGAATTGACCCCTTTATCATTATACAGTGACCTTCTTTGTCTTTTGTAGTTTTTGTCTTAAAATCTATTTTGTCTGAGGTAAGTGTTGCTACTCTTCCTCTTTATTGGTTTCCATTGGCATGAAATGTCCTTTTCTTTATTAATTTATTTTTAGTATATGAGTGTTTTTATAGGTGAAGTGTATTTCTTGTAGGCAACAGATCATTCGGTCTTGTTTTTTGAATCCATTCAGCTATTCTGTCTTGATTGGAAAGTTTGGTCCATTTACATTCAATATTATTATTCATAAGTAAAGACTTACTTTTTCCAGTTCGTTATTTGTTTTCTGGTTGTTTTGTAGATTTCTCTTCCTTCTTTTGTTTCTTTCTTTTACTGAAGGTGATTTTCTCTGGTGATATGATTTAGTTTCTTGCTTTTTAATTTTTTGTGTATGTGTTATATGATTTTGGTTTGAGATTACCATGAGGCTTGCAAATACTATTTTGTAGCTCATTATTTTAAGCTGATAACAACTTAACACTTTCTCCATAAACAAATAAGCAAAAAGAAAGTTAATAAAAACTCTATGCCTTAACTTTGTTCCCCTAACTTTTTAATTTTTTGTTGTTTCTATTTATACCTTATTGTACTGTCTATGTCTTGAAAAGTTGTTGTAGTTATTATTATTTAATCATCTTTGATGTTACTTTTATATATTTTTATTTTTTATTTTATTTATGTTTTCCACAGGTTATTGGGGTACAGGTGGTGTTTGGTTACATGAGTAAGTTCTTTAGTGGTGATTTGTGAGATTGTGGTGCACCCATCACCTGAGAAGTAAACATTGCACCCTATTTGTAATCTTTTATTCCTCATCTTTTTCCCACACTTCCCCCCAAGTCCCCAAAGTCCATTGTGTCATTCGTATGTCTTTGTGTCCTCGTAGCTTAGCTCCCACATATCAGTGAGAACATACGATGTTTGGTTTTCCATTCCTGAGTTATTTCACTTAGAATAATAGTCTCCAATCTCACCCAGGTAACTGCAAATGCCATTAATTCATTCCTTTTTATGGCTGAGTAGTGTTACGTTGTATGTATGTATATACTACAGTGTCTTTACTTGTTGATTTATGGGCATTTGGGTTGGTTCCATGATTTTGCAATTATGAATTGTGCTGCTATAAACATGTGTGTACAAGTTCTTTTTTGTATAATGACTTCTTTTCCTCTGGGTAGGTACCCAGTAGTGGGATTGCTGGATCAAATGGTAGTTCTACTTTCAGTTATTTGAGGAATCTCCACACTGTTTTCCATAGTGGCTGTACTAGTTTACATTCCCACCAGCAATGTAGATAGAAGCGTTGCCTGACCACCGCATCCATGTCAACATCCAATGTTTTTTGATTTTTTGATTATGGCCATTCTTGCAAGAGTAAGGTGGTATCACACTGTGGTTTTGATTTGCATTTCCCTGATTATTAGTGATGCTGATCATTTTTCATATGTTTGTTGGCCATTTGTATATTTTCTTTTGATAATTGTCTAGACATTTATGTCCTCAGCCCACTTTTTGATGTTTTTTTTTTTGTTTTTTTTTTACTGATTTGTTTGACTTCGTTGTAGATTCTGGATATTAGTCCTTTGTCAGATGTATAGATTGTGAACATTTTCTCCCACTCTGTGGGTTGTCTGTTTACTCTGCTGACTGTTCCTTTTGCTGTGCAAAAGCTCTTTAGTTTAAGTCCCAATTATTTATCTTTGTTTTCATTGCATTTGCTTTTGGGTTCTTGGTCATGAAATCCTTGCCTAAGCCATTGTCTAGAAGGGGTTTTCCAATGTTATTGTCTAGAATTTTTATAGTTCCAAGTCTTAGATTTAAGTCCATAATCCATCTTGAGTTGATTTTTGCATAAGGTGAGATATGAGAATACAGTTTCATTGTCCTACATGTGGCTACCCAATTATCCCAGCACTATTTGTTGAAAAGGGTGTCCTTTCCCCACTTTATGTTTTTGTTTGCTTTGTCAAAGATCAGTTGGCTGTAAGTATTTGGGTTTATTTCCAGGTTATCTATTCTGTTCCATTCTATGTGCCTATTTTTATACCAGTACCATGCTGTTTTGGTGACTATGGCTTTATAATATAGTTTGAAGTCAGGTAGTGTGATGCCTCCAGATTTGTTCTTTGTGTTTAGTCTTGCTTTGGCTATGTGGGCTCTTTTTTGGTTCCATATGAATTTTATAATTTTTTTTTCTAATCCTGTGAAGAATGATGGTGGTATTTTGATGAAGATTGTGTTCCTCCCGTGGCGTTTTCCCCCATGCCTCTGGCCACTGTCCTGAAGGGCCCCTGTGGTGCCAGGCAGGAATGGCCTGCTTGGGGACCCAGTGAGCTCCCAGGGCCTTTCTTGCTGCTTCCTCTACCCCTATATTTTGCTTGGCTCTCTAAATTGACTCAGCCCCAGGTAAAGTCAGAAACTTCTCCTGCAAACTAGACCTTCATTTTCGCCAGTGGTGGTGTGTGTTCCGGAGTGGAGGATCTCCCTTCCCAGTTCCACAGTTTGGGCACTCACAGTATTTGGGGTGTCTCCCGG
This sequence comes from Gorilla gorilla gorilla, assembly GCF_029281585.2. Classification (NCBI taxonomy): domain Eukaryota; kingdom Metazoa; phylum Chordata; class Mammalia; order Primates; family Hominidae; genus Gorilla; species Gorilla gorilla. Next base: position 130,306,140 of record NC_073233.2, on the reverse strand, counting down.
GTCCTGCAGGAGCAGTCTGCTTCCTTCAGAGAGTCTGTGGGTCCTCTCGGGATTCCTGGTTTGTTCTTGCAGTTGTTCTGGAGCTAAAATTCATCATGTGAGCCTCTGCACTCTGCTCTGTCCGTCCAAATTGGGGCTGCAATCTAGTCCTGCCTCCTGTCTGCCATGATGATCTGTAATTATTATTTTTGATTGATTTATTGATTAGCCTTTCTACTTAAGAATAGTTTACATACCACAGTTACAGTGTTATAATATCCTGTGTTTTTTTGTATACTTACTATTACCAGGGAGTTTTATGCCTTCAGATGATGTCTTATTGCTCATTAATGTATTTTTCTTTCTGGTTGATTTAGTATTTCTTGCAGGGCAGATCTGGTGTTGATTCATCACGTTTTGTTTGTCTGGAAGTCTTTATTTCTCCTTCATGTTTGAAGGATATTTTTTTTTTTCCAGATATACTATTCTAGGGTAAAAGTGATTCTTTTTCTTCTTTCCCCCCCCACCCCCCCTCAGCATTTCAGCGCTTTAAAAATATCGTGCACTGCCTCCTGGCCTATAAGGTTCCCACTGAAAAGTCTGCTGCCACATGCATTGGAGCTCCATTGCCATGTTGTTTGTTTTTCTCTTGCTGCTCTTAGGATAGTTTCTTTATCCTTTGGGAGTTTGATTATTAAATGCTTTCAGGTAGTCTTTGTGTTAAGTCTACTTGGTTTTCTATAAGCTTCTTGTACTTGAATGCTGTTATCTTCCTCTAAGTTTGGGAAGTTCCTTGGTATTATCCCTTTGAATAAACTTTCTACCCCTATCTCTTTCTCTACCTTCCCTGTAAGGTCAATATCTCTTATATTTGCCCGATGAGGTTATTTTCTAGATCCTGGAGGCATGCTCCATTGTTTTTTATTCTTTTTTTCTTTTGTCTTCTCTGTCTGCCTATTTTCAAGTAGGCTGTTCCAAGCTCACTAATTTTTTCTTCTCCTTGATCAGTTCTGCTATTCAAAGACTCTGATGTATTCTTCAGTAGGCCAATTGAATTTTTCAGGTCCAGAATTTCTGCTCAGTCCTTTAAAATTATTTCAATATCTTTATTACATTTATCTGACAGAATTCCGAAATTTTTCTCTGTATTATCTTGAATTTATTTGAGTTTCCTCAAGACAGCTCTTTTGAATTCTCTGTCTGAAAAGTCATATATCTTTGTTTCTCCAGGATTGGTCCCTGGTACCTTATTTAGTTCATTTGACGAGGTCACGTTTTTCTGGATCATCTTAGTACCTGTAGATGTTCATCTGTATCTGGTCATTGAAGAGTTACATGTTTAGTGTAGTCTTGGCAGTCCGAGTTTGTTTGTCCCGTCCTTCTTGGGAAGGCTTTCCAGATATTCAAATGGAGTCAGGTATCATGATCTAAGCTGTATGTGCTTTAGGGAACACCCAAAGCTCAGTAACACTGTGGCTTTTATAGACTCATAGAGGTACTGCCTTGATGGTCTTGGACGAGGTCCAGGTGATTTCTGTAGATTACCTGGTACAGACTCTTGCTCTCTTCTCTTACTCTCTCCCAAGCAAATGGAGTCTCTGTCTCTTTTTTGAGTCACATGGAGCTAGGGGTAGAGTGACATAAGCACCCTGTGGTTACCACCACTAGTACTGTGATGAGTCAGACCCAATGCCAGCACATCACTGAGTCTCACTCAAGGCCTGCTGTAACCACTCCCTGGCTACTGGTTATGTCTGCTCAATGCCCTGGTCTCTGCGACTAGCAGGTAGCAAAGCCAGCCAAGCCTGTGTTCTTCCCTTCAGGCCAGTGAGGTCTCCCAGGCCCTGGGCAGGCCTGAGGTGCCACTTGGGAGCCAGGGACTAGAGTCAAAAAATCTTAACAGTCTACCTGGTGTTCTATTGTACTGTGGCTGAGCTGGCACTCAAACCACAAGACTCAGTCCTTGTCACTCTTCCTTCTTCTTTCCAAAGGCAGAACAGCCTCACACCATGGCCACCACCACCACAGGCCCATAGGGAGTACTGCCAGACTACTGCTGAAGTTCCCTTAAGGCCCAAGGGCTCTTCAGTGAGCTTGTGGTGAATGCTTCCTGGCCTGGGATTCACCCTTCAGGGCAGTGGGCTCCCCTCTGGCCCAGGGCAGGTCCAGAAATGCCATCCAAAAGCCAAGGCTTGAAACTAGGGACCCCAAGAGCCTACTTGGTGCTCTACCTGCTGTGGCCAAGCTGGTACATAAGGTGCAAGGCAAAGCCCTCTTTACTCTTCCCTCCACTTTTCTCAAGCAGAAGTCTCACCCCATAGTCACCAGAGTTGGGGATGTGCTGAGTCTCAGCTGAAGCCAGCAAAACTGAGTCTCACCCAAGGCCCTCAGTGTAGTACCTGGGTATCACTGCTGGTTATTCAGGGCCCAAGGGCTCTTCAGTTAGCAGGTAATGAGTGCTGCCAGGACTGAATCCTTTTCTTCAAGGCAGCAGGTTCCCTTCTGGGCCAGAGTATGTCTAGAGATGTTGTCTTGGAGCTAAGGACTAGAATGGGGACCTCAAAACTCTGACTGATGCTCTATCCTCCTGTAGCTCAGTTGGTATCCAAGATGGAAGGCAAAGCCCTCCCCACTCTTCCATCTTTTCTCCTCATGCAGAAGGAAAGAATTTCTTTTGGAGCTACTAGCTGTGCAGCCTAGGGTTGGGGGAAGGGTGATGCCAACATTTCCTTAGTTGCCCTGGCTGGTGTCTCAGTAGGTCACTGCCCCTGCAGTTCTCTGCCTCTTAGCTCAGCTCAGCACTAGGACTCACCTAGGAGTTGCAAAACTTGTGGCCTAGACTGGCTTTCAAGGTTTTTTAGGGCTCCAGAAAACTTTGACTCATGATGGCAAGGCTTGCAGGAACTCTTAAGTTCCAGCTGCTGGAATCTGTAATTCCCCTCTTTCTTGGGGAAATGATCCCTCTTTGGTCAAGCATCAGCTGAGCTTGGTTTTGTTTATCTTTCTTCTATAACAGGGCAGCACTGAGTTCAATGCCTCACAATCACTGAGTTCTGCCTCTCCACAGTGCACAGAAACACTGTCCACACCATGCCACCCCTACCAGGAGATGGAGGACGGGTGGGTTGGCTATTGAAGACTGTTTTTCCTACCTTTTCAGTGCCTCTTTCAGTGATATGAAGTTAAAACCAGGTACTATGAGTGCTCATGTAATTTTTGAGTCTTATGAAGGTGTTTTTATTTTGTGTGTGTAGATAGTTGTTGAATTGGTACTCTGTTCGAAGAATGATCAGTCCAGCTTCTATTCTGCCATCTTGTTCCACTTCTGTCTTAGCTTCAAATTTTAAGTTGCCAGAAATTGAGAAAGGAAAGGAACCAGTTTGGGAAAAACAGTAGGAGCTCAGTTTGGGGCATGTTTAATTTTGCCTCTTAGACATCCAAGTGATGTTAGATAGTTAGTTTCGAATATGTGGAGGGATCCAGGTTGAGGATATAATATTGAGAGTCATCATAACCATATAGATGGCACTTAAAGTCATGATTCTAGGAGAAGTTATGTAGATCCTAGATGAGATTGTATAGGGAATGAGTGTAGATAGTAAGAAAGAATATATTCTAGAATTGAGTCTTGGAGAAATCTAACATTTGGAAGTGAGAGAGATGAGAAAACAAACAAACAAACAAACAAACAAACAAACAAACAGGAAAAGGAGCTAAACAGGTGCAACCAGAAGTGAAGGAGGAAAACAAAGACAATGTGGTGTTCTGGAAGCCAAGAATACAGTGTTTTATTGAGAGAATTTTTACCCATGTCAGAAACTACTGATAGGTAAAGAAAAATAAGGACTGAGAAATGGTCTTAGAATGCAACAAGGTGGCTGTTGGTAGCCTTGTGAAGAATCATTTCAGTATAGTGATGGAGAAAAAAGCTTAATTGGAGTGTGTTTAAGAAAGAATGGGAGCACATGAAAAGACAAATGTCCAACATAATGGAACACAAAAGAAACATCAAAATCACAATGAGCTACCACTTCACACCCACCCAGGATGGCTGTGATAAACACTGTAGGTGATAACATGAGTTGAGAAGGACACGAAGACATTGGGACCCTCATGCACTTCTTGAAGGAATGTAAAATGATTCAACAACTTAGAAAATGGTCTGACAGTTCCTGAAAAAGTTAAACACAGAGTTACCATATGACCCAAAAATTTCATTCCTAGTATATACTCAAGAGAAATAAAAACATGCATCCACACAAAAACTTGTACATGAATGTTCATGGCAGCATTATTTATAAGAGCTAACAAGGGAAGATAATCTAAATGCCCATCAACTGATGCATACATAAATAAAATATGGTATATTCTTATAATGGAATATTATTTGAGAATTTAAATGAAAGAAAACTGATACATGCTACGGTGGTGAGCCTTGAAAACACTACGCTAAGTAAAAGAAGCCAGTCACAAATGACCACATATTGTATGCTTTTCATTTATATGAAAAGACCAGAATAGGAAAAATTTATAGAAATAGAAAGTATATTTCTGATTTCCTGGGCCTGGGGGATAGAGGATGGAGATAAATAGGAAATTATTGCTAATTGGCATGTTTTTTGGGGGTAATAAAAATATTCTAAACTTAGATTTTGCTAATGGTTACACAACTTTGTGCATGCTAAAAGTTTGAATTTTATATAATTTTATGGTATGAAAATTATATCTCATGAAACATTTTTTAAAAGAAGAAAGAATGGGAAGACAGATATTAGAAAGATCTAGTAGAGAATGCTTTCAAGAGTGCTATAAGAAAGCGATAATGATACATCATTAGTTGAAGAGGAAATCTGGATTAAAGAAAGGTTATTGTTTTTAAGATGAGAGAAATACCAGTGTATTTTATGATGTTGCAATCAATCTAATAAAAAAGGGAAGTTTGATAAAACAAGAATGAGAGAAGACTTCGTGGAGCAATGTTTTCAAGTAGGAAAGAGAATGAAGATGTAGTGCACAGGTGGAGGGATTTGCTCTGCGGGAGGATGGACAGTTCATCCATAGTAACAGAAGGGGAGGTGAAGTATATTCACTCTGATTCTGGCAGATGTGTAGATTTTAGGTTGAGGTTTTTGAAAATTCTCTTATAATTGCTTCATTTTTCTCATCATAGTAGAAAGCAAGATTGACTACTGAGAATGACGGTGAGGAACAAGTGTTGGAAATTAGAAGAGAAAATTTGAAATACTTGTTCTGGAGAGTGAAAGAAAAAATGGATTAGGGAAGGAAAGGATGATTTCTGGGGTGAACCCTTGTGAAGTTTAGTGAGCATGAGTATAATGTGAGAACAGTTGACATGCTTGTGTATTTTTCTCCAGCTATCTTCAGCTGCATGAATTCAGGCATGGAGTAAGTGAAGACTTGAATTTATCCAGGGTTTTTATTTTGCTGGATTATATTGGGTTTCCAGACAACATACTGTGAGATCGAGATTTGTGTGCAGGAGTTTACTGAGGAGTGTTTTCAGAAGCAACATCTATAAGGGATGGAGGGCAGGAGGAATGAGCAGAGGAGGGGTTAAACAGAAGTGCAGTTGTAACAGGTCTCAGGCAATCCTACAGGGAGCTGTGGAGCTGGAACAACCCTCTGATTTGTCCCAAATTGGAGTAAGGAGGCTTGGCATTTGTGCCCCTTTGTAGACATTTAGACATGGAATTCCTGTGGTCACAGAGGCTCCCAAGAAGTGAGGGTAATTCCTCAAGAGGGACTTGGCTGTGAGATGACAGAAATTAACACTCCTAGTAGGTGCGGTAGTAAGTGCCTTAGTCCTGAAGGGAAGGTAATAGATGGCACACCACAGAATCTGCTACAGTTTGCCATTTGCACTGCTTGCTTGTGTACTAAGCTTACTCCTTCTAAGAAGACCTCCTCCCGCATTCTGATAAGTTTCTTTTCCTAGAAAGTCTTATTACATGAGGAAGGTTAGTGGGACTAATCCTGCCTCTATGACCGGTCTAGAGGCTGCCATTGATACTCCTCATTTGTACTACCTCAATGTACTATCCATTCTAGATTCTCCTCTTTCTTGGCTAGCACCTCTGCTTATCTAGGTAGCTTATCTCGTGGTATGACCCAGATTCTTATATAAGAGGTGTCTGAGCCCCTGGTTCCTTGGCTACCAAACCATTTTCTAGAGTTGACTGTTAGGTTTGTGCATTTACTCAAAATTAGGCATAGTCCACAATGAACCATAAGGTAAAACTGAAGATGGACACCTTGCATTAAGAATGGGAAACCAAAAAGATAGAAGGATTTGGGTCCCAGGTAGTCATGTTTTGAACTCTCAATCGCAGATTTTTTTTTTTTTTTAATGAGAGAAAAATATACCCTTAGGTGTTTGACTATTATCAGGTCCCTATTAACAGCTAAATAAAATTCCCAAGTAAAATAATAGTGTAGGACGGATATCCCCCTAACCCTCAAACTCCATATTCCATACATCCAGTAAATATTTGAGTTCACCATGTGCCAGACATTTCTTTCCCTAGATTTCTCCATTTCTGCTTAAGACATCATCATTCTCCATTCTCACCATCTGCTTAAGAACCCATGTGAGGTTTAGTGAGCAAGAGTGTAATGTGAGAACAGTTGACGTGCTTGTACATTTTGGTCCAGCTATCTTCAGCTGCATGAGTTCAGGTATAAAGTAAGTGAAGAGATGTCTGAGCTCCTGATCTACTGAGAGCTACTGAGACCAGAAATCTTAGCCTTCCCCTTAAATGCTTTCTAGTCCTAATCTGCACATCCAGTTAGTTGTCAAAGCCTGTCATTCTGCCTCAATAATACCTCTCGGCCTGGTACGGTGGCTCACACCTGTAATCCTAGCAATTTGGAAGGCCAAGGCCTGTGCGTCACCTGAGGTTAGGAGTTTAAGACCAGCCTGGCCAACATGGTGGGACCCTGTCTTTACTAAAAAGACAGAAATTAGCTGAGCATGGTGGTGGGCGCCTGTAATCCCAGCTACTTGGGAGGCTGAGGCAGGAGAATTGCTTGAACCCAGGAGGCAGAGGTTGCAGTGAACTGAGATGGCACCACTGCACTCCAGCCTGGGTGACAGAGCAAGACTCCATCTCAAAAAAATAAAATAAATAAATAAATAAATAAATAAATAAGTAATAATACCTCTCATTGCTGTCTTCTCCCCTCCATCAGTATTTGCATTGTCCTAGATTAGGTGTTCTCCCCACCTCTGCCAATCTTGGCTCTTCCAAAAGCTTTGGTCTTTTCATGCTCATCCGCAGTGTATCCTACAAACTGCTATAAAGAATAGTTATAGTCAAATTAGTAATAATAATTCTTCTCAGAAGCCCTCAATAGCTTCCCATTATATACCATATGAAATCCAAATGCGTTAGTGTTGCATTCAAGGCTTTAATCCAGCCATGCCACATTTTTTTTCATTTTAACTTAGATTAGATTGGTTACTAATGATTTTCCCAAATATTTATTCCATTTTCCTGGTGCTCTGTCCCTCAGCCCCCAACACACATGGCTTGTTTCTTTCTCATCATTTCCCTTTTAGTTCTTTCTTAGACTTATCACAGTTTGTAAATGTATTTACTATTTACATCTTGAATTTTTTTTTTTTTTTTTTTGGAAACAGAGTTTTGCTCTTATTGCCCAGGCTGGAGTGCAATGGCGCAATCTCGGCTCACTGCAACCTCCGCCTCATGGGTTCAAGTGATTCTCCTGCCTCAGCCTCCCGAGTAGCTGGGATTACAGGCATGCACCACCACGCCCAGCTAATTTTGTATTTTTAGTAGAGACGGGGTTTCTCAATGTTGGTCAGGCTGGTCTTGAACTCCCAACCTCAGGTGATCCACCCACCTCGGCCTCCCAAATTGCTGGGATTACAGGTGTGAGCCACCGCACCCAGCCTACATCTTGAATTTTTTCCATTAAACATCTAATGTTTTCCATTAAACATCTAATTGCCAGAATGTAAACTCCCTGAGTGCAGGAACGTTTTCTTAGTCACGTCCCAATTCCCAATTTCCAGCACCCAAATGAATGTCAGTGTAGGGGCTCAATGAATATTTGCTAATTGAATTAATGAGTGTGATGGCACTGTAAAGACTATCTCAGCTTTGCACAGAGTGGTTTTAACATTCAAGCTGGAAACAGCATGGTTCTACTCAGGCTCCTGTGTTTCCTACACAGGCTTCTGTGTCTCCCCTTAGCTCCAGGGGAGAGAGTCATCCTCATGGAAGGAGACAAAAGAAACTGCACCCCGATGGCAGGGAGGTAAGCTGTCAACAGAGAAGGGTCCCTGTCCTCTGTGTTGCGGGACCTTGTCTCTAGGCAATCTCTTTGAGTCAAATGAATAAATGTCCTTCCTATTTTATACTTACCTTATGTGTGGTCACGAGGATTACTTACCCTTTCAAAGCCTGATTTCTCTTGGGCTTCGTCTAACTACTGAAAACTTAGTTTGCTCTTGTAATATAAATAAGCACACTTGGGGCAGGGGGCTACATTTTATTCTTCCCTTAGGCAAAGCATAAAAACAAACAAAACAACCACCATGCCTAAAGTCTCCAAAAAACTCATAGTTACCACAAGGAAAATATGTCTGCGGAGATTTTATTTATTGAATAGTGGGCAAAGACGTATTTTATGCTACAAAGACCTTCCATAGGGAGAACATATCATGGCAGCTCAGCAGTGGGCTGCGTAAAGTGTTACAGGAATGGAGAAGCAACGGATTTACGTATCAGGTTCATAGATGCATCCTTTATTAATCCAAAGAATCAATACTGGCCAGGCAGGCTTTGTATTAGACACTGGGCACGCCATATTTCTTGGAGACTTAGAAAATTTCTATTGCCTTTTGATGCTTTGTGACATCATTTTTTTCAAACCACAAATTGGGGTGTGTGTTTTTGTGTGTGCATGTATGTGTGTGTGTGTCTAGGCAAATAAGCATTACAATTCAAATGAGTATTTAATAATATTTATAACTTGTAATTTGAAACATATAAATGGCACCCTAGAAATATCAAATGGACAACAAAAAAGATACCTTATTATTAATTTTAAAATCTAAAATGCCCTTCTTTTACTATGCGGTCTATATCAGGCCCTCACCTGCTTATCCTCCCCTTTCCCCCCTCCCCTGATTTTTTGGCAGAGCAAGAATCTTGCCTTCTCAGACTGTCAGAAAAGTAATCTATTTTTAAATTTTCAGAATTTCAGGTCTCCTGTCATTAAACATGACAGAGGGATTTAGGGAAAGAGAAAGCGTTGTTTGAAAAAGAAAGTCAGTTTTTAGTGTGACCTAAATGTATACGAGTCCAATGTTTAGACAACATAGCAGGTTAAAGCTGGATTTTGAACATATTTTCAGAGTGTGCTTTGGCATGCAGCAGTTTTGAGAGAGGTGTTATGTAAGTTATCAAAAAGCATACATTTGGGGTAGGACTTTTGTTTTATCCAGAAGCTAAAAATCATCGAGTGTTGTGTTTTAATATGCAGATAACCCTTATTCTGATTTCAGTTTGGAAGCTTGATCAGGAAAGGTCTTTACTGTGGTGTTTAGGACGTCATGTTCTTCAGAAAGAAAGCTGTCTGTTTTTCTTTTCTCCAGAGGAACTGCAGTTTAGGACAGGCGTAAAGCTGGCAACATAACCAAGGGCAGAAAAAAAATTCACCCCTATGTTCTATTTGTCAAACTGACCTGCAGGTCACAACCTGAAAGTTTATGGATCGGTGAGGCCTTGTCTCCGCATAAGCATGTTTTCTGGACTTTGGCTGAAGCTAAATTCCTGACTTCTGAAAGAGGGGTGGGTGTGGACTTCCAGCAGGAATAGCCAGTGGGAAGGAAGTAATATTCATTAAGAGTGTCTCATGCAAGCAGTGCGGGGCTAAGCATGCTCAGTGTAAATTCTCCTGGAGCCTGTCAAGCTATGTTTGAACTCGTTCCAGAATAGTGGATTTACTTTTTTTTCCCCACCAGGAAGAATACTCGATTAGACTGCATTTTGCCTTGCTTTTCCTTCTCCCTTTCTTTCTCTCTTTCCTTTCTTTCTTTCTTTCTTTCTTTCTTTCTTTCTTTCTTTCTTTCTTTCTTTCTTTCTTTCTTTTCTTTCTTTCCTCTTTCTCTCTTTCCTTCTTTCTTTTTTTCTTCTTTCTTTCCTTCCTTCCTTCCTTCTTTCTTTTCTTTCTTTCCTTTTTTTTTCCTCCAGAAGAATGGAAACAATATTCTTTTCTGGTCAGTTCAGTAATACAATGTCCTTCAGGGTCCATATGAGCATTTCAGTGGAGAAGAAAAGAAACTTTGCTACCTGGGAACTGAAGACTACTTAGGTCAGTAAATGCTAATAAAGTTCTTAAAGACTTACGGAGCCAGGAGTTAACTTTTCTTAACTGTTAAGGTAATCTACAGCTAATGTAATTGCCTTTTCAATTAGTGGGTGTACAGTGATTTTTTTTTTTCCACACAAAAACTATGTTTTTCATGTATTGGAGTGATTTCCCAAACACAGGGAAAATATGTCTTTTGGTTAATTTGCATTTGAAAGAACTTCTTTTTGTATGAAAGGTTCTTTCTCTCTACCACAAATTATGTGTTTTTTAAACAAATATTGTGGTGAGCTGATGTAGCCATAATGGTCTGAATGTGGATGTGTTCTGTGTTATATTAATTCTTGGCTTGGGTAGGTTTGGTGAAAGTTATTGCTTTTGTTGCTGCCAGAGATGAAAGAGAGTTTGTTTTGTTGTGGATGTTGTTTTGGAACTTTTGGTGAGCTTTGAGGCTGCCTTGGGAGCCCCTTATAGAGAGGAGAGCCATCTCTTTCCACGTTTAATGTGCATTTTTCAAAATATTCAAATTTAACTCTAAGATGGGAGTATAGCTTTTTAAGAATCTGTGTAGGAATAGAGTTTTCTTAAAAATGTAGTTTTGGAGGGAAATGGTTTATAGAAAGGTTTGTAATAAAGAATTTAAATCAAGACCGCCATGGTGAATATAAGCAAAAAATGCAAAAAAATACTGCATGCTATGTATGTACTGATTCAGTTTAGGTTAATAATTTTACTTTTTAATTTTAAAAAAGTATACCAGGCCTTAAAGGGCTGTCTTATAATATCAACTGATAACACAGAGGACTCATTGGAGAGATGTTAGGATCTCAGAAAATATCAAGTTAGCAAAGGTGGCCCCTTTAAAAACATCTGAGGACTGAGGTTATGAAACCACATGGCTTCATGTAGGAGCAGTGCATCCTAGGCTAAAGCACTTTAATTTTATTCAAGAATTTTAAGAGGAAAAGGGGATTTATTTCTTTTCAAAAAAGAACAGCCAGGCGAGGATTATTGATCCGTCAGGGATTAAATATTTGCTGGAATACAAAGCATCACATATTATCAATGTGTAAATCAGACTCACCAGCTATTCAGGGGATGTAAATGAAACGACCATAGTTTCAGCTGGAATCAAATGCAGCAACACCCCTGCCCTGCTTTCTTCATCTTTATGTCCCAGAAAGGGATGATAGAGGTGGGGCAGGGTGTGAAATGAGACTTAGCCAATGAGCTGACCTTGCTCTTTTAACTTCTGTCCATCTGTTCTTACCGGGCAGCTGAAGCAGTGAGCAAAGTGGGACGGGACCTCACGGGGGACCAGGAAGCAGAGGCCAGACCCAGCCAAGGCTGTGATCTGTTCCCCACCCTGCAAGTTAGATATCAGGAGGAGCTAAGCGGATGCATCTAAATCCACTTCCTTCTGCTCCCAGAGCTTTGATTTAGTACCAAATGCTGCTCTTCTGCACCTGCCTCTGTTTTTCATAAGTAAAAGCTTCTCCCCATGTGTAGATGGTGCTTTATTCGATACAGATCAATCCCTAAGGAGATAGCTGAAGTAATTGAGTCTTGTTTTGTTTTTTTTCTTTCTTCTCTGACATGTGGCATTGATGAGGTTTAATTGAAACAACAAACCTTTTCTGGGATGCGAGAGCACAGTTTTCCATGGAAGAGTGTGTGTGAGCGTGTGTGTGTGTGTGTGTGTGCGCGCGCATGCAAGTCACTTGCAGTCTGGACTCTGGGACGCTGCCTCTTGGAAGGCTTTGCAAGGCTGAGGGCATTTGTCTGGAGCCAGGGATCTTTTCATCACCTTGTCTCTGCGTTGGCAAAGAGGAGGTGCACATTCTGGAGCATGCTGTAACTCTTTACCCTGAGTCCTCGTTCCTAATACTGCAGTCTCCCCGCAACACCCCAACTGTTTCCCCTTCATGACCTGTGTCTTGAAGCATAGCACCGAAACCTTTTGAGGCACAAAGGAAAACCAAAGAAGCAGAGAATGAACAAAGACAGGCCTCTTCATGTTCACATCTGGATAAAATTTAGATTGAGACAAGGGAAAATGAGTGGGAGAAAAAAAATCTGACACCACATTAAAAACATGCATATAATTGACTTTCTAGAGTTTTTCTCATCTCAAGTTTTCTGAGTGTTTTTGTCTCCTGCTCAGACCCTACCCATAGGATTCGGGAGAAGGTAGGTATCACATCCATATTTTGTAGTGAAGTGCAGTGATTTTCCCCAAGCAGCGCCTAGGCTGGAGCAAGCATACAGATACCTGGAGCTCCAGTCCAAGCCTCTGCTTATACAAGAATAGAAATAATCTGGGTTCCATTTCTGCACCTTGAACTCAGTTTCCCCATTCATTTTAAGATTTTGGACAAAGACATTCTGTGCAGTAAGTTCTCCAACTGAATCCATTACTGTAATAATTTGAGAAGTATTTGAAGCTTTTCAGAAGACATTGACATATTTCCTTTGATCTTATCTTCAACACTACTTGTTAAAATAGATTGGGCCAGTGTTGTCATTTTCTTTTGACAAATGAGGAAACTGAAAGATTGAATGACTTGCTGCCTAAGGTCAGGATAGAGGCTACGTGGGAATTCAGGTTGCCCAACTGGGGATTTGAAATTCTAGACCATCCTGAATCCCTGGGTTACTGAGGTAGATAGGATATAAAAGAGGAGTTCCATGATTCATGAAGGTGGAAAGTGTGGCAGCACCAGGGACTTTGGATATTGTCACACTACGAAGGAGAAAACTCCAGCTGGAGAAGGTATGTTAGTCACACTCAAGGAGTTGGAGACTTGAATTTAAATCCTATCCGTAGAATCCCAAAGTGTGTGTTCTATGGTATGGTGACTATGCACATGGGCTTTGCTAATTTCTCTGCGTCTCTTTTTCATCATGTGTAGAATGGGGATACCAAGGGGTTGCTATGAGGATTATATGAAAGGATGCATGTAAATTACTTAGCACGGTGCCTCACACAGCAGACTAAACCCGAAAATGTTTTGATTGGCATATGCTCTTGTTTGTTGCTTGTGTTGTATCACCCAAGGTAAGCATGAACTATTCTTACTGTGAATCCCAGTCAGCTCTTAGCTCAACCCACAGATCCTCAGGGCACTTGTGCTGGTAAATTAACACCACAAGGGGAGTAGTGCTTAAGGCATATTTATTGAAAATACAAAAATGTGCTAGATGGCACAGAGAGTTAACTGAGGCAGAACGCTTATTCTTCTTGCTGTTAGTCCACGGAGAGACCAGAGGGAGGCTATCCAGGCAGATATGTCTGAGATAAGCGCACATTTGTTGAGTCAAATCTAGTTATCTTCCGTAACTTTCCAATGCGGCTAAGCAGGCTGCTCGGAAGTGAGGAGTCTCTCTGAAGGGAAGGAAGTCAGTTACAGTCTCAAAGGTTCAGTGGGAGTCAAAAAAGAAGTAAAGGCCGGGCACCGTGGCTCACGCCTGTAATCCCAGCACTTTGGGAGGCTGAGGCGGGCGGATCACGAGGTCAGGAGATCGAGACCATCCTGGCTAACACGGTGAAACCCCGTCTCTACTAAAAATACAAAAAATTACCTGGGCACGGTGGCGGGCACCTGTAGTCCCAGCTACTCAGGAGGCTGAGGCAGCAGAATGGCGTGAACCCGGGAGGCGGAGCTTGCAGTGAGCCGAGATCACGCCACTGCACTCCAGCCTGGGCGACAGAGCAAGACTCCGTCTCAAAAAAAAAAAAAAAAAAAAAAGAAAAAAGAAAAAAAGAAGTAAAGGCACATATGCAGACAGGTTTTGGAAATGTCAAGATTTCGGGTTTTATGGGGGGTCTTCTGACCAGTGCTGACCAGGCTCTTGAGGTGCACTGTCTGGGCTCCGAAGTTCCTGGCCTACACATATCATTACGTTACAGAAATCCCTTTAGAGAGATGAATCTCAAGGGCCTGCTTCTGAGCAAATCAGTGATCCGTAATGGACTGTTCTCTGTAGAGAACCGGGAACCGTAAGTGCACAGTCACAGGACTGTAAGACCAAATGGAAGGAGGGGCCACTCCCTCAGAGCATGTGCAGTCTAAATGAATAAATGGTACACAGAAGTGCACAGAGCACTCAAATGCAGACCAGTAAAACAAGTCTGTTGGTGCAGAAATGTGAGGCAAACTTCAGGGACAGCAGTTGATGGTTAAATATTCTAAGTGTCTATTCTTAATTTTTTTTTTTTTTTTTGAGAAGATGTCTTGCTCTGTCACCCAGGATGGAATGCAGTAGTGTGATCTCGGCTCACTGCGAACTCTGCCTCCTGGGTTTGAGCGATTCTCCTGCCTCAGCCTCCCAAGGAGCTGGGACCACAGGCATGTGCCACCATACCTGGCTAATTTTTGTAATTTTGGTAGAAGCGGGGTTTCGCCATGTTGGCCAGGCTGGTCTCAAACTCCTGACCTCAGGTGATCTGCCTGCCTCGGCCTCTAAAAGTGCTGGGATTACAGGTGTGAGTCACCTCGCTTGGCCTAAAATTCTTAAATTCTTTACCACTCAGTTCAGAGTTCTCTTTCAGATGCCTCTTCATAGTCTTCACCCACTTGTCCCTGCTGGGAATGAAAAGCTACTCTGGGGATACAGCAGCGAGATGGCAATGGGTTTTGGTTTATTGAGCATCTATTACACACCTGATGCTAGGTTTCATGCTTTATCAATATTATATTTAAAGTTCACAATACCCCTGGAAAGTTTAAAGAGGAGGAAACCTATCCCCATAGGAGATAGATTTCCCCCCGGGCAAAGAGGAGTCACATGATTCACCAGCTGAGCATACGATGTCATGTGTCACACAAGGCCTTCAAGAAACATTCTAAGTGGAAAGGACTGCTGTTGTCCAATAGGCTACGTTCGTTTCATGGGAGATGCCTATGTCTTGCCTCATTCTGGGTCCATCAACGTGTATTGTCCAGAGTCGAGCAAGTCACGTCCCATGAAGTTAGTGCTTGGTGAAGTCTATGTACTGCCTGCCTTTAGGGAACCATTCCTCTTCAACAGCAAGCTCAAATCACATTTCTTTTTTGTTTGTCTTTTACAAATAGGTCCTTAAAAGTTTTGCAGTTTCAAAAGTAAAGAGCTTAGTAATCTTTAGGTAGTTGTGTATGGTGAAAAAAAAAGGGTTTTGGAGTGATATGACTGGGTTTTGGGTCCTGACCCTGGAATTTACTTGCTGTCTGACTTTGGATAAATGATTTCACTTCACTGTGCCTCAGTTCCCACATCTGAAATTGTCAATGGGAATTTTCTCAGGTGAGATGCTCAGATCTGCTATTCAACATTGTAACTATAGTCAACGATACTGTATTGTACACGAAAAATTTGTTAAGAGGGTAGACCTCATGTTAAGTGTTCTCACATACAATAAAATAAAATTAATGAAGTAAAAAAAATTAAACGATGTTTTAAAATTTAGCCTGCTATATGAGAGCTGTTACTTTTATTCTCCAAGCTATCTCAGTGTTTTCTAGTAGGTTCTAGTGCTTTTACCTTTTCTGTTCTGAAAAGGCTTTCCTGTCCGGGCGCCGTGGCTCACGCCTGTAATCCCAGAACCTTGGGAGGCAGAGGCAAGCAGATCACCTGAGGTCAGGAGTTCGAGACAAGCCTGGCCAACATGGCAAAACCCCATCTCTACTAAAAATACAAAAATTAGCCAGGTGTGGTGGTGCCCGCCTATAGTCCCAGCTACTCCGGTGGCTGAGGCAGGAGAAGCGGGAGGCAGAGATTGCAGTGAGCCGAGATCGTACCACTGCACTCCAGCCTAGATGACAAAACAAAACAAAAAGTCTTTCTCCTTCATTTACTGAGATCGAGGGTAGCATGAGTAACTGGGCTAGGCAAACTGCTTTATATCAGAGTACTGAAAACTCTTGAATTGTTCAATTTAACTTTACGTTTCCTGAATTAATGAAAGATAGAAGACTTGGAAAAGACAGAGACATTAGACAGAAGCTATAGCCAGAGCAGAATCTGGTTAACGTTAAGAATTTCCTGTATGCAAGGAGGAATGAACAAGTCGGGCTACCAAACAAATGGTTGCCACACATATACGGCCCCTATTTTCCCAGAGAAGATACGAACCGTGAAAAGATGTCAGAATGGTTACTTTCAAAAAAAAAAAAAACAGAAAATAACAAGTGCTGACAAGGATGTGGAGAAGTTGGAACTTTCGTGCACTGTTGGTGGGAATGTAAAATGGTGCAGCTGCTATAGAGAACGGTATGATGGCTCCTCAAAAATTAACAAATAAAATTACCATTTGACCCAGCACTTCCACTCCTTGGTATATCCCCAGGGAACTGAAAGCAGGGTCTTGAAGGGATAGTTGCACCCCCATATTCATGACAGCGTTGTTCATAATAGCCACAAGGTGGAGACAACCCAGGTGCCCATCAAAGGAGGTATGGATAAACAAAATGTGGTATATCCATACAATGGAAAATTATTCGGTGTTAAAAAGGAAGGAATCCTGACACATGCTACCACATGGAAGAAACTTGAGGTCATTACGGTAAGTGAAATAAGACAGGACTAAAAGGACAAATATCATATGATTCCACTTATAAGAGTTTCCTAGAGTAGTAAAATTATAGCAACAGAAAGTAGAATGGTGGGTTCCAGGGGCTGTGAAAAGGGGTGAATGGGGAGTTATGATTAGCACGTACAGCGCTGTACGTGAGGAAGGTGAAAACGTTCTGGAGATGGATAATGGTGATGTTAACACAACAATATGAATGTACTTAATGTCACTGAGCATACACTTAAAAATGGTTAAGCTGGTCAACTTCATGCTATCTACATTTTGCCACAATTAAACATTTTAGGATTGAGAATATTTAAATGTTTATTTTCTAGATAATTTGTAATGGCTTCTCACTGTAAGTATTTGTTTTATTACTGAAATTCAGCTGTGTGTGAGGAAGAAATCAGGCTCAAACTGAGGAGGAAAAGATAATAAAAATGCAGTTTTCAGGAAAAAAAAAGAGCAAGGGAAGACGAGAAAAATCGGCTCTTGGTATATAGCAATGGAAATTTCAGGATTTCTAGATAGGAGGTGCTCAGGGGCAGGATTGTATTCCATCCCTGCATTTGCATAGCAGGCACACTGCTTTAACTAAGGTGGCTTATTTGGGGTGGCATTTGGCAGCTGATTGAGACTGTAGGGCACCGAAAGTCCTGCTGAGCACCTGTTTTTGCTAGACATTGCTTTTGCCATCAGAGAAAAATTTTATGAGGGCCTGCCATTGTGAAGACTCTGTGGGGAGAAGTTGTAGAACTCCAGAGACATGACGAAGCCACTTACGATCAGGCAGGGGGGTGGAAGGGAAAGCAACTAGCATTTATTGAGTGCCTATTTTGTACTAGGTGTTTATGTGTGTTATTCATTTAATCCGCACAATTGCCTCTAAGGTAGACCTCCTATTGCCACTTTATAAATGCAACTTTCCCATTTTTGCTACCTAGCGGTAGTCCTAGCGGTGAAGCCAGGACTGGAACCCAGGTCTGTCAGAGCCTAAAGCCTAGGCGTTTCCGACACATCACACTAAATGACTTTAGGAATTACACCTCTTCAGTTAACTATCCAGCCAATCCCTCTCTGGCTTTTGCTGTCAGCAGCCGTGGATGAGGAGGTCTTCCTGGAACAGATGTATGTCTCACACACTCAGCTTACGGTTCTCCAGGGGTTTCCTGGGGCTCTGGCTTTAACATCCACGATCTGAACATAATTTTTCATTTTCACCAACATTCGCCCAGCAACATTGAGCCTTCCTGAGGAAAAAAGCCCAGGTATCTGCGGAACGTCTTTTTCTGCGGTGCTGTCTCAGGTTCAGGTGTTAGAATAAATGAAGCCCAGTGCGCGAGCCCCTTCCCGGAAGGCTGTGCTCAGACTCCTTTGTTTGGTTTATGTATAGCCATCAATGCATCATTCCTTCTGCTTCAGCTGCTTGAGAATCCCATCTTCTCTATTGATTTCCCACAGAACGTTTACTGCTCTCCAAGGTGTGACCTGTACCTCTAGCTAATTTATTTCTGTCATGGCTGCAGGATTTAGGACGAAGGGGAGGCGGGGAGAGGGGACTGGAGGGAGGGAGGGAGGGAGGAGAGAGAGCGACGACGTGTCCAAGATGTAGGAAATAAATTCAGCATTGAGCCCCCTGACCGGCGTGCCTGCAGCTCTGGAGGGCAGTTCTGTGCACACAGCAAGGGGACTTTGTTTGAAAATCTGCTCAGTAAGATGGAAGCTGCAGCCACGGGGTTTCAGAAGGCCAGGAATTAGAGCAGGGCCCCATGAGGATGGAAAAGCAAGGAAAGAATGTGTTTGAAAATAACATCTTGACTGTTCACGAGCCAGTCACCATAATGAGCAGTACGTGGTGGGTTTTTTCTCTTTTAATGAAATGATGGAAACCCTTCTAGGGGCAGGAAGGAGACTGGTGAAGTCATAGTCTCTTCTTCATTATGGGATTTTCAACAACAGGACATTCGTGGGTCAGTCCCTGCGACTGCCTTTACAATGAGTGACATGTGAGATATTAAATCGAACCACCTCAACATAAACCTCCCTACCCTCTATGCCTAGAACGTATCAAGTTAGCCCTTTCATGGTCTAGTTGTACTTGAATGTCCACTTAATTTTATCCTGTGAAAATGACTAAGAAAATCTGGCAATAAACTCACATGAGGAAGGATGTAGATTATTATTTTCACCTGAATAGTGACTTGCATTTGTTTAGTGGGTAGATAAATCATATCTGAATGACATTTTAAAGCTTTCAAGTTTTTAAAATATGCATTATTTTATTTCATTTCCTTAACAGTGCCAAGAAGTAGGTGTATTATTTTCTCTACACAGTTGAAGAAATGCAGGCTCATTAGCCTGCTTGCTGCCTAGGTCAGGTCACATGACTAATAAATGACAAACGCAAGATTCAAGTCTAGGGCACCTGATTCTGGATTCAGGTTGCATTACCAGACACCATGATAGTGCAAGGGCAGTAATGTTTCACCAAGGTCACCCAGTGCTGAGCAGCAGAAGCTAGAGAGTAGGAGGTGCGATAGGTCAAACTTTGCCTAACTGCTTAGACAATAATGAAATGAATCAGAGCTCAACCAAACACGCAGACACCTATGTTTCCACTCATCTGATTTATGTCCAAGGTCAGTCCACCTGAGGTCTGATAAGCTTTTAGAAAGAAGGGCAAAACAGTCACTAGTGACCATTTTCTCTCTCCTTCCCACACCCTGGCCCTCCACTCCACCCCAGCAAACACACAGATATTATTCTATTTTTTAGAGAGACTAAAATAAATCATTGCTCCTCATGTATTACCATCAATTTTAATTTATCCTGCGCTGAGTGTTAGAACAGCAATTAGTTGTGAGGCTGGTTAATGGAATTTATGCCTATAAATCCCAGATACTGTAAGATCCTCTCCCATTTCCACAGCATGTGTAAGGAGCTTCCAAGATGTTAGTAAAAGGACAAAATGATAGCGATGGTGAGCTGGTGGGCCTTCCACAACTGGGTCGTCTTCTATCTGGACCCCTCTAACTGGGGAAGAACAGACCATTTCTTCTTGACCGATGGCCAAACTGCTGCCTCAGAGCCCTACAGCCCAATAAAGAGGCCCCAGATTTGAGTCATTCTAATTTTATTTTATTTTATTTTATTTTATTTTATTTTATTTTATTTTATTTTACTTTATTTTATTTTATTTTATTTATGTATGTCACCCAGGCGGGGGTTCAGTGGCATGATCTTGGCTCACCACAACCTCTGCCTCCTGGGTTCAAACAATTCTCATGCCTCAGCCTCCAGAGTAGCTGGGATTACAGGTGTGCACCACCACGCCCAGCTATATTTTTGAATTTTTAGTAGAGATGGGGCTCTTGCCATGTTGCCCAGGCTGGTCTCAAACTCCTGACCTCAAGTGATCTGCCCACCTTGGCCTCCCACAGTGCTGGGATTACAGGTGTGAGCCACCACACCCAGCCTCATTCTATTTTTAGAAAAATAACATGATGGTGTTGTAGAAAGGCTTCTTTCCTAAGTGCTTGTAATGAAAGAAGGGGTAACCTTACAGACAAAATAAAATGCCCAGTGTTTAGGAGTAAAATGTAACTGTGCATATCCCTGGATTAACTGAAGCTATTTTGATTTGAAAAAATCTGAACTTTGGCAAAACCTTAAACTCCTCCTTTACAGGTAGCAGGCTACATTCCTACTGTCTCAGAGGTAACCTTTGTCTCATGATTTACGATTTTGAGATGGGATGTGTGTGAGCTGCAAAATTAGAAACGCTCAAGATGAAGTCATATTCTCTTCCCCATCAACAGTGTGAGATGCTGTGTTTTGCTATTTCTCCTGCCTGGAGCAATTTTTATTTCTCAGCTCTTTTCCTTTTTGCAAACTGATTTAGGATAATTATTTTTCCCTTGAAGTTGGCCTGAGGTGGCATGGTGCTGCAGACAGAATTCAAAACGTACAGGCTTCAGAAACTTTCATCTGAGTCCCGGATTCATGACTTATTAGCTGTGTGGCTACAGGATTTAACTGTCCTTATCAATTTTTGCATCAAGAAAATGGATATAGCAATACCTATCCTGGTGGGGGGAGTGGGGAGGGATAGCATTGGGAGATATACCTAATGCTAGATGACGAGTTAGTGGGTGCAGTGCACCAGCATGTCACATGTATACATATGTAACTAACCTGCACATTGTGCACATGTACCCTAAAACTTAAAGTATAATTAAAACAAAAACAAACAAACAAACAAAAAAAACAATACCTATCCTAATGGTATTGTTATGAGGACCTCAGGAGATAATGGATGTGAAAGTGTTGTATAAACTCTAAAGCACTGTGCCTATGGGGAGAACTTATGCTGTATCATTTGAGTTTTTGAAATGCATGTACAATTATTGTCATCTCAATTATCTATGCTGTCATAATGATCAACCTTCCAGATTGTCTCTATTTAACACTGGAATTTATGTCAAGCTATGACTTGGACCAATGAACCCACCACTAAACATCAAACAAACCTTATCCCTGCTCCATTCTATCTCTCTCCTTACTTCTGAAATATTCTGCAGCTTTGCTCTGAGAGTTTGCTTAATCCTCATATCCACTCCTGTCCCTCTTTGGAGGTTTGTCTGGGAACTTATTTAATTCAAGCCCCTCATCTGCAGGACTCCACCTCACTGCTCCTGGAATTTCCTCAATTACTGGAGCAAAGTAGAGTGAGTGGGGCTGGGCAATGTGCAGTGAGTCCCTCAGAGTTTCAGATCTCTTCACTCTGAAAATGGAACATGTTTCGAGCTCAGATCCTAGGCAGTGAATGGAAAGGGAAGGGATCCAGTCCTGGTCTTGCCGTTTACCAGCTGTGACTGAATGGCTACTTCAGCTCACTACTGCAAAGTCTTCTCATCTCCAAAAGAAAGATAATAATAATAGTACTACTTTCCTTGGGTTGTTGTTAGAAATGCTTTGTAGAATATAACAGATTTTACAAAGAGAGTCATTATGTTGACTTGATGCAATATTAAAACAGCTTTCCAGTTTTTTGAACAATGACTGGTGTCTGAGTGAAGACTCTTAAGAGTACGTTAATTGATGGCAGGGAGTTCAGTGAGTACTGAAAATCGAAAGTTACCACACATAAGTTACATATGGATAAGAAAGAGTTGACTAAATGGTGATATATACATACAATGGAATATTATTCAGCCATGAAAAGGAATAAAGTACTGATACATGCTACAGCATGAATGAACCTTGAAAACATCAGACTAAGTGAAAGGAACCAGACACAAAACACTACATACTGTGTGATTCCACCTTTATGAAATCTCCAGAATAGGTGAATCTATAGAAACAAAGCAGATTAGTGGTTTCCAGGGGTTATGGAAGAGGAAAATAGGGAGCTTAATGGGTATGGGGTTTTCTTTGGGGATGATAAAAATGTTTTGGAACTAGTTAGAGGTGGTGGTTGCACAATATTGTAAATTTACTAAATCCTACCAACTTATTTCCTTCAAAATAGCTAATTTTATGTGATGGGCATTTCACCTCCATTAAAAAAAAATACTATCAAAACAAAACTAATCACCAGGCCAGGTATAGTGCCTCCTGCTTGTAATCTCAGCACTTTGGAAGGCCAAGGTGAGAGGGTTGCTTGAACCCAGGATCTTGAGACCAGCCTGGGCAACACAGGGAGACCCCGTCTCTACAAAAAAATAAATAAATAAATTAGCCAGTCATGGAGGTGCACAACTGTAGTCCTAGTTGCTTAGGAGCCTGAGTGGGAGGACTGCTTGAGCTTGGAAGGTCAAGGCTGCAGGGAGCTATGATCGCGCCACTGCACTCCAGCCTGAGTGACAGAGTGAGACCTCGTCTCAAAAAATACAAAATAAAATAAAAATAAATCTATAAAAAAAAAACACTGAAGAAGTTGACTGTATAGGAAGCCTTCCTGGCTCTTTATATCGTCTTGGTCATTTGTGAGTTTGATGAAGAAAGTCTCCTATACTTCTTTATGTTTTTTTTCCTACCTTCTGTAGGCCCATCTTAATACCTTGGTATTATATACCTCCAAGACTACTCAAGTTCTGTTTAAGTCATTTCTTTTTCTTTCTTTCATTCATTTATCCACTTGTTCACTCACCGGGTGCTAAGGCGAGTGATAACGTGTGATCCAGACAGAGGACAGGGAACCAGTGCTGCTGTGTAACTTTGGTGGGTACCTTACCCTTCTGGTTTCAGAGGGACATTAAGTAGATCATTTCTTGGGATTCTTTCAGTTATAAAGTTCTAAGAAGAAATGAGAAATGCATTATTAGGTTTCCTTTAAATATTCGGCCAGCTAATTTCTCAGATTATTTTACTTTGAATTCATTTATCAAATCTAGCTAGACAGACAGAAAAAATAAATTACACTTTGAATTAGCCTCCTCTTTTTTTTTTTATTGGACCTCAATAATGAGGAGAAAATTCATCTCTCTGCCTGTGGTGAAACTTCTTTGACCACAGGAAACCTTTCTTCATGTTTTTCAAGATGAAAAAATATCCAAAGCAGGAGACTGATATGCTTCTAGTTTGAAAAGCACCAAAAAAGATTTTATCTTTAATTATAATATGTTAAAGAAAATAGACACTGCAATAACTTAATAGTCCATTAAAACACTATATTCAAGGATCATTTAGCATTTCCATGATAAATTACTATTTTTAGAAGCTTATGTAACCAAACAAAGAATGTGTTCTTGGCTATGACCATGAAGACAAGTTATTATCGTGGGAGGGACAAAGAAATCTGAGTGGCTCATGAGAGACGGAGCCAATTGCCGAGGACATTTTATAGAGCGCCCTTTCTCTTTAGTCTCCATTTTCTGCAATCAGGATAATGCAGTGCATTTTAGAGCCATTTTCATTTTTGAAGTGCCCTTTCATCATTAGCTAATAAATACTCATCAATGAATTTTCCTCTCTGTCTTGGAAGTTGGAGGAAAAAGATATGTAATTGCTTTCTATTTCGTAAGTATTATCCCCCTCTGGGCTTTGCCTCTTGTGCTTCTAATGGAAACATATGAAATAAATTATACTTGTCCATTTGAAAGGACCAAAGACTACCATCCTTTCCATAAAGAACACCTGGAAATTTGCATCAGATATTAGTGACCTTCAGTAACTATCCATCCATAGTAGCAGAAGGAGTGTCTGTCTCTCATTACCAAGCTCAGTACTTTTTAGTGTCTCCTGAGGATAGTTAATGGGAGGATAGTTAATGGGAGGAGTGACCTGATGGGTCTTCATCAGGGAGCTGGATAGGAAGGATTTGAGGTGGGAGGAGGTAGTGTCTCAGTATGTGTCTCCAGTAGAGGAGTGCATACGCTATTTTCCAGGATCAAAAAGTTACGGTTTTGGAATTTTCCGTTCTTTTGTATTTTCATTGTTTCTTCCTCCCCTTAGTTCCATTTAAATTTGTCTACAAGTTTTATGGTTTCTGCTGTGGTGAATTTCACTATATGTCCTTAAAGCTGATCCCAGACTGTCTTACCTGCACTAGATTTTGAGGAAAGCAGTGTGAATCGTAGCATAAGCCATGTTTTACGGGGTTTCTGCTGCAATGTCATCTCTAGTAGTATTGCCGAATAGAAATAAAATGCAGGTCACATATACAGTTTCAAATTTTATGGTAACTACATCAAAAAAGTGAAAATAAACAGTTAAAATTAATTTTAATAATATATTTTATTTAAGCCCTTATATCTAAAGTATATCATAAAATTCATATAAAAACTATTAATGATATATTTTACATGTTTTTACTAAGTATGCATTTTGAAGTGTATTTTATACTTCCCACACATCTCCATTTGGACTAGCACATTTCAGGCATTCAATAGCCATATTTTGTATGACTAATGGTTAGTGTCTTGGGCAGTGCAGGTGTATAGTTGTGAATAGACATTTTTTTTTTATTATGCTCTAAGTTCTAGGGTACATGTGCACAATATGCAGGTTTGATACATAGGTATACATGTGCCATGTTGGTTTGCTGCACCCATCAACTCATCATTTACATTAGGTATTTCTCCTAATGCTATCCCTCCTCCAGCCCCCCACCCCTTAACAGGCCCTGGTGTGTGATGTTCCCTACCCTGTGTCTAAGTGATCTCATTGTTCAATTCTCACCTATGAATGAGAACACGTGGTGTTTGGTTTTCTGTCCTTGTGATAGTTTGCTAAGAATGATGGTTTCCAGCTTCAACCATGTCCCTGCAAAGGACATGAACTCATCCTTTTTTATGGCTGCATAATATTCTATGGTGTATATGTGCCACATTTCCTTAATCCAGTCTATCATCGATGGACATTTGGGTTGGTTCCAAGTCTTTGCTATTGTGAATAGTGCCTCCATAAACATACGTGTGCATGTGTCTTTATAGTAGCATGATTTATAATCCTTTGGGTATATACCCAGTAATGGGATTGCTGGGTCAAATGGTAATTCTAGTTCTAGATCCTCGAGGAATCGCCACACGGCCTTCCACAATGGTTGAACTAATTTACACTCCCACCAACAGTGTAAAAGCGATCCTATTTCTCCACATCCTCTCCAACATCTGTTGTTTCCTGACTTTTTAATGATTGCCATTCTAACTGGCATGAGATGGTATCTCATTGTGGTTTTGATTTGCATTTCTCTGATGACCAGTGATGATGAGCATTTTTTCATGTGTCTGTTGGCTGCATAGATGTTTTCTTTTGAGAAGTATCTGTTCATATCCTTTGCCCACTTTTTGATGGGGTTGTTCGTTTTTCTTGTAAATTTGTTTGAGTTCTTTGTAGATTCTGGATATTAGCCTTTTGTCAGATGGGTAGATTGCAAAAATTTTCTCCTGTTGTGTAGGTTGCCTGTTCACTCTGATGGTAGTTTCTTTTGCTGTGAAGAAGCTCTTTAGTTTAATTCGATCCTGTTTGTCTATTTTGGCTTTTGTTGCCATTGCTTTTGGTGTTTTAGTGATGAAGTCCTTGCCCATGCCAATGTCCTGAATGGTATTGCCTAGGTTTTCTTCTAGGGTTTTTATAGTTTTAAGGTCTAACATTTAAGTGTTTAATCCATCTTGAATTAATTTTTGTATACAGTGTAAGGAAGGGACGCAGTTTCAGCTTTCTGCATATGGCTAGCCAGTTTTCCCAGCACCATTTATTAAATAGGGAATCTTTTCCCCATTTCTTGTTTTTGTCAGGTTTATCAAAGATCAGATGGTTGTAGATTTGTGGTGTTATTTCTGAAGCCTCTGTTCTGTTCCATTGGTCTATATATCTGTTTTGGTAGTAGTACCATGCTGTTTTGGTTACTGTAGCCTTGTAGTATAGTTTGAAGTCAGGTGGCATGATGCCTCCAGCTTTGTTCTTTTTGCTTAGGATTGTCTTGGCAATGTAGGCTCTTTTTTGGTTCCATATGAACTTTAAAGTAGTTTTTTCCAATTCTGTGAAGAAAGTCATTGGTAGCTTGATAGGGATGGCGTTGAATCTGCAAATTACTTAGGGCAGTATGGCCATTTTCACGATATTGATTCTTCCTATCCATGAGCATGGAATATTATTCCATTTGTTTGTGTTCTCTTTTATTTCCTTGAGCAGTGATTTGTGGTTCTCTTGAAGAGGTCCTTCACATCCCTTGTAAGTTGGATTCCTAGGTATTTTATTCTCTTTGTAGCAATTGTGAATAGGAGTTTACTCATGATTTGGCTTTCTGTTTGGTGCATAGACAATGTTTTAACAAATATTCTTAAATTAAAAGTATTTCTGAATTATTTATCACAAAGTCACAATCTGATATAAATTACCATTCATTTTCTCTTCAAGGCTTTCTCTTTATCAAGGAAGTTGTCCCTACTTTTTTAGGAATGGGGGAATGTTAGAGGATTCTAATATTTACCAGCAGGGAAGGGGTTAATATATGTTTTGTCAAACTTACCATTCACTTTGGTGGTTACCAGTTAGTAGTAAAATTAACCATAGCATAAGTGAATTTTAACTTTCATTTTGCTCCATGCTTTGCTATAACTTGAGCTCATAGTTACCTAAGAACCAAGAAATGACAAGACTGTTGATCTCAGATAGTGGTTGGAATTTGACCATGTTGATTTGAACCCGATACTAATAGTCATTGCACTTTACATGGCTTCCACGCATTCCTAATTTTTGATGCCATCATCCTTCATATTAATGTTTTGTGCTTATTTTTATGTGGTTGTGCTCTCATGAAGAAAAAGGATGCCTTTTATACTTGCAGTTTCTCATCTCCGCTCAACCAAAGGAGGTCTTATGGGCAGGGACTATGACTAAAAGGGCAGTCAAGTGGCATGAATTCCTGCAAAATTAGAGGCAGTCACGTGGTATGAATACCTGCAAAGGCTTGGCATCCTATTCTTGGACTAAAGACCTAATTCTGCTTGGGAACAATATCACAAATATCTATCTGGGACTTTAGTTATTGGCAGTTACATACCTCTACAGGGGAATGATAATTACTGGTGATAATTATTTATCTTTGAACACCAACCATGAGCAAAGCATGGTGGTAGGTGCTGTGAGAGTTCCAGAAAGAAATGCCATCCTTCTGCCCCCAAGAAGCTTAGTCTGATGGTAAAGATAAACACAAGACATAGAGTCCTAGCTAAGACACTAAAGTGCTAACACAAAGGTATCAGCAGATACTCAGATGACCCCATGGTACTGTAAGATGCAGAAAACAAATCCTACAAGAGACTGCTACACGCCAGATTTAGCAGGTACCAAAGAAAATTATAATGAAGGCATAGTTTATCTTCCTGAGGATCTCCTAGCCTACTGTGAGAAGTGGGTAAAAAAAAACAACCAACTGGTTACAATGCCATGTGAGATATGGCAGAATGGAGACACTGACAAAACTCCAGAAACACAGATTAAGGAGACACTCCATCCTCCAGTCCAAGTAGGAAACAGATCTTCAGAGGCAAAGACGATGGGGCTAATTTTCAAAATAGGATTCACTTGCAGAAAAATGGGAGGAAGGCAGCTTGGAGAGAAATAGGAGTAAGAGTGAAGGCAAAGGTAGTTCTGGAGCTGGTGAACCCTGAGGAAAACCATCCCTCTGTAAGTTGCGTTCTTCCAGGATCATCTGCTTCTGTCTTAGGATATTTTATTTAAATTATCTGACCATGTTGTTTTTTCTTCTGTTTGTGGACGTTCATGATGAAGGATGGAAAATTAAAATTTTCACTATTGTTTTTTAAAGTGCCACATCAATGACGATTTTAGTTTAGTCACTATTATAGAGAGGGCCAGGTTGTGGTGGTGAGAAAGTTATTAAGTGACTGAGGAAAGAAGGTGGAACCAAGAGCATCTCCCTGGCCTGGGATGCTTAAAATCCTTTTTGAAATAGAGTTTTTCAACATAAATGAAGAAAGAATTTGATACATTTTAGCTGTGATGGAGGTGGTATTGGGAGCACACGTGTGTGCATTGAGGGGCTCAGAAGGTTGTACAGGAGATGAGTTTAGGAAGAGGCTTGAGATTCCCTTGAACAAGTGATAGGAACCTCTGACTCCTGACTGTAATATAGTCATGAAAGTTTCTCATGAATGGGTAGACATGAGAAATTGCTGTAGAAGGAAGAGCGTGGCTGCCTCCAGGCCAGTCCAAGGACGGTGCGGCAGGGTCCTGCTTATGGCCGTTCTTTACTGTGTCAGAATGCATCAGACAACTGAGAGTGCTACTGCTTTTACAGCCCAGTTGGAAAGGTGCCTAGTGATTAGAGACAGGAGATTCTGAGGTCTGTCCTCTATCCCTAACACCTTCTCTGTTGGTGACATGCTGTCTGATATTCCATCCCTTGGTGAGGAGAAACTGTGTTGGGCCTCCACAAATATGCCAAGCCTGGATAACATTTGCAAAATCATTAATATCTCCAAGGAAGCTGCATTTTAAAGAAAGCACGGATACAAAAATACCCCTACAATTTCTCCCTGAGTTCTTTGCTTTAGAAATCTTTTTCCTCTTAATTTAGAAAGAGTTCCTGAAGGCAGTGAGTTCATGGGGAAAAAAGAAGAAAGTTTTGTGTTCAGGAACGTGTGTTTTGGAGACAGCATGTTCTGAACACCAGCTGGGGACAAGAAAATGTGGCAAGAAGATTATGGGGGAAGGCTGTGGACTGAGACTTAAAGAGACCCAGTTGTATCCCAGGCTTTTCACTTGGTAGCTATTTTAACTGGAGCAAGTCATTAAACTTAATTGAGATAAATTTTGTTATCTGTAAAATGGGCATAATAGTACCTTTTAATATGATTTTAACAAAGGTAAAATAATAGAAGATACTTTTGAAACTTTCCAGATTTTGCAGTGCAAAATTACAGATAGATAGGAAAGGAGTATGATAGATACTTACAGATAGATAGGAAAGGAGTATGATTATTGCTGCCATTAGGAAGAGAAAATCTGTCTGAATTCTTTGGAATAACAAATAGTTATGAGAGTGCTGTGTGGATTGGACAACAGTCAGCCAAGGTCTTTGGAACCTAGAATGGAGAATGGTTTGATCATTTATTTGTTTTATTTCCCAAATAAAGAATGATCAGAATGCTGAAGAATTATTTTAAAATAATGTAACTTAATCTCTATCAGTAGAAAGAATAATACTAACCTTCCAGACATTGAATTAGGCCAAGTGCAGTGGTGGCAATGTTAATGAGAAGAGTTTTGCTTCTGTAGAAAATGGTGTCATAAGGCTGGGTGCAGGGGCTCACGCCTGTGATCCCAGCACTTTGGGAGGCCAAGGTGGGTGGATCACTTGAGGTTAGGAATTTGAGACCAGCCTGGCCAACATAGTGAAACCCCATATCTACCAAAAAATACAAAAATTAGCTGGGTGTGGTGGTGCGTGCCTGTAATCTCAGCTACTTGGGAGGCTGAGACATGAGAATCGCTTGAACCTGGGAGGCGGAGGTTGCAGTGAGCTGAGATCACACCACTGCACTCCAGCCTGGGAAGACAGAGTGAGACTCTGTCTCGGAAAAAAAAAATGGTGTTGTAATAATGGAAAATTGGCTTTTTGAATATATGTATGAATTGGATACATTACTGGCTCTTTTCTAAAGTAGAGAGGGCAGTAAACTTGTGGCTACACAGCATATTGATTATTTGCATAGAAATCATGACTCAATCGCTAGTGAGAGAGAAAGGGGGAGATTAGGCTATTTGACCCTCAAGCAAGTGGGAATTGGAAAATGTCAGGAGTGTGTGATAGGAAGATAGATTCTAGAACCAGAGGAAGGTGAAAAAGAATAAATACAATAATCAGATCTCCTGTGATGCCTTAAAACTGAACTGGCAACCAGTTTTGTTTTTGTTAGCATTTTGTGTGCTCAGTTGATGACATATTACATACAATACATGGTGGCTTATATTGATGCCAACTCCCTTCTATGTCCTAGGCATTCCTGGGTGTTTGTTAAGTGAACCAAGCATGTGCTGATGTGCTCAGTTGAGCACTTTTGGAATCTCCAATAGAAAGCCATTGGATTACCTTCCATGAAGGTGGAGGGTAAAGGAGTATTGAATATGTAGAGTGATAAAATTCACAAGGAAAAGGATTGCTTATAAAATCGCATGTAATATTCATTTATTTTAATAGTGTTAACTGTACTATGAAAACTAAATGATAATTAAAAAATTGAATGTATTGGCCAGGCACGATGGCTCATGCCTGTAATCCCAGCACTTTGGGAGGCTGAGACGGGCAGATCACAAGGTCAGGAGCTTGAGACCAACCTGACCAACATGGTGAAGCCCCGTCTGTACTAAAAAAATACAAAAATTAGCCGGGCGTGGTGGCACATGCCTGTAATCCCAGCTACTCAGGAGGCTGAGGCAGGAGAATTGCTTAAACCTGGGAGGCAGAGGTTGCCGTGAGCCAAGATCGTGCCACAGCACTCCAGCCTGGCCAACAGAGCAAGACTCCGTCTCAAAAAAAAAAAAATTGAATGTATTATGACTATGTTGCATCTCTATGATACAGATTTCTATTTTTTTAGTATTACCTATCTTTTAATCATACATTGTATTAATTGAGTATGTACTATGTGGAGTCCTGGGTGTATATATAAGAATAATCTTCATTAGCAAATGTCAGAGTGAGGTCAAGCAACTTCATAACTGAACAGTAACTAGAGGCTTGGTAATTACTAAAGCATTGGGACAAGGGTAGCTTCAAATGAATAGGAAGAATCACCCCAGTAGTTTTTGTTGTGTCTCTTTTCTGGCAGTGTGGTATCACAGATATCCTCGGACCTTGCAAGGATTCCGAGTTGTAAGTGTTGAGGTTATCTAGAGAATTAGAGATGCGAATAAGTTAGCTGCTCCCTGCCATGTCTCTAGGACTTGGGCACTCTCTTTAGATCTCATTGACACATGTGTAACAAGTTGTCCTAAAGATGTGTTGAAGACTTTCTTGATAGAATAAAATCTAAATGTGGGCAGGAGTTGGTCTATCCTGGTCACAACTGCATCTCCAGTTTCTCACTTTGTATCTGAAACAGACTGGGCATTTCATAACTTAAAAAAACTATATTTGTTGGAAAAAAGTCTTCCCTAAAGTAGAAAGATCCTTTGAAGTTTAAATGTACATCGTACAACTCTGAGGCCACTAGGTGAAATTGGGAAAAGACTTGGAAATGAACACTTTTAGAATCACTGCATTTCTTCCAATAAACAATGCATCCCATGATCACAGCACTTGTGCACGTGTGTTCACAAACACATGCATATCCACATAGACTCATTTCTGTCCACTTTTTGGCCCACTGATCTTTGCTATCTAATTTAGAAATAGAAGCTTGGAAAGGTGACATGAATGGAAAGTTGTACTTCACAGGTTACAGGCCTTAAAAGATAGTGTATCATTAAAGGAAGAAACCCTTTCTTATGAAACTGCCTGCATTTTTCTTTTTTGGCAAGTTTTTCCTCTCTTTTTGCAACTTTCCTTCTTCCTTAGAGGATTCTTTAAGTCCTATCCGTCATCTCGTTTACTGAAATGTACCTCATTTGGGAATGAAGCATTTTTGGCATAGCTGGGAGCTTTTAATGGAAATATGAAAGAAGATATCTCTGACATATATAATACCTTCAATATGTTTCCATAGATTGAATGATCTCTGATGCGTTACTCGAGATTCATAACGACAGATGGGCTGAGGGGAAGGAGGCACACTCCTTAAGTGGGGATTTCTTTAGAAAACAGCACTCCTTCCAAGGTGCTTTCAGCTATTCTTAGCAATTGGGGTTCAGCAATTCACCCCCAACAGAAGTAGATTTCTGCCAAAAGGCTGCCCATGGGAGCTTTGTTGCCTAGCATTTTGCTCCAAACAAGAGGCGAGCTAGGCAGTGTAGTCTAAGACTTAGAGAAACCTGCAGCCCGGACGATTACGTTCCTGTTTTCAGCTGTGTGGCCTTGGTCAAGTTACTTGACTTCTTTGAACCTATGTATGTTCAGTCATGTAATGGGAGAAGTAGTTTCTGTGTACTTTCAAATTCTGAAATAAGTTATGAGCAAATTTTTAGATAATAGTGGAGATTATGAAGGTTTTGGTGTTCTTCGAAACTATCTTTAAAATTTTTTATTTTTTTATTTTTGAGATGGAGTCTCGCTCTCTTGCCCAGGCTGGAGTGCAGTGGCGCGATCTCGGCTCACTGCAATCTCCGCCTCCCGGGTTCACGCCATTCTCCTGCCTCAGCCTCCCGAGTAGCTGGGACGACAGGCACCCGCCACCACGCCCGGCTAATATTTTGTATTTTTAGTAGAGACGTGGTTTTACCGTGTTAGCCAGGATGGTCTCAATCTCCTGACCTCGTGATCCGCCCGCCTCGGCCTCCCAAAGTGCTGGGATTACAAGCCTGAGCCACGGCGCCCGGCCTTAAATTTTACTTTAAGTTCTGGGATACATGTGCATAATGTGCAGGTTTGTTACATAGGAAGCAACTATCCTCTTTTTAAGAAAAATATTTAGAGTGGAAATAATTAGAAGGGATGTTTCTTTTCCATTTTTGTTTTCCTCAAACCCATGTTTGAAAAACTCAAAATTTTCTCAAATGCAAATCACACATTTCAGGATAATGCAGAATTTCATTTTGGGGTGAGAGGGGTGAGCGATGGTGTGATTTGACTACAAATTCTGGGGTTAAGAAAGTTTAAAAACCACCTAAATGAAAATGTAGGCTTAGTATCAATAACTGAACAGTATTTAGCAATGTTTCACTGTATTGTCACTCTAAAAGCATCTTTTCCCTTCTCTTGTTTTATTTTGTTTTTACTACCCTCTCTGACTTGTGACATTCTAAATCAATGGACTATTTTATATGCTGTCTTTCTTAGCTACATTCCATGACCTTGAGCTGTTTATCAGAATCTGCCTTTTTCTAATCATGTTTTTGACTCACACACAATCTAGTTGCCTGTCTTCACCACACCCATGCATTATGCTGACAGAGCCTTGGGTTTTTTCCAGCATAGTTTTCCCATCTGGGGCATGTGGTTGTTATCGTAGCAAGATAGATAAAATATCTACGTAAAGATGTACTCGGGCCAAACCCAGAATATATTCCGAGATTTATGGCTTGTTAGAGTAGAAGAGAATAGAGAGGTCTTTGAAACTGATGCCTTAATTTTGCAGAAGATGCAAGAGGGACTTGGAGAGGTAAAGTGATTGGGCATCACAGAGCTTGTGGTTCATCAGGGCCACCACTACCTTTGGAAGGAAATACAATGAAAGAAACCCTACAGTATCTTCCTGGATTAATTTAGAATTCTTTGCTGGAAATTACTAGGGCCATTGAAGGTATAGAATCAAACATATTATTTTCTTTCTCTGAACTAATAAGAATATTCATCAAATTGGGAAAACATTATCCGATTGTAGATTACAAAGGAAAAGGCATCTATCCATAGCAGTTAGCCTAATGGATGTTCAAATATCTTTTGAAAATATAGAGTAGAATGATTATAAATAGGCCAGGCATGGTGGCTCACGCCTATAATCCCAGCACTTTGTGAGGTCAAGGTGGGTGGATCGCCTGAGGAGTTTGAGAGGTGATCTCGAACCTGAGGGTAGATCAGGAGTTCGAGACCAGCTTGACCAACAAAGTGAAAACCCGTCTCTACTAAAAATACAAAAATTAGCCAGGCATGGTGGCAGGTGACTGTAGTCCCAGCTACTCAGGAGGCTGAGACAGGAGAATTGCTTGAACCCGGGAGGCAGAGGTTGCAGTGAGCCAAGATCGTGCCCCTGCACTCCAGCCCAGGTGACAGAGCGAGACACCGTCTCAAAAACAACAACAACAAAAAGAATGATTATAAATAAAAATTTTCTCTTTTTGTGTCTTTCGCATGCCAATCATGCCAGCTATACTCAGCCAGCCACTGCATACCTTCCCCTCCTCTGTCCCCTGATTCTAGCCTAAACACTCACTGCAAAGATATCCTCATTAATTTTTTTCAGTGGCTTTTTTCCTTGTCTAATCTCAGCCCATCTCCAAATGTCTGGCTTGGCAACCTTAAACTCCATTCTGCCTGTGGTTCTTAGATTTAGTGTTTGGTCTTGGTCTCACTGGTGTTTGGCTATTAATCTTTTCAGTAGATAAAGAGACGAGGGCTAAATGAAAACCGCGGCAAGCCTGAAACTGCAAGTGGAAGCAGGAGCTCTTCCAGTT
Organism: Gorilla gorilla gorilla; assembly: GCF_029281585.2. NCBI lineage: Eukaryota > Metazoa > Chordata > Mammalia > Primates > Hominidae > Gorilla > Gorilla gorilla. Next base: position 130,271,513 of record NC_073233.2, on the reverse strand, counting down.
GGGATTTGATGCAGGGATCATGCATTCATCACAAAATCACAGTGATGAGATGTGAACACACATGGAGGTTCCTTCATGTCAGGGACAAATGAGTATGTTCTGGCCAGATTGCCTCCTTTAGGAAATCCTGTTCTCCACCAATACCAATGAGATGCACGGAACTTTCATTACGTGAACATTCTATCTCATGTCCAGAGTTTTAGGATTCGTGACCCCTCTACATTTCCCAGCCATTGTTTAAGTCTTCTTCTCCACTGAGTTTACTGGCCATACTTGTGGTACACAACCTTGTTCTTCTGAGTGAACACACTATTTACTTTCTATGACCAGGGCTTCCTTTCTGGCTGTACCTTTGTTTCTTCTCTTTAGTTTAATTACAAAGCTTTCAGAGAATAGTCACCTTTTTTGCTACTAGAAAGTTCTTCCACTACACTTTCCATTCAGACTATACTTCACTCCTTCTGGGTGGACTCAGGAATGTGTACAAATTGTTCCTTAATCAAGCAAATTGTAGATAGTTGATATAGTTTAGCTCTGTGTCCCCACCCAAATCTCATGTAAAATTGTTAATTCCCAATCTTAAGGAAGGCAATTAGTGGAAGGAGATTGATTATACAGGTGGATTTCCCCCTTGCTGTTCTCATGGTAATGAATGAGTTCTAACAAGACCTGATGGTTTAAAAGTGTCTGGCACTTCCTCCTTCACTCTCAGTCTTCTGCTCTGACATGTGGAGACATGCTCACTTCCCCTTTGCCTTCCGCCATGACTGTAAGTTTCCTGAGATCTCCCAGCCATGCTGCCTGTACAGCCTGTGAAACTGAGTTAATTAAACCTCTTTTCTTCATAAATTACCCAGTCGCAGGTACTTCTTTATAGCAGTGTGAGAACAGAGTAATACAATGCTTTAACACAGCTTCAGAACAGTGAGTTACTCTTGACTCATGGGAAGTAGGCTTTGAAGACTTGAGATGGGGCAGTTGACAAAGCCTGGGGCAAGGGTCAGGAGACCTGCATTCTATACTTGACTCGATGAATAATCTGTTTATGAATAACCTCTATGAATAACCCCCTGTTATGTAACAGGGGACAAATAATCTTAGCTGCAAAATGACTTGAGTTGAGTCATTTGACCACTAGAGTCTTTTACACATTATGCCTATATGAGATAGATCAATTTAGCATGGATTTAGGGTACCATGTGGGTATTTATTGTAAAATATATTAGGCAAGACCTTTTGTCTATCAACTGCAGTGATTTTGGAGTACCTACAGATTGGCTCAATTTGAAGGAATTGTACAGGCTTATAGCCAGTGAGTAAAGGGAGAAAGAGAACCCTCAGATAAAGCATTAATACATTATTAACTATTATTTAAGATATTCTGCTTCCATGTGTCTGGTATTGTCAATGTGGTTTTCTGAGAAAATAATCTTCCCTAGCATTTGACTGGCATGGGCTATATTTTTGTTTAAGATATTTTACTCTTCTCACATAAACCAATTAACTGTCATATTTTATCCTTCCAGGAGTATCCAAATATAAGGTTGGCTGACAGCCAGTTCGCTAAGTCCTGGAGGATAATGGCTTATTGCCTATAAACAGCCTTGTTTTAAAGTCTCTCTATTCAATTCTGGCACCACTTGTGATGTGAAAGATATTAATAAGGCTGTGAAGAAAGGTCATATGTTGGGTATTAGCTTCACTGAGTAGCCCAAGTAATTTTATTTTTCCATTCAACAGCTCTTTGTTTCTTTAGATGACCAAAACATTTAATGTCCTTTCACTATTTGCTGGAAAACGTCTGAAGGTTTTGATAGCTGACTTGCTGAGTAGTTTTGAATGGCCCACTGCAATCTTAGGTACATCTTGAAAATGTAGAAACATAATAGGAAAATGTATTTAGTCAAATTTGGTACTTCAAATGGTACAAATTAGGAGGCAACAGTATCTTGGCATATTTCGGTTTCTCTTCTGTAAAAAATGACCTCCATATTTAACAGAAAAAGCTGCTTTAAACAACTATGAAAGGGTGATTATTTTTCATCTTTAAAAGCTCATTCAAACCATCATATTAATGATTTATAAACAAATGAAGGAATAACATAAGGGATTGCATTTCTTTTGAACCGAACAAAGTTGTAAAAAGCTTAGAAAAAAAGGACTTGGTTCAAGATAAATATTTGTTGAACTGACTTATTGAACTTTTCTAAATGCTCTCAGATGAAAAATATTCAGATCTAAACAATTTTTTTTTTCGTGTTGCTAAGCTTTCTGGAAGATGGCTTTGAAACGTGAATGAGCACAGGTTTAAGTATAATTTCTAGCTCTTGTTAATTCTAGTTGAGAGTGTGGATGGTACATCTTCAGTGCAAGAAAGAATGACAATCAGTTCAGCATCACAGTACCTTAGGAGAAAAAGGAAGAATCACATGACTGGTCTCCTGGAATCCACTTTTACTTTTTCATGATTCAATGAATATTACTGAATTCCTTCCATGTGTTGGCACTGGGCTACATGTCACAGCTACAATGGTAAGGAGGAGACATATTCTCTACCTTTGAGGAGTTTGTGGTCCAGTGTCAGGGTCTGGACAAGAGCACTGAATATTGCAAGGCAGTGTTATGACCAGAGACAACTAGGGCAGTGTGAGATACATGGGAGTCAGTCAAGAAAGGCAGAGAAGACTTTCTGGGAGAAGGGCTGAGCCCTGAATGAAGAGTATGTGATTTTAAGTGAAGGGCGGCAAGAGAAGAAGATTGCTCAAGGCAGAGGGAATAGTACATGTGAAAGCCTTCAGATGGCAGAGAACAGATGTGTCTACAGCAGACAGTGCAAAGGGTGGGGAGTTTTACCTCCATGGGTCTCCATCATCATAGAAAGAAAACACTCACTCAGGGCCAGCTACGCATGGCTCTGTGTGAGTGATCACAGAATAATTGCTTAGCAATCATAACCTCATTTAAAAAATTCTTGCGCACATGTTATCTCACTTAATTATCACATTAAACCCATGAAATAGATAATATTCCCCAATCTTATAGATGAGGCCCAGAGACATGATGACTTCCCCAAGATTATTTAATGAGTAATTGCTAAAGTTGAGTCTTGAAGAAGTCTCCATCCTCCTCCTCCTTCTCTTTGTCATCTTCTTTTTGATCTTCATCTTCATCATAATGACCACTATTTGTTGAGCCCCTACCATGGGTTAGAGCCTACCAGGCGCTTACAAATATGGTGTCATTTAATCCTTACCACAATCAGGATTATCTGTAGAGGAAGGAGCCCATAATCTGCCCACTCCATCTTGTCTCCCTTTTTGGGCAGGATGAAGCTCGTCTCTCTTCTGCCTTTTATCAATTGGAAATTTCTTTGGGGGAGCTAGAATATCATTTAGTAACACTTCCTTTTATATGAACACAACAGACATATTTTATCTCCCAGACACTGAGTAATGTAACTGATTAGGTTTTCTTCTTTGATTGGCTGCCAGCGAGTTTAGAGCTAAATTTTTACCCCCTCAACACCTTCTGCAAATGTTTAGGTCTTGATGGCCTGTATTTCTGTATTGCCTCCATTCCTGTCTCCATTCTTTAGTGTTATCCACATTTTTCTCCTTTCTTTTTCTCTTCTACATCTAGTTTATCTTATCGTTTCTGGAATAAAGCAAGATATAAATAATTAAAATGTAATTAAATTGCCTTAGCATAGCATGGAATCTGAGAGTTTTGCCTTGCCCTCTGCTGCTGAGGGGTGTATTTTCATGTCAGCCCACATACTTTCACTCACTCTTTCCTAGGACCCCAGCTCTTGTTTGTGAGTTGGCAGTCCAGGCTTTGTGAAGCTCAGGGAGCAGAGGACATGCTCAGATTCTAGTCCTCACAAATCTTTGCCAATAACCTTGGTCTAATCAGCCTTGTGTTTCTTTACTCTTGAGCTTGTTCTTCAGTCACACTGCAGGTTTGCCTTATCTTGCCTTCATAAATTACAACAACTTTTTTGTTTAAATGCAGAAACTTAAGAATGCTCAAAGTTATGGAATACTGGGTACTTTCTGCCCTGAAAGACACACATGCAATTTAGTGTAATTTAGAGCAAAGTGATCGGATTAAATTTAGTAAATCTCTCTAGAAGTGGAACATCAAAAATATGTTCTATCTTTTAGAAAATAAGGTATTCTTTATATTTCTTGGAGATATTTATTTAAATCTGTTGAATATCAATATCGGGCTTGGGGCAAAGGGCAGTTTAGTGTCAAGAGCTTGGGGCCGGGAGTCACATTCAACTCTGCCACTAGGTTTGTGACATCAGGCCAATAACTTCATTGTGCTGTTTCCTTATTTTTATTGGTTAAAAGAGAACACTACCTCCTCCCTAGAGGATTCATGAGATAACACATGGGATTTATGGGATATTGTGATGATTCATGGGATAACATGTGGAATTGCTTGTCTGAGTGCCTGTTGATCAATATATTATCATTAGCCTAATTATCGTTAGTCCAATTTCTGCCTATTCTTATATATCAGCTTAGTTGGTACATTTTCTAGAAAGATTATTAATATATAATAATAATTATTACTATTATAACCATCGTAGGGTGAACATATTCATAGAAGTTCAGTGTCTTTGTTATGTTTTTCTGTAATCTTGACATTTACAAGACCTGACTCCCCTCTGTTCTCTTGAAGCTTCTTCCCTACTTTTTTTCTCTAAGCACTTCTCGCTATCAGATTTACTATATTTCCCTTCTCTGTTTACTGTTTGTCCCTCCGATGCTAGAATGTATAGTACAAGAGAGCAGGTGTGTGTGTGGGGGGTAGCGAGTGGGAGATGCTTTGTTCATACTACTAATACTAGTAAGCATCAGCATCTAGAACACTGTATGGCATGTGGTAGTTATGCAAACCTCTATTAAGTCAATGAACAATCTTCAAACATCATCAAAATTTCATTAATATAAATTTTGATGATACTTGAAAAAGAAAGGGTACTCGTTTGGCTGAGGGCAAAAGCTCTTCCCCATGGAAGTGGGTGCTTGAAAGGCCAAGGGAATGAACATGTGGTTTTCATGACTCTTTAAAGGGTTGGTTGCTAAGAATTCTATAATAAATTAGTACCAGTCTTTTTGTCACCGGTGAATGGAATGCTCACTGTGATCTAGGGAGGGACTTAAATAGGAAACCTCTGACATGCCTTCAGAATACTAACCTTTCTTTCTACTTAGAGATAAGGGTATTTTGACAGAACCAGGAAACGTGAATATCTTAGTTGGAATTCACAGATGTCAAGTGTTTTTCTTGTGCAGTCTCTGATCTGCTGACCCATCAGGGGTCATGAAAGTTGACTGTTTTGTATCCAAATACCATATGAGTTAAAAACAATCTGTCTTGATGGACAGAAGAATTTTGAGATAAATTTGGCTCAACAAATATTCACATCGCACACACTCCATGTGAGGATTCTGCAAGGCTTGGCAGGGGATGCCAAGATAAGTCCCTGTGCCTGCCCTTTAGGAGACAACAGTCAAGTTGTTGGGAGCAGCGGGAGTGAAACCAATACCAACAGCCAGGGCTGAAAACAGTCAAGAAACTTGTTTTCTTGTCTCTGTGTTTTATGGATATTCGAAATTCTTCTGATTATATTAATGGAAAACCTTCAGAAAATGACTTTCTCTTTATAAAAAGCCTTAAGTGAGAATCGTTGTCTGTCTATCACAGGTAAAGATGAATATTTTTGCATTCTTTGGGCTTACGAATGTCTGTATGAAAGGGAAGTACCAAGTATTTACAAATACTTCCTCTGTGGCAGATAACGGGCGAGGCACTATCTCATCCCTTATCTCATGTAGCCATTCAGTTTCATGATGAATTAGGAATAATTATGCCCACTTCATGAGTAAAGAAGCTGAAGCATAGAGAGATTAGGTAACTTGCCCAAAGCCACATAGTTAACAAATTCAGTTAAGTAAATAGCAATTAGATTCTAAAATCATTTTTGTGACTTAAATCCCATACTTTGTTTTCCTCCCTTTTTTTCTTATTTACGTCATAATTCATTAGATGTTGAGGCTCTCCTCTCTGAGAGGTAACAATAATATTATGGTATGAATTTTTAAGTGAGAATATCACCATATACTACTATATACATAGGATACTTTGACTTCAAGGTCTCATTTGAATTAGTCATATAACCTGAGCTGGGTTATGAAGAAGTTTTTTAGTAAACTACAAGTTGGTTATGAAATAGCAAAGAGACAGATACTAAGCAGCACGGACTGCTATTCCATGGCTGTTTAGTTCCATGATCATTAGGCTCCAAAAGGCAGAGACTGCTACAGAAATGAATGAGATGAGAAGCAAGTGCATCATCACCATCGTCATCCATCGTCATTGTTTGGTTTGCTGTTCTGTTTGTGCTCACAGCAGCACTGAAGATAAATATATTCCTTTGGTCAACGTATATTTCAGATTGTAGCCTGAAAGATGTGTGTTGTGCAACAAAATCTTGTTCATTTGAATTCATCTGTGGATGGATCAGTTTAAACTTATAAAGAAATTTGAACTAAAGAGGAGATCTAAAGGAAAAACACTCGGTATTTACATGAAAGTTGTAACAGAGACCTAAAAGCTGGAGGGCTCAAGAAAGCCTCTGGTCCTTTGGTGACGTATTATTAAACTAACTGTCCTTTTATAGAGAAGCCACGGAGACCCAGGGAGATCAGGTGGTTTTCCCCAAGCTCCCACAGCTAGAAAACGGCCTGGAAAATGCAGAAATCAGGTCTTTCCAGGGAAAACCTGGCTGCTCCCTTCTGTGCTGTGTCAGAATTAACAAAGTGTTGCCATTTAGAATTTTCATGTAACTTTTCATGTATGTATAAAAATTATAATATTATATTTATTTGTATGTAAGTTGATGTTTGTAAAGTGCTAAAACTATTTTTCTGTCTTTTCCTGTTGGCACTGAGTTTTTAAAGAGACCTGACAGTAACTTACAAAAGTAAGTTTAGCAGTCTGATTTGAATTATCCTGAATTCTGAAATAGTGTGACTCAAATTAATGAGATTTTGTGTTGATTCTTTTCAAAGAGAGATTAGTATCACCATGAAGGAGATATTCTGTTGGATATTATACTAAATTTAAGAAAGCTTTCAAATAATACTTTGACAATCAATTTCCCATGCCTTTATTCTGTTTCTTACAACATTTTTCTCTTCTTTATTACTTGCATATCCCATGACCTTCTAAAGAACATTCTCTTAGTATTTTCTTACAGAATTGGGGATTCATTTATGGCAAACATCTTTTCATTTTTATTTTATTTTATTTTATCTTTTAAAGCCATTCTGTTTGGGTACCTGCTTGCCCTGTTCTGTTTGATATCAAGAAAAAAGATTTAATAGCCATAAACGGAACTTTGTAACAAGGCTGGTTCTGTGGGGTTGAACAATCCCAGTTGTGTGAACTTTTCCAAGCTATGCTTATCTAAGAAAAGATACACACTGTGCCTAAGAGTAGAGCAAAGAAAGTGAATTTCTCTTACCTTCACTCTGCAAAAGACTGTTACAATTAGACCAATACTCATCTCTTGGGCAACACTTAGACACTATTTTTGCAAATGCTGGTGCTGACCTGGATCATTTCTTAAAGACCATACCAGCTCTAGAATTCTGTTTCTATGATTTTTTTTGCTCCTTGGTTTCAAAGATTCCACCACTTCAGCTGGCAAAGTTGTTTGCACTTTGAACCATCTGTTGTAGGGATGTCATTTTGGGGATTTGGACTGATGGAGACCCTGTGCCAATGAAAGCACACAAAATTACCATCATTTTGAATGTAAGGAGTGCCTAAAACTCTCAGGTATTCCTACCTGAGTTGGTGGTCAAATTGTGGCTCAAGAAAATCTGATTAACTTTCCCTGGACCCTTCTAAGGCAGATGTCAATATACAGTCTGGGTCCCTCGGTCTCTGTGAACACACACTTCCTCCTGATACGGAGTACAGTGATGAAAAGCAGTCCTCTGGAGGTGATCATTTTCTCCGTCTGTGTTTTCCTTGGCATGGGAATGGAACATGGAGGTCCCTGGGCCCTCAGAAGATGGGCCCTCTGCACGTACTGCTCGGCTCCCAGGCCTGCGTTTATGGAAAAAAGTTCCTAAAGAAACAAATTGAAATTGAGCAAGATCAAGTACTCACTTGTGGGTTTCTGCAAAAGTTGCTTTTTAAAAAATTTTCTCCATCACTAGCTTGTGGAAATGTTTTAGGGCTGCCTCATCTGGAGAGATTTGTGCATTAAGTATAAACAGTTTTATAATTTATATCTTTTTCTGTTCTCCTGGGGCTTCAACACACAGGCAGTCTTATTTGCGTTCTCTAGCAAATTCATCTCCCTGTTTTTTTTTTTTTTTTTTTTTGCCTGTTTCAGACTGTCTTGGGGAATACAATTCTCCTTCTCTTCAGCTTTGCAGCCTGTGTCTTTTGTAAGTTAATGGTATTTGATTGTGGTCAGAGTGTGACGAAACTGCCCTGCTTCACAAGGAAGGTTTTTCTGTACACCCACTAGCCTCTTCCACTGCGTTTCAAATTCTGGAATTGACAGCTAGAAGCAGTGGTAGGAGGTTGAAGGATTCAATGGCAAAACCTTAATCAAGGACCAAGTACCATCCTCTTTGCTTTCTTCTCTGGGAGTTTTAATGAGCTTGATGGTTTGTCATAAACATTTGCCCAAGTGTGGGGACAGATTCCCCCACTGTTAAAGTTGTTCTTCTAGAGAAAGTTAGCTTCCTTTAGACGCAATGCTATTTTTTTTTCAGACTACAGAGAGTACTTAACCATTCTTAAACTTCATAACTTATAAGTGGAAACCTGTTACTCTGAATATTTTTAAAGCATGTAGAGATATTTGCAGGAAGAATTTATGTCTTAGGAGAGTCTAGATAATTAAATGTTTTGATAAGAACTGTTCCCCTTTGCCTCTTTGTCTCCAAATCAGCAAAGAGCCAAATATCAAGCCCTCCTCTGCTGTTGCCCCTAACAAGTCTCTTACTAAGTCTGACCAGGAAAATCGACCCAATGTCATTCAGTCTAGACTTCAGGGGCAGAAGGAAAGAGGCCGATGCAGTCAGTGCACTGGCCCTTCTGCCTCCAGGTTCCTGCTATGTTCTGGAGGAAGTATGCTATAGTACAATCCTGAATTTCATGCATTAATTCACTCACGCCAAATGTCTAGGTGCCCACACATAGTGTGTTGGGTGCTGAGCTAAGTCTTAATGTTCAGGAGCCAGTAGTTTAGCTGTTCAAGATAAACAAGTATGTAAATAAATGGATTGAAGTGTTGTGCGTATTGTAATAGATATATGTAGAGACAATGGGGAGAAATAAAGGATCTCCGGCTGGATGAGGGTTACTGGAGACAGGAGGGTACTTAGCATTTCCTCTGGTTGGTCCCACCAAGGAATTAGGATAAACATGGAATGTCTGCACTTTTCCAGACATTCCTTTCCTACTTCTTAGTAACTGTTATGAAAAGTCCCACCTAACTGACTTCTCCGTGCTGGGCGGGAGCACCTGCCACTGGTGAGGCCCTCTGGTACAGAACTCTGGCATGCATGAAGTCTGACTCCCTGTAAGAATCTGTAATGAATTTTACAGTGCAGAACTCAATATGAATAAATGAATGAATGAATAAACAAATGAGTGGCATGGCTCGTTGTCCTGGCTTTGTTACTAACTCATTGTGTGACCTCCTTTTCAATAATTTTAGAAATGGCTGCTCTGCTTCATTTCATGGGGGCTGGTATGAAGGATCAAGTGAGAAGACAAAGGAAATCGTTGAAATGGATAAAGGACAGTACTTGAAAAAACTATACAAATGTAAGGAAATGCTATTAATCATTGTCCTTTCAGGCAAGACATGATCGTTATGGCAGGCAGGTGGGAAAAAGAGAAGGAAGAAAGGGAGAGAAGGAGGGAGAGAAAGGAAGGTAGGAAGGAAGGAAAGGAGGGAGGGAGGAAGAAAGAAATGAAGAAGAAAAAAGTGAAAAACAGAGAGAATGAGGTGGGAAAGGAAAGAGAAGGGAAAGAAACAGAACAGAAGAGAAGAAAAGAATACAATGAAACACATCACATGGACACTCCACTCGAATCACACTACCTTCTCTGCATAGGGCAGAAGGGTGCAGGTGACACTGGGAATAATGAGGAATCTGATAAAGAGGGATTGTGTTACCCTAGAAGGCTGTAAATTACTGGATTGGGTTGGACCTACTATTCAACGATCAGAACTTACCTTTGATGGTTCTACTGAATTTGTGGCAGCTGAGGGGAACTTTTTGGCTACACAAATGACATGGAACTTCCACCTGCTTTTAAGATTATTGTGCATGCCTCTTTTATAGCTTTAGACAGGAGGCAGTGTATTGTTTAATAGAACACTGCTAGCCAAAACATAGGGAAAATCAAATGCTGCACCCGGGAATAAGTCCATTGTTTTCATCACAGACACAAATAGGACCTTACAAATAGTCACACATATATAAAGATTCCTTATGATAAGCCTTCAAAGGACAAATGTTAAAATATTAAAGAAGGTCATTGCCATACTTGAGCACATGCTGTGCACTGAGAACTGTAGCACGTCTTTGGCAGGTGTGTGCGAGAGGATTTAGTATATAAACAGGGACACAGAAGAACTTCAAAGGTAAAGAAGACATACATGCATCCAACAAGCATGTGAAGAAAAGCTCAATATCGCTGATCATTAGAGAAATACAAATCAAAACCACAATGAGATGCCACCTCACATCAGTCAGAATGGATGTTATTAAAAAGTCAAAAAATAATAGATGCTGGCAAGGTTGCAGAGAAAAGGGAATATGTACACACTGTTGGTGGTAGTGTAAATTAGTTCAACCATTGTAGAAAGCAGTATGGAGATTCCTCAGAGACCTAAAAGCAGAACTACCGTTCAACCCAGCAATCCCATTACTGGGTGTATACCCAGAGGAATATAAATTATTTTACCATAAAGACACATGCATACAAATGTTCATTGCAGCACTATTCATAATAGCAAAGACATGGAATCAACCTAAATGCCTGTCAATGACAGATTGAATACAGAAAATGTGGTACATATACAACATGGAATACTATGCAGCCATAAAAAGAATAAGTTCTTGTCTTTTGTGGGAACACAGATGGAGCTGGAGGCTATTAGCAAACTCACACAGGAACAGAAAACCAAAGACTGCATGTTCTCACTTATAAGTTGGAGCTAAATGATAAGAACTTAAGAACATAAGGAAATAATAGGTCAGGCAAGGTGGCTCATGCCTGTAATGCCAGCACTTTGGGAGGCCGAGGCGGTGGATCACCTGAGGTCAGGAGTTCAAGACCAGCCTGAGCAACATGGAGAAACCCCGTCTCTACTAAAAATACAAAAATTAGCTGGGAGTGGTGGTGTGCACCTATAATCCCAGCTACTAGGGAGGCTGAGGCACAAGAATCTCTTGAACCCAGGAGGTGGAGGCTACAGTATGCTGAGATGGTGCCACTGCACTTCAGTCTGGGTGACAGAGTGAGTGAGACTCTATCTCAAAAACAAACAAACAAAAAAAAACAACAAAAAAGGAAAGAACAGACACTGGGGTCTACTTGAGCAGGGAGGTTGGGAGGCAGGAGAGGAGCAGAAAAGATAACTATCGGGTACTGGGCTTAATACCTGGGTGATAAAATAATATGTACAACAAACCCTCATGACACATGTATATCTATGTATTAAACCTTTACATGTACCCCAAACCTACAATAAAAGTTACAAGTAAAGAAAGAAAGAGTTCTAGTTTGTGTGCACTGTGCTGTTGAGAAGGGTTTGCACAGCACACAGAGGAGAAAAAGACAAACTGTGCCATGCCATGTGATGTGGTGGGAAGAAGGTCTGGGAGTCAGCAGGACTGAGTTCTAGTTCTGACTCACCATATGGAAGTGCAGCCTTGCCAAGTCATGTCAACTTTCTATTAGACAGGTCCCTGTGCAAATGAAGAGATTGAAGTCAACAGTCTCTGAGGTTTCTGACAGTCTGGGCATTTTAGAAAATAAATACAAGTTCATTTAGTATGTGGACAATATTGAGTTATAATGACAATAATTATAATAATGCAATTTATTGATTGCTCTATGCTAAAATCTTTGACATGATCTCATTTCATCTTCATGTAAGCTTATAAAATAGGTAAATAAAGAAGCTGAAATTCAGAGAGGTCCAACACCCTGCTCTTAACCACTGCACTATAGCAATAATAATACTAGGAACATTTATAGCCAGTCATGTGCCTGGCACTATTCTAGGCATTTTGCATATGTTAACTCGTTCAATTTTCACAAGAAATCAATGAGGTGGATACTCTACTATTATGATCTACATTATACAGATGAGGAAACTGAATCACAGCAATTGTAAATAACTGGCTCAATGAAGGGCAGATCTAGGATTATCACCCAGGCCATCGGACTCCAGATGTCAAGCTTTTAACCATTAAGTAATCCTGTTCTTTTTAACTGTGGGAGAGGTGTGGCTTTGATAATGCAACAGCATTACATTACACGTACACGTGTGTGTGTGTTGACTGGGGATGTCTTAGAAGAAAGTCTTACCCAGAAAAATAAATCTTGAATATTAGCTTGGAAATAGGGGAAGGATGTGATATTACAGAGAGGAAGCTGGAGGGAAAATTCTAGCTGAGGTTAGCTAGCCCCATAGCAGGCCATGATCATGTGTGGTAAGCACAAGGAGACCAGAGGCTACTAGCAATGTGATCAGGCTGCAAGGAGGTAGAGGGCTTTCATAGTCAGACCATTGTCAATGTGGAGCAGGACAGAGGGCACAGGGCATGGACTGTGATCACAGTTATTCTCATAGACTTAGGAAGAAAGGAAGGATTCAGGGTGAACGGGTAGGGAGACATCTAACTGGTTAGCAGCAGCTGTAATCTTCCAAGAAAGCTGTGACAAGGAAGAATAAGGCTCTGAAGGAAAGACTCAATAGATGAGAATTATTCCTTATGGAAAAGAAATCTGAGGGAAGAAGAATTTTCAGAGATTAAGCTTTTCTTTTAACAATCAGGATTGTGAGGCTCTGGAATGCTTTTTATGATAAAAACGTGTTTCTTGTGTAGAGGTCCTTAAAAGAAACTTGAATTGTGTTAATGTATCTTGTTTTAGGTTAATCTTGCTCCAAAGGAGAGTGGATTGGCAGTCACTCTGTCAATCACCACTCCCTGACACACCCATGGCAAATGGTGTTAGTCAATGGCCATGGCCCCCTTTTCCTCTGAGGCCAGGTCTGGCTGCAGATAGTCAAGGCAATATTTTAGGAAATTCCAAGAAACTTTAGATGATCGAAGTGGGCAGACAAGTTAAAAGGTGTTTGTCTTCCATGGTTAGCAGATTTTGCAATGTTCCTTGAGGAGTGGATGATTCTTCCTCCTAAATATCACTCTTAGTCACTGCTTCTTCTACAGCCCTACCTTCTCATTTGCTCTTGTCTGGATGATTGATAAATTTCCCCTAATAAGCTCCCTGCCTCCAGTCTTGATCTCCTGTTATCCATTCTTCACTCTCCTGTTGGAATTATCTTTCTGAGACATTTCTCTGAGCATGCCATTGCCCTGCTAAAGATCCTAAAATGGCCTCACTTCCTTTCCCAAAACAAGTCCCAACATTTTAGTGTGAACAATATGGCCTCTTCTCACTATCCTATTGGGCTTCTTCTCATTTCTTCAAATCCACCATTATTTCAGTCCTACCAAGTTACTTGGAATTCTTAAAATGCACTATGCCATTTTGTTTTAACATCTTTCCATGTTATCTCTTTCTCTTTCCCTGCATACCTCCACCCTCTTCCCTCTTTGCAAAGTATACTCACTCCTTATATTCTGCCTCAGAAACTTCCTACTTGTATTTGTCAGCTTGGGCTTCCATAACAAACACCATAGACTGGGCAGCTGAACAACAGAAAATTATTTCTCACAGTTCTGAATGCTGGAAAGTCCAAGATCAAGAACTGTCAGGGTTGGTTTCTGGTTGAGGCCTCTCTTTCTGGTTTGTAGACTTCTGCCTTTTTGCTATGACTTCACATGGCCTTTCCTTGGTGTGTGTTCAGCGATCTCTCTTCTCCCACCCCCACTCTCTTCCTCTTCTTATAAGGCCCAATAATCCTATTGAATTAGGACCCCACCTTTATGGCTTTATTTAACCTTAATCATTCTCCTAAAAGCCCTATCTCCAAGTACAGTCACATTGGAAGTTAGGATTTCAACATATTATAGTAATTTTTGGGGACACAGTTTTATCCATAGCACTACTCATGCCTCATGAATCACTTCAAGCATCTATCCTTCTATGAAGACCTCCCTGACTCTCCCAGGACATCTGGTTGCTCTTTCTTTCTCATTCTCGTGGTCCTTTCAAAGGCAAGGACTGATCTTTACTTTGGTATCTTGATGCTTAATATAGCATCTGGCATGTAGTGAATTATAATATTTGATTAGTTAAAATATGCATCGAAAAGTGTTTTCCACTGTCCATTTGGAAATGGGTAAGGTAGAAGAGAATTGAAACCAGGTTTTCTGACACCAACTCCCTTTTATTTTTCTTCATTTCCATCACTAAGTCAGGATCTTGTTACTTAGACCCCTGAAATGGCTTCTTAACAAGTTTTCTTTGATTCAGAATAGTATCTCTCCACCAAACCACACTGCATCCAATGTATAAGCAGATTAGTCTTTCTAAAATTAACATTTGCCCCACTTTTCTATGTAAAAATTTAATCTCTTTTTTCTCTACCCAATAAAGTTCAACCTCCTTAGCTTGATATGTAAGGCTTCCCAGTCTCTCCATGACATTATTTTGCTGCTTTGTCTAACACCACTTCCCAAGCAAAACTTTATGCTGTAGCTATCTGATTGCCGACTATCCCAAAAGGCACCTGGTGATTGCCTACCTCTATGCTTTGCCGGTGACGGTCCCCTTGCGTAGAAATGTCTACCTTCTTCCTTTCTATCCGCCCCGCTACCACTCTTTCTCCACGTTCTTTTGCCTGGCCTTACTCTTTTTTCCACACCCACTTTGTTATTCCTTTTTGTACCACAGCATTCAAAAGTAATCCTACCATTTCTAATCTGCAACACTTAAGTGATTTATCCTACTCACTTCAAACTTGTCATCTACTGCCTCATATCAAAGAAGACATAGCATTAGCTATGATGTAGCTCTAGTGTCTCCATTTTTGGAATGATTTCTTCATTTTTGAAATGAGGGTGTGGATGCCTAGCTAACCTTTGTTAGAGTAGGATAAAGATCAAGTGTGAAAATGATATTTATGTGAAAGTGTTACACACTGCAAAGAGGCTCTTGTTATATTTTATCTTTTCTATTAGTTTGCAAGTCTTAGGAACCCCAGTGCTGCATTTTGCACACCAACACTTTTCCTTTGTGGCCTGAATAGTTTGAAGCATGATGCCTTGCCCATAACAAGAGCTCAGGAAGTATCAATTGAATGAATGTCGAATCATCTCCACAGGAAGGAGAGTGGGTTAGCAAATTGTTCTTGTAGGACTGTGTTTGTTTACAAACGAGACAAGGTATCCTTTAGAAATGTGAGATCATAGGGGTTCTCTGATACCCTCCCTTTAAACTTTTCCTCCCACCAGCCTCCCCAACATACTGATTCTCACACTTACTTATTCCCCGTTTGTCCCTGTTTTCATCATGTTTTAGGAAGTAAAGAGAACCATGAACTTCTGCCATTCATTTAATTTCAGTACTCATGCTTAGGTAAGCCACTGACCCTTTGGCCAAGTCAAAAACCTAGAATATATTATGAATCTGAGTACAGTTATCTTGGTTATAATATAATTACAAAGGCCAGTAAACTATTCCACAGTATTATGGGAGGAGAGTAAGAACTGGAGTGAGAAATTGGAGACAGTTTCATGGCTTTTGGGTTTTAGTGTCTTATTAAAATCACCCTCTAAAACATGTTTGCTAATGGACACCATTGAAAGGTTAAAGAATAATTCCGGACATTATTAGGAAGTGTCTGGTCTTCAAAAGAAAGGGTCAGTAATGCATCTAGTACCACCGACACACCTGATGGCACTGAATAAGAGCTACTTAACCTTTACCTTAGTGAAAATCTGTGGCAGGTGCCTCAGTGCCATTTTAGTGCTGGACCAAGCCATGTTGAAAACTAAGTCAAAAGGAAATAATTAGTTATATTGATTCTGTATTAAAAAAAGATATTGTATTCATCATGAATTTTTTGCATGAATCATGTTTTTTATAATACATATCGCATTAAATGTAATAATGTAATAATGTATTTTTACATGTTTTTATAAAGTAATAAAAATGTTTTAATGCAATACATTATTTATCTGGATTTACTGAGATTTTTTTGTTCCACCTTTATTTGTACTTGATGCAAGTACCTCACTCATCTCACTAATCCTAGCCTTAATTCTTTTATGTGTGTGTGTCTGTGTGTGCACCAGTGACAAGTGAATTCATTTAAAAATATTGTCTTAATTATTTTAAAAAGGCATGCTTCCTGAAGAAGCATAGATTAAGAAGATAGTGCATGATAGGCTAGATAGTACAATCTAGCCTGCAAAATTATGACAGAATCATTATCCTCATAATATGAACATTTTGTGACTGATTGTTTTTGGAATTCTGCTAGGTGTTTTCTAGAATGCTCTGGTCATATGTGATGCCTTCCTTCTTGGAATTTACAATCCAACAGGCTATGTAGAGGGAACATTTAGATTCAGTTGACATTTAGTGAGCACACACAATGTTCTAGATGCTCTGTGAGCAAGTTTACATGCATTTTGTAAAAAATAGACTTTATTTTTTAGAGTACTTTTAAATTCACAGAAAAATTAAGTGGAAAATATAGAGAGTTCTCACATACCCACTGTCGCCACACATACACAGACTCCCCCCATCAACAACCCCCTCTAAAACGGTACATTTGTTACAACCAATAAATCTACATTAACACATCATTATCACCCAAAGTTCATAGTTTACATGAGGGTTCACTCCTGGTGTTGAACATTCTATGGGTTTTGACAAACGTATAATGACAGGTACCCACCATTATAGTCTCATAAAGAATAGATTCACTGCCTTAAAAATCTTCCATGCTCTGCCTATTCATCCCTTCCTCCCCGCTAACCCCTGGCAACCACTGATCTTTTACTGTCTCTATAGTTTTATCTATTCCAGAATGTCACATAGCTGGACTCATACAGTATGTAGCCTTTTCAGATTGACTTCTTTCACTGAGCATTATGCATTTACGATTGCATGCCTTTTTCTGGCTTGATAGATCATTTCTTTTTAGAGCTGAATATATCCCATTTCATGGATGTTATTATACACATTTTCACATCAGGAAGATAAGGCTCAGTGAGATAAAGCACCTCCACCAAAGTTAAAATGAGCAGAGAGCGAGGTTTGAACTTCAAATCTCCTGATGCCAATTTGAGTGCTGGTTTCACAAATCTACAGCTGCTTCAAATAGGAAGTAGTAGGCGTTGTCTAAATATGTATGGCTACAAAAGGAAACTGCATTGATGGGGCCTCGAATGAGTGGAGTAGTCTTTAGAACTTCATTATTAAATTAGGCATCATTGGAACAAATTGCCATTTTTCTTTGTTGATTCCAGGAATGTTTCATAGAGTCGAGGAGTCAGTGGCATTAGGTCATATTTTAAAGGCTTCATAATGGATGAAGTTAGACTAGGATTAGATGATGGAATTTGAGAAATGTGGAAGGACATCTGAACAAGGTACCTTCTTGAGAAATTCCTCATACAAAGCACCCGATAGTATTTTATACCAACTATCAAATTAGGAGAACTAAAGGATAACAAAAACAGGGCTCTTTCAATAAAATTAGGTTTATATTTGTTTTATTTTAATGCTTTCTTTCCCCACTTAACAATGCGTCTAAAGTAAGTATTGACAACAGCTTGCATTTATTAAGCTCTTGCAATGTGTCAGGCCTGGTGCTAACTCCTTTACATCCATTAATTTAACTCTCATCGTATGTCTATAAAGTAGGTGCTATTATTCTGCCCATTCTACAGATAAGAAAATTCCACAACTAAAGAGAAGTAACTTGCCCAAGACCAGACAGCTAGTATATACTGGAGTGAAATTTGAACCCGCATTGTTTTGATTTCAGAGCCCAGACTCTTATTCACTACCTGCAATAGGATATGGCACGAAAGTGTATTAAGCTGGTGTTAATTTTTCTTCCCCACATTTGATCATTCTTTTTAGACTGCTGAGAGTCACACAGGAGAACTTAGCATCACTAAACCACACACTAAATCTATCATTCAATAAGGGTGTTCTTGGCACTCACGTTGGCTGAATGTAGACTTGATACTTGTGACAAGAAAAAGGAGAAACATATTTAATGTCTTTGATGTGTCTACATTTATATGTAGTTATACCAGACAAACATTGTCACTTCCTAAAAGTAGAAAAATGAAATTATATTGTGACTTGGCAAATTGGCCAAGGCTCATGTATTGCATCAACACACCTTAATGAATAGAAGAGAAGCCAAAAGGTACTGAACACAGGGCCAAATATTTTATTCCCTCTATAAAGGGGTATCATTTTGTTCATTTTAGAGATGAGAAAGTCAAGGCTCAGAGAAGTGGTTTGCTCAATTACCGAAGAGTAAGTAAGTGGTAGAGTTAGGATTTCCACCCACATCTTTTGGTTCAAAAGTCTTTACTCTTTCTATTACATCCTAATGCTTTTCATTAAACTCAATTTCCTGGATACATGTCGTTTCTGTTTTTTTATATGTTGGGGCTGTTGGATGTGGTACTAGTTGGATGCCTGGTAAGGACAGATGTGTTCATTCACAACGTCTGGGAGGAGAGATGTCAGGAACATGTATTGAGCTCAATGTTGGCTCTGAAACACTCAGGCGCTCTCTGACTTGGACACTCAGCTCTATCAGTCCCACTCT
Organism: Gorilla gorilla gorilla; assembly: GCF_029281585.2. Classification (NCBI taxonomy): domain Eukaryota; kingdom Metazoa; phylum Chordata; class Mammalia; order Primates; family Hominidae; genus Gorilla; species Gorilla gorilla. Next base: position 130,252,456 of record NC_073233.2, on the reverse strand, counting down.
CTGAACCTCATATTCTATTTCTACTGGGGCAAATAGTGTGGTTTTTGACTAAGGAGTCCTGGGTTTCTACAGATTAGATGTGCGGCTTCTGGGTGTAGCTTTTTCTCCATTGCAAAACGAGAAGGGTTTGGACACATTGAGTTCCTACGCCTATGATTTTACAATATATCCCTGATTTGGGGGTTTATTTCAGCTGAGTCATCTGAATTCAGTTGTGTAAGATGATGGATCTTAATATCTTTATAACATCTTTGTATCTTTTTTTTCCAGACAGGGTCTTGCTCTGTCTCAAATCTTTATTTATTTTTAGCCAAGGTCTAAAAACAGGTATATATATATATATATTTTAGACAAGGTGTTGCTCTGTCATCCAGGCTGGAGTGCAGTGATGTCATCTCAGCTCACTGCAGCCTCAACCTCTCCGGCTCAAGCAATCCTCCCACCTCAGCCTCCCAAGTAGCTGGGACTACAGGTGCAGGCCACCATGCCCAGCTAATTTGTGTATGTTTTGTAGAGACAGAATTTTGCCATGTTGCCTAGGCTGGTCTTGAACTCTTAGGGTCAAGTGATGTGCCTCTCTCGGCCTCCCAAAGTGCTGGAATCACAAGCATGAGCCACTGCACCCGGCTTAAATCTTTACATCTTATTTCTCACTATAATCACAAAGCTTCAATTACACTTAGACAATCTTTGTTGCTTTCTATAATTATGGTGACTTATGTTTGTGTAGATCTCTATAGCTTACAGAGCTGTGTTACACACCAAGTCTCATTTGATCTCTCCATAACCCAGATGAAGGGAGGTGGCATGAAACATGAGTTTGAGTTACTTAAACTCATCACCTGTGAAATGTGCATGATATTAACATCTGTCGCCTCAGGTAGCTGTGAGGAAAAAAGATCATGCATGTAGCATGCTTAGCAGGGAATCTGTCACATAATCAATGTTGAACATATATTGGCTGTTTATTTGGTGCTTTGCTCCAGATCTCACACATTCCTGATGACAGACCTGGCCTAGAACGTAGGTGCTCTAACTCAGGGTAATGCTCAAAGTCATACACTGTGCTGTTTTCCAAGATCTGGGTGGGAGACCAGAAAGAGAATTTCTTCGAGGGAAGGATGGAATGTTGGCTTTAACCCTGGGTCTATATATGACAAGTATTTTCACTTAATATGTTCTTATAGGCACCTACTCTGGGCTAAGCACTGTGTTAGACATGAGGGAAACTGGAATATGAGTGGTATAGTGTTTGCGCTTGGAGAGCTCACACGTAGTGGGTAAGTCAGATGTATAAAAAATAAACAATGTACAAGCATTTAACAATTTTTTTTCAGGTGAATAATGAAAGCAAGGTGCTTTGGTGTGCACAAGGAAGGAAGCACTCAAGTGCCAGGGGAGTTTGGCAAAGTTATCCTTGAACTGGGTTCTGACTGATGAGTTGGCATTACCTAGACAAAAGGCCAGAGGAAGGAAGGACAGGACGAATAGAGGGAATGGTGCATAGAGTGTAAAGAATTGTGAGAGAACATCCAGGGAATGCAAGTGTCTCCACATAGCTAAAGCACAGTGAGAATCTGAGGCTTTGGCAGAAGTTGAGTTGAAGGAAGTGGGCTGGAGTCAGATTGTGAAGAAATCTGTATGCCACGCCAAAGGGATGAACATTTATTTGTCTTGAAAGCAACAGAGTAACATTGCATGATTTCAAACATAAAATGACATGCTGATTTTTTTTTTAAAAAGAGAGCACTTTGTTGTTTATGTAGAAAAGGCTTGGAGAGTGTGATTACTGGAAGCTGGTTTTAGGTGCTACCATCATCTAGGCAAGAGAAACTGAAGACACACATTAAGACTACAGCAAAGGCACTGGAAAAGCAACTCAGATTGGTGAGATCTTTTGGATATATTTGGCAGGGTTGGTTATTGGGAGGGGAGAGCCATTTAGAAAGAAGGAGTTGGGGTGACTCCCAGGTTTCTGGCTCTGGTGACTGGGTGAATGGTTGGCTATCATCAACACCAGCCATATAGGGTTAAGTACTGATGAGGAGTTCTGTTTAGCTATGTTGAATTTTAGTTTCTGGGGGCCATTGGCAAAAGTCTTGGAAGTACTTGGTATTCTGGAGAGAGACTTGGGATGGCAAAGAGAATATAAATGAGCAATATCAGTGAAGTGGAGAGTTGAAGCGTCAGCTGTGGAAAAGATGTCACAGGGAGAATGGGCAGTGAGAAATTGCTTAGTTTTGTCTGTGTCTGCAGAGACCAGAGGATTTTACTACACAAATGGTAATTGTTGGATAAAGTTCCTCTAAGAACCACAGTTTCGGGCATTTCACTGGGGCTGCACATTTCTCTTACTGGCAACTCCAGAGTGTGTAGAGAGTGATGGGGCCGCTGGTAGGCAGTTGAGTTTCCTTCTCCTACTGCGTATCTTCTGCGATGCCATTGCTCACCTGAGGCTGATGGAATGAAGGTGAGGAGAGGGAAACCCAAAGGGCCCACTCAGCTTCCTATGAGAGACCCCTAGTCTATTAGGTTTGGAGATAGTCCCATTCAACTGTTGGCTGTCATGATGTTTTAGTTCTTTTGAATTTACATTGCCATTCCCAGATGCTGTCATGGATTGTAATAAACTGGTGATGTCAATTATAATCAATATTTTCCTTTGTGTGAAACATTTTTATTTTAAAAAATTTTTATGGATGCCCTCCCCACCTCAGGTCTTTTCTCCAGGAAGCTGCTCCAGAGTGAGTAGCTCTCTAATATTTTTTCTTAGAAGAACTTTTCTTTTCAGTTCAGAATTTTATCAGCAATTCTTATGCTAAAAGAGGTCAGGAGATGAGGCATTTCTCACGTTACCCTTGAAGCTACTCATGAATAATGGCCTATATCACCTCTATTGTCTGCTCCAAAACATAAGCAACCAGACATAAAGGCAGAGGAGAAATTAAAGATCACTGAACGAGCCAGCAGAGCAGGCTAAGGCTGGAGTAGTGTGAAGAGGTAAAAAATTCAAGGTAGAACAGATGGTAATGTAGGGGGAAATGTCTGAGTAGATTAACTACTCCACAGATAGAGAATAAGCCATATTCCTGGGTTTAAAGGCAAGAAGAACAACTGAAAAATATTCTGAAGTCTTCAGAGTGAGATTAGGGCATCCCTCCCCAAGAGCAACGTAGCTAAAATAAATTAGAGGTCATTATTCCAGGCTGAATGCATAATGGACTAAGCTCACCGGGTTTTTGCTGCCCCTTCCTATAGTTTCCTATGATTTATGCTGCCAGTGACTGCTGCGTGGGGGAACTCTGTGTCTCTAAATACTTTCTTCCTTCATTGGTGAACTGATTTCACTGAACTCCAACTGGGGTTTTAGGGTTGAGGGGGCCAGACAGACTGGAGAAGGTGCCAAGTGAGACTAGAAAAGCCAAAGTGAGCAAAATAATTCCAAGCAATTCTACAGGTAGACAATACTTACAAAAACAATGCCTTCTTATAGCTTTAAAGCATGGCACCTGCCTAGCAGCAAACTCACCCAAGGCTTTCAAGAGAGTGGCAACTTTTAAATTAAAAACTTGGCTGGGCTTCAATGCTATGCCAGCTGAGTTATTTTAAAATAAGAGCAGGAAACAAAGACCACACCAACTGAGGAGGTCATAGAGTGTGACAAGGGGTCTGTAAGAGGGCATACCGTGCTGCCTAATGGGAGAAAACCGAGTCCTTTGTGCTGGGGTGAGTCCAGGGAGTGATGGATGCTTTATGTGTGGAGGCTCAGACCTTCCTGTCCGGCAGCCTTGCTGCTGCTGGGCCGTGTGAGATGCCTGGCTTGGCAGAGACTGGCCTTTTGTTTCAGTGTCTTCTGAACCAGTGACATCAGATTTGATGGGCTATTGGCGCCTTTAGAGAGGCAAGTTTTATGTTCCTGTGTTTTATATTAAAGCTTGTTAGAAGTAAATAGAAAG